>NC_053429.1:105128051-105814871 GCF_007990345.1 Gossypium hirsutum | reverse complement strand
ATTCATGATCTAAACATATTCAAATTTAGCTTATTCAATCATATTTTCATTCAATTTAGTCTAAAAACACATAAATAGGCAAATTACCATTTTACCCCTGACATTTACACTTTTTACAATTTAATATATACAAAATTTCAATATACCAATGCTGGGCCGCATTTTACCCATACCCATACAAGTCCATATATTTCATCAATTTCATATTATAGTCCCTAAAATTTTTACTTTTGCAATTAAGTCCTAATTACTCAAAACCATCAAAAATTCCAAAACAAAATCTGTTAACCCAACATCTATCTTTCATATTTCACCATCAAACCATAAAAATCACAAGCTTCCATCAATGGCATAACTCAAAATATTCATCAAAATTCAATATTTGAGAATGGGTTTTGAAGTACTCGAAGCAACGATCTCAAAAACGTAAAAATTATAAAAAACCGACAAAGAACGAACCTTGGATTTGAGCTTGGGAGTTAGCCGAACCTAAGCTTCCCTAATTTCTTTTTCTTTTCTTTTGTTTCAGAATAGGTGAAATAAAACATATGCGCACTCATATTTTACTTTATAATATATTTTATATTATAAAGCTTATAATTTTTAGTTTTCAAATATGCCCTTACTGAAATAATAATAAAATCATATAATATATATCCTTTACCATCCAAACAATAAGCTAATGCACATGATATGGCTTTCATGTTTATGCCTTATAATATATATTATACCTTAATATAAAATAATATTTAATTTACACACACACACATATATATATATATCTTTAATAAAATATTATAAAACCATATGGTATATACTTACCACCGACCCACTAGTAATCAAATGGCTAATTACAACTTAAATACTTCAATTTAAAAAGCCACTAAAAATTCGGCCCTTATACTATAAACCATCAAATTTTCTTTTTACGTGATTAAGTCCTTTTATTTAATCGGACACCCAAACGATAAAATTAAATCACAAAAATTTCACAGATATGAATTCACACATAATAAACACAGAAAATTATTTTAAAATATTTTTCTGACTCAGATTCATGGTTCCAAAAACCACCATTCTGATTAGGGTCTAAATCAAGCTGTTACAATGAAAATTTTGGTGAATTAATTTTAGCGATTTCATGCTTAATTGTGAAAAAGGACTAAATTGTATAAAGTGTAAAAGTCCTATTTTGATAGATAATGGTGTTAAATAGCTAGAGAAATAAAATTGGGAGCCTTTAAAGAGCAATTAGACCCCTAATACATAGGCTGGACGGCCATAGTGACAAGAATGGTCAAAAAGTCAAAGAATAGGTAGATTTGGTGACTAATTGGCTATGAATAAAATTAAAACAAAGAGAGAATTATATCATATTTTCTGTCATCTTCTTCTGACCAAAACTATCAGCCATAAGAGGGTTTTGAAGCTTGAAACAATTTCAGCCACTTAATATCTCTACAAGTAAGTGATTTTGATGACTTTTCTTGATACTTTTGTGTTTTTGGGACCCTTATGGCATGAGCTAGCTAATTGAGGGACCATTTGCAAAAAGGTTGATAGTTTAAGGATTTTCCATGAATGAGATTATAATGTTTGCTAAAATTTTATGAAAGAATATGAGTTATGGTTGTGAAATAAACAACTTTTGTAAAGTAGTTTTCATGGAAACCCTAACTAAGGACCATTTTGCATAAGTTGTAAAATAGGTAATAAATGTGTGAAATGTTTGAATTTGTGAGTTGCTATAAGTATGAAATAGGTTTGCCTAGGCTTGGTTAATTTGAAAATTTGATAAAAATCGATTTATGAGCCCAAAGGAAAAATCATAATTTTGTGAAAGTCCAAGGGCAAAATGGTCAATATTTCCCAATTATGAATTGTTGAGTACCTAGATCAATAAAATGATTAAATTTGTGAATTTTTATCATTATAGATCAAGAATTACAAAATCCAGGCCTAGATAGGAAAAAAGTAAAACAAATGGACTAAGCCGAACTTGTCATCTACATTTTGTAATCCGAGGTAAGTTGTATGTAAATAATACAATTACATTGTTATTATATGTGTTTGAATTGATATAGCATAAATTTCTCGTTTGTGGAAATGATTATGTATGATGAATATTGAGATAGTAGAACTCCCGTTTGAACCTTAGGAAATGAATCGGATATACATGCCATGACATTCGGGTTATTTGTGTGCCAGTGTAAGACATGTCTAGGACATGCATCGGCCACATTATGAGAGCTAATGTAAGACCATGTCTGGGACATGGCATCGGCATTGAGACAAGAGCTAGTGTAAGACATGTTTGGGACATGCATCGACCTCGAGATGTAAGGCAGTGTAAGACGTCTCTGGGACATGCATCGGCTACGAGATGTGTCAGTGTAAGACCATGTCTGGGACATGGCATCAGCACGTATAAAGGTGCCAATATAAGACCATGTCTGGGACATGGCATCGGCATGTAAAACCATGTCTGGGACATGGCGTTGGCCTCGATTCTAATAGTTAGTGTAGGACCATGTCTATGACATGGCATCGACTAGATGGATGAGCCAATGTAAGACCATGTCTGGGACATGGCATCGGTGTTATACCCTATGTTTGAGGCTTAGTGAATATTTGATAGCATTCCAAATGGTTCAACGGTGAGAGTTACAGTTAAAGTTAAATGAGAAAAGTATAACCATGTTGTGAGTTGTACAGGTACCTATTTGAAATGTATAAGATGTGTGCTCAATATATTCTATGTGAATGGTATTGGATAGTGATGAGTAAGTTGTACTTATGCCTACTTTCGTATTATGAGCATGATGATGGATGGTAAAGTTGTTGTTATATTTATTTGCATGCAACTTACTAAGGTTTATGCTTACTCCCTCTCTTTTCCATTTTCTTATAGTGTCGTCTAATTAGCTTGAGAATCATCGGACCTCAAAGGTATCATCACACTATCAACCGAAGCACTTGGTATAGTTGGTTTTATTATTTTGAATATGGCATGTAAAGGGCTTAGACTTTTGAGTTTTGTGTCAATGTTAATTTGGCCAAATGTGTTGGCTTGGGATGAATCCCTTCATTTTGATAAAGCCTTGGATAATGGCTAATGTTCATTATTGATATATGCAAATAATGATATTTTCATGAATGAGATAATGTCTTATGTGGCTGATTAGACCCTGAATTGTTGTATGGATTTGTCATGTTAGATGTTATGTAAGTTAGTGCAAGTAAGGGTGGCAAAAAGGCTTGGAAAATCACCTTATTTTGTCTACACAGGTAGACACACAGGTGTGTGTCTAAGCCGTGTGTGACACACGGTCAGCCCCATAGGTGTGTTATCCGGCCGTGTGTCCCCTGCACGTAAAATTTGCAAGTCACTATGCATGGTAGTAAACACGCGGGCAGAGACATGACCTTGTGCCCTAAATTGGATGCTAACGTCAGAAACAGAATGTCAAGGTTTTTAAACACGGGCTAGGACACGGGCATGTCATGGCCGTGTGAGGGACACGGGCCATAGACTCCAGCGTGTGTCATGCTGTGTGAAAACCCCTGTAGGTTCAAATTTAGAATTTAATTTACACGGTCATGGGGCACGGGCATTTCCCTAGGTGTTTAGGCCGTACGTGTCACACGGGCCATCAGCACGACCATGTTCAAGTTCTACACGAGCGTGTTGCCCATCCACACAGGCGTGTGCCTTGTTTCAAAGGTCATTTTTCTAGTGTTGGTTAAAGGACCTGAGTTGGTCCCGAGTGGTTTCCAAGAGATTTTTTGGGCCTTGTTGGCCCATGATAAGAAGTTTTAGAAAAATTCTGTGAAAGTTTTAATTTTTAACGGGCTCGTATGATCTGACTTGTACGTGTGTACGTGATTTGTGAATGGTAATACCTCGTACCTAGTATCAGCGTCGAACTCGAGTTAGGGGTGTTACATTTAGTGGTATTAGAGCTACGGTTTAGTCAGTTTCAGGACTAAATTAGCGTTAGTACGAGTCTAGCTATACATGTCATAATTGTATGTTGATAGTGTGAGACTCCTGATGAGATAAATTGTGTTTTTATTCATATAGTAAATGGATCCTGACATAGCTACGGCGGATGATGTGGAGAGTAATGCGCGGGCTCTCGCTGAAGGGACCGCGCCAGTAGATAGTGGGCCCGTGACAATGAGTCAGGGTGGAGGAGCTAGAGAAGCTTACCTCCACATGATGGACGCATGGTATTCGGAGTTCATTCTTGCGAATCCGAATACTCCACCTCCCCCACCTCCCCCAATTCTTCAATCCATTCATATAGCTCCTCAAGGAGCAGAGATGGCTAGGAGAGAGAAACCTCTAGTAGACAGAATTCGTAAACAAGGGGCCGAGGAATTCTGGGCGAATATTGATGATAACCCAAAGAGAGTAGCTTTTTAGCTAAAAATTACCATTAGGGTATTTGATGAGCTATCATGCACACCCGAAGAGTGTATGAAGTGCGTAGTGTCACTCCTGCGAGATTCGACTTATTAATGGTGGAACACTCTCGTGTCAGTCGTACCAAGAGAGCGAGTAACTTGGGGATTTTTTCAGGAAGAATTTTGAAAGAAGTACATTAGTCAGAGGTTCATCGACCAAAATAAGAAAGAATTTCTCGAACTAAAGCAAGGCCAAATGACAGTAACAGAGTATGAGCGTGAGTTCGTAAGGCTCAGCAAATACGCTAGGGAGTGCATATCTACTGAAGCCATCATGTGTAAGAGATTTGAGGATGGATTGAACGAAGACATTTGATTATTAGTTGGCATCTTAGAATTGAGGGAATTTGTGGTGCTCATGGAAAGAGCATGTAAGGCTGAGGAATGGCCAAAAAGAAGAGAAAAGCTAGCATCGAGTCTTGAGACTTGAGGAAATGACAGATAGGGAAATCACATTAGTCCTTCTCTAAAAGATCGAGAGAGGTCACCACCCGATCAAATGCTTCAGTGGAGTTTTCGGATAGAAAGAAGAACAAGCAACACACGGCATCAAAAGCTCAAACTACTTTTGTCGCAAGCGTTGGTAGTGCTCGCTCGAATAGACTAGAATGTCCACGGTGTGGTAGACGTCATTTCAATGAATGCCGAGGAAATGAAAGAGGCTATTTTAAATATGGGTTGTTGGACCATTTTATTCGTAACTATCCCGATTTGGATGAAAAAGAGAAAAAGCAAGATATGAAGGCAAATAGTGCTCCTTCGAGGGGTACACCACAGAAGAACCCGGGTAGTGGGGCTAGCAGTAAAGGTACTCCTAGAGATACAACTGTGAGGTCCGAGGGCCGAGCGCCTGCAAGGACTTATGCCATTCATGCTCGTGAAGAGGCATCTTCACTGTAACACCCCGTACCCGAGTCCGTCGCCGGAGTCGGACACGAGGGGTTTGCAGACTTAAATCACTTCTTTGCACAATCCATTTTAAAATTTTCCAGGCAATCTGGCTAACTGCGTCACTGTCACCTTAAAAATCATATCTTGAGTTTCACAACTCGAAAATAAGTTTCGTGATTTTTCCCTGAAACTAGACTCATATATACATCTACAAATTTGTTTCTAGAATTTTTTGTCAGGCCAATTAGTACAGTTTATTAGTCAAACTCTCCCCTGTTACAGGGATCGACTATACTGACCTTTGCATATTACGACTTGGATATCTCCCTGCACAGAGCTTCAATACTGATGTCGTTTGTTTCTATAGAAACTAGACTCAGAGAGGAATCTATACATATATGGCATGACTCCTAATTATCTCTGGTTAATTTATAATGAATTTCCAAAGTCGGAAAATGCAATCCAGAAACCGTTCTGGCCCTGTCTCACGAGAACCTGAATATCTCTTAACATACTGTCCATATGATCGTTTCGTTACTTTCCTATGAAAATAGATTCATCAAGGTTCGTTTAAATAATTTATTCACTATTTAATCCCATTCCTACTATTTTTAGTGATTTTCCAAATCTACATCGCTGCTGCTGTCAGCATCTGCCTTTAAGGTAGACTTTACCTATTTCATAGTTTCCATGATTCAACTAGCCCTTTTAGCATAAATAGCACAAAATTATGATAGTGATTAACCATTCCCATGGCCAATCCTTGTTAAGCATATCCACACCTCTCAATAACCATATCCATACCAAATGATTATAACATTATGCTCAAACATATATAAGCCATTTTCGCATGACTATCCAAAATTATACAAATCCAAAGGGTCCATGACCCACAACAAAAAGGGTAGTCCTATACATGCCATTTCGAAGTTCAACCAAAATCGTACCAAAAGGGGGCTTTGATAGTGTGGGCGACTTCGACTTCAAAATCCCGAGTCCGATAGCTGAAGAACCAAAATCTATAAAACAGAGAATCAAAGAAACGGAGTAAGCAATTTATGCTTAGTAAGTTTTGAGCAAGGGATTCCAGCACAACAAAAGTATAGCATTCATATAGCTAAACGGATAATTTCATATGCACAAATTTTCGATATCATACTTACTTCATATTACCAACCCTTATGTTCATACACAAAAGATCAACTTAGCCAAAGGCCGGTAGCTCATTTATCAACTGAGCGAATACTTATTTGTAAGGGCTCAACTAATTCAAAGCACAAACGAAACATACCTCAATGTTGGGATGTTACAAGCGTATTAACTGAAATTTTTACAGCAAGATCATTCATTCCCAAATCACGTACCTCCGAAATTTAACCGGATATAGCTACTCATTCAAATGCCTTCGAGACATAGCCCGGTTATAGTAACTCGCACAAATGCCTTCGAGACTTAGCCCGGTTATAGTAACTCGGACAAATGCCTTCGGGACTTAGCCCGGTTATAGCAACTCGCACAAATGCCTTCGGGACTTAACCCGGATTTAGTAACTCGCACCAATGCCTTCGGGCTTAGCCCGGAATTAGTAACTCGGACAAATGCCTTCGGATCTTAGTCCGGATATAGTAACTCGCACAAATGCCTTCGGGACTTAACCCGGATTTAGTAACTCGCACCAATGCCTTCGGGCTTAGCCCGGAATTAGTAACTCGCACAAATGCCTTCGGATCTTAGTCTGGATATGGTCACTTAGCACAAAGCCTTCGGGACTCAGCCCGGACATCATTCAAATAACCATGCACATTTAACAATAAATCATGGCACATTCGTATTTCATTTTCGTTAGCAAAACTCAAACACAAGACACTTATCATTCTTGCAATTTCGGCTCAATAGCCACACACAAAGAGCATGATTTTGATTTGCTTAAAACATGATCTAATCAAATCATAATTTAAGCTCTATTACTCAAGAACTTACCTCGGATGTTGTCGAACGATTCCGATGTCTATTCGACCACTTTTTCCTTCCCTTTATCGGATTTAGTTCCCCTTTACTCTTGAGCTTAATTAAACAAATAAATTGATTTAATCATTTGAGCATCGAAAAGAGGAACACAAGGCACTTAGCCCATATTCATACATTAGACATTAAAGTCACATACATGTGAAATCATGCATCAACTCAACATATTAACCTACACTCCCTTTTAGCCGGTTGTCCTAACCAAGATATAGGCATCAATATGCTTGCCTCTAACCGAATGCATGTAGCACAAATCTTCTCATGTGGCCGAGTATGCATGTATATGTTGAGGCCAATTATATGCTTAATACTTTCCACAAGTATGGTTACTTGTATTGGTTATATACCGTTTCGTTTCAAATTCAAAACTCGGCTAATACGAATGTATACACTAGAAATCAAATACTAACAATTTTGCGTGTTATCTTACTACCATTTCACTTCTACTTTCTACCATGGCCGAATGCATCAAGACACCATTTACCCTTGCAAGGCATAAATTTCATCATCAAAACTAACAAGCTTATAATCCCATGACCGAAACTTCTAACAACACCAATTAAAATACTTCATGGGTTTGAGGTAAAACCAAGAAAGAAACTCATGAATATCGAGATATAAGCACTAACATTGTTCATCTAGATTTAGCATGACACAACATCCATTGTAACACCCCTATCCCGTAACCGTCGCCAGAATAGGTAAAGGGCATTACCGGACTTGTAACTCATGTCAGAACAGTAAAATTTTGAACTTTTTCTTGAAATAATGATCGTTCGTTTAAATAAGTACTAAGCACAACCAGAGGTAAAATTTAAACTTCACTAAGTAAACATTCAAAAGATGCCATTTTCGCATGGCTTATATACATTAACCAAAAATATTCTTCCGCCACTAGTCTATTCTATACATGCCATAAGATAATCCAAAACATAGCAGTACCAAACAATGGATAGTGATAGTGTGACTAGTTGCTGATGATCCCCGAGCCTGTAGCTTCCAAATGAGATCTATAAAACAGAGGAAACAGAGTAAACGGAGTAAGCATTACAATGCTTAGTAAGTTTTAAGCAGTTTCAACAGATAACAATCAAATTATAACATAGTTGTTCGTATATTTTATTTCACTCTTCCTTCGGGCATACCATCCCTCTTCCGAATATGCACATCTCATCATATACAATAGGCAGATAAACTTTCATATAAAAGTGAGCTCATGTGACATAGATATATCGTATGATTTCAGATAACCTCTCACACTGATCCGATGTCACATAATCATAGGAATAGTCTCATAGATTGCTCTCGTATGCATCACATAACTACCTTATGATTTAGTGCAAATCAAGCTCACATATAAACTTGGAGTACATACCTGTTTAACCTTTCGCATTGAATATATTTATAAGCAATTCTTATTACGAAGTCTTACCCGGACATAATCTTCACACGAAGTTATCGGGTCTTACCCGGACAAAATCCCCACACGTAGTCATCGGGTCTTTAGAGCTCGGATATAGTACGAGCACGAAGCTTACGGACATTAATCAGTGATAATATTCTCGCATAAAGCCTGCGGGGTTTTAACCTGGATATAGTACTGACACAAATGCCCTTCGGGACTTATCACATTTATACACTTTCACATCCATCACGTTGGCCACTCGGCCCTGTCACATATATACACTTTCACATTCATCACATTGGCCATTAGGCCTTATCACATATATACACTTTCACATTCATCACATCGGCCATTAGGCCTTATCACATATATACACTTTCACATTCATCACAACGGCCATTAGGCCTTATCACATATATATACACTTTCACATTCATCACATCGGCCATTAGGCCTTATCACATATATACACTTTCACATTCATCACATCGGCCATTAGGCCTTATCACATATATACACTTTCACATTCATCACATCGGCCATTAGGCCTTATCTTATATATGCATGTTCACATCCATCACATAGAATCCTAAATCAAAATATAGATTTTCATGTATTCACATCACAATTTCCAAATATACTTCACATACCACATATACTTTCACGTATACACACTGTCTTGGCTGAATCTACATCTATCATTTTCCAATATCACAATTTAGAATTCATGTATGGGTTTAATCAATAGCTTATGAGCAACTAAAACAAGTTTATCAAGGTTTACAACACAATCTCAAATTCAGCACAAGCTGTTTTTCCTGAGCAATAGTCACTAAATTATTTATAACTGGAGCTACAAAACTCCAAATCACTTTCCGTTAATTTTTCCTGAATATAGACTCGTATATCTTCTATCCATAAAATTTCCAGAATTTTGGGTTTGGCCAATCAATACCAGATTTTTCTTAAAGTTTCCCCTGTTTCACTGTTTGACTAATCTGACCACTCTTCACTACGAATCAAATTTCTCATTTTACAGAATTCAAAATGTGATTTATTTGATTTCATTTGAAACTAGACTCATTAAGGAGTCTAAGCATATAAATTTTATCTTATAACCATTTTTGTACAATTTATAATGATTTTCTAAAAACAGAACAGAGGATTACAGTGTCATTCTGCGCTGTCTCACACAACTTTAAGTATCTCATTATCGGAAATTCCTTTGCTTACACGGTTTTTTTTTATAAGAAACTAGACTCATTAAGCTTTAATTTCATGTCTCATTCAGCCTCTAATTCAAATCCATAAATTTATGGTGATTTTATAAAGTCACGTTACTGCTGCTGTCCTAAGCAGACTATTTCAAATTACCCTTAAATTCCCAAGCTCAAACACTTAAGAACTTACCATTTGAGCTTAGAACATATCATGGCCACATCATATCTTATTAAATCAACTCATCATGTCCTATTATAATTGAATTTACTCAACGTTTAATCACTTAAAACTTACCTCGAATATTTTCGAACAGTCTCGGATCAGCTATTCAACTACTTTCTCTTTTCCCTTGTATCAAATTAACTCTTCAACCGAAACCATAAGTAGGAAAATATAGAAATTTAAGCAATTAAAATTTGACAAAGGCCAAGAAAGGCTCACAATTAAACATGATTGAGTTCTCACTAGTAGGGCATTTCATTCTAAACACACAAACAAACATCACATTACATATAAAATTTCAATATTTTATACATACAATGCTCGTATATATATTGTCTTATAGTTTGATAATGATATGTCAAAGCCATCAAAAAGCATTTAATTAATCATTGAAGATCATGCAATGTACTAATTTAATTTTTTTTCATGTTTTATACAATACTGCAACTTTAATTAAGCATGCATTTAAATTCGAGAAACAGATAACAAAATGTCTTGTCTGGACATCATTACACTCTATTATCTCAAGCGTTTAATTTAACAAACATGATAAGACTGTCCAGCTTTGGACAACATTTAATCAGACAATATACAATTGTTTAACGTGTAATAACAAAATTGACTTAACCAAACTAACCAGCATAAGTATTTTAGTATTCAAACCTCATAAATGGAACATTATTTCATTCAGACAGAAAAGGAACTCCACAAATTTGGGCAGCAGTAAAAAGTATTAAATCGGATAGAAATAAATTCTTATTCGTTCGAATAGCAGCGAAATTACTTAACTCGGAGATCAATAACATTAAATACATAAGAAATCAATCAAGTTTGTGGCTCGATTTTAATTTACCTTCCTTATGCCTATACTTGGAGACAACATTTAACATGTGAAGCATCCATGCAAATACATATTACATCCGTCCAAAAATAAGTTAGCAAAAAAAAATGCAACCATCATTCTTACCGAACCACATTCAATCCATCCATTTTTTTTAACAACATAATTGCAGCAGAAATCTAAAATAGCGCATGAAATTATAAAACAAAAAAAAATTAATCTCAAGGACTTACCCAAATTCTCTCCCAACCGTACGTATCTTAAAGCAAGCTTTTTCCCCTTCTTACTACCGTCCTCTCCCTCTCCTTTAGCGAATTGCTTGAAGAACTAATAATTGCTTGAAGAATTTAGCTTCTAAACAAGCCAAAACAATGGTTTTTCCCTACATCTCCCTCCATTCGAATGAACAGCAAAAACAAAGAAGAAGATAAAGCTCTCTTCTCTCCCTTTTTCTTTTATTCTATTCTATGATTCCTCTTATAATATCATTAAATATTATATTACTAACATGGAATCATATAACATTCATTAGGTTATTATTTTACAATACAAAATACATATTTTTTCCTGTCAACTTTCATCATTGTCGTCCACTAATTTAATAGTGGTCCATTTGACATGCAAGTCCTCCTTGTTATATACCATGCATTATTCGACCCTCTAAATTCTTCCTATCACATTTTTAAGTTTTAACACACAAGTCCTTTTTAGCTATTTCCACATTCAAATGACAAAGTTAAGACACGATACTTTCACACATTCATATTCACATATTTTAGACAATAATTATCATATTCAAATAATTTGGTGACTCGGTTTAGCAGTCCCGAAACTGCTTTCCGACTAGGGTCACTTTAGGGCTGTCACAACTCTCCCCCACTTAAGAAATTTTCGTCCCCGAAAATTTCTACCGATGCATAGTTTAGGATAACGTCCTCTTATTGAATTATATCCACAAAGACATTAGCTCATTGATAGCAATTGTAATTCATTATTGATTTCGCATCGATCTATAAAAATCATTTTCTTATCTTAAAACAAATACATAAACATTTCTACAAGTATGCACATATATCTCATTTTCTTGATTTCATAAGCAATAATCACTTGATTTAATTCACAAATGCATTTCAAACACATATTAAGCACATATTAACATGTATAATTCACATCATCAACCCACGTATTTGTAACCCACATTTTCATTCATGTATAAGCTGTAATCTGACTGAAAGTACACATATACTCAAACATCCCAATAAATATCCTTTATAACTCCATCATATCTCACTATTCAACTTAACCTATTTCCAACAGGAAATCAACTTCCACATACCTGAACATTGAATTCATTTAGCACATTCAATCATAGTTAACGTTACCCGTATACAGTCGAATAGGCATGAAGCCTAATATAATACACTGGCATGAGATTTATTCTAGCGCATAACTCGTATATCCAAAATTATCAACATTCATCAAAAATTCTTTCAAACTTTCGAATGTCGAAACTTAATCAAAATAATTTCTTGAACAAGATTAACAAAATAGTGTCCATTCAGCAATAGCACATATAGCTCTTACAATGCCATATCCTAGATATGGTCTTACATATTCTCACATATCGAGCCGATGCCATGTCCCAGACATGGTCTTACACACTATCTCAAATCAATGCCTTCGTCCCAAACGAGGTCTTACATGAATTCCACTTCACACACTTAGTGCCCACTGACCGATCTCGCACTCATAGTGCTCGGTTAAAGGAATTCGCACACACACAGTGCCTCTAATCATTCACATACATAGTGCTCTTATTCATTCGTTAATACACATTGATATGACTTAACCAAGTCTATAAACATCATGTATGTACACTTTTAAACATATCATCTCATTTAAATTTGAATTCGTATAGTAATGAGCACTTAAAATTTGCTCAAATTACTGGCACGAAGCCTACTAGGCACGAAGGCCCGAATACACGTCACCAGCATGATTACTCTTCGGGACCTAGCCCGGATATAACACCAGCACGAATGCTCTTCGAGGTTTAGCACGGATATATTACTAGCACGAATGCTCTTCGGAACTTAGCCCGGATACATCACTAGCACGAATGCTCTTCGAGACTTAGCCCGGATACATCACTAGCATGAATGCTCTTCGAGACTTAGCCCGGATACATCACTAGCACGAATGCTCTTCGGGACTTAGCCCGGATACATCACTAGCACGAATGCTCTTCGAGACTTAGCCCGGATACATCACTAGCACGAATGCTCTTCGAGACTTAGCCCGGATACATCACTAGCATGAATGCTCTTCAGGACTTAGCCCGGATATATCACTCTCAATTCTCATGTACATATACACATATAACAATACACATTAGTATATCATTTACATTACTTGAATGCAAACACAACATGCTTATCGACCATTCAACTTCCAGTTCCATAGCCACATACAAAAATCACATTTATAGTTATAACACTCTTTCAAAATTGCATCACCTATACCCTTATAATTCAATCCAAATCGAAATTCAAATACGAGTACATGATACGTACCTGATCAACTTAATAATTTAGGCATATCTAAGTGAAGTTATATCGCAAATTCTCATAGTCAGAAGCTTGCTACAGCTCGATCGGGATCAAGATTCATTGTAATACAGCAAACACATTTTAATAGCCAAAAATCATCACACTATCATTTTATCACTTTATGGCATGTATAAATAGACTCGCGCGTGCTACGTTAGTCCTAGAATCGACTAAACCGTAGCTCTGATACCAATAAAATGTAACACCCCTATCCCGTAACCGTCACCAGAATAGGTAAGGGGCATTACCGGACTTGTAACTCATGTCAGAACAGTAAAATTTTGAACTTTTTCTTGAAATAAAGATCGTTCGTTTAAATAAGTACTAAGCACAACCAGAGGTAAAATTTAAACTTCACTAAGTAAACATTCAAAAGATGCCATTTTCGCATGGCTTATATACATTAACCAAAAATATTCTTCCTCCACTAGTCTATTCTATACATGCCATAAGATAATCCAAAACGTAGCAGTACCAAACAATGGATAGTGATAGTGTGACTAGTTGCTGATGATCCCCGAGCCTGTAGCTTCCAAATGAGATCTATAAAACAGAGGAAACAGAGTAAACGGAGTAAGCATTACAATGCTTAGTAAGTTTTAAGCAGTGTCAACAGATAATAATCAAATTATAACATAGTTGTTCGTATATTTTATTTCACTCTTCCTTCGGGCATACCATTCCTTTTTCGAATACGCACATCTCATCATATACAATAGGCAGATAAACTTTCATATAAAAGTGAGCTCATGTGACATAGATATATCGTATGATTTCAGATAACCTCTCACACTGATCCGATGTCACATAATCATAGGAATAGTCTCATAGATTGCTCTCGTATGCATCACATAACTACCTTATGATTTAGTGCAAATCAAGCTCACATATAAACTTGGAGTACATACCTGTTTAACCTTTCGCACTGAATATATTTATAAGCAATTCTTATTACGAAGTCTTACCCGGACATAATCTCCACACGAAGTTATCGGGTCTTACCCGGACAAAATCCCCACACGTAGTCATCAGGTCTTTAGAGCTCGGATATAGTACGAGCACGAAGCTTACGGACATTAATCAGTGATAATATTCTCGCATAAAGCCTGCGGGGTTTTAACCCGGATATAGTACTGACACAAATGCCCTTCGGGACTTATCACATTTATACACTTTCACATCCATCACGTTGGCCACTCGGCCCTGTCACATATATACACTTTCACATTCATCACATCGGCCATTAGGCCTTATCACATATATACACTTTCACATTCATCACATCGGCCATTAGGCCTTATCACATATATATACACTTTCACATTCATCACATCGGCCATTAGGCCTTATCACATATATACACTTTCACATTCATCACATCGGCCATTAGGCCTTATCACATATATACACTTTCACATTCATCACATCGGCCATTAGGCCTTATCACATATATACACTTTCACATTCATCACATCGGCCATTAGGCCTTATCTCATATATGCATGTTCACATCCATCACATAGAATCCTAAATCAAAATATAGATTTTCATGTATTCACATCACAATTTCCAAATATACTTCACATACCACATATACTTTCACGTATACACACTGTCTTGGCTGAATCTACATCTATCATTTTCCAATATCACAATTTAGAATTCACGTATGGGTTTAATCAATAGCTTATGAGCAACTAAAACAAGTTTATCAAGGTTTACAACACAATCTCAAATTCAGCACAAGTTGTTTTTCCTGAGTAATAGTCACTAAATTATTTATAACTGGAGCTACAAAACTCCAAATCACTTTCCGTTAATTTTTCCTGAATATAGACTCGTATATCTTCCATCCATAAAATTTCCAGAATTTTAGGTTTGGCCAATCAATACCAGATTTTTATTAAAGTTTCCCCTGTTTCACTGTTTGACTAATCTGACCACTCTTCACTACGAATCAAATTTCTCATTTTACAGAATTCAAAATGTGTTGTATTTGATTTCATTTGAAACTAGACTCATTAAGGAGTCTAAGCATATAAATTTTATCTTATAACCATTTTTGTACAATTTATAATGATTTTCTAAAAACAGAACAGAGGATTACAGTGTCATTCTGCGCTGTCTCACACAACTTTAAGTATCTCATTATCGGAAATTCCTTTGCTTACACGGTTTTTTTTTATAAGAAACTAGACTCATTAAGCTTTAATTTAATGTCTCATTCAGCCTCTAATTCAAATCCATAAGTTTATGGTGATTTTATAAAGTCACGTTACTGCTGCTGTCCTAAGCAGACTATTTCAAATTACCCTTAAATTCCCAAGCTCAAACACTTAAGAACTTACCATTTGAGCTTAGAACATATCATGGCCACATCATATCTTATTAAATCAACTCATCATGTCCTATTATAATTGAATTTACTCAACGTTTAATCACTTAAAACTTACCTCGAATATTTTCGAACAGTCTCGGATCAGCTATTCAACTACTTTCTCTTTTCCCTTGTATCAAATGAACTCTTCAACCGAAACCATAAGTAGGAAAATATAGAAATTTAAGCAATTAAAATTTGACAAAGGCCAAGAAAGGCTCACAATTAAACATGATTGAGTTTTCACTAGTAGGGCATTTCATTCTAAACACACAAACAAACATCACATTACATATAAAATTTCAATATTTTATACATACAATACTCGTATATATATTGTCTTATAGTTTGATAATGATATGTCAAAGCCATCAAAAAGCATTTAATTAATCATTGAAGATCATGCAATGTACTAATTTAATTTTTTTTTCATGTTTTATACAATACTGCAACTTTAATTAAGCAAGCATTTAAATTCGAGAAACAGATAACAAAATGTCTTGTCTGGACAGCATTACACTCTATTATCTCAAGCATTTAATTTAACAAACATGATAAGACTGTCCAGCTTTGGACAACATTTAATCAGACAATATACAATTGTTTAACGTGTAATAACAAAATTGACTTAACCAAACTAACCAGCATAAGTATTTTAGTATTCAAACCTCATAAATGGAACATTATTTCATTCAGACAGAAAAGGAACTCCACAAATTTGGGCAGCAGTAAAAAGTATTAAATCGGATAGAAATAAATTCTTATTCGTTCGAATAGCAGCGAAATTACTCAACTCGGAGATCAATAACATTAAATACATAAGAAATCAATCAAGTTTGTGGCTCGATTTTAATTTACCTTCCTTATGTCTATACTTGGAGACAACATTTAACATGTGAAGCATCCATGCAAATACATATTACATCCGTCCAAAAATAAGTTAGCAAAAAAAAATGCAACCATCATTCTTACCGAACCACATTCAATCCATCCATTTTTTTAACAACATAATTGCAGCAGAAATCTAAAATAGCGCATGAAATTATAAAACAAAAAAAAATTAATCTCAAGGACTTACCCAAATTCTCTCCCAACCGTACGTATCTTAAAGCAAGCTTTTTCCCCTTCTTACTACCGTCGTCTCCCTCTCCTTTAGCGAATTGCTTGAAGAACTAATAATTGCTTGAAGAATTTAGCTTCTAAACAAGCCAAAACAATGGTTTTTCCCTAGATCTCCCTCCATTCGAATGAACAGCAAAAACAAAGAAGAAGATAAAGCTCTCTTCTCTCCCTTTTTCTTTTATTCTATTCTATTATTCCTCTTATAATATCATTAAATATTATATTACTAACATGGAATCATATAACATTCATTAGGTTATTATTTTACAATACAAAATACATATTTTTTCCTGTCAACTTTCATCATTGTCGTCCACTAATTTAATAGTGGTCCATTTGACATGCAAGTCCTCCTTGTTATATACCATGCATTATTCGGCCCTCTAAATTCTTCCTATCACATTTTTAAGTTTTAACACACAAGTCCTTTTTAGCTATTTCCACATTCAAATGACAAAGTTAAGACACGATACTTTCACACATTCATATTCACATATTTTAGACAATAATTATCATATTCAAATAATTTGGTGACTCGGTTTAGCGGTCCCGAAACCGCTTTCCGACTAGGGTCACTTTAGGGCTGTCACATCCATCACCCTTATATTTACCATAGCCGAAAACCTTACTCATTCCAAAAATTCAAATCTCAACTTGGTCACAAAAATAACTTGGTATCTCACCAACACAACATCAACACCAAGCAAGAATGATGCATCCATGGCCGAGTGTCATTTCCATCACATAGCAAGATTTAGACCATGGGCTAGGTAGAACTCAAGCTAACAACTAAAACATGCATGCATCTCATGGAACATCATCAAACATACCTTAGCCTAGTTACATGCATGGCCGAACCTCTTCAACCTTTCTTCTTCCTTCCTCCTTAAAATTTTCGGCCAAGGATGAACCAAAGGATGAACACTTTTTTTTTTGTTTTTCTTTCTAGTTTCGGCAAAATGGGGGAACAACCACACACTTTTTTTTTTGTTTTCATCATATTCCCTTTCATTATTTTATTCCCATGCTCCTTATTTTATCATACTTCCCATGAAACACTAACTCAATATGTTTATGACATGTTCTTGCCCATCACACTTGGTCTACCATACTTGTCATGGCCGACCACTACTAATTAGGGGGGAAACTGACATGCAAGTCCCCCCTTTTTATTTCATGCACTAATAGATCCTTATGCTTTGACCTATCACATTTCAAAATTTTCTCACATAAGTCCTATTTACTAAAATTCACTTACAATTAACAAAATTCAAACACGAAATTTTCACACATGCACATGTACATATAATGAGCATCAATTATGACGGTTAATTATTTTTATGACTCGGTTTAGTGGTCCCGAAACCACTTCCCGACTAGGGTCACATTCGGGCTGTCACATTCACCAGATGGGATTATGGGTACTTTTTCTTTTCATGATATTTCTATTGTTGCTTTAATTAATCCGGGGTCTACCCATTCTTATGTCTCCATGAAATTGGTACCCAGTATGAATATGTTTGTTGAACCTACTGAATTTGTGGTAAAAGTGTCTAACCCGTTAGGCAAGCATGTGAGTTTTCTAGAAATCATATCTTGAGTTTCACAACTCGAAAATCAGTTTCGTGATTTTTCCCTGAAACTAGACTCATATATGCATCTACAAATTTTTTTCTAGAATTTTTGGTCAGGCCAATTAGTACAGTTTATTAGTCAAATTCTCCCCTGTTACAGGGATCGACTACACTGACCTTTGCGCATTATGACTTGGATATCTCCCTGCACAGAGCTTCAATACTGATGCCGTTTGTTTCTATAGATACTGGACTCAGAGAGGAATCTATACATATATGGCATGACTCCTAATTATCTCTGGTTAATTTATAATGAATTTCTAAAGTCAGAACAGGGAATCCAGAAACCGTTCTAGCCCTGTCTCACGAGAACCTGAATATCTCTTAACATACTGTCCATATGTCGTTTCGTTACTTTTCTATGAAAATAGATTCATCAAGGTTCGTTTACATAATTTATTCACTATTTAATTCCATTCCTACTATTTTTAGTGATTTTCCAAATCTACATCGCTGCTGCTGTCAGCATCTGCCTTTAAGGTAGACTTTACCTATTTCATAGTTTCCATGATTCAACTAGCCCTTTTAGCATAAATAGCACATATTATGATAGTGATTAACCATTCCCATGGCCAATCCTTGTTAAGCATATCCACACCTCTCAATAACCATATCCATACCAAATGATTATAACATTATGCTCAAACATATATAAGCCATTTTCGCATGGCTATCCAAAATTATACAAATCCAAAGGGTCCATGACCCACAACAAAAAGGGTAGTCCTATACATGCCATTTCGAAGTTCAACCAAAATTGTACCAAAAGGGGGCTTTGATAGTGTGGGCGACTTCGACTTCAAAATCCCGAGTCCGATAGCTGAAGAACCAAAATCTATAAAAACAGAGAATCAAAGAAACGGAGTAAGCAATTTATGCTTAGTAAGTTTTGAGCAAGGGATTCCAGCACAACAAAAGTATAGCATTCATATAGCTAAACGGATAATTTCATATGCACAAATTTTCGATATCATACTTACTTCACATTACCAACCCTTATGTTCATACACAAAAGATCAACTTAGCCAAAGGCCGGTAGCTCATTTATCAACTGAGCGAATACTTATTTGTAAGGGCTCAACTAATTCAAAGCACATACGAAACATACCTCAATGTTGGGATGTTACAAGCGTATTAACTGAAATTTTTACAGCAAGATCATTCATTCCCAAATCACGTACCTTCGGAATTTAACCGGATATAGCTACTCGTTCAAATGCCTTTGAGACATAGCCCGGTTATAGTAACTCGCACAAATGCCTTCGAGACTTAGCCCGGTTATAGTAACTCGCACAAATGCCTTCGGGACTTAGCCCGGTTATAGTAACTCGCACAAATGCCTTCGGGACTTAACCCAGATTTAGTAACTCGCACCAATGCCTTCGGGCTTAGCCCGAAATTAGTAACTCGCACAAATGCCTTCGGATCTTAGTCCGGATATAGTAACTCGCACAAATGCCTTCGGGACTTAACCCGGATTTAGTAACTCGCACCAATGCCTTTGGGCTTAGCCCGGAATTAGTAACTCGCACAAATGCCTTCAGATCTTAGTCCGGATATGGTCACTTAGCACAAAGCCTTCGGGACTCAGCCCGGACATCATTCAAATAACCATGCACATTTAACAATAAATCATGGCACATTCGTATTTCATTTTCGTTAGCAAAACTCAAACACAAGACACTTATCATTCTTGCAATTTCGGCTCAATAGCCACACACAAAGAGCATGATTTTGATTTTCTTAAAACATGATCTAATCAAATCATAATTTAAGCTCTATTACTCAAGAACTTACCTCGGATGTTGTCGAACAATTCCGATGGCTATTCGACCACTTTTTCCTTCCCTTTATCGGATTTAGTTCCCCTTTGCTCTTGAGCTTAATTAAACAAATAAATTGATTTAATCATTTGAGCATCGAAAAGAGGAACACAAGGCACTTAGCCCATATTCATACATTAGACATTAAAGTCACATACATGTGAAATCATGCATCAACTCAACATATTAACCCACACTCCCTTTTAGCCGATTGTCCTAACCAAGATATAGGAATCAATATGCTTGCCTCTAACCGAATGCATGCAGCACAAATCTTCTCATGTGGCCGATTATGCATGTATATGTTGAGGCCAATTATATGCTTAATACTTTCCACAAGTATGGTTACTTGTATTGGTTATATACCGTTTCGTTTCAAATTCAAAACTCGGCTAATACGCATGTATACACTAGAAATCAAATACTAACAATTTTGCATGTTATCTTACTACCATTTCACTTCTACTTTCTACCATGGCCGAATGCATCAAGACACCATTTACCCTTGCAAGGCATAAATTTCATCATCAAAACTAACAAGCTTATAATCCCATGACCGAAACTTCTAACAACACCAATTAAAATACTTCATGGGTTTGAGGTAAAACCAAGAAAGAAACTCATGAATATCGAGATATAAGCACTAACATTGTTCATCTAGATTTAGCATGACACAACATCCATCACCCTTATATTTAGACCATGGGGTAGGTAGAACTCAAGCTAACAACTAAAACGTGCATGCATCTCATGGAACATCATCAAACATACCTTAGCCTAGTTACATGCATGGCCGAACCTCTTCAACCTTTCTTCTTCCTTCCTCCTTAAAATTTTCGGCCAAGGATGAACCAAAGGATGAACACTTTTTTTTTCTTTCTAGTTTCGGCAAAATGGGGGAACAACCACACACTTTTTTTTTGTTTTCATCATATTCCCTTTCATTATTTTATTCCCATGCTCCTTATTTTATCATACTTCCCATGAAACACTAACTCAACATGTTTATGACATGTTCTTGCCCATCACACTTGGTCTACCATACTTGTCATGGCCGGCCACTACTAATTAGGGGGGGAAATTGACATGCAAGTCCCCCCTTTTTATTTCATGCACTAATAGATCCTTATGCTTTGACCTATCACATTTCAAAATTTTCTCACATAAGTCCTATTTACTAAAATTCACTTACAATTAACAAAATTCAAACACGAAATTTTCACACATGCACATGTACATATAATGAGCATCAATTATGACGGTTAATTATTTTTATGACTCGGTTTAGTGGTCCCGAAACCACTTCCCGACTAGGGTCACATTAGGGCTGTCACATTCACCAGATGGGATTACGGGTACTTTTTCTTTTCATGATATTTCTATTGTTGCTTTAATTAATCCGGGGTCTACCCATTCTTATGTCTCCATGAAATTGGTACCCAGTATGAATATGTTTGTTGAACCTACTGAATTTGTGGTAAAAGTGTCTAACCCGTTAGGCAAGCATGTGTTTATTGACCAAGTATGTAGAAATTGTTCCTTGACAATTAAGGGTCATAGTTTTCCAGCTAACCTCATGTTGTTGTCGTTTGATAAATTTGATGTAATCCTTGGAATGGATTGGTTAACTTCTCATAGTGTTGTTGTCGTTTGATGAATTTGATGTAATCCTTGGAATGGATTGGTTAACTTTTCATAGTGTTGTAGTGGACTGTGGAAGGAAACATATTGAGTTGAAATGTGAAGACGGGAATGTTCTTCGAGTTAAACGAGATGAATCAGATGACTCACCTGGAGTGATATCGTCTATGACTGCAGAGAGATATTAGAGAAAATAATGTGAAGCTTATCTCACTTTTGTACTGAATATCAAATGTTTGAGTCGAAGATTAAATCGGTACTAGAGGAATGTGAGTTTACGGACGTGTTTCCGAAGGAATTACCTGGATTGCCTCCAGTTAGGGAAGTTGAGTTTGGAATCAAGTTAGCCCTGGTACGGCACCCATCTCGATTGCTTCGTATAGGATGGCTCCTACAGAGTTGAAGGAGTTGAAATTTCAACTACAAGAATTAACTGACAAGGGTTTTGCGACACCGAGTTTTTCCTTATGGGGTGCTCCGTTACTTTTTGTGAAGAAGAAGACGGGTCAATGAGGTTATGTATAGTTTACATAAGCTCAACAAGGTGACTGTGAAGAACAAGTATCCCTTGCCAAGAATCGATGATCTATTCGATCAGCTGAAGGGAGCCACCGTGTTTTCTAAGATAGACTTAAGGTCAGGCTACTACCAGTTAAGGGTTAAGGAGCAAGATGTACCGAAAACTGCTTTTCAAACAAGGTATGGCCACTATGAGTTCTTCGTCACGCCCTTTGGCTTAACAAATGCCACGGTAATTTTTATGGACTTAATGAATCATATTTTCCGACTGTACTTAGTTAAGTTTATAGTCGTCTTTATCGACGACATAATGATTTACTCACGTGATGAGAATGAACATGCGAAGCATTTGAGAATGGTTCTACAAACCTTGAAAGATAAGCAGTTATACACCAAGTTCACTAAGAGCGAATTTTGGCTACGAGAGGTTAGATTCTTGGGACACATTGTGTTGGGTGACAGGATCAGAGTTGACCCGAGTAAGATCTCGGCTATCGCTGAGTGGAAGCCGCCAAGGAATGTGACAGAGGTTTGAAGCTTTCTGGGTTTGCCTGGATACTACAAAATATTTGTGAATGGATTCTCTATGATTTCCACTTCGATGACAAGGTTGTTACAAAAGGATGTCAAGTTTGAATGGACAAAGAAGTGTCAACAGAGTTTCGAGAAACTAAAGGTTTTGTTGACCGAAGCCCAATTTTAGTACAATCGGAACCGAGAAAAGAGTTTGTGGTGTATAGTGATGCATCCTTGAATGGTTTAGGGTGCGGGCTCATGCAAGAAGGCAAGGTGATAGCCAACGCCTTGAGACAGCTAAAACCACACAAGAAAAACTACCCGATGCACAGTTTAGAGTTGGCCGCCATTGTGTTTACATTAAAAATTTGGAGGCACCATTTGTATGGTGAGAGATGCCGAGTATTTATTGACCAAAAGAGTCTAAAGTATTTGATGACTCAAAAGGAGCTGAATTTAAGGCAACGGCGGTGGTTATAGTCGACAAAGGATTATGAGTTGATTATCGACTACCATCCGGGAAAGGCGAACGTGACCGCCGATGCATTGAGTAGAAAATCCTTATTTTCTTTGAGAGCAATGAATGCCCACTTGGCCTTGTCAGAGGATGGTTCGGTTCTAGCATAATTAAAGGCTAGATCGACGTTTCTCCAAGAAATTTGTAAAGCTCAGAATAACAATGGTGAATTGTAAGCCAAGAGAACTCAGTGTGAGTTGAATGTTGAATCAGATTTTTGGATTAGTACCGACGGATGCTTGATGTACCAAGACAAAGTTTGTGTACCCAAGGATAATGAGCTTATTCAGAGGATTTTACCAGAGGCATATAGTAGTTGCTTGTCTATCTATCAGGGAAATGTGATAAATTGATGTTAAATTTACTCGTACAGATTCAGATAGACCAAATTTGAAGCTAGAACGAGGAAAAGAGCGATTAGTAGATTTTTGTATACGAACATTTGTCGAAGTAAGTTCGTGTAACTAAATTGCATATATTTATATGCTTGAAAAAAATGTTGTGTTTGTGAATTGTATAAATATCATATATTGATATGACATTGAAAATATATTTGACAAAGCCCAATCAATAATAATGTCGATAAATGATAAATGATAAAAATGTTACTTATATGCTTGAAATGAATGTGGAATGTGTTTACTTGAATTATATGAATGCTATGGATGTATGAAATAATCACATGCCCGATAATACTTGAAAAATGTTCAAATCACAATTGAATAATTGGAAAATTGATGGATATGTGGTTTCCCGAAATAAATGAGGTCCTGCATTTATTGTTGACGGGATTTAGCTCAGACGAGTAATCCTATTGACCTCATTACAGAAAGGATTTAGCCCAGAAGGGTAATCCTGATATAAGTCCTCTCGAGCATATGTAATGGATTAGATTTAGCCCAAATGGGTAATCTAGATCAAGCTCCTTAGAGCATATGTCATAAAAAGGAATTAGCTTGAACTAGTAATCCTGCTATATACATGTGTGGCTCAAGAGTATAAGTACTTTGAAATAGTACCGTAGGGGTACCATTGAATATGAATTGACGGATCTTGATTTGTACACCTTGAGTGTACTACCTGTGTATCCATCGACATTTCAAATAAATTCAACGGATGACAATCCAAACATGAGAAGATATGAATAATAAAATGAGTTATTACACGTATCCGTCTAAAATGCAAGAAAATGATGATACATGACAAGTGAAATATGAAAGTATGTGATGATGATATTTGTACATGGAAATTATTTGATGAGAATGTTCATCCTTGATTATAGACTTATACACCTTGAGTGTACTACTACTTGTGTGACCATGATATTTTGAATCATATGAGTAAAGTTCTGACATGAAATAATCTAAACTCGAGATGAGCTATTATGAGATTATACTTGTAACATAAAGAGATGATTCATACATGTTAAATGAATACATGTTGTGGAAAGCATATGTGCAAGGAAACTTGATTGTTGTTCAGCCCATATATGTTTTGATGTTATTATGGAATAAATGACTAACAAGGGCAATAAGGATGTGTGTAGGGCTTGAGGTCAAATTGATTAAATATGCCTTACATAGTTACCTCAAAATAGAATGAATGACAAGTTAAGTACCATGTTATACAAATTTATTAAGCATTTTATGCTTACTTAGTTTTATTTCTATAACACCCCTTACCCGTGTTAGATGCCAGAATAGGGTATGAGGCATTTTCAGATTTAAACACAAGCAAACATACATTTCCGTGACATAAATTTCTGTCCAAACTAAAACTTTTTAAAATCGAGCATAAAGTCTCTAACACGAGCCTACGAGGCCCAAAACATGCTTTGGAAGTGATTCGGGACTAAATCGAGAACTTTAGAAAATTTTACAACACTTAAATTTTTTTTGCCTAAACAGGGGTCACAAGCCGTGTGGCCTGGGACACGCCCGTATGGCCAGGTTGTGTGGTCACAAATGCTCGTGTCCCTAACCTGTGTAACTCTCTATTTGTCACCTAAGAACAAATTAAAGTTACATGGCCAAAACACACGCCTATGTCCCAAGGTTGTGTCCTTCTCTCGGTTGAGACACGCGGCCCTATCTCATGCCTGTGTGCTCGATACTGAGCATTCTATTTTGCAACAATTTAGGTGTAGGGAACACATGGCCGGATCACACACCCATAGGGTTGACCATATGTCACACACGGCCTAGACGCACGCTCGTGTGTTTACTCCTGTGGACAAGAATAGGCTATTTACCAAGCTATTTGCCACTCTTATTCACGTATACACTTACCGCAATTCAAAGGCACAAAACAATATATACTTAGGCAACCAAAACATCCACATTCATGGTTAAAACATATCAACTTTATATCTTTATCTAACATATTCACTACATTTATTAAACCCTAAATCAAACATACAAATCTCACATTCATTAGCCTTCATTCAATTACTATCTAGTTACCAAATTATACTCAAATTCCTCATCTCATCAATAGGTCATAATTCCAAACATTACACAATCATGCCATAAATCACATTTCCAAATATTTCACATTCACCAAGCATATCATGATCATATCACCATAGACATTGACACATATATGAATATACTTAGGCTTACAACCATGTTGCCAATATAAGCCAACTTACATGGCCAAATAGCAAAATAAGCCTTTGACAATTACAAGTCATTACATTGGCTAAAATCATATGAAGCATATAACAAAATGATCAAGTCCCTGTACATGCCATAACTCAAAATACTTGAATTTATTAATACCCAAAATGATAGCTTGATAATGTGATAGGATCTCCGGCAATCTCCAACTCGAGCTAGCTTGACGGCACTATAAAACATGGGAAAGGAAGGGGGTAAGGTATATAGCTTAGTAAGTCAGTCAGTATGAACATAATAAGCAACTCTTACCAATCACTTACCAAGTCTACAATATAAACACAAAACAAAATAGTATAAATTGCTATAAACCTCATAGTTATAAATTATTCAGACACATTGTTTGCTATATCCATTTGCAAGCATAATTTAACATGTCTTGACTTTAGCCTAACAACCATAATCTCTCCATTATAATCGATTACCACAATCAACCAATCATTTCAAACCTCCTAATAAACATACACATTAATTATGAGTATTCACTTTTCAAGCATATATTTTAACATCTTTTAATTGTTAAAGCTCATATCTTCCCATACTTCCATAGTCATTTTAATAGGCAATTATGCCAATCATTCCTTTTTCTCATATCTGATAAATCACAATTTATCTGAACTAAATATGCTATATCATAACTCAATTTGGCTTGAAAGCCAATTACACAATTGCCAACTGAATTTACCATGTATTTCATACATCACAAATATAGACTAATAATCACAAGGCTTTCACAAAAATATTCTCATGGAAACCATAAATTTACAATATCATGAAGTCAGTGCTTATAAACTTTATGTACATACTTGTACTAATTCGTAATACTTACGTGCTCTTTCTCTTCTTTGACATACCCATTAAATTACCCGTTGAACCACTTGGAATACTAAATGATACTCGAGAATCTCTTACACACAATACCGTACCAATGCTATATCCCAGATATGGTCTTACATGTAATCTCGTATCGATGCTAATAGCCCAGCTATGGTCTTACACAAAGTGTCATATTGATGCCATATCCTAGATATGGTCTTACACGTAATCTCAGTAACCCTAATGTCATGACATTTGTATCCTATCTATTCCTAAGGTTCAACCGGGATTTCACGCTTTTTGAAACTTTGTCGAATACGACCAAGGGTCAGTTGCAATTCATACAATAATAAGTATTTAAAACATAATTAAAACAATGCATTATTTACATACGAACTTACCTCGACATAAAAATGGCGAAAAGGACCTAACCGTCAAATACTCGTTTTTCCCTTGTTCTAATTTCGAACCTTGTTTTTCTTGATCTATAATATCACATTTAACTTATTTAATCATTATACTATTAAAATCACCCCAAAATCACATTATGGCAAAAATTACATTTTTGTCCCTAAAGTTTGACATTTTTACAATTTAGTCCCTAGGCTTGTAAAATGAAATTTACTCAATTTCTTCAATACTCATGCCTAGCCAAACCTTATACATGCTTATAGCAGCCCAAAATTTTCTTTTATTCGCATTTTAACACCTACTTTACAACTTTTTACAAATAAGTCCTTTTTAAGTATTTTCATCAAAACTCATTTAGCAAAAGTCGTTTATCATACACCAAACATACATTTCCTACCATTAGACATCAAAATACACAATTTCCATCATGTTTAAAATCTTAGACCTTGATTATTTCTTAAATTAGTGGTAGAAATAGATAGATCATGTTACAAGGATTTCAAAAACATAAAAATCATTAAAATCAGGGCTAGAACGGACTTTCAATCGAGCTTGGAAGCTTGAAAACCCCTAGCCATGGTTTATTTTTGGTACATTCAGCCATGGGGTAGAAGATGAGCAAAAATTGGATTTTAATTTGGCTTTTTAATTCATTTAATTACAAAATATTAAAATGCCCTTAATGAAAAATTTTAAAAACATACCTAACCTTGTCCAGTTTTGTCCACCAACTTAAGAAATGGTCTAATTACTATCTAAGGACCTCTAATTTAAAATTTCATAGAATTAGACACCTCTAGCTTATAGAACTCAAGTTTTTCACTTTTTGCAATTTAGTCTTTTTGACCAAATTGAGTGCCCAAACGTCAATTTTTGAACGAAATTTTCACAAAATCATTCCATAAAACTATAGACCATAAAAATATAATAAAAATAAATTTTTTTGCGTCAGATTTCTGGGCTCGAAACCATTGTTCCGATTAGACCAAAATCGGACTGTTACAATTTCCCTATTTTAGAGTAAATCGGAAGCTTGTTGGAGTGGCAGCTTGGCGGAGATCACTCACACTATCCATTGGTCCATGTCGGTACAATATGGTAAAGTAGTTATAGTTACAATGGCATGTATAGGTTATATTGGCCCTATTGGCATGTAAATGTAAATGATTATTGTGATCTAACCATTGGAATGGCTAGTGATGATTTTATTTTGGTACATGTATATATGTATTTAAATTTATTTTATGGAGATAACATAAGTATTTATTATTGATTGATTGAGAAAGGTTAAATGAGTATGCTTATAAAAAGTAAGTTTAAAAGCATGAATGCATGTAACAGTATATCATGTTAGATGTTATAAATTGTTTGAATTCAATGCTTGGATTGGATGGTATTTGGATGTAAGTTTGGTATAGGAATTTGGTATGATTTTGGGTGAGAAATGAAGCTAGGAATGGCTTTATTTTGTCCACACGGGCAGACACAAGGGCGTGTGTTTAGACCGTGTATGACACACAGCCTGGTACATGGGCGTATGGTTACGCCGTGTGTCTCCTGCATCTTAAATTCGAGAAAATAAAATGCTCAGAATTGAGCACACGAGCAGGGACATGGGCGTGTGTCTCAACCGTATATGCTACACGACCTGGAATACGGGCGTGTGTCTTGGTTGTGTGCAGCCTGCACCTAATTTCAAAAAGAATTAATTAACCATACAGGCGTGTGGCATGGCCGTGTGCACAAGTTAGAGAGTTACACGGGGTCGAACACTGCCTGTAACACGGGCGTGTCCCAGGGACACACGAGCGTGTCCCTAGGACCACGAGGGCGTGTGTGCCTTATAACTTGGAAAATTTTTGAAATTTTGTGAAAAATTCTTAGAGTTTCCGATTAAGTTCGAACTCGATTCTAATGCTCGTATTGGCCTCGAGGGTCCATTTAAGGTATGTTATGAATAATCTCGGATAAAGAACAGCGATTGACATGATTTGTTTGTAAATGTTCTGAAAGTTTCGGTAATGCTCCGTAACCCTGTTCTGGCAATGTTTCGTAACCCTGTTCTGGCAACAGATATAGGTTAAGGGTGTTACATAAAGTTTACACCATGTTTAATGTTTCCTATACTATCAACTATGTCAAATCTTAGCTCAAATCAATTCTTTGCTCTCTTTCTTTCTTAGCTCAAATCATTTGCCCTTATCTCCATTCCACTTAAAAAAGTTCATGTGCTGCTAATGTTTCGATCTACCTCCTTTATTAGCATTATGGATGAATTTATTGTTTTGCCTTAATTGCCTTGCTGCAATAGTTGTCTCATGTTTAGATATATATCATATATTCTTATCCTGCTCTATATGGTCCCCTATATATTTATATTCTTCATATATATAATTAGTTTCCTTTTTAATTGATTTACAGAGCTGTGGTGGGAGAAATAGGTAGTAAAAATTCGGTTTTGAAAACAATTCCATCAATAGTGCAAGTAAGCCTTAATGTGAGCCAAGAAACAACTCAACATTTCTTACAGATGTTGTGCCGATTATCATTCCCCTAATGAATTTGTACCAATCTTAACGTCGGTCATGGAGTGTGATCAACAAATTCATGTTTCTACCATTTGTGGGTGTTTAAGTTTGAACTTGTATTGTAATAAAAATGTAATCTAAGTATATTGGAGTAAAGTGGTTTAAGAATTGGTCCTTGTCAAATTTGAATATATAAAGTAATGGAATATTGAGTAAATTTCATTGGTAATCATATATCTATTAGAAAGTTTTTTTTTGGTCTCTCAATTTAAAAAGTTATAAAATGGTCACTTAATTATTTAATTATTTTACTTACAGTCACTAGCCATTAAGTAACTAATGGAAAATTGATGCGGTAGCTTTTAAAATTGGTATAATAACAACTTTAATCCTTAACATTTATAGTAATGCCAATTTAATCTTTGATTATAAAAAATTTAACTTTCAACGCTTACATATTGTAATTTTATCCTTTTACACTTTTGCTTTTCTTTGTGACATTTTCTAACATTATCCTTACATTTGATTCAATGGACAAGTGAACAACGACAAGAAATAGAATGACCCAAATTTGAAAAAATATAGTCATTTGTCTAAAATATTAAGAATGTAATTAAATTATATATTATTCTATTAAATTGTATTTAATAATTATGTTAAAATATGATTAAATTATTTATTATGATTTTTGTTAATTCATATTTTAATAATAATTATATTAATAATGTTATTAAATTATATATTATTTTATTAAATTGTATTTAATAATAATTATGTTAAAATATGATTAAATTATTTAATTTATATTTTTATTAAATTATATTTAATAATAATCTTATTAAAATTTAATAACAATAACAATAATCATCTACCTAACAAAAATTATGCTAAGGGTATTCTAGTCATTTAAGTATTTTTTCTTATACTATTACAACAGTTATTCCATCCAACCAAATCCAAGAATACTATTACAACTCTATTCAATTGTTATTCAATTCCATTGAGCTAAATAATTAAATTATTGATTACAATTTTATTCTATTACAACCTTATTCTATTCACCCTAATCAAACGTGATGTAATAGTATTACATTTCTTTGAGGGCTTTGTTTCTATACTGGACTAGGCCATGGTGGCCTCTGTTTGTATGGGATTTTGTTTCTCGATTTTGTAATCCTTTTCTCTATTAAATGAAATCGTATCATTGTTTAAGCAAAATTGAGGCAAAAGACTAAAGGCATCAAATGCATGATTTAAGACTATTTAACCAACTTTTATAATGTTATGGCCTCAATTGATTTCGCTGGAAATTGTCATATTACAAAGGTTATTTTATAATTGGGACCATTAAGACCAAATTCCCTCGTCTTGTTATTATAGGTATTTATTTACATTTGTATTACCTTATGTTATAATTATATTTAAAGTTGATATTGTATGTATTTAATAATTTAACAAGTTGCATTATATTAATTTTGATATTTTGATATATTTTTATTTATTTACTTTTTGTTAAGGATAAATGATTAAAATAGTCACTTTTATTTGCCTTGGGTTATATTTTAGTCACTTATATTTGAAATGTTACGTTTTAGCCACTTACATTATCATTTTGTTACGAAATGGTCACTCTGCCATTAATATTTGTCACCTCCCAAATGGCAATCTGACATGATAATTAAAATGGGTTTTAAATGCTAACGTGGATGAGAAAAATTAATTTTTTTTACTAAGACTAGAATATAAAATTTTGCCCTAAAACCCAATTTGCTCCAGTCTAAAAAGAAGCAACATTTGACTTTTTTTTTGTTAATTTACTTTCTACTATTTTGGTTCAATAAAGATAATTATGAAAATGAATGATTTTTTTTAGTTGAAATGGAAGCAAAAACCAAAACAGACTAAGTGTTATTTTTTTTCCGGTTCAAGGATGAATCTAATGTATTGGTCTTGATTATTTCGGGAAACCAAATTAATATTTTCTTTTAATTAATTTAGAAAATTCAATCAATTAAGTTTATTTAATTAAAAAATAATTAATTATTTGGTTGGACATCTACGATGGTATTTAAAACCCATTTTAATTACCACATTGGACTATCGTTTAGAAGGTAATAGATCTTAACGACAGAATGACCATTTCGTAACAAAATGAAAATATAAGTGACTAAAATGTAACATTTTAAATATAAATAATTAAAATACAACCTAATACAAATAAAAGTGATTATTTTGACAGTTTATCCTTTTTATACATAACTTAGTTTTCTTTGGGGTTAAAAAATATCTTAGTTTTATATTCATTAATAAAGACTAAAGTCAAGAAGGAAGTAAGAAATAAACTAAAAGAATAAACTCTTGGCCACCAAAAAAAAAAAAAAACCTAAAAGAATAAACTCTTGAATAAAAAGAAAATCCGAAAACTCCTTTATTAACAAGCTGTCGTTCAGCGTATGAGACTAAGCAAATGGAAAGACTAAAACACCCTTACGCTACACGCGCATTAAACAAAGAAATCAAGTACATCAGCGTAATTTCGTATTCATCACCATCAATATAAAATAATAAAAGCCCATAAGCGTGTATCGCTTCATTTCCCTCCCCAATTTGAAACCTTTCTCTGTGGGGTGGAAAACCCAATATAACGTTGCAAGAACATAGTCCCCAATAAACTTTCTAAATTAGAATCAAAAGCGAAGAGAAATTAGAGAGAAAAATTAAGTGAACAACGCAGGATCTCAAGAAAAGATGATGAGATTTTTTGGTATGGGAAAGGACTCCACCGTCGATGTGTCGCCGCAGTCATTCGGTCATTCGGCGTCTGCATCAGCGTCTGTGTCGGCCGCCCCGGTGACTGGTCCCGCAAGGCCGATTCGGTTGTTGTACTGTGACGAGAAAGGGAAGTTCCGGATGGATCCGGAAGCGGTCGCGGCTTTGCAGCTTGTTAAGGAACCAATTGGGGTCGTTTCGGTCTGTGGCCGGGCTCGTCAAGGCAAGAGCTTTATTTTAAATCAGGTAATTTTATTTGTATTTTCTGTTTACTTGTTTTGAAGACAAATTGGAGGAAATTTATGTTCTTTCGGTGTTTTCGTAGGCGAAATAACGAATTCTAAGGTTTGTGATTTTAGTAGTAGGGATGCCGTAAATTTAGGGGTTTAAAGGGATCAAGTGTGGAATGTAGCATTTTGGTTTAAATTTTCTGTTTTTAGAAGCCTTCATTTATTATACCCGTGATATCAACATCAAATTTAAGTTTCTGCAAGTGCATTTCAGCTTATAAAGATACAACCAACGAGGTTGAGTACTATGCTTTCTAGAAAGATCTTAGGTAGAGGTAATTATAGTTTCTGAGTTACAATTTATAAGCGAGCATGAGTGAAGAGATACTTATATTTATGCGTCCGATGTGAACATGTTCACTCTGTGCATGGGAGTTTAATGCAAATGCTACTATAAAACTTAGTTGAATGATCCAAGTCTGACCAGCTGTTTATCATTTTCGATAGACCTAGATTTGAGATGGTTTAGCTTGTATCCTTTTGTTCTCAATCTTTGGAGAGGGTGGATATTTGAGCTATGTTTGGTTTCATGGTTAAATATTATGTAATTGTAAATGATTTTCCCTAATTGAACCTTGTATGGCATCTGTTTTTTTTTTTTTTGAATCAGCCTTTGATTTTTTATTTTTTATTTGCTATAGCTACTTGGAAGGAGTAGTGGATTTCAAGTAGCACCAACTCATCGTCCGTGTACAAAAGGGCTTTGGTTGTGGAGTGCACCATTAAAGAGAACTGCTCTTGATGGAACTGAGTACAATCTTTTGCTGTTAGATTCTGAAGGAATAGATGCCTATGATCAAACAGTTTGTTTTCGCTTACCTTTTTGACAATGGATTGGTTATTAAGTAGTTTGATTGTTTTGACTTATGCTTGTATCTTGTAAACTTGACAGGGAACATACAGCACACAGATTTTTTCATTAGCTGTCCTCTTATCTAGTATGTTCATCTACAACCAGGTCTGTATTTTATTAAAGAAAGTATTGATATTTTTTTCCTTTGGACTGGCTTGTTAACGAGGGTCTTTTTACCATTTCCCCAAGTTTTGATTGTCTACTTCTGATATTTAGATGGGAGGTATAGATGAAGCTGCACTGGATCGTCTTTCTCTTGTCACTCAGATGACAAAACATATTCGAGTTAAAGCTGGAGGAAGAACAACCTCAGCTTCTGAACTAGGGCAATTCTCCCCCATCTTTGTTTGGCTTCTAAGGGTAATATTTGACTACAAACAGACCCATTTAAAATCTGTTTTATTGTTGGTTATCCTGTGTTTAGTTCTTTATTATGGATGTTATGTTCTTATGGTTGTCAAATCTACTTTCTTAAGTTCTATATTTTAAAATATTCTTCTTGCAGGATTTTTATCTGGATTTGGTGGAGGATAATAGGAAAATAACTCCCCGTGACTACCTAGAACTTGCTTTGCGGCCAGTTCAAGGTAGTGGGAAGGATATAGCTGCCAAAAATGAGGCAAGTCTTAACATAAATTTTAATTAGTGAAGTAAAAGAAATCAATTAATTCTGTGGAAGCTTGATGACAAATGAAAACGAAGTGTCTTTAAAGTGTCTTATTGATTAATATGCAAAATTTGTTGCATGGTTATGCATGCAAATTATGTGATAGACACTGATCATTTATGTTTAATTGTTGATAGATCCGAGACTCTATTCGAGCTTTATTTCCTGATAGAGAATGCTTTACCCTTGTGAGGCCTTTGAACAATGAAAATGATCTGCAAAGGCTTGATCAAATTTCGGTCAGTATCCAACTGTTCTCATATATGCTATTCCCTCTCTGATTTTTTATCATCCTTTTGCCTCCTCTTTCTCCTTCCCTCACCCATTGCGGACTGTCTTTTTCGTTTAGCATGTATAATTTCTTTATTAAGACCTTAGGTTTTGTGTGTAGCTTGACAAACTGAGACCTGAATTTCGAGCTGGGCTTGATGCATTGACAAAGTTTGTTTTTGAGAGAACGAGGCCGAAGCAGGTTGGGGGTACTGTACTGACAGGGCCTGTTCTTATTGGTATCACACAATCATATCTGGATGCTTTGAATAATGGTGCTGTGCCCACAATATCTTCCTCATGGCAGGTTAGTTACCTTTATCTGGAAATGCTATGGGATATGTCATTAAGTGGAACCAAATAGGGTTAATAGTGTTATTTTCAGAGTGTTGAAGAAGCTGAGTGTCGGAGGGCATATGATTCTGCTGCGGAGATTTATATGTCAACTTTTGACCGTACAAAACCACCTGATGAGGTAAGTGATGTCTTTATCATAATTGTTGTGTGGCTGTTTTGATAAATTTTTACAATTCTAATCTTGATGGTCCTAGGTGGCATTGAGGGAAGCCCATGAAGAAGCAATTCAAAGAGCGCTGGCTGCATACAATGCCAGTGCTGTAGGGGTTGGTTCGATGAGAAAGAAATACGAGGAGCTTCTAAAGAAATTCTTCAGAAAGGCATTTGAGGTATGCAGTAACTCAAAGGTTACATTTGTAGGCTAAGTCTTTATTTCTATGTTACAAAATGAATGTTTTGCCTCTAATTATGGGTTGGTCATTTATGCAGGATTATAAAAGGAATGCATTTATGGAAGCGGATATGCGTTGTTCAAATGCCATAGAAAGCATGGGAAAGAGGTTGAGAGCAGCTTGCCATGCCTCTGATGCAAGTATAGATAATGTTGTGAAGGTAAGTGGTCATTATCCGCTTGTCCTTATTCTTCTTGCAAAGGACTTTGACCTAATTGTGCAACTTTGTTTCTTCTCATTATCTTCCGTTTGAGATGATATTCCAGATTTAGATTTTAGATCACAAATATTGTAAGGATGAAGGCTAGTTAACAGCCTACCTAAGTGGAGTTGTCTTCTTTTGGCTTTCCTTTTCAGTTATAATTTATTACCTTTTTTTTTTATCCTATGGAAAGTTCGATTTTTCCTATGATATTATGTGATAATGGGTTTTTCCAAATGATGCCATTCACCGGGTTTGACTAAATGTTATATGCAGGTTCTTGATGCTCTTCTATCTGAGTATGAAGCATCATACCATGGCCCTGGAAAATGGCAGAAACTGGCTGTATTTTTACAGCAAAGGTTTGTATCAATTTTTTTTTTCATTAAGATGGTCGTTCCAGGTGTTCTGGGGCTTAGGTGTCTACTTTTGGATATTAACTTTTATCTTTTTATGCTGTCTATCAGTATGGAGGGGCCGGTACTGGATTTAACCAAGAGACTTATAGATCAGATTGGATCAGAGAAGAGCTCCCTCATATTGAAATGTCGTTCAATTGAGGATAAGATGAAGTTACTCAGCAAGCAACTGGAGGATAGTGAGAAATATAAATCCGAATATCTGAAGCGATATGATGATGCTATCAATGACAAAAAGAAACTTGCTGATGAATATGCGAACCGTATGAATAATTTACAAGCTGATAACAGTTCACTGAAGGAAAGATGTTCTAGTTTAATGAAAGCAGTAGATTCTGCCAAGCAAGAAACGTTAGACTGGAGAAGAAAATATGATCAGGTGTTGTCGAAGCAGAAATCCAAAGAAGATCAGGCCACCTCAGAAATTGAAGTGCTCAAGTCGCGGAGCACTGCTGCTGAAGCTAGGCTGGCTGCTGCTAAGGAGCAAGCCGAGTCTGCACAAGAGGAGGCGGAGGAGTGGAAAAGGAAGTATGACTTTGCTGTTAGAGAGGCAAAAGCAGCTCTGGAGAAGGCAGCAATTGTGCAAGAGCGCTCAAGCAAGGAAACTCAACTTAGGGAAGATACTCTAAGAGAAGAGTTTTCACATACATTGGCTGATAAGGTGCCCTATTTCTCACCTCACTTTCATACACATTTTTGTTCACTCAATCCTGTTTTTATGCTACTGTAATGTGCAGCAAGAAAATTTGATTTGTTTTTGTACTTATGAATTTGTTGCAGGAAGAGGAAATAAAGGAGATGTCAGCAAAGATTGAGCATGCTGAGCAGTCCTTGACAACTCTGAAGTTGGAGTTGAAAGTTAGCTTCTTATGATTATTCATTTCTATATATGCATTCTACATGTAATGCATTGGAATATGGTTACTTATTCTTAACTATGATTTATAAATGACACTCAATCAACCACTGCATGTAAACATCACACTAACTGGTTTACGAGGCATACATTTTTCAATTTGACTTTATCTTTGAAGTTGCATGTGGTTCTGTGTATTTTCAAAGGTTGCCGTATTTAACATTGGGAAATGCTCTGCAGGCTGCTGAGGCAAAGATTAAGAGTTATGACACAGAAGTATCCTCACTAAAGGTTGAAATCAGGGAGTTAATTGACAAGGTAGAAAATACTAATGTCAAGGCTCTGTCATTTGAGAGAGAAACGAAGATATTGGAACAAGAGAAGACCCATTTGGAGCAGAAGTACTCATCCGAGTTCAAGAGGTTTGCAGAAGTTGAAGAAAGGTGTAGATCAGCTGAGAAAGAAGCAAAGAAAGCTACAGAATTGGCTGATAGAGCACGGGCAGAAGCAGTAGCTGCTCAAAAGGAGAAAAGCGAGATACAAAGGATGGCAATGGAAAGATTGGCTCAGATTGAGAGGGCCGAGAGGCAAATTGAGAACTTGGAGAGACAGAAAACAGACTTGGAGGATGAACTACATAGGATACGTTTGTCAGAGATGGATGCAGTTTCAAAAGTCGGTTTGCTAGAAGCTAGAGTTGAAGAGAGGGAGAAAGAGATCGAGTCATTATTGAAGACAAACAATGATCAAAGATCTAGCACAGTCAAAGTCCTTCAAGATCTTTTGGACTCTGAACGTGTGGCTCATGCAGATGCAAACAAAAGGGCCGAAGTACTTTCTCTTCAGCTGCAAGCTGCACAGGCAAAACTCGATTCACTTCAGCAGGAGTTGACTTCTGTTCATCTCAATGAAACGGCATTGGATAGTAAGCTCAGAACTGCTTCCCATGGAAAGAGATTGAGGGCAGATGATGTGGAAATGGGGGTGGGATCTGTGCAAGATATAGACATGAGTGATAGAATTTTAAGAGCAAATAAGAAGTCCAGGAGCACTACTAGCCCCGTTTTGTATTCACAGTCAGGTGATGGTGGATCAGTGTTCAAAGGGGGTGATGACAACCAGAATCCGCAAAACAATCAGGAGGATTATACGAAGTTCACAGTACAAAAACTTAAGCAGGAACTGACGAAACATAATTTTGGGGCGGAATTGCTTGGGCTGCGTAATCCAAACAAGAAAGAAATCCTCGCACTGTATGAGAAGTTTGTTCTGCAGAAATCATAACAATTTTTTCAGTTGATTAAATGAGTTGTACAAGGGTAATGCATGTATTCTACCATGTAGCTGATAATAATTATGTGTTATTAGGCTAGGGAAGGAGAAATTTATCAACTCCTGGAAATTCTGACCAACGTACGTTAATCAAAAGTCGATGTGTCTTTTGTTTAAATATCGATTTTAAACCGACGTTTAGGGTAAGGGTTTGTTTGATAGATTTGTAGCTTAGGTAAGTACGCTAATTTAAGGAACGGTGTGATCTTTTAGCAGTTCAGATTGTGACCTCATGAAGGAACATTCAAGTTTGATGATTTTATTTTTCGTCTTCACCTGATTTACTCTAATTAATTATTTTTTCTGGAAATATAATATTATTGATTGTAACAGTACAAAGGTAGAGATACAGGAACATTGGAAAGTTAGACGAGATTACAATTAAAGATATGGAATGCAAGCTTGATATAAAATCAAGTCGCACACCAAACAAGAACAAACTACACTTGTATGAGGTCTTCATCACCTCAAAGAGAGCAAAGTAAGACTCAAGCCACTCCATGGATGAATCTAACATGTTGAGACGAAAGTTGCCAGCAAACAAGTGAACACATCACCTTGAATTGTTGAGCCCCTTTCCATGTCCTTTTTCCGGTGGTGATGGATACAACATAGCAAACCTGAAAACAACATATATGCAGTTGCTAAAAAACAAAATAGTCGAAATGAGCTATAGAGGACTCGAGAAATAAAACACGTAGAATTTGAGAAACATGAGCCTCTTAAGGCTCGAGAAAACCTCTACAGGGGAGGACCCAAAGGAAACCATTGGGTACTTTTGTTATGCCGAGAAAAAAGAAATCTGTCTTCCACAACCGGAAAAGGAGGAGCTGGCAGTGAGGAGAAAAAAGAGAGGGAAAAGAAGAGAGGAGAAAGAAAAGAAAGGTAGGGAGGGACAGAAGGAATACAGGATGGTGGAGAAGAGGTAGGTGGGTGGCGGCACCCGAGAGCATCGACTAGTGAGAGGGGGAAACCCAAAGCATGACCCACCGGCACGGGAAGAGGGAGAAAACAACGGGGGAAGAACAAAAGAGAAAAAAGGATAACAGAGGGAAGGAAAGGAGGAAGTAGAGGATTTGGTCCACCGCCGTCAACGGAAACCGATAAAAATACTCTTTTTTAGACAAGGAGTGAGCTGTGATCGAATTAAGTTGAATTAAGTGAAAATTTTTTAATTGAAAATTTTTTAAGTTAATTGAGTTCACGATTCTTATTTTATTAATCTAACTCAATTTGAAATCATATATATTTGAAATTATTTTCAAAGTAAAAAAAAATACTTAGTATGATAAATTTAAATCACTAATTAGATCCCAGAATTATTATTTTAGAAAATTTTTAAATTTTTTATATCTTTTTAATTTTTTTAAAATTTTATAAATATTCTGAATTTTCAAAATTATTTTGAATTATTTCGTAATTTTTGTTAAGAGAGACCAATTTGCTTATTTTCAAAATTACAGGGACCAAGAGTGTATTTATATCAATCTGTTATTTGAATTATTTGAATTATTCGAATTGTGAAATTCAACTCGACTTGAACTCAGAACTTGAATAATTCGAATAACTTGAATAACTCGATTTGATTAACTTGAAATTAATTTTTTTTAATTTTTTTAATTTATTTTTTTTTGTGTTGACATATTAGTTTTTTTTTAGTTAACTCTTTTTCCTATTTAAAAATTTAAATCTAATAGTTTTTATTGTTAAAATTCTTATATTAAATCTTTAGTGTGATATTTTTAAATTAAAAGAAAAACCTGAAAATATTAATATTGATTTCTTTTTTTAAAAATAGTCATTTGAATTTGTCATGATAAAATAATTTTTTATTAGAATAATGTTCTCGAGAAAAAAAATAATGTCAATATTTTCATTGAAATAGTTATTAATATTTAACTATTTAAACTAATTAATGATAGAGAATCAAATTATATTAAAAATTAAAGTATATAGATTGAATCTTAAATTTTAGCATATTATTAGAATAATGTTTTCAAGAAAAAAATAATGTAAGTATTTTGATTGAAATATTTAATAATATTTAACTATTTAAACAAACTAATGATAGAGGATCAAATTATATTAGAAATTAAAGTATATATATTAAAATTTAAGTTTCAACATAGTATAGAAGACAAAACTGAAATTTGACCATTGACTTATAAAAAGTAGACAACACCGCACTAATGGGCGCACCGTTTTTCTACTATAACTAGTATGTACTGGTACTGGTCTGTTTCAATGCATCATTTTAGATTTATCAATATTTTTTTAAATATTTAATATATAAAATATTTAAATATATCAAATGAATTAGATTAAATAATTTTAAATATAAAAATATTAATTGATTATATAAATTATTCATCAATAAACTTCACAAATAAAATTTCATCATTTAATAAATATAAAATAAATAAGGGAAAAAATATCACAAATTAAACAACAAAATTATCCACAACATTATTTAAGAAAATCTACAATAATACACCCCATACTAAATATATAAAATGAAAGCTTAATAAAAAAAATACATATAAAGTTGTGTTTGGGAAGTTTTTAGAAAATTTATCCTTTTTTTCTAGAGTTAGTTTGTTATTTAGTTTAAATTTTATTAATATATTTTTAAGTTGATTAAAAAAATATTTTAACATTATTCATGCACGATCGGTGCACAATATTTCGGTTAGTGCAATTGGAATTGATTAGAACGAGCTGGAGCACCCGGCGTGGACTCGAATTTAAATTGGTGCAGAAAAGAGAAATGGTCATTCCAATTTATTATTAGAACGGTGTGCATTGGCTAGTGCAACTGAAACTGATGCGAAACTGACTACATTGCTTATAATACAAAAAAGAAAAGACAAGGAAACTCAAAAGAAATGGAAAGTCACATGTAAATTTCTAAGACCATTAAAGTATTCAAATTATATATAACTACGTAATATTTTAATGGAAAAAGTTTATGATGTTAATTATATGGACTAACTAATGATATTATAAATTTAACACCCCTTACCTAGATCGTCAACGATTCTAAATAAACAATGCTACACCTAATACCTAAAGGAACTTACATATTTTCTTAACACATATATAGATTTTGGGAAACATATTTTGGTGATGACGGTCAATAAAAACAAATTTCCAAGTTCGTGCAATTCAATAATCAATAGACAATGGTATCGCATGAATTACAAAAGTCACTTAAACAAACTTTAAAATTCAATAATACGGTAATATCCTACGTACATGCCTCATTGATAGTAACTTATACAATATAAAGGACTCAAACATGTTTACACTTTGCGTGATGTGACTCAGCTCGATGCAAAACTTTAGTAACTATCTCCTTGCATTTGATCTCCAACCTACGCGTGAAAAAAAAAAACCAATCCAATGTGCTAAGCATACCTTTATGCTTAGTAGTACTCAAGTGAACTACAATAAACATACATTTTTACAAGCTTTATAAATTACTAAAACATAATATAAACAAATAGTATGCACCAACTTATAATAGGTAAAGGGATCATTCTCACCAATTAAAGCATGATTGATTTATTTACATACACATATATCTAGACAATTCATTATGGCAGTATAGCATAATTTTTCAGTTCAAATTTTATTGACAACCTTTAGTAATATTTGGTGACTCATACATCGAACGTACGAAATATTGCCATCCATCAATCTAATATATGTATCGAAGTGCTCCACCCTACACTTCAAAATGAAATGCACCAAAATGCTCCAACCTATACTCTAGTATAGTAATGCACCAAAGTGCCATAATATAAACCATAAACATCACATCTCGTACAAATCTCATATCTCACACCAAAAGCATTATCTATTCCCATTGGCATGCCAATTATAACACGATTGAGACCCACCAAAATACTAAGGCTACTAAAATTTACCATATCATTTATAATTCGCAATTAATATAGTATACATTCATTCTATCCATGATATCATTATCCACGTCTATTCATAATACGAAGAACACATACCTATATGTACCATATGTAATCAATCATCAATATCAAATGGTTTAAACAATTCACTTGTCATTTCACAATCTATATTCTCTACTCAAGATTCAAACTTTATTGAAAGTCCTTATTTCATTATCATTCTTTCATGAATCAAAATAAAACGTAGTAACTCATTTAATAACAACTTGGTTTAGCATCTTCATTAATATGTACATTTTGTTTTTTTTTATTTTATCTTTCACATATCACAACCAATTTTTCTTATTTACCAGTTCTTACCTTAAACTTTTTTATTACTAAGAATTTAACTATTTATTATTCCAACTAAACTTAACGCTTAGTTAGACGTATTTCTACTTTCTTATTGAATCCACCATTTAAACATAATATAAATTTTTTTTCTACAGTAATTACACATAAGCTTGACAAAAGGTAACCTCTTTTTACTCAAATTTCAAGTATTATCATAAGTCTTGTCTCATTCACAACTATTCTTAAATATAAAATTAATTTTTTATTCATCTTAATAAACAATTTCCCCTAACAAAGCTACATTTCAATATTGCCATACTCTTTTTGAAGATAGACTGTCCTGCGTTTATATTCAATTGAAAGAAAAGGCAAAAAACAAAAAATAAAATAAAAAACAAAACAAAAACCAAAGGCCCAAAGGAAGGCCCGATTCGTCCAAAAACAAAAAAATAGTCAAAAGCACATTCAAGCCCTAAAAAATACACATTTCTAACAAACCCTAAAAAACCTTCCTGCAATCAGTCACCATTTCTAATGGTCCCTCTTCCTTTATAACTGATTGTCTCTTCAAGCTCCTTTAGATGACTGTCAATAACCTTACGGTATCCTCTAGTTAAGGTATTTCTATGATAAGCGATCTGTAACAGTCCGTTTTTAGTCAAATTGGAACAGTGATTTCAAAACCACAAATTTAAAGTCGAAATAATTATTTTATTATTATTTCAATGTCTACAGCATGATAGTATAATTGTGTGAAATTTTCATTAAGAAATTTGATCATTTAAATGCTTAATTTGATAAACAAGACTAAATCGCGTAAACTATGAAACTTTAATTCTATTAGCTAAAGGTATCTAATAGCTATGGTTTATTAAAGTGGAGGTCCTTATGTTGTAATTAGCCCATTGTTAATATGAGTGGACATTTTTGGACATCTTTTAAGTTTTTTTAATGGTTTATTAACAAGGTTAATAAAGTAATTTACTAAATTAAATAAGTAAAATAACAAGACAACAAAAGCCATAGTCTTTTAATCTATCATCTTCCACCGAAATTGAAGAAGAAAAAACAAGATATTAGGGTTCTTCATTCAGCCATTTTAAATCCTTGCAATTAAGTATGATTTTTGTCCCGTTTTTAATGATTTCTGTGCTTTTGAGATCGTTGAAACTAGGTCTAGCTAGCCCAGGGACTATTTTGCAAAACTGTTAAAGATTTAGGATGTTGCCATTGATGAATAAGTATGTATTTTAATGATTGATGATAGATTATGAATGTTTGATGATAGTTATACAAGTTTTGTTAAGTGATTTTTAGTGAAAATGCAAATTAGGGATTAAATTGTGAAATGTGAAAACTTTGTAGTTAAAATGTGAAATAGATGAAAAATATGGGCTTTAGGGACCTAATTGAAATTCGACTAGCATGGGTTTGGGTGGAATTGCATGAATTTGTGATTTTATGAAATAAGAACTAAATTGTAAAAGTTGTGAAGTACTTGGGGCAAAAATGTAAATGTGCTTTAATGAGTGTTTTGGATTAAATTGAATAGAAAAGTTATTAACAAAGCTAAATTTGATTACATATAGATCAAGAAAAGCGAAATTCGGATCTAGGTTGGGGGAAAAACAAAGTACTCGACTAATCGACCTATTTCATCATTTTTGTGAACCGAGGTAAGTTTGTATGATTAATAAGCTTAATGTTGTAACAGCCCATTTTTAACTAAATCGGAAACAGTGGTTTTGGGGCCACCAAATCCGATTAGTAAATTTTTAAATATTATATTTAACATTTACGAGTCGAATATAGTTTTAAAAAGGTTTTTGATATGGTAATTTATGCTATTTGAATGATTAACTAAGTTTAAGTGGTAAGATTCTAAAGTCAAGTGGTTTTAGCAAATGAGGTAGTGGGACCTTGTTTTTATAAACCGAGCTATAAATATTTTTATAAATATTTATTGAGTGTAAATAAGGTAGTATTAAAGTTTTGTTGAAAAATATTATTGTTTTGATAGTTAATTAATTAAAAAGGACTAAATTGCGTAAAGTGCAAAAGTTGTGTTCTATTAGCTAAAAGTATTAAATAGCTATAGAACTTTAATGTAGAAGTCCTTATTTGGTAATTAGCCCATGAAAGAGATAGTGGATGGCAATGGTTTGGCATTATTGAAATTTTGGTTAGTTTTCAAGGTTAAATAAGTAAATAATTAATAAAGGTTATTAAATAAAGAAACAAAATAGCACATGCATCATCATTTTTATTTTTGATTCAATTGAAAATGGAAGAAGAGAAAGCCATGGATGCTAGGTCATTCGGCCATCTTTATGCCTTTAATTGGGTATGAAATTTTGCCATGTTTTTAATTATTTTTATGTTTTTAAGATTATTGCACCTAGATCCTGCTAGCCCGTACTTCGATTTTGAAACTGTTAAAGATTTTGAATGTTACCATTGTTGAATGTTTGAGTATCTCGATGTTTAATGATAGAAAATAAATCTTTGATGTTAGATTAATGAGTTTTGTTAAGTGATTTTGAGTAAAAATGCAAATTATGGGCTAATTTGTGAAATTATGAAATTATATGGTTAAAAGTATGAATAAAGTGAAAATATGGGCTGATATATGATTGGGTAATATTCATCTAAGCATGATATTGTTTAAATTTCATGAATTTTGTATTTTATATGTTAGGGACTAAATTGCAAAAAAGTGAAATAATAGGGGAAAAAGTGTAATTTTGCCAAAAAGTGTAAGTTGTGTTAAATTGGATGAATTAATGATTAAATAAGGAAATTTTGTTATGGTATAGATTGAGAAAATCGAGATTTGAATTTAGAACGGGGGAAAACAAAATATCAGATTAGTCGACCTAATTTGTCGTTATAGCGAATGAGGTAAGCTCGTATGCTAATAAATGTACTTAAATTGTGTTATTAATGTTTATTTATTATTTAATTGAATTGAATTATATACGTTTATTTGTCATTGAACCGTTATGAATGTCAAATGAGCAACTACGAGTAAAAATCAAAAGAGTTACCGAAAGTCCCGTACGAACCTTAGGAATAGTATAGGATACAAATGTCATGACATTAGGATTACGAGATGTGATTACATGTAAGACCATGTCTGGGACATTGGCATTGTATTGTGATTATGTGTAAGACCATGTCTGGGACATTGGCATCGTTATATGATTTCGTCTAAGACCCCGTCTGGGACAGTGGCATCGATATGTGATAACATGTAAGACCATATCTGGGATATGGCATTGTACGAGATTTATGTGATATCCGAGTATCCTTAATGATTTCGAAAGGTTCAACGGGCATAGTCAAGATGAGAATGAAAGTACAATCAAATTAAGTGATACAGGTACGTACATAACCTATATGAGAATCAAATGAAGATAATTTGGTAAGTTCTTAGTGTATCATGTGTATGAAATGAGAAAGTTTTATGTATAAGTATGTTTTATGCCAAAATGTGCTTATTTGGCTATAATGATGCATGAATTGAATAATATGTGAGATATGAGTTATAGTTGTTGTAGCTAAATATACATATGGCACAAAGAGTATGAAATACCGATATTTGATGATATTTAACATGATTCATATTTACTAAATAAAATGTGATGGATATTGAATTGAATAAAGTTATATATATTTGCTTATGTACATGTAAATGTGAATGAATTGTTAAGAATGTGTAAGATCTATATAAACAATGATATGAATAAACATGTGAAACTCTTGGTTAACTATGTGAAGGATTCATGGTATAAAGGTGAAAGCATTGAGTAACATTATAATATATGTAAATACTTAATATGTGTTTATTCGAGAAGTTGAGATTATTACCATATGAGCTTACTAAGCTTTATAGCTTACTTTGTTTTCTTTCCTATGTTTATAGAGTTTCGGAGGCTTGTTCAAGTTGGAAGTCGTTAGAGATCTAATCACACTATCCAGTTATGGTTTGTTACTTCTAAGCTTTGTGATATTGGTTATATGGCATGTATAGGTTTTGTGGTTAGTTGATGAGTATAATTAATTTTGGTAATTGATGCCTATGTGTTTGATGTATTTAGCTATGAGATGTGGCTTAAAAATAAAGTTAGTTTGGTGTGTATATTGCCTTGTAAAATGATATATCTTGATAAGTTTGATTATGATTCAAATAGCTCAAATAGTCATTTGGTAAGTGACATGTATATGCTTGGTTTAGTTTTGATATTTGAATGCCAATTTGGTGGCTACATGACTTGATTATGATATGTGTTATATGTGTGTTTTAAGGTTAGTAAATTTGTGGAGTTATTTGAATTCATATGGGGAGTTAGTTGAATTCATAAGTCAAATTATATAGGTGAATTATGGTTGTTAAATCAAGTTGATTTGGTAAGTTTTTGATTAGTCAAATGGTTATGTATGAATAGATGAAATGATTGGAATGTAATAGCATGATTTATACATGAAATTGGTATGGTTGGCTGCCTAATTGTGTATGATATTAGTACTATATGACCTGTTGCAGGTGGTTAAAATTTGGGTGAGAAATATGGCTTGAAACAAGTCTATTTTCATCCACACGGGCGTGGCTTGACCGTGTGTGACACATTTCCTTGGTACACGGCCGTGTGTCCCTTGAAGCTTAGTTAAAAGTCAAGTCAGTGAGTTACACGGCCTAGACATACGGGTGCGTCTACTGGCCGTGTGTGGTACATAGCCTTGGCATATGGGAGATTGTGGCCATTTTGAATAGGCATACGGGCCGGACACATGGGTGTGTGGTCCGCCGTGTCACAAAGTTAGTATGTTTTCCCTGTTTCTACAAGGCCTGGTCACACGAGCGTGTGACCCTTGATTTCATTAAAAAATTTTATAAGTTCCCAAACTTTTTGTATGTTATCAGTTTAGTCCCGAACCATCTCTAAAGCATGTTTAAGGTCTCGTAGAGCCTTATAAGTGACAATGTGATTATGTTTGATTGATTTTTATGTGATATTGGATTTGTGAATGATAAAATGTATGTTGTGTGATGTAATTGATCCATAATGCCTCGTAGCCCTATTCTGGCAATAGATACTGGTTAGGGGTGTTACAAATGTTATATGTGTTTATATGCTTAAACATTATAATTGTGATAGTACGACACTGTGAAATCTATCGACAAAGCATTGACACAGTGAGAATCTTGGTTAGCAGCTTGTGTGAGCAAGCCTATTGATAGCTCGAGAGTTAGCATATATGTGATATGAGATTGAGATAGCATTGACTATGTATGTGGGCACTTTTGTGCGAGATTCCCGAGTATCTGATATTATTTCGAGTGGTTCAACGGGAAAAGATGATGGAACGAGAATGTAAGCAATGATACGGATCAGTTCAGGTATGTAACACCCCTTACCCGTATCCGACGCCAGAATAAGGTATGAGGTATTATCATAATTAAACTCAAACGAACATTCAAAACCAAGACATAAATTCCCACTCAAATTTAAAAATTTTTCAAAAACATTCGTATCGCCCTTTAGACGAGCCTACGAGGCCCAAAACATACATTGCAGGCGGTTTGGGGCTAAACCGAGAACCTTGGAAACTTTTCAAACACTTAGAAAATTTTTCATAAATACAGGGGTCACACGCCTATGTGGGTAGGCCGCGTGGTCACACAAGCCAGTGTCCCTAACCCGTGTAGTTCTCTGTTTATGATGTCATCAACAAATTAGGGTCACACGGCAAGGCACACGCCCGTGTGCTAGGCTGTGTGGGCGATTTCATTTTCATAATTTTTCCTAAAATTGGTGCAGACTTCACACGTCCTGGGCGGACACCCATGTCCCTGGGCCATTTCCTTCCCACGGTTGAGACACACGGCTGTGTCTCTGCCCGTGTGGCCAATTCGAAGCTAAAATTTAAAATACAGAGCACACACGGCCGGATCACACACCCATAGGGTAAGCTGTGTGTCACACACGGGCTAGACACACGCTCGTGTGTCTACCTGTATGGACAAAAATAAGGCTATTTACCAAGCCTTTTTGCCACTGTTACTTGCACCAACCTACACAACATCAAACAGCACCAATCCAAGAATATACACACTACCAATTCAGCCACAACCAAGATATCCACACATCAATTTCATGGTAATTTCTATCACATACAACATCTCATACTTATCATCACAAACCATGCAATAACCACAACCATGAAAGGCATCATCATATGTATATATACTTAACCAATATTAGCCATTTACAAAATGAATCAATTACCATTACAAGCTAACACACTTGGCCAAATCAATAATGACACATAACACAAAAAGACCAAGTCCCTATACATGCCATATTCAAATTATCGAAACTAGCTACCCAAATGACTAAATTGATAGTGTGATCGATGCTTTGACGACTTCTGATCCCCGAGCTAGCTTGGCGACACTATAGAAAATGGAAAGGAAGAGGAGTAAGCATAAAGCTTAGTAAGCTCACATGTAATAATAAACAATATTAAGCAACATTTAGCATGAATATCATACAATTTAACTTATCATAAATCACATATTTATCAACATGGTTTCATAAGCATAACTTTATCATTCTTAATCTTACCAAAAGCTCATCACTTAACAAGCTCATTTTTATGAGTTTTTCGTATATAGCTGTACCAACTCGTGACTTAACATACTCTTTCTCATTCTTGACATACCCGTTGAACACTTGGAATACTAAACGAATACACGGAAGGTCTTTGCACACAAGTGCCACATATGTAGCCAAAGCTACCTCATATTTCATATCACATAAAGGCTCACTCTCGAGCTAATCACGAGTCTGCTCACACAAGCTGACGGTAAGAAATAGCTACACGGGCTGCTCACACAAGCTGTTAGGTATCCGCAACACATGCCGGACTACCTAGCCACCGGTGGGACGTACATGACTAGCACCCGGATCACATAATCATATACATCACATGGGGTCCTAGTGACATGCCACTCGTATCCTATTATATTCCTAAGGTTTAAATGGGATTTTCTCTCTTTTATCAGAACTTGTCGAATATTTTCATCGAAGCAATTATACAATTCATGCAATATTAAGGCATTAAAAATATGATCATAATATTGCATTATTTACATATGAACTTACCTCAGTCCAAAATATGGCTAACTAATTTGATTTAGTCCACAACCTTGTTCTTTCCCGGTCTAGGTCCGAACTCTATTTTTCTTGATCTATAATAGAAAATTTAGCTCATTTAATTACCACATTGTTCAAATCAATCCAAAAACCATACTTTGGCAAAATTAAAATTTTTCCCCTAAACTTTCACATATTTACAAATTAGTCCTTAGACTCGTAAAATGAAATGTACTCACTTTCTTTGTTACCCAAGCTTAGCTGAACTATATCATGCTTATACCAGCCCAAATTTTTCATCAAATCACATTTCTACTACCCATTTTTATAACTTTTACAAATAAGCCCTTTTTAGGTGTTTTCATAAAAAAAAATCACTTAGTAAAAGATATTTATCACACATCAAACTTTCATAATTTACCATAAAACATCAAAATACATGCATGTCACACACCGATCAAAACCTAAGCATCAAACCTAGCTCAAATAAATGGTAGAAATGGCTAGATCGGTTGATAACAACTTTAAAAATGTAAAGAACGTTAAAAACGTGGCTAGAATGCACTTACTATCAAGCTTGAAAGTGCCAAAACACTAGCTATGGAGTCCCTTATGAAATTCGGCCAAGGGTTGAAGAAGATGGACAAATTTTGGCTTTGTTTTCCCTTTTTATTCTTTTATTTACCAAATAACCAAAATGCCCTTTTTACTAAACTTTGAAATTTTACCTATTCATGTCCATTTTTGTCCATAAAAATAGAAATTGGTCAAATTTCTATTTAAGAACCTCTAAGTAATAATCTATAGCTATTTCATTCTTAAAGCTTCTAGAATCACATATTTTGAAACTTTTGCAATTTAGTTTTAAAAATCAAATTGGACACTCTATAAACAAAATTTCTTAATGAAACTGTCATACAATCATACAAACATGTCATAGACCTCAACAACTTCATAAAATAATTATTTCTACTTTAAATTTGTGGTCTCAAAATCACTATTCTAACTAGTCCCAAAATCGGGATGTTACAAGGTACTCGTGATTAGTTTGACAAGTAAGTGATAATTGATAAGTTCATAGAAAAAGTAAATGAAAGTTGATGAATTTATATTTGATACATAGAACGATGGCAATGTGCAAATTGTTGATTTGAATGAAATACTTGTATTTACTTATGTTCTTTAAATGATGAATGGATTGGGAAATTATACTTATTAATCATATGAACCTACTAAGCTATAAAGCTTACATTATTTATTTTACTGTTTTTATAGTGATTTCAAAGCTAGCTCAGATTCGGGGATCGTCGGAGACTTCATCACACTATCAAGCTATCGTTGTGGTACTTTTGAATATATGTTTTTGGAATATATGGCATGTATAGGAACTTTGGTCATTTTGGTATATAAATTGATGATGAATTTAGCCTTTTGAATTGGCTTGTAAATGTCTATGGTTTGGTTGTATATATAGTGATGAGAGTTAGCTTAATTTGGTTGGATTTGTGATGCTTATTGATAGTAGGTCTTTTGGTTGTCAAATGGTTATTAGATAAGTAATATTCTTGTGAATTTGGGCATAATAAGGCATGTTTGGAAATGTTTACTTAATTGAATTGCATATATGAATTTGGTATAATGAAATGACCCATTTTGTGACTTGTGTATATTGTGGTTAATGGAATTGAGTTGGCATGATTTAGTTGGTTTGTATGCCTAATTATGCTATGAATTCTACAATTTGGTTTGGTATAAGCTTATGTAAGTTTGGGTGGAAAAATGGCTTGGTAAATGGCCTATTTTTGTCCACACCGGGTAGAGACATGGGCGTGTGTCTCAGCCGTGTGTGGCACAGTCAGTTGCACAGTCGTGTGTCCCCTAGTGTTGAAATTGAAATCAAGTCAGTATGCTTTATAGGTTTGGCACGGCCTAGAACACGACCTGGTACACGAGCGTGTGTGGCCATTTTTAGGGCACACGGGCTAGCCACACGAGTGTGTGTATTGGCCGCATGACCCAAGTCAGAGAGTTACACCGGGTCAGACACGAGCTAAAACACGACCACGTGAACCCATTTCGTATGTCAACATGGCCTGTGACACGGGCGTGTGTCCCCTGTATTTTGCAAAAAATTTTTAAGTGTGAAAAGTTTCTAAAGTTATCGGTTTAGTCTCGAACCACCCCGAATGCATGTTTTGAGCTTCGTAGGCTCGTATTAGGGACAGTATGAATGATTTTGATTGATGATTAATTGAATTTGAGAAATGTATGATTATTGTGTTGTAAGTCCGGTAATGCTCCGTAACCCTTTTCCGGTGTTGAATACGAGTGAGGGGTGTTATATTTATTGGTATCAGAGCTACTGTTTAGTCAATTCTAGGACTAACGTAGCGTGTGTGAGAGTCTAGCTATACATACCATATATAACCTGTGATAGTGTGATGACTCTTGACAGTTTAAAATGTGTTTTCGTATAGTAAATGGATCCCAATCGAGCTGTAGCCGACAACATTGAAAGTAATGTACCTGCCTCCGTTCACAGAGTAGCGCAGTCAGAGTCGAGAGCCGTATCGGGTAGCCAAGGAGGAGAGGCTAAAAAAGCCTTCTTCCAGATGATGAATGAGTGGTTTTCAGAGTATGTTTGAACAAATTCGACTGCTTAACGACCTCCACTCCCACCTAATTCCCAACCAGTTATCGTAGCTCTTCAAGGTATACAGTTTTTACGACTGAATAAACCGCCAGTTGATAAGGTTTGAAAACACGGATCTGAAGATTTTAGAGTTAATGTGGATAACGATCCCGAGAGAGTGGATTTTTGGCTTAAAAACACTATCAGAGTATTTGATGAACTTTCTTGTACATCGGCATGGTGTTTAAAATGTGCCGTATCACTTTTGAAGGACATTTCTTATCGATGGTGGAATACTTTGGTGTCTATGGTACCAAGAGAAAGAGTTACCTGAGAATTCTTTCAAGCTGAGTTCAAAAGGAAATACATCAGTCAACGGTTCATTGATTAGAAACGTAAAGAGTTTTTAGAGTTAAAACAAGGCCGTATGTCTGTGACATAGTATGAGCGAGAGTTCATGAGATTCAGCTAATATGCTCAGGAATGTGTTTCAACTGAGGCCATTATGTGCAAAATATTTGAAGATGGGTTAAATGAAGACATTAGACTGTTAGTCAGGATTCTAGAATTAAAAGAATTCGTTGTGTTGGTTGATAGAGCCTGTAAAGCTGAAGAATTTGGCAAAGAAAAGAGAAAAGCTTATTTTGAAGCTAAAGATTCGAGAAAGAGATTGATGAAAAAACCATATCAATCCTCGTCAAAGAAATCACGAGATTCGTATAACTGTTCAACTGCTTCGGTGGGATATTCAAACAGAGATCGTGTAAAACAATACTCAAGTGCTAAAGCTCAAGCTACATCAATATCCAGTGTTGGCAGTGTGAGAAACAATAGATCTGAATATCAACGATGTGGTAGACGACATCCTGGCGAATGTAGAGTGAATGACCAGGCTTGTTTCAGATGTAGCTCGTAAGATCATTTCATTCGAGATTGTCCTAAATTAGACGAGAAAGATAAATCCTAGAATGCAAGACCAAGTAACATAGCTGCTAGAGGGAGACCAACCCGAAAGACTAGAAGTATGAGTGGTAATCGTGGTAATACGAGAGATTCTACAATGAGATCAGAGGCTAGAGCACCTTCTAGAGCTTACACAATTCGCGCTCGTGAAGATGTGTCATCACCCAATGTTATCATCAGTACATTTTCTCTTTTATGAAACTAATGTAGTTCATTGATATATCCTGAATCAACTCATTCGTATATTTGTATGAATTTGGTGTCTAGTAAGAGTTTGCCTATTGAGTCTACTGAGTTTGTGATTAAAGTATCGAACCCCTTAGGTAAGTATGTCCTAGTTGATAAAGTTTGTAAGAACTGTCCTTTAATGACTCGAGGTTACTGTTTTCTGGCTGATTTGATGTTATTACTGTTTGATGAATTTGATGTAATTCTGGGTATGGATTGGTTAACGATACATGATTCTGTTGTGAATTGTAGACGAAACACTATTGAATTGAAATGTCAGAATAGTGGAATTCTTCGAATTGAATTAGATGAGTTGAGTGGATTGCCTGTTGTGATTTTATCAATGTCAGCTAAGAGATATGTGAGAAAAGGTTGTGATGCTTACCTAGCTTATGTTTTGGATACAAAAGTATCTGAATCTAAGATTGAATCAGTAATAGTTGTCTATGAATATCCGTATGTGTTTCTAGAAGAATTACCGGGGTTACCACTAATTAGAGAGGTCGAGTTTGCCAATGAATTAGTGTTAGCAACGTCACCGAATCTATAGCTCCATATAAAATGGTTCCGACAGAATTGAAAGAGTTGAAATCTCAGTTGCAAAAGTTAACCGATAAAGGTTTTGCACGCCCTAGTTTTTCGCCCTGAGGTGCACCAGTGTTGTTTGTAAAGAAGAAAGACAGATCAATGAGAATGTGTATTAAGTATCGTCAACTCAATAAGGTTATGATAAAGAACAAGTATATGTTGCCGAAAATAGATGATTTATTTGATCAGTTGAAAGGAGCAACAGTGTTTTCGAAGATTAATTTGAGATCAGGCTACTATCAGTTGCGAGTGAAGGATACAGATGTGCTGAAAATTGCATTCAGAACAAGGTACAAGCATTATGAATTTCTTGTTATGCCTTTTGGATTAACTAATGCTCCTACAGTCTTTATGGATTTGATGAATCAAATTTTTAGACCGTGTTTAGACAGATTTGTTGTTATGTTTATTGACAACATTCTGATCTATTCGCGAGATGAATCTAAGCATGCCGAGCATTTGAGGATTGTGCTACAAACCTTGAGAGATAAGCAATTGTTTGCTAAAAATATTGTTTCAGTGGAAGGTATACGAGTTGATCTGAGCAAGATTTCAGCAGTTGTTGATTGGAAACCACCGAGAAATGTATCCGAAGTCAGAAGCTTTTTGGGGTTAGCTGGTTATTATCGACATTTTGTTAAAGGATTTTTGACAATTGCAACACCAATGACCAGATTACTACAAAAAATATGTGAAATTTGAGTGGTTCAAGAAATGTCAACAGAGTTTTGAACAGTTGAAAGCATTATTAACTAAGGCACCAGTGTTGGTTCTGTAACACCCCTAACCCGAATCCGATCGCTGAATTTAGGCTAAAAAGGTATTACCGAGCTAAACATTAAATTTTTCATCCACATTAACTAACATAAATAGAGATCGAGCTGAATACATATTGATCTTTGTGTTATATATATATGCCATTTTCATATGGCCAAAATATTTACAATTATAAAACATAGTTATCTTCAGCCTAAGCTATACATGCCATATCAGGACCAAAATAAAACTGTACCAAAAAGATCGATAGTAGGATGAATTGATGACGATCCCCGAGTCGTGGCCAAAATCAACAATCTATAAAACAGAGAAATAAGGAACAGAGTAAGCTTTCGAGGTTTAGTAAGTTTTAAGCATTTCAAACAATTAAAACTTGTCATTTAAATCGAACATTAAGTATCACAGAACTCGTATTCTAATTATATATTACTTGGCCGAATATACACAAGTACACTAATTATAAAGCCTATTGGTCGAATATATATATATATATGAATACACAAGAAATTTTCAGCACATATTTAACTATAGTATATGGCTCATACAATTACTTTAAGTCACATACTTTCATATAATGACACACATTGACCGAATAGGTCATTCTCTTATTCTTAAATACCGTATTCATTCACATGTATATATATATCATTCTTTAATACTAATAATTCACTTTAAAATCATTTCACATATGAGTACATAATACGTACCTTAACATGTTAAATATATAGTACTTACTCGATGGTGGTTTTCCGCGGATATTCAATGTCGTAATCTTACTTAATTTACTGGCATCAAACCTGTCAAGTCTTAGAACTTGAAACAAATTTCTAGCACCAGCCTGCGGGAATTTAAACCCGGTATAATACCAGCTCGTAGCCTACGGGTCTCTAGCCCGGATAGCATTCTAGCACGAAGCCTGCGGGTCTTTAAGCCCGGATAATATTCCAGCGTATAGCCTGCGGGTCTTTAAGCCTGGATACAATTCCTCAAGTATTATGCATATTTAATCATATATTAACAGATTTCATTGAACATGTCACAGTAGTAGTCATTTGCTACATGCGAATATAAGCTCCATATACATTTCATTAATTAAGTTTAACCTGTATTGACCATTCGACTATAGTTCATATACTTAGATTATTTATCACACAACTTAATTCAAGTAGAATCAAAAGGTCACAATTCATCTAATATACACATATCAAGGCATCATAAATTTTTATACTAAAAGCGACTACTCAAAACTTACCTCGGATATCATCGAACGATTACAACAGCTATTCGATTACTTTTTCTTTTCCCTTATCTGAGTTTGCCCCTCTATGCTCTTGAGCTAATTCAAACAAGTTTCGCTTATTAAAATCCCATCATGCTAGATTATGGTCGAATATGACAAGAGATTTACTAGGTCATATAGCTACCTTTAGCTCAAATACGAAATGGTCATACCCATTTTAATCACTTTAAACATTCTAATACAATTTAATTAAACATTTCTCCAAGTATACCTTTATGACTGAATATACATATCAAAAAAATAGCTTACTTAATACATAACTCACATAGCCAAAGTACATATAACCCTAATGACCGAATATGTATATCACCAAAATTCCTGTGACTTAACCTTTAACCCCTTTTAGCCGAATATCCATTAAATATCTAGTTCACATACACAAACACAAAATTCATATGGCTTATCATATTTTCATGTACATATCTTAACTATACAGCTGAATATATATATATAGTTCATCAAACCGATACTTATTCCTATTCCCTTAACACATATGGATCAATTTGACATGCATTTACCTTTGGCACATTCGGTCATTTAAGCAATAACCTATCTAGAATTTAAGCATTTTATACTAAAAATTCTCCCAAGGCCAAATTCATATATATCTTTTAATACTCATACAAGGTTTATATTTCAAATAATTTGTGCATACACCATTAACCTACTAATTAACTAAACACTTTAAAAATTTTCTTTAACTAAACATATATTCAGCATTGACCACAACAATTTAACAAATCTTAAAAACAATCTATAACATTTTAAATTCATCTTATCCCCCCATGACCGAATGTGCATATATATATAAACTCAAATAACAACAAAATTTTTTTTTCCAAAATGCATATATATACATACGGCAACTTCAATTCATACCTCTCAACAATGAATTCAACTTATTCAACCATCATTTAAGCTACTTTAACATATAAATAACATCTTCCCCAAAACTTATCAAAATAACACAAATTTAGCAACTTGCCGAATGGATATATGTTCAATGATTCATGAATTTAAACCATGGGTTAACTATACTATGTACTTATCAATTTAATTTCATAATCAATTACAAAAAAATCACATTACATACCTTTAAATTGAGATAACCATGGCCGAATGCCTTGGCTTCTTCTTCAATATTTTTCTTTCTTAATTTCGGCAATGAAGAAAGAAAGATGAACACCCATTATTTTATAATCTTTTTCTTATTTTACTAATTATTATTATTTCAAAATAATGCCATTACTTATTATAATACTTAAATAAAACATATATTATCCATCAACCATCATTATGGCCAGCCACTATATTAAAAGTGGTCTATTTGACATGCAAGTCCCCCATGTCAATAGTTCATGCATTATTTGGCACTTCAAAATTTACCTATCACATTTTCAAGTCTTATCACATGAGTCCTATCTTATGAATTTCACATACAAATGACAAAATCAAAGCATGAAACTTTCACACATGCATTTAAACATATAATAAACATAGAATATAATGATTAATTATTTTTATGTCTCAGTTTTGTGGTCCCGAAACCACTTTTTGACTAGGGTCAAATTAGGGCTGTCACAGGTTCAACCTGAATCGGGTAAAGAATTTGTGATTTTCAGCGACACATCATTGAACAATTTGGATTGTGTTTTGATGGAAGAGGGAAAAGTGATAGCTTATACCTCCAAACAGTTGAAAAGAATTATTTGACACATGATTTAGAGTTGGCCGCTATTGTTTTCGCATTGAAAATTTGGCGACATTATTTATACGGTGAAAAATTTCATATCTTCACCGATCATAAAAGTTTGAAGTACATAATGAATTAGAAAGATTTGAATTTATGAAAACGATGATGGTTAGAGTTGCTGAAAGACTATGAGTTAGTGATTGATTATCATCCCGGGAAAGCAAATGTAGTCGCGGATGCTCTGAGCAGAAAATCATTTTTTACTTTGAGAGCGATGAATACGTAGTTAACCTTGTCTGATAATGGTTCGATATTAGCAGAGTTGAAAGCTAAACTGATTTTTCTTCGGTAAATTTGTGAAGCTCAGAAATTTGATAATGAGTTACAAGCTAAAAGAGTACAATGTGAGTCGACTAGTGATTCAAACTATCATATCGGATTTGATGATTGTTTAATGTTTCGAGATAGAATTTGCATACCAAAGAATTCTGAGCTCATTCAGAAAATTCTACACGAAGCACAAAGTGGTTTTTTATCTATTCACCCGGGGAGTACTAAAATGTACAATGATTTGAAACAGTTGTATTAGGTATGAAACGAGACATTTCAGAGTTTGTATCGAGATGTTTATTTTGTCAGCAAGTTAAAGCTGAACATCAAGTGCCTTCGAGATAACCGGTGATGAGACTAGAATGGAAATGGGATAGAGTTACGATGAATTTTGATATCGGGATTACCCCTGTCTCCAAGAAAGAAATATGCTATTTGGGTTTTCATTGATCGACTGATGAAATCAACACATTTCATTTTTGGTACGTACAAATTATTCACTTGATAAATTGATGAATTGTACATTTCTGAGATTGTTAGACTGCACGGGGTGCCAATTTCAATTGTTTCGGATAGAGACCCGAGGTTTACATGGCAATTTTGGAAGAAGTTGCAAGAAGCTCTGGGTACGAAGCTGAACTTTAGTATTGCATTTCATCCCCAAACCGACTGTTATTCTGAGAGAGTAATTCTGATTCTTGAAGATATGCTTCGCTGTTGTGTTTTAGAGTTCGAAGGCAACTGAGAGAAATATTTCCATTGGTTGAATTTGCGTATAATAACAACTTTTAATTGAGCATAAATATGGCACCGTATGAAGCTTTGTATGGTCATAAATGCCGAACTCCATTGTATTGGATCAAACTTAGTGAGAAAAAGATTCACGGGGTTGATTTTATTTGGAGGAACTGAAGATAAAGTGAAATAATTTGCGACCGTTTGAAAGCAGCTTCAGATCGACAGAAATCGTATGCAGATTTGAAACATAAAGACATTGAATTTTAGATCGACGATAAAGTATTTCTAAAAGTATCTCTGTGGAAGAAAATACTTCCTTTTAGTCGCAAAGGCAAATTGAGTCCGTGATTCATCGGGCCGTATGAGATTATTGAATGAATAGGGCTAGTGGCATATCAGTTAGCGTTACCTTCAGAATTAGAGAGGACTCACAACATGTTTCTTGCATCGATGTTACGCCGATATAGATCCGATCCATCACATGTAATTTCTCCGACAGAAATTGAGATTCAACTTGATATGACGTATAACGAATAACCAATCAGAATTTTAGCTCGAAAGGTTAAAGAATTGAGAAATAAACACATAGCTTTAGTGAAAGTGTTGTGGAAATGTCACAGAGTTGAAGAGGCTAAGTGGGAGCCCGAGGAAGCTATGAGAAAATAGTACTCGAACCTTTTTGCTAGTAAGATTTTCGGGGACGAAAATCTCTAATGGGGGAGAGTTGTAACAACCCCTTTTTAGTCAAATAAGAACAGTGGTTTTAGAACAACAAATCTGAAGTCAAAATAATTATTATTTATTATTTTAATGTCTACAGCTTGATAGTATAATTGTGTGAAATTTTTATTAAGAAATTTTATCATTTAAATGCTTAATTTGATAAACAAGACCAAATCGTGTAAACTATGAAACTTTAGTTCTATTAGCTAAAGGTATCTAATAGCTATGGTTTATTAAAGTGGAGGTCCTTATGTTGTAATTAGCCCATTTTTAATATGAGTGGATATTTTTGGACATCTTTTAAGTGTTTTTAATGGTTTATTAACAAGGTTAATAAAGTAATTTAGTAAATTAAATAAGTAAAATAACAAAACAACAAAAGTCATCATCTTTTAATCTATCTATCATCTTCCACTAAAATTGAAGAAGAAAAAATAAGATATTAGGGTTATTCATTTGGCCATTTTAAATCCTTACAATTAGGTATGATTGTTGTCCCGTTTTTAATGATTTCTGTGTTTTTGAGATTGTTGCAACTAGGTCTAGCTAGCCCAGGGACTATTTTTCAAAAATATTAAAGATTTAAGATGTTTCTATTGATGAATAAGCACTTATTTTAATGATTGATTATAGATTATGAATGTTTGATGATAGTTATACAAGTTTTGTTAAGTGATTTTTAGTGAAAATGCAAATTAGGGATTAAATTGTGAAATGTGGAAACTCTGTAGTTAAAATGAGAAATAAATGAAAAATATGGACTGTTAGGGACCTAATTGAAATTCGGCTAGCATGGGTTTGGGTGGGATTTGAATTTGTGATTTTATGAAATAAGGACTAAATTGTAAAAGTTGTGAAATACTTGGGGCAAAAGTGTAAATGTGCTTTAATGAGTGTTTTGGATTAAATTGAATAGAAAGATTATTAAATAAGCTAAATTTTATTACATATAGATCAAAAGAAAAATTAAGATCTAGATTGGGGGAAAAACAAAGTACTCGACTAATCGACCTACTTCATCATTTTTGTGAATCGAGGTAAGTTTGTATGATTAATAAACTTAATGTTATATGTGTTTATATGCTTAAACATTATAATTGTGATATTATGACACTGCAGAATCTATCGACAAAGCATTGACACAGTGAGAATATGATTGAACCTTAGGAATAGATATGATAATAGTAACATGTCATTAGTGGTTATTGTGATTATGTGATTTGGGTGCTAGTCCTGTACATTCTATCGGTGGCTGAGTATGCCGAAATGTGTTGTGGTTACTTGACAGTTTGTGTGAGCAGCACTGTGTAGCTACGTCTTGACTGACAGCTTGTGTGAGCAGGGCTGTTGATAGGTCGAGAGTGAGCATATATGTGATATGAAATTGAGTTAGCATTGGCTATGTATGTGGCACTTTTGTGCGAGATTCCCGAGTATCTGATATTATTTTGAATGGTTTAACGGGAAAATATGATGGTACGAGAATGTAAGCAATGATACAAATCAGCTCAGGTACTCATGATAAGTTTGACAAGTAGATAATTCATAAGTTCATATGAAAAGTAAGTGAAAGTTGATGAATTTATATTTGATACATAGAATGATGGCAATCTGAAAATTGTTGATTTGAATGAAATACTTGTATTTACTTATGTTCTTTAAATGATGAATGAATTGGCAAATTATACTTATTAATCATATGAACTTACTAAGCTATAAAACTTACTCTGTTTATTTTACTGTGTTTTATAGTGATTTCAAAGCTAGCTCGGATTCGGGGATAATCGGAGACTTTATCACATTATCAAGCTATCATTTTAGTACTTTTGAATCTATGTTTTTGGAATATATGGCATGTATAGGAACTTTAGTCATTTTGGTATATAAATTGATGATGAATTTAACATTTTGAATTGGCTTGTAAATGTCTATGGTTTGGTTGTATATATAGCGATGAGAGTTAGCTTAATTTGGTTGGATTTGTGATGCGTATTGATAGTAGGTTTTTTGGTTGTCAAATGGTTGATATTAGATAAGAAATATGCTTGTGAATTTGGGCATAATGAGGCGTGTTTGGAAATGTTTACTTAATTGAATTTTATATGTGAATTTGGTATAATGAAATGGCCCATTTTGTGACTTGTGTATACTGTGGATAGTGGAATTGAGTTGGCATGATTTAGTTAGTTTGTATGCCTAATTATGCTATGAATTGTGCAATTTGGTTTGGTATAGGTTTGTGTAAGTTTGGGTGGCAAAATGGCTTGGTAAATAGCCTATTTTTGTCCACACAAGGGCAGAGACATGGGCGTGTGTCTCAACCATGTGTGATACACGGTCAAGTTGCACGGCCGTGTGTCCCTTAGTGTTGAAATTGAAATCAATTTTGTATGATCCACATGGCCTCACACACGGGCGTGTGACTTGGCCGTGTGGCATAAGTCAGTATACCCTACAGGTTTAGCACGACCTAGCACATGGCTTGGCACATGGCCGTGTGTGGCCATTTTTAGGGCACACGGGCTAGCCACACGAGCATGTGTGTTGGCCATGTGACCCAAGTTTGAGAGTTACACGGGGTTAGACACGGGATGGGACACGGCCTGTGATCCCATTTTGAATGTCCACACAGCCTGTGACACGGGCTTGTGTCCCCTGTATTTTGCAAAAATTTTCTAAGTGTGAAAAATTTCTAAAGTTATTGATTTAGTCCTAAACCACCCCGAATGCATGTTTTGGGCTTCATAGGCTCGTATTAGGGTCAATTTGAATGATTTTGATTGATGATTAATTGAATTTTAGAAATGTATGATTATTGTGCTATAAGTTCGGTAATGCTTTGTAACCCTATTCCGGCGTTGAATACAGGTGATGGGTGTTACACGATTTTACTCACTATTTTGGTAGCCCTTTCAACAGAACAATTTCGAATTTGAAATACCATTGCAATTCATTTTTTTCTTTACAAAACCAAGAAATTCTTTCTTTTACAAAACAGAACTATTTTTTCCTACTTTCAAATCTTTAATGATCCTTGGGATTCACCACTGTCCCTTCAATTTCCCCATCCTCCCGCCTGTCTGTCAACCTCGACAGCCCTGGCTATCGAACTAGAGAGACTAGAAAATAGATAAGTATTTCCATTCTCATTTAACCCCTCTTTTGCTAATATGTGTCCAACTTTATTTTTTTGTCTCCCCACATGTTGAAATCTACAAGTGATAAAGTGGGTTCGTAATCTTTTGGCATAAAAAATATACACCTGATTTCAGATTTATCTACATGCTCACTTTGTAATTTTCAATTATAGCTAACGCATTGCCTTCAACTTCAACTCACAGAAAGCCTGACTCTGAATAAAACCTTATTGCCTGGACGCATGCGAGAGCCTCTGCTGCAAATATAGTTGGCATATGTTCGTTAATGAAGATTTTAGTTTTTAAAACTTGGCCGACTGAGTTCCTGATGACAATCCCTGTACATGACTTTTTATTTTGTCTACCTAATGCAACATCAAAGTTGACTTTAACATTTGTGCCCTCTAATGGTTTCTAGTATTCTTTTGCCACTGTGTTGATAGGTACCTTCTTATTATTACCTTCAACCTCTTACAAAATTGAACTAAACTTTCCTCTGTTTGTATCTTGTTCTCATGAATCAATTTATTTCTGGCTGTCTATAATCCCCATATAACACACACACCATTGTTTTAATATCACGATTAGAATCTTTTCCAAGTAAAACATGCATCCAATCCTTATATTGTAGCTGATCTTGCTCCAGGGTCCAACTAATTCCTAATCTGGACCATACCCCTACTACAAATGAACAATCTCTAAACACATGTTCTGTGGTTTCTGTGCTATTCAAGCATCTCGGATAGTTCGCTGCATTCCTTAGTCTGCGTGGATACAAATTAAAAGAAGTAGCCAGAAAATTATTAAGGGTCTTCAATATCGATATTTTTATTTTCGAAGGTAATTGCACCATCCATAACTTTTTGTACATGGATTTGTAATAAATTTGATTTGGTTGTAGATTTATTGATCTGTCTGTTTGTATTTAAATTTTGTACCCACTCCGTACTGTGTAAACACCTGAAGCTTCTTCTCGCCATAGCATTCTGTTCGCTTCTTGTTCAAGAAGGAGAGGAATACATAGGATCCTCTCAGCGTCTTCAGGATGAAAGGTACTTATTAATTCTTTCTTCCATTGATTTGAATTTTGTTCAATTAAATCAGAGACATAAACAGGACTTTGATCATTTTTTTAATACTGGATCTTATACTCTTCAGTGCACGAGACCTACACCTCATTCCAAATTTGTATTTGTTTACCTGAACTAACTCACCAACACATCCCTTTTTCAAGAAGCCCTTTTGTTGGCCATAAGCTCTTCCAGGTATATGATGATAAGTTCCCCAACCTTGCATGTATGAAATCTGAGTTTGGATAATATTTTCCTTTTAAATATTTTGCTAATAATGAATTTGGTTAATAAAGTAAGTGCTAACCTTGCTTTGCTAATAAAGCCATATTAAACTTTTATAGGCATTTAAAACCCATACCGCCATCCTCCTTCAGTTCCCCAAGCTTCTTCCACTCACACCAATGAATTCCATGTTTATCATGTCTTTTTTGCCACTGAAATCAGCCAATAATATTTTCCAATTCTGCAGAAAATGAATTTGGTAATAAAAAACATGCAATAGAGTAAGTAGGTATTGCCTAAAGTATTGCTTTTATAAACACCTCTTTTCCCTCCATTGACAAGAATCTAATACTCCACCCTTTAACCTTACTCATTATCCTATCCTTTAGCAGTTGAAAAGTTCCTTTTTTTATCCCTCCCAACCATGTTTGGAAGCCTCAAATATTTCTCTAGAATTCTTGAGGTTCGAACTTCCAAAATACTAGCAATTTGTTCCCTTCTCAGCTCCGAGACGTTTGAGCTGAAATATGCCATTGACTTCTCAAAGTTTATGCATTGACCAAAACATGTTTCATATTCTCATAACACAGTCTTAAGATTATAGGCTTCCCTTTCTGTGGCGTCCCCAAAAAGAATGCGATCGTCCACAAAAAGTAGATGCATAATGGTAGGACCCTTTTGAAAAATCTTTGCCCCCATAACAGAACCTTCCAGAGCTACTAACCTCGTCAAAGATTACAATCCTTCACTGCAAATTAAGAATAAATAGGGGCTTAAAGGATCACCTTGACGCAACCCCCTCATAGGTCTGAATCGCTCGCCTATTTCACCATTCAAGCATACCGTATAATTTACTGATTATCAAATAACAATTAATTAATTATAACTCATTTATATTTTGTTTCCTTATTACATAATAACAATTAGTATAATTCTTATCTCATTATCAAATAATAAGTATCATGTCTTTTATACTCAATTCATTCTCAAAAGATACATTTTTTTATTTCAAATAATATATATAAATAATTTTTTTTAAAAAAACCCTAATTTTTTAAAACAAGATTGTCTAACTGTATACCTTTCACTAAATTATTCATATCTTATTCCATATAATTTAAAATCAATATCGGTTTGATGTTTTAGAAACTAGGCACAATAACCTTTCTTCTATAAAAAAATTAAAGCTTAATAGTAAGTACAAAAAGTGCAACAATTTTTCATAGTCAAAATAGGGTTGCTGCTAGACAATTTTGAGCTACCTTCACTAAATTTTATATCTCAATTAAAAATTCTAATAAAACTCTTGTTTGTTTCATTAAAAAACTAGGCTCAATAATATCTTTAATCATGTATGATTATGCTTCTAACTCAATTCCTACAAATTTCAGCAAATTTTTAAACTTGCGCCACTACTATTGAATTGCAACCAACCTATGTTACCAAAGTTAAACATATTTGTACTAAACTTTAGCTCTTTTACAAAGCAAACATTAACATCATTTTCACTTATTTAAAGTTCTATATCACTTATCATTTTTTACAAATCCATTATTTTCTTTTTATGGGATTACTAAGGGAATTACTCTCAACTCTTAATAAGTAAAAATTTAAGACGCCATTTTCTACTTTTCTTCTTCTTATTCAATTCAAACCACATCAAAATGTCTATCTAACCAATCCTTTATCCATCTCACTTGTCGATTGAATTTTAAAGTTCGCCATTTTCCATTAAACCTTTTTAATTAAGATTACCATAACTTACAGCAATTTAAGCTTAAAGGTAGTATATAAGTTCAATGAAAATTCATGTTCTTTTCACATTTCAAGTGAGGTCAAATGCTTTAACTATTTTCTCAACAAATTATCATTATATGGATTTGGTGTATCATGAAACTAACTAAAAATACGACAAAGGCAAGTTCACCTATCGATAAATAGTATAGCTATTGTGAGTAGAGATATCGTATCCACGAAGACTAAAAGTATTAGTAATTACTATTTTCCTATTATTTAACCGACAAATTAGAGTGATTTGTTTTAAACTAAAAGTACTAAACAACCTAACTAAGAACTCAATAGAAAATAAATCAGGAAAATAACCAAAAGATAACCAATGAGAGAGACAATACCCAGGAAAGAATCCGCCTAGACTTCATCTATTGTTATGAATCTGAATTAAACGATTTATTCACTTGGTGTCTTGATCCTTAAAAACCCTTAAATTATGCTAATATATCTTTCGAGAGTAAGAGCAACTAACTCTAGGTTGATTAATTGAAATTTCTTTCCAACTAAAACCCCTATTATCGTATTAACTCGATTTATAGATTCCCCTATTAGATTTAACTCTAATATGGTATATTTATGTCGTCTCATTTTTAGGATTGCATGCAACTTCACTCAATTATGCTAGATCTACTCTTAAATAGAGACTTTTCCTCCTCTAATTTAAGCACATTAAACATGAATTAATATCCTAGAAATATTAAAACAAGAGACAAGCACACATAATTGAGAACAAGAATAAAGTATTTATCGCGTAGTATAGAAATCAAATAATAGATTTCATCACATGTTTCATCTTCCTTAGGTATCTAGGAAATTAGTTCATGATTGTGAATAAAAACATCTCAAAGTCGAAATATTCATAAGAAATAAAGAAACTCATAAAAACTTCAAAATGAATTAAAAGGAGGTCTTCAATCTTGATGGAAATCTGCTTCAGAGTTGGCTCTAATGGTGTTCTTTGAGTTGTTTTCTTCAATATTCTTTGATGGCTCATTCTCTCTTCTTCTATTTGGTATTTATAGACTTTAGAATGCTCATAAAGCCTAAAAATTGTGTTTTTCTGCGTGTTTGGGAAGCAAGTTGCGAAATCAACATGGTTTGGCATATGGCTGTGTGTTCAGCCCCTGTAGGTCACACGGCCGTGTGCCTAGCTCGTGTGAGAAGGCCGAGCCCTTGTGGCTCCTGAAATATGCTCTTTTTATCTGATTTTCACTCGTTTCTTGCTCCTTTTGCTTGCAAATTCTCACCTAAGTATAGAAACATGAATTTAAAGGATTAGGAGCATAAAGTTCACCAATTTTCACAAATAATCATCCAAAAATGCATTAAGAACATTATTAAAATTTGTTACTTTCATCACTTATCAAATTTCCCCACACTTAAGTGCTTGCTTGTCCTCAAGCAAAATCCTCAACCCAAATTAAAGTTAATCTTTCTCAAATTGTAATTCTCATAAATAATGTCTCAAAATAATTCGCAGACAATCATGTATTAGCAATTCAAATAAAAGGGCACTAAAGATTTAAACAATCCAAGTCAAAATTTATAAAGTACAAAAACACAGGTGTCTCCCCTTATTTAAGTAATTACCTTTAATTCAAAATCAACAAGAATTGACATCCTCACTAAAGATTGACTTAAAGCACTCAAAGTGTTTAATGTTCAAGAAATAAACACTCAACAGTCGAATAAGAAATGTCATTACCATAAGCTTGCTTGAACATCAAATCTCCACACTCTAAAATGATATGACACACCAATCAAAAGGTCTTTAAGAGGTTGTAATAGGGCTTAGGTTAAGGGTGTGGAGAAAGGCTAGAAGGTTTTGATGTCAAACTTGCAAATTTAAAACTTTAAGATAATACCTCAATTTAGGGAAACAACTTAAAATTTTTAATTTCTGAAAAATAACTTATCATGTTTGATTCTCTCATGGCTTAAAGTTTAAATCAATCAATGCATAAATATCTACAAATTAATCCAAAAAAACATCAATAAAAATCCCAAATAAAAAATAGTTCACTCTAATGGAAGTATGAGAATAGTACTCAAACACAAGAAATGATTCACATATTTTCTAATAATTATATACCTAACTCCCCCACACTGAAGATGTACATTTTCCTCAATGTACAAACAGATATAGACAAAGAATAAGTAGAATATCATAAGAAAGGGAGAAAATTGAAACAGCCCTAAATACGGATGAAATCGCCAGAATAGTGAAAACTAGAATTGTAGGCGAATCTAAACGCAGTGCATGGTTCCAAGCAAACTAATAAGAAAATAAACAAAAATAATGAAGAATATTAAGAGGTTACAAACTCAATTAGAAACAACCATAAAATTAAAAACATAGTTCGAAAGAAAAATAAACTAAATAAGTCTAAGAATTAAAAATCAAAAACTAAAACTAAAAATCAAAATCAAAATCAAAATCAAAATCAAAATCAAAATCAAAATCAAAATCAAAATCAAAATAAAAAGAAAATAAATAAATAAGATCAATCATATTCATCTTAAGAGTCATTGGGATCGTGAGGCACCGGCGCTGTAGATGAAATGTGGAGATGCTGACAAATCTTTTATAAGGTCACATCAATATTGTTGAACTGCTCAAAATAGTGCCACTCAAAATGAGTGAACTGCTTGGAGAGGTCCATGAGGGTAGTAGTAGAAGTAATAGTACAGTGGCTCGGAGGTGGATGATGAGACAGATACTCGTGGTGGAATGGGACATCATTAGGGAAGTCTTTATGTTATTCTGAGGGTTAGAATGAGATAATCGGCATCGAGGAGGATCCACTCCATGGATTCGCTCGATCATCCTCATGTAACTCATATTTGATAACCCCTGCGGGGACATCTGTCCAACTAGTGTGATGTAACATCCTGATTTTTGAGTTTTTCGCGATTCTTGATATTTGAGTAAAGTTTTAAAAAATTTGGTATGTGGTTGTGAAATTCATAATTTGAGTATGTAAATGGGCTTATGGAAGGCCCATGTGTTGGCCAAAACCCGGTAGAATTTTTGAATTTAGGACTTAAGAGTTAGGGGTACTGACTAGATGACCTTATGTAAAGTTGTGGGTAAAATGTATCACAAAAAGAGCTTTGGTAAAGTGGCAAGGGTGACGCCACTAAGCTCCTAAAAAGGTGGCGTGTGGAGCATAGAGGAAGACCTGGGTTCGATTCCCTGTGTTGGCAAATAAGGTTATTTATTTTTATGTGCAGGAAGGGTAGGCGTTGGAACCCAAGTGGATTCTGTTGGAGGAGTTTGAATTAATCAAGTGCATGGATTAAGGAATGATAAGGGGAGAGATTTTAAGGGTGATGGAGAGATAAGAGGAAGCGTATCTAGGAGAGATTTTAGAAGATTTGAAATGGGAGAAGTGGTGGCCGGTCAAGGGGAAGGTTTAGAGCAAATTCGGCTATTGGGGTTTTAGGGTGGCATTTTTCTTTTTTTTTTTTATCTTTCTTTTCACTTGTGCCGATTGTTATTAAGCAAATCCCTTCCATTTCTCTTCCATTATTTCTTCCACAAACTCTTTTCCTCTCATTCTTCCTCTCTTTCATTCATAGTAAAAGCCAAACCTATCATTCTTTTCATTACTAACCGAATAGCAACAAGCCAAATCCCGAAGGAGTCAAGGGAAGTCGATTTATCTATAAAGGTATACACTTGTTCTTTTTATTTTTAGCCGATTCTTGTTATTTCAAAAGCCTTTCAACTCTTTTGTCAACACCCTTTTTGGTCCATAACCACTTTTTCTTTAGTGACCCAAAAGCCGAAAGCACAGCACCCTTGGGTGACTTAGTGGTCGATTCTTAGGATCCTTGTGGTGCGATTTCTGCTAGTGTTTTGGAGCTAGGACTGCGTTGAATCAGAGTTAGCATGGGATTGGAATCGTTTGGGTAGGTGAACCTTGGTAAATGCTCGTGGCCTTAATCAATTCGGTATTATGGAGGTTAAGAAAAGCCGAAACCCCTATAGGTTAGAGAGGTAGCCGAATGTGGGTATAGGCCTTATTGGGTTCTTCTTTTAATCTTTTTATGGTTTGTATAGTGGAGGAGCTGCAAGGCATAGTGTCGACTTGGATTATCTGGGATCATCGGAGTGACTAGATCTAGTCATCAACTTCGGCAAAGGTATGGATTCTAAGGCCATTATGGAGGGTGGCCGAATGTGTAACTATTGTTAATAGATGGTTCTCGATTTGGTTCTATTATTGTGAGCTGATCTATTAACGGTTGATTATAGGAGAAATCGTGTAGGAGATCTCGTCAAGGAATATTGCAAAACAGGTGTGTAATGAACCCTTTTTCATAGCTTGAAACGATAAATGCCGAAAAGCTGAAATGCCGAAATTCTGGCATTTCGAGGACTTGTGAGCAAGTGAACGCTCATTGGTTAGTTAGATTTGCTAGGTTGATGATCGGGAACATTTGAAAAGGTAAGGGCATAATTTTTGGCATTACGGTAAGTTGGGCCTCGAGGGGCTGAAGTTGGGCCCAATGGGCTTTCGGGCCCATTTAGGTAAAATTGGTAGAAAATGAAAACCTGTTAAATTGCGCATTAAGACTGGTAACACCATAATGGAAAATAGGCTAAATGGGCCTAGATGACTAAATCGGCTATGTAGGGCCCATTAGGGGTTTCTGGCCCAATAACTCGGTATCACGAAAAATGGGCCAGAATCGCTGTTTAAAACATATGAATGGTTAGTAACTAATAATGAACACGGAAACCCTAATATTTGGTAAAATTATGAAATTACCCTTATATTCTGAAAATGACTGTTTTGCTCCTAGGTAAAAATGACCGTTATACCCCTAGGGTGTACTTATAATTTGATATATGGGATTTTGATATACATGATTGAGATGATATGGACATGATATGTATGATATGCACATGATGTATTCATAAATGCATTGTGTTGGGTTTTTATATGGATGGAGGAAGTGCAAAAGGGCTTATGCCCCAGTTTATTGAAAAAGGGCTTATGCCCCAGTTTATTGAAAAGGGTTTTGCCCCAGTTTACCGAAAAGGGCTTTGCCCAGTTATTAAAGAGGCTAGGCCTCCAGATGTATGATAAAGCAGCTATGCTGCTAGTGGTGTGTTGGTTGGGTGGGTTGAGTTATTCCCCACATGGTGTGTTGGTTGGTACGGGTGGAGAGTAGTGAATGGTGGGTTGAGTAGTCTCCCCAAATGGGCTTGCATACATTCATTGATATTACATGTGATATTGAAATGGGCCTATGGGCCATACCGTTTACAGTAAAGGCTTCGGCCCAGTATACGCTAAGATTGAAGTTGGGCTTAGGCCCAGCAGGTTGATATTGCTTTGGGCTCTAAAAGGGGCTTGTTACGCATTGAGTTTCCAAACTCACCCCCTATGACAACCCTAAAGCGACCCTAGTAGGAAAGCGGTTTCGGGACCGCTAAACCGAGTCACCAAATTATTTGAATATGATATTTATTGTCTAAAATAAATGTGTGAAAATTTTAAGCTTCGATTTAGTAAATTGCATGTGAATTTAGTCAATAGGACTTATGTGTGACATTTTTGAAATGTGATAGATCAAAACATAAGGACCTATTAGTGCATGTTGAAAAAGGGGGGACTTGCATGTCAATTTTCCCCCCATCTAGTAGTGGCCGGCCATGACATCAGGGTGGACAAAGGGTGATGGGAAAAACATGTCATAGACATGTTGTGTTGGTGCATCATGGGAGGAAACAATAAAATAAAGTTAGTAATAAAGAAATGGAAAAAAGAAAGAAGGTGTGTGATTGTTTCTCCCCCCTCCCCATTGCCGTGAATGTAAGAAAGAAAACAAAAAAAAGTGTCCATCTTTTTTTCATTTCTCTTGGCCGAAAGTTCTAAGGAAGAAAGGAAACAAGTTGTGTTCTTTGGTTCTTCTTGGCCGAATTGAGAGGAGGAAGGAAGGAGTGAAGCAATCGGTCATCTTAGGTCGATATTAAGGTAAGGAAGTTGATACTAGTTCTTGAAATCCTAGTTGATTTTGAGTGAGATATCAAGTTATTGTTGGTAACCCATGTTGAAATTGTGATTTTGGAATAAGTAAGGTTTTCGGCTATGGAGATTGGTAAGGGTGATGGTTGTGTTTCATGCTAAATCTAGATGAACAATGGTAGTTGCTTACATCTTGATGATTATGAGTTTCTTTCTTGGTTCTACCTTAGATCCATGAAGCATATTTTTATTTGGTGTTGTTGGAAGTATCGGCCATGGTATATCCATAAGTGTGATTTATGCTTATTGCATGGTAGGTAAGATTTATGTTTTGGATATATTTTTAAATTTGGTTATAATCAAATTTGTGATTCGGCTCTTGCACATATATATATATATGATTGCACATGATGTATTGGTATGACCTATATATTATCTCAAGGTATATACTTACACATGATGGTGCTTCGGTTATGGATTAAATGATGGATGCGTATTGAGTTATAATATGTAATGCATTAGTTAGTAAAATGTATGCCATTTATGTGTGGTATTAAGTATATAATCGGCCTCAACATAGACATGCATATTCGGCCATAGGAAGAAGATTGGTGTTGCATGTATTCGGTTAGAGGCAAGCATATCGATGCTTTTGTCTTGGCTTAGAAAATTTAGCCAAGGGGGAATATTAGCTAAAATGTTGAGTTTGATTCATGATTCCATATATATATGCGACTCTAATGCCTAAAGTATATATGGGCTAAGTACCTTGAAGTTTTCTTTTGATGTTCGAATGAATTGTATTAAATTGCTTGATGTGATTAAAAATGCATATGACCATTGTGTAGTTGAGCTAGAAGGTGGCTATATGACCAATCAAACTCCTTGTCATATTCGGCCATAAGCTAGCATAATGAGACTTTAATAAGTTAAATTTGTTTGAATTAGCTCAAGAGCTTAGAGGACCACAGTTGGATAAGGGAAAGGAAAAAGTTATCGAATAGCCGCTGAAAATGTTCGACCACATCCGAGGTAAGTTCTTGAGTAATAGAGCTTAAATTATGATTTGATTAGATCATGTTTTAAGCAAATCAAAATCATGCTCTTTGTGTGTGGCTATTGAGCCGAAATTGCAAGAGTGATAAGTGTCTTGTGTTTGAGTTTTGCTAATGAAAAAGAAATACGAATGTGTCATGATTTATTGTTAAATGTACATGGTTATTCGAATGATGTCCGGGCTAACTCTCGAAGGCTTTGTGCTAAGTGACCATATCCGGACTAAGATCCGAAGGCATTTGTGTGAGATACTAATTCAGGGCTAAGCCCGAAGGCATTGGTGCGAGTTACTAAATCCAGGTTAAGTCCCGAAGGCATTTGTGCGAGTTACTATAACCGGGCTATGTCCCGAAGGCATTTGAACGAGTAGCTATATCCGGTTAAATTTTGAAGGTACGTGATTCGGGAATGAACGATCTTGCTGTAAAAATTTCAGTTAATACGCTTGTAACATCCCAACATTGAGGTATGTTTCGTATGTGCTTTGAATTAGTTGAGCCCTTACAAATAAGTATTCGCTCAGTTGATAAATGAGCTACTGGCCTTTGGCCAAGTTGATCTTTGTGTATGAATATATGGGTTGGTAATGTGAAGTAAGTATGATATTGAAAATTTGTGCATATGAAATTATCTGTTTAGCTACATGAATGCTATACTTTGGTTGTGTCTAAATTCTTTGCTCAAAACTTACTAAGCATTTAATGCTTACTCCGTTTCTTTGATTCTCTGTTTTATAGATTTGGTTCTTCAGCTATCGGACTCGGGATTTTGAAGTCGAAGTTGCCCACACTATCAAAGCTCCTTTTGGTATACTTTTGGTTGAACTTTGAAATGGCATGTATAGGACTACCCTTTTGTTGTTGGTCATGTACCCTTCGGTTTTGTGTAAATTTGGATAGCCATGCGAAAATGGCTTAAATATACTTTGATCATAGCATTATAACCGTTTTGTATGTTGTCCGTCGAGAGGTATGGAAATGTTGGTAACGGTTAGCCATGGGAATGGTTATTCATGATCATTTTTGGAATATGTATGACAAACTCTAGTTGATCCATGGAGGATCATGAAATAGGTAAAGTTTACCTTAAAAATAGATGCTGGAAGCAGCAGTGATGTGGATGTGAAAAATCACTAAAAATAGTAGGAATGGAATTAAATAGTGAATAAATTATGTACTCGAACCATGATGAATCTATTTTCATAGGAAAGTAACGAAACGTTCATATGAATAGTATATTATGAGATGTTAAAGTTTTCGTGAGACAGGGCCAGAACAGTTTCTGGATCCCCTGATCTGACTTTCGAAATTCATTATACATTAACCAGAGACTTTTAGAAGTCATGCCATATATGTATAGATTCCTATTTGAGTCTAGTTTCTATAGAAGCAAATGACATCAGTATTGAAGCACTGTACAGGGAGATATCCTAGTCGTAATGCGCAAAGGTCAGTGTAGTCGATCCCTGTAACATGGGAGACTTTGACTAATAAACTGTACTAATTGTCCTGACCAAAAATTCTAGAAAAAAATTTTTAGATGTATATATGAGTCTAGTTTCAGGGAAAAATTACGAAACTGATTTTCGAGTTGTGAAACTCAAGATATGATTTTTAAGGTGACAGTGATGCAGTTAGCTAGCTTGCCTGGAAAATTTAAAATGGATTGTGCAAAGAAGTGATTTAAGTCTGCAAACCCCTCGTGTCCGACTCCGGTGACGGACTCGGGTACGTGGTGTTACAATTTTATTGGTATCAAAGCTACGGTTTAGTCGATTCTAGGACTACCATAATGCGTTGGGTTTAGCTATACATGCCATTTTATGTGATTATTTGATAGTGTGGTGATTTCTGACATTTGCAAATGTGTTTATTTATAGTAATGGATCCCGATCCCGACCGAGCGGTAGCTGATGATCTTGAGAGTGTAGCGCCTGCTCCCACACAAGGGACAGCGCCGGCGGACTCTCAACCTAATGCTAGTAATCCGAATGATGAGGCTAGACAAGCTTTCTATAGCGTGATGAATGATTGGTTCAACCAATACATTCGAACTAATACGGCTGTTCCACAACCTCCATTCCCGACAAATACCACCCCCGCACCTACAATACCTCCGGTAACGGACCAAATAAGGTCAAATAAGCCCCCAGTTGATAGAATCCGAAAACACGGGGCTACTGAATTTAAAGCTACGGACAGCGATGATGCCGAGCAAGCTGAATTTTGGTTGGACAACACTATCCGGGTACTCGACGAGCTATCTTGCACACCCGATGAGTGCCTAAAGTGTACTATCTCCTTGCTACGTGATTCTGCCTACTATTGGTGGAATACATTGACTTCTGTTGTGCCTAGAGAGCAAGTAACTTGGGAATTCTTCCAAACCGAGTTCCGAAAGAAGTATATCAGTCAGAGATTCATTGACCAAAAATGGAAGGAATTTCTTGAACTTATACAAGGTTCCATGTCGGTTACCGACTATGAACGAAAGTTTGTAAGGCTTAGCCGGTACGCACGAGAATGCATTTCCTGAGAAGCCGTAATGTGTAAATGTTTCGAGGATGGATTGAATGATGATATAAAGCTGTATGTTGGCATTTTGGAAATCTGAGAATTTGTGGCACTTGTCGAGCGAGCTTGCAAAGCCGAGGAGCTTAGTATGGAGAAAAGAAAAGCTGAGGCGGGAACAAGGGAGTTTCGTAAGAGGTCTTCGGGGAAGCCCTTCCCACAGTCATCGAAGAAATTTAGAGATGGCTTAGGCCGGTCTAGAGACACTTCAGGCTTTTCTAGACGAGATCGCGATCGACCCCTTTCGAGTGCACGAGTCACTTCGGTCGCCAGTGTGGGAAATGATCGTCGAGATAGAACAGAGTGCCAGTATTGTGGCGAATGGCATTCTGGAAGTTGTAGATTCCATGACCGCTCCTGCTACAAGTGCGGGTCAGTTGACCACTTTATCAAAGATTGCCCGAGATTGTCTGAACAGAATGTAAATCAGAGTGGGAAACCGAGTGCTACCACTGCTCGAGGTAGACCATCTAGAAACAGGGGAAATGCTAGTGGTGGTCAGAGAGGATCTAGAGATGCTGCGACCAGATCTGAGGCTCGTGCTCCTGCTAGGGCTTATGCTATATGCGCACGCGAGGATGCTTCCTCGCCAGATGTTATTACCGGTACTTTTACTCTCTTCGATACTAATGTGATTGCTTTGATTGACCCTGGTTCTACTCATTCTTATATATGCGAAACCTTAGCATCCAGTAAGACTTTACCTATTGAGTCTACTGAGTTCGTAATTCGGGTGTCAAATCCCTTGGGTTGCTACGTGCTTGTCGACAAAGTGTGTAAGAAATGCCCCCTAGTAATTCGAGATTCCTGTTTTCCGGCGGACTTGATGCTTTTGCCGTTTGATGAATTTGATGTTATTCTTGGTTTGGATTGGTTGACCGTGCATGATGCGGTTGTGAATTGAAAAAGCAAGACTATTGATTTGAGGTGCGCAAATAACGAGATAATTCGAGTTGAGTCTACGGACTTAAAGGGGTTGCGAGCTGTAATATCAGCAATGTTGGCCCAGAAATATGTAAGAAAAGGGTGCGAAGCATACCTTGCGTATGTACTTGATGACAAAGAATTAGAAAAGAAACTCGAATTTGTGCCGGTGGTTTGTGAATACCCGGATGTTTTTCCTGAAGAATTACCGGGTTTACCACCTGTTCGGGAGGTAGAGTTTGGTATTGAGCTTGTACCTGGAACTACGCCAATTTCGATAGCTCCGTATCGTATGGCACCAACCGAGTTAAAAGAATTGAAAGCTCAGTTGCAAGAGTTGACGGATAGAGGTTTCGCTCGACCAAGTTTCTCACCTTGGGGTGCATCAGTATTGTTTGTGAAAAAGAAGGACGGAACCATGAGGTTGTGCATTTACTATCGTCAGCTGAATAAAATGACGATAAAGAATAAATATCCGTTACCGCGTATTGATGATTTGTTTGATCAACTAAAGAGAGCTTTAGTGTTTTCAAAGATAGATTTGAGATCGGGTTATTATCAATTGCGAATTCGAGATTCGGATATACCCAAAACTGCTTTCAGAAAGAGATACGGCCACTACGAGTTCTTAGTGATGCCGTTTGGGCTCACTAATGCCCCTGCGGTATTTATGGATTTGATGAATCGGATCTTCAGACAGTATTTGGACCGGTTCGTAGTTGTGTTTATTGATGACATCTTGGTCTATTCAAAAGATGAGACCGAACATGCTGAGCAGCTGAGATTAGTGTTGCAAATTTTACGGGATAAGCAGTTATATGCTAAGTTCAGTAAGTGTGAGTTCTGTTTAAGAGAGGTTAGCTTCTTGGGCCATGTGGTATCTGCATCGGGTATTCGAGTTGACCCGAGCAAAATTTCAGCCATACTTAACTGGAAGCCTCCGAGAAATATTACTGAGGTTCGGAGCTTTTTGGGACTCGCCGGTTACTACCGACGGTTTGTAAAAGGGTTCTCGATGATAGCCACACCCATGACAAAGCTACTTCAAAAAGATATTAAGTTCGAATGGACGGAAAAATGTCAGAAAAGTTTTGATCAACTGAAAACTTATTTGACTGAAGCCCCAATTTTAGTGCAGCCCGAATCAGGCAAAGAGTTTGTCATCTATAGTGACACCTCCCTACTTGGGTTAGGTTGCGTGTTGATGCAAAAAGGTCGAGTTGTGGCCTATGCATCGAGATAATTAAAGCCACATGAGAAAAATTATCCGACCCATGATCTCGAATTAGCTGCCATCGTATTCGCCTTGAAAATATGGCGACATTACTTATTTGGTGAGAAGTGCCATGTATTTTCGGATCATAAAAGTCTCAAATATTTGATGACTCAAAGAGACTTAAATCTGCGACAAAGACGTTGGCTTGAGTTGTTGAAAGATTATGAGCTTGTCATTGATTACCACCCGGGAAAGGCTAATGTGGTTGCAGACGCCTTAAGCCGGAAATCACTGTTTGCTTTACGAGCGATGAATGTACACTTGTCTGTTCTACCCGACAATGTGTTAGTAGCTGAATTAAAGGCCAAACCATTATGGATTCATCAAATTCGTGAAGCTCAGAAAGTCGACGATGAATTGGTTGCAAAACGGGCTGAATGTGTTCCGAATATGGAATCCGAATTTCAAATTGATGATGACGATTGTTTGAGGTTCAGAAGTCGGTTGTGTGTTCCAAGAAATTCAGAACTCATTTCGATGATTCTGAACAAAGCCCATTGTAGCCGAATGTCAATTCACCCGGGGAGTACGAAAATGTACAACGATCTGAGACGCCCGTTTTGGTGGCATGGTATGAAATAAGACATTTCCGATTTTGTTTCGAAGTGTTTAATATGTCAGCAAGTAAAGGCGGAACACCAAGTGCCTACGGGTTTACTCCAGCCAATCATGGTACCTGAATGGAAATAGGATCGAGTCACGATGGATTTCGTATCTGGGTTGCCAGTATCGGCAAGTAAGAAAGATGCGATTTGGGTTGTTGTGGATAGACTGACTAAGTCGGCTCACTTTATCCCCGTACGTACGGATTTTTCATTGCATAAACTAGCTGAATTGTATGTTTCTCAGATTGTGAGATTACACGGGGTACCGATTTCTATTGTGTCGGATAGAGATCCAAGATTCACCTCGCGATTTTGGAAGAAATTGCAAGAAGCTTTGGGTATCAAGCTGCACTTTAGCACCGCTTTTCACCCCCAAACCGATGGTCAATCCGAGCGGATAATTCAGATACTTGAGGATATGTTGAGATGTTGCATCCTTGAGTTTAGTGGTTCATGGGAACGGTATGTACCTTTGATTGAATTCGCTTACAACAACAGTTTTCAATCAAGTATTAAGATGGCACCTTACGAGGCTTTGTACGGTCGTAAATACCATACACCATTATTTTGGACCGAGCACGGTGAAAGTAAAATTTTCGGAGTTGATTTGATTAAAGATGCTGAACAGAAAGTAAAAATAATTCGTGAGAGTCTGAAGGCAGCCACAGATCGCCAGAAGTCGTACGCAGACTTGAAACGAAAAGACATTGAGTATCAGGTGGGAGATAAAGTGTTTCTTAAAGTTTCGCCTTGGAAAAAGATACTCAGATTTGGCCGTAAGGGCAAGTTGAGCCCGAGATTCATTGGGCCGTAGGAAATCTCCAAACGAGTTGGTCTAGTTGCGTATAGATTGATTTTGCCCCCTGAACTTGAAAAAATTCACGACGTCTTTCATGTTTCGATGCTTCGACATTATAGATCCGATCCGTCACACGTGATTAATCCATCAGAAGTTGAAATTCAATCTGACTTGAGTTATGAAGAAGAACCGATTCGTATCCTAGCTCGTGAAGTGAAAGAGTTGCGAAACAAAAGGGTTCCGTTAGTAAAGGTGTTATGGCTCAAACACGGAGTCGAAGAAGCTACTTGGGAAACCGAGAATGCCATGAAAGAACGATACCCAAACTTATTTACCGGTAAGATTTTCGGGGATGAAAATTTCTTAAGTGGGGGAGAGTTGTGACAACCCTAAAGCGACCCTAGTAGGAAAGCAGTTTCGGGACCGCTAAACCGAGTCACCAAATTATTTGAATATGATATTTATTGTCTAAAATAAATGTGTGAAAATTTTAAGCTTCGATTTAGTAAATTGCATGTGAATTTAGTCAATAGGACTTATGTGTGACATTTTTGAAATGTGATAGATCAAAACATAAGGACCTATTAGTGCATGTTGAAAAGGGGGGACTTGCATGTCAATTTTTCCCCCCATCTAGTAGTGGCCGGCCATGACATTAGGGTGGACAAAGGGTGATGAGCAAAACATGTCATAGACATGTTGTGTTGGTGCATCATGGGAGGAAACAATAAATAAAGTTAGTAATAAAGAAATGGAAAAAAGAAAGAAGGTGTGTGATTGTTTCTCCCCCCTCCCCATTGCCGTGAATGTAAGAAAGAAAACAAAAAAAAAGTGTCCATCTTTTTTTCATTTCTCTTGGCCGAATGTTCTAAGGAAGAAAGGAAACAAGTTGTGTTCTTTGGTTCTTCTTGGCCGAATTGAGAGGAGGAAGGAAGGAGTGAAGCAATCGGTCATCTTAGGTCGATATTAAGGTAAGGAAGTTGATACTAGTTCTTGAAATCCTAGTTGATTTTGAGTGAGATATCAAGTTATTGTTGGTAACCCATGTTGAAATTGTGATTTTGGAATAAGTAAGGTTTTCGGCTATGGAGATTAATAAGGGTGATGGTTGTGTTTCATGCTAAATCTAGATGAACAATGGTAGTTGCTTACATCTTGATGATTATGAGTTTCTTTCTTGGTTCTACCTTAGATCCATGAAGTATATTTTTATTTGGTGTTGTTGGAAGTATCGGCCATGGTATATCCATAAGTGTGATTTATGCTTATTGCATGGTAGGTAAGATTTATGTTTTGGATATATTTTTAAATTTGGTTATAATCAAATTTGTGATTCGGCTCTTGCACATATATATATATGATTGCACATGATGTATTGGTATGACCTATATATTATCTCAAGGTATATACTTACACATGATGGTGCTTCGGTTATGGATTAAATGATGGATGCGTATTGAGTTATAATATGTAATGCATTAGTTAGTAAAATGTATGCCATTTATGTGTGGTATTAAGTATATAATCGGCCTCAACATAGACATGCATATTCGGCCATAGGAAGAAGATTGGTGTTGCATGTATTCGGTTAGAGGCAAGCATATCGATGCTTTTGTCTTGGCTTAGAAAATTCGGCCAAGGGGGAATATTAGCTAAAATGTTGAGTTTGATTCATGATTCCACATATATATGTGACTCTAATGCCTAAAGTATATATGGGCTAAGTACCTTGAGGTTTTCTTTTGATGTTCGAATGAATTGTATTAAATTGGTTGATGTGATTAAAAATGCATATGACCATTGTGTAGTTGAGCTAGAAGGTGGCCATATGACCAATCAAACTCCTTGTCATATTCGGCCATAAGCTAGCATAATGAGACTTTAATAAGTTAAATTTGTTTGAATTAGCTCAAGAGCTTAGAGGACCACAGTTGGATAAGGGAAAGGAAAAAGTTATCGAATAGCCGCTGAAAACGTTCGACCACATCCGAGGTAAGTTCTTGAGTAATAGAGCTTAAATTATGATTTGAATAGATCATGTTTTAAGCAAATCAAAATCATGCTCTTTGTGTGTGGCTATTGAGCCGAAATTGCAAGAGTGATAAGTGTCTTGTGTTTGAGTTTTGCTAATGAAAATGAAATACGAATGTGTCATGATTTATTGTTAAATGTGCATGGTTATTCGAATGATGTTCGGGCTATGTCCCGAAGGCTTTGTGCTAAGTGACCATATCCGGACTAAGATCCGAAGGCATTTGTGTGAGATACTAATTCCGGGCTAAGCCCGAAGGCATTGGTGCGAGTTACTAAATCCGGGTTAAGTCCCGAAGGCATTTGTGCGAGTTACTATAACCGGGCTATGTCTCGAAGGCATTTGAACGAGTAGCTATATCCGGTTAAATTCCGAAGGTACATGATTCAGGAATGAACGATCTTGCTGCAAAAATTTCAGTTAATACGCTTGTAACATCCCAACATTGAGGTATGTTTCGTATGCGCTTTGAATTAGTTGAGCCCTTACAAATATGTATTCGCTCAGTTGATAAATGAGCTACCGGCCTTTGGCCAAGTTGATCTTTGTGTATGAATATAAGGGTTGGTAATGTGAAGTAAGTATGATATTGAAAATTTGTGCATATGAAATTATCTGTTTAGCTACATGAATGCTATACTTTGGTTGTGTCTAAATTCTTTGCTCAAAACTTACTAAGCATTTAATGCTTACTCCGTTTCTTTGATTCTCTGTTTTATAGATTTTGGTTCTTCAGCTATCGAACTCGGGATTTGAAGTCGAAGTCGCCCACACTATCAAAGCTCCTTTTGGTATACTTTTGGTTGAACTTTGAAATGGCATGTATAGGACTACCCTTTTGTTGTTGGTCATGTACCCTTCGGTTTTGTGTAAATTTGGATAGCCATGCGAAAATGACTTAAATATACTTTGATCATAGCATTATAACCGTTTTGTATGTTGTCCGTCGAGAGGTATGGAAATGTTGGTAATGGTTAGCCATGGGAATGGTTATTCATGATCATTTTTGGAATATGTATGACAAACTCTAGTTGATCCATGGAGGATCATGAAATAGGTAAAGTTTACCTTAAAAATAGATGCTGGAAGCAGCAGTGATGTGGATGTGAAAAATCACTAAAAATAGTAGGAATGGAATTAAATAGTGAATAAATTATGTAATCGAACCTTGATGAATCTATTTCATAGGAAAGTAACGAAACGTTCATATGAACAGTATATTATGAGATGTTAAAGTTTTCGTGAGACAGGGCCAGAACGGTTTCTGGATCCCCTGATCTGACTTTCGAAATTCATTATAAATTAACCAGAGACTTTTAGGAGTCATGCCATATATGTATAGATTCCTCTTTGAGTCTAGTTTCTATAGAAACAAACGTCATCAGTATTGAATCTCTGTACAGGGAGATATCCAAGTCGTAATGGGTAAAGGTCAGTGTAGTCGATCCCTGTAACATGGGAGACTTTGACTAATAAACTCTACTAATTGACCCGACCAAAAATTCTATAAAAAAAATTTGTAGATGCATATATGAGTCTAGTTTCAGGGAAAAATCACAAACCTGATTTTCGAGTTGTGAAACTCAAGATATGATTTTTAAGGTGACAGTGACGCAGTTAGCCAGCTTGCCTGGAAAATTTAAAATGGATTGTGCAAAGAAGTGATTTAAGTCTGCAAACCCCTCGTGTCCGACTCCGGCGACGGACTCGGGTATGGGTTGTTACAATTCTATTGGTATCAGAGCTTCGGTTTAGTCGATTCTAGGACTACCGTAATGCGTTGGGTTTAGCTATACATGCCATTTTATGTGATTATTTGATAGTGTGGTGATTTCTGACATTTGCAAATGTGTTTATTTATAGTAATGGATCCCGATCTCGACCGAGCGGTAGCTGATGATCTTGAGAGTGTAGTGCCTGCTCCGGCACAAGGGACAGCGCCGGTGGACTCTCAACCTAATGCTAGTAATCCGAATGATGAGGCTAGACAAGCTTTCTATAGCGTGATGAATGATTGGTTTAACCAATACATTCGAACTAATACGGCTGTTCCACAACCTCCATTCCCGACAAATACCACCCCCGCACCTACAATACCTCTGGTAACGGACCAAATAAGGTCAAATAAGCCCCCAGTTGACAGAATCCGAAAACACGGGGCTACTGAATTTAAAGCTACGGACAACGATGATGCCGAGCAAGCTGAATTTTGGTTGGACAACACTATCCGGGTACTCGACGAGCTATCTTGCACACCCGATGAGTGCCTAAAGTGTACTATCTCCTTGCTACGTGATTCTGCCTACTATTGGTGGAATACATTGACTTCTGTTGTGCCTAGAGAGCAAGTAACTTGGGAATTCTTCCAAACCGAGTTTCGAAAGAAGTATATCAGTCAGAGATTCATTGACCAAAAACGGAAGGAATTTCTTGAACTTAAACAAGGTTCCATGTCGGTTACCGACTATAAACGAAAGTTTGTAAGGCTTAGCCGGTACGCACGAGAATGCATTTCCTCAGAAGCCGTAATATGTAAACGTTTCGAGGATGGATTGAATGATGATATAAAGCTGTATGTTGGCATTTTGGAAATCTGAGAATTTGTGGCACTTGTCGAGCGAGCTTGCAAAGCCGAGGAGCTCAGTATGGAGAAAAGAAAAGCTGAGGCGGGAGCAAGGGAGTTTTGTAAGAGGTCTTCGGGGAAGCCCTTCCCACAGTCATCGAAGAAATTTAGAGATGGCTTAGGCCGGTCTAGAGACACTTCGGGCTTTTCTAGACGAGATCGCGATCGACCCCTTTCGAGTGCACGAGTCACTTCGATCGCCAGTGTGGGAAATGATCGTCGAGATAGAACGGAGTGCCAGTATCGTGGCAAATGGCATTCTGGAAGTTGTAGATTCCATGACCGCTCCTGCTACAAGTGCGGGTCAGTTGACCACTTTATCAAAGATTGCCCGAGATTGTCTGAACAGAATGTAAATCAGAGTGGGAAACCGAGTGCTACCACTGCTCGAGGTAGACCATCTAGAAACACGGGAAATGCTAGTGGTGGTTAGAGAGGATCTAGAGATGCTACGACCAGATCTGGGGCTCGTGCTCCTGCTAGGGCTTATGCTATATGCGCACGCGAGGATGCTTCCTCGGCAGATGTTATTACGGGTACTTTTACTCTCTTCGATACTAATGTGATTGCTTTGATTGACCCTGGTTCTACTCATTCTTATATATGCAAAACCTTAGCATCCTGTAAGACTTTACCTATTGAGTCTACTGAGTTCGCAATTCGGGTGTCAAATCCCTTGGGTCGTTACGTGCTTGTCGACAAAGTGTGTAAGAAATGCCCCCTAGTAATTCGAGATTCCTGTTTTCCGGCGGACTTGATGCTTTTGCCGTTTGATGAATTTGATGGTATTCTTGGTTTGGATTGGTTGACCGTGCATGATGCGGTTGTGAATTGAAAAAGCAAGACTATTGATTTGAGGTGCGCAAATAACGAGATAATTCGAGTTGAGTCTACGGACTTAAAGGGGTTGCGAGCTGTAATATTAGCAATGTTGGCCCAGAAATATGTAAGAAAAGGGTGCGAAGCATACCTTGCGTATGTACTTGATGACAAAGAATTAGAAAAGAAACCCGAATCTGTGCCGGTGGTTTGTGAATACCCGGATGTTTTTCCTGAAGAATTACCGGGTTTACCACCTGTTCGAGAGGTAGAGTTTGGTATTGAGCTTGTACTTGGAACTACGCCAATTTCGATAGCTCCGTATCGTATGGCACCAACCGGGTTAAAAGAATTGAAAGCTCAGTTGCAAGAGTTGACGGATAGAGGTTTCGCTCGACCAAGTTTCTCACCTTGGGGTGCACCAGTATTGTTTGTGAAAAAGAAGGACGGAACCATGATGTTGTGCATTGACTATCGTCAGCTGAATAAAATGACGATAAAGAATAAATATCCGTTACCGCATATTGATGATTTGTTTGATCAACTAAAGGGAGCTTTAGTGTTTTCAAAGATAGATTTGAGATCGGGTTATTATCAATTGCGAATTCGAGATTCGGATATACCCAAAACTGCTTTCAGAACGAGATACGGCCACTACGAGTTCTTAGTGATGCCGTTTGGGCTCACTAATGCCCCTGCGGTATTTATGGATTTGATGAATCGGATCTTCAGACAGTATTTGGACCGGTTCGTAGTTGTGTTTATTGATGACATCTTGGTCTATTCAAGAGATGAGACCGAACATGCTGAGCAGCTGAGATTAGTGTTGCAAATTTTACGGGATAAGCAGTTATATGCTAAGTTCAGTAAGTGTGAGTTCTGGTTAAGAGAGGTTAGCTTCTTGGGCCATGTGGTATCTGCATCGGGTATTCGAGTTGACCCGAGCAAAATTTCAGCCATACTTAACTGGAAGCCTCCGAGAAATATTACTGAGGTTCGGAGCTTTTTGGGACTCGCCGGTTACTACCGACAGTTTGTAAAAGGTTTCTCGCTGATAGCCACACCCATGACGAAGCTACTTCAAAAAGATATTAAGTTCGAATGGACAGAAAAATGTCAGAAAAGTTTTGATCAACTAAAAACTTATTTGACTGAAGCCCCAATTTTAGTGCAGCCCGAATCAGGCAAAGAGTTTGTCATCTATAGTGACGCCTCCCTACTTGGGTTAGGTTGCGTGTTGATGCAAGAAGGTTGAGTTGTGGCCTATGCGTCGAGATAATTAAAGCTACATGAGAAAAATTATCCGACCCATGATCTCGAATTAGCTGCCATCGTATTCGCCTTGAAAATATGGCGACATTACTTATTTGGTGAGAAGTGCCATGTATTTTCGGATCACAAAAGTCTCAAATATTTGATGACTCAAAGAGACTTAAATCTGCGACAAAGACGTTGGCTTGAGTTGTTGAAAGATTATGAGCTTGTCATTGATTACCACCCGGGAAAGGCTAATATGGTTGCGGACGCCTTAAGCCGAAAATCACTGTTTGCTTTACGAGCGATGAATGTACACTTGTCTGTTCTACCCGACAATGTGTTTGTAGCTGAATTAAAGGCCAAACCATTATGGATTCATCAAATTCGTGAAGCTCAGAAAGTCGACGATGAATTGGTTGCAAAATGGGCTGAATATGTTCCGAATATGGAATCCGAATTTCAAATTGATGATGACGATTGTTTGAGGTTCAGAAGTCGGTTGTGTGTTCCAAGAAATTCAGAACTCATTTCGATGATTCTGAACGAAGCCCATTGTAGCCGAATGTCAATTCACCCGAGGAGTACGAAAATGTACAACGATCTGAGACGCCCGTTTTGGTGGCATGGTATGAAACGAGACATTTCTGATTTTGTTTCGAAGTGTTTAATATGTCAGCAAGTAAAGGCAGAACATCAAGTGCCTACGGGTTTACTCCAGCCAATCATGGTACCTGAATAGAAATGGGATCGAGTCACGATGGATTTCGTATCTGGGTTGCCAGTATCGACAAGTAAGAAAGATGCGATTTGGGTTGTTGTGGATAGACTGACTAAGTCGGCTCACTTTATCCCCGTACGTACGGATTTTTCATTGGATAAACTAGCTGAATTGTATGTTTCTCAGATTGTCAGATATCCACGTAAATAAATTTCAAATCGATATAACTAAGTGTGGCAATGGTTGTGGCATGTCTAGGATTGGATCCAACCGAAGAGCTTGGGACCTAAGCAGCCTTCATGGCTCACCTCTTTTGTTACGGATTCCTACCTGGTGCCCAGCTCCCATTCACTTTGTTAGCTTAACAAAAGTCAGTTTTTAAAGCACTAAAACAAAACATGGATTTTTAACTTCAATGAGGCTCGTTAGATTCGGCCATAACGTCTGGACCGGGTTTGGGGTGTTACATGTGAAGGACGAGGACTGTTCTGAAGTGTCAAGGATGCCGAAGTGTCATGCGAAGCGAGTCGCATAAGGGCCTAAGTAGATAAAACCCTTGTTATTGCATTCTATCTGATGGCGGCAAGCTAGGGCGATGAAGTAGGCAAGATTTAATTGCAACCTGAGGCCATGCTCTACAAAAAAGAAGCATCAAATTTACCGATGACTCCAGTGCTCTCCTTCCGGCCGGTCAATGTTTGAGCCAAGATGGCATGAATATAGTGCAAAGCCAGAGGTGAGGATGTTACCTTCTATTGACTCGGGTCATAGGATGTCGTACTAGCCGTAAGCTTAGTATAGAGATGATGGATAATGGTTGTATCGGTATAAAGTGAGGTACCCCTCGACACTTATGAACCCCTCAGTATAGAGGCCTAAGGCAGCTCTGAAATCTAGGATGCTTAGATGATGTGTTGTACCCTCGAGTTGGAAAGTAATAGTGCTTGCCTTATCATGGCTTGACATTACGTGATGAAGGAAGAATGTCAAACAAAACTCTAAAAGGTTAGCTCCGAATAGGTGGGCTCGACGATGGAAAAGAACCGGTCCTAAGGAGCTGTAGCAATGATGGCTGGCACTCTATCAGTTAAATGAATCTGCTCCAAGGCAGCCCAATCAATGCATCGGCCTAATCTTGATGGCCATTATTAGAGATGCTGATATAGGCTCTACTGGGGACCTTGTGAGAATCGAAGATATGGATGGCATGCATTGGTAAAAACACCCTAGGAAGAAGTCGTGCCCGGAGTCTTCCACTTTTTTGAAGTGGGGATGATGACCTTAGATTTCCCACTAGTGTTCGTCATGATGTACCTAAAAAATGGATAACCAAACAACTATTTAAACATTCAACGTAAAAGCACGAATCGACATAATGGAACAGTTAAAATAACCATGGAACGAAATTCGAATCCAATTAAAATCCAGAATCACAAGATCGAACATTCAACTAAAACTATTTGAATCCAAACTTCATGTCAAAGAAGCATCAAGAATATAATAATAATAACAAACAAATAACAAGAATAAAACCTACTAATAAGTAGAAATAATAATAATAAATTACTAAATAGAATAAATAAAATAAAATAAAAATAAAAATAAAAACAAGCATAAGAATAAAATAAATAAATAAATTAAAGAAAAGAAAAATATAGGGCAAACGGGGGGAAACTAATGGTGGTGCGGTGAAGGAGGTGCACACGGTGGTCGACGGGCGGTGAGGCACGACAGGTGACGAGAACGGGGGCGTGGGGGTTTTTTGTTGAAGGAGAAGAAGAGACAATGGGGAAGAGAAGTGGTTGGCTCGAAGGGGGAAACAATGGAAAGGGGAAGGGTGTGGTGGGGTGGGGTGACGGGCGATGGCTTGGACGTTTTTAGTCGAAGGAGGAAGAGAGGTGGGGTTTTGAGGTTATGGGGGCCAATGGATGGTAATGACAAAGGAAGGGAGAAAGGGAAGAGAGCGCAATGAAGAAGGGTGACGGATGGGGAAAAAGGGAAAGGGGAAGGGGTAGGGATAGTGAGGGAGAGGGACTGGATGTTTCATTAAGGAAAATAGAAAGAGGGAGGGCTAGGTAGTGATGGAGTAGGGGTGACGGGGGGTGTTTGGATAGTGGTCGGAAAAGGTGAGGAAGGGGAGAAAGGTGGCTAGGGTTGTTGGAGGTAGTTAAAGAAGAAGACAAAACAAAAGAAAAAAATTAGGGTTTTAAAGGGACACGGTTGTGTTTAGGCCCTTGTTAGGCTACACGGCCGTGTCACACACCCGTGTGCAATTCAAAATTTAAGTTTAGTTTTCACATGGACTCAGACACGCTCGTGTGTTTAGGCCATGTGGCACACACGCACGTGTGCTAGGCCGTGTGTGATATTCCTTCGCTTCTCCCCTACCCGTGTGCCAGGCTCTGTGGAGCACACAGTCTCACACACGCCCGTGTGATAGGTCGTGTCTCACGCACGACTGTGTCTCTTGCCCGTGTAACTCACTGACTTGGAAATTAAATTTGAAAAATTAACTCCAGTATTCACACGGCTGTGTTGCCATGTTGTATGAATGACTGTCAATTTCCCCATCGTGCACACGGCTTGGGACACCCGTTTGTTCAGGGCTTGTGGGTCAAAAAATATTTTTTTATTTTTAATTTAATTAATTTTAAATTAGCATGCAATAAAAATAATAAACAAAAATTAAAAACTCTGGTTGCCTCCCGAGAAATGCTTATTTAGAGTCTAAACTGGACTTTACCTTGTATACGCATAGTTATGGTGGTTCTAGGAGCCGAAGCTCCTCTTTCTCGTTATCAATTTTTAGACCAAGATAAGGCTTGAGTCGAGTACTGTTTACCTTAAATGTGTCAAACTTAGAATGTGTTACATCAACTGTACCATATGGAAAGACGTTCAGTACCATAAATGTAATGCCCCTAACTTATCTCCATCACCGAATTAGGGTTACAGAAAATTACCATACAACCAAAAACATTTAAACATTTAAACATTCAATAATTTAAATCATATCATAAATCATTCATACACATGCATACTATCCCTAAATTGAGCCCTCAAGGCCTGGAACGGTGGAAATGTGCAAGTGTACACAATCGTAACAAGTAATAAAATGACAAGTAAATGTCGAGTTATCGTACCCACAGGGACTGTAAAAAGCGATATTTATGAAATTAATTAAAACACTTTGGTGAGGTAAAAATGATTTTGGTTTGAAAAGAGTGATTTATAAACTAAGATTTTAAAACTAAGCAAACAATTTAAATAAAATAAAAGAGTTCTAGTGCACGATTTCAATTAAGATTTAATCAAGATGATATAATTGTGTTGGATTAATTATACCTGTTTAACTTAGAAATATTAAATTTGTGCTTACGCTGTTATGAATAAATTCACGGCAACCCAATAATTTGCTAACTTATGAACATATTTACTAATTAGAAAATTCCATTTATCTCTTGAACATATCCCTATGCCAATTCAACCGACTAAACAGATTTAATAAAGTAAACATGCTATCGCACATACATACTTATTGAATTAAATTATCTATCGCATATTCCTATGCCTATGTCGATTCAATCAATTAATTCAACTTAATAAACATGTAAAAGATTATGTGAAGTAACAAAGTAGCCATACCTTGAAACAATTTAATCAAAACAATCTTGCAAGTTATGCAAGGCATATGTATCGCCAAATACAATGCTAATTTAATTTTCAGTTACCTTAGAAGAATTAAACATGCACTGATTAAGTACTGAGTCCATTAATTGCAATTTCAATCTGTTTAAACAATTAATTCTTTAGTTATCTAAACAATTATAATGCCAGATAACCTAAGCATGATTTTACTTAATCAAGCATTTCACTGAGGCCTATAATAGCATAAACACTATTTTAATAATTCAAGTGGGCAAAATATAATCAACCCAAAACAAATTAAATTCAAGGTAAATTGATTAAAATAACCATTTCAACAACAATATTTTTCATAGATATGTTCATCATAAAAACGACAGAAATTAAAAAGAAAGGGAATAGAAAGCAAATCCAGTGTTTCTCTGTGGCTCGATTGTTGCTCCGTTCTTAGTCTCCGTTGTCTTCACCGAGCAAGGCTTCTATGAATACTTGATTGCTGCCCAAGATGGCTGAAGAACACCTCTTTCTCAAGAGAGGAAATCGGCACAAGAGGAAGGGAAAATGGGATGGAAAAATGGAGAGGAAACTTGAGAGAAGTGAAGAGAGGATGAGAGAATGTTGTGGAATGAGGGATGTTGAGGGATGCTTTGAAATGGGAAGCATAGGGTGGCTTTTATAGCTGAAGAGGGCTGCTAAAAATATCAAATTCATCAGCCAAGAGAGCCCTCCCATGGCCAGCCACACACATGGCAAGGTTGAAGCTTTCAACCTTGCTAAAAATAGGCTGGGGCAAATCTACAAAGCCTAAAATAAAGGTGGGGTTTGAACGTAATTTGGAGGTTTTTCAAGGGCCTTTTTGTAAGCATATTTTATCAGATAATTTTCTGATTTGGGTCAACCAATGGACGATTCTGGTCAGCCCAATTAGTGGCTGGTTCGGCTCACTTCATTCGGTTCAACCAGTGCGGTTCACTAGGCCCTTTCTTCATAATTAATTAAAATTAATTCATTTAACCTAAATTAAATAGGAAATAAATTAAAATTAATTTAATTATGAATTAATACACATTTCTGGACCGTCTTGGGCTGGAAATTAATTGGCCTCGATACTTCAAATTGCTCTCGGTTTTGTTCTTCTCGCAGTGTTCACCGGGTCCTTTTTCTCCAATTGTGTAATTCTTTCAAAAATAACCAAATTTAATCAAAATTAACTATAAAATTAAGTAAAATTCATAATGTTCATGTTTTTAACATAAGTTAATTATTTTATAATATTTAATTATTTTTTGACAAGAATTTAACTGAATTTGCTTGAATTTAAGTAGAATTGGGTATGAAAAAGTGTAACGCCCCCACACCCGAAACCGTCGCCAGAGTCGAGCTTGAGGGGTTACCGAACATAATTTATCAAATTAAGAACTTCAAATCATTTGTTTCTACATTCACAGCTTTCTAGCTACCCGCATCACAGTTACAAGAAAAATCATATCTCGAGTTACGAAACTCGAAATCAAGATCCGTAAATTTTCCCTAAATCTAGACTCATATATCTATTTACTAATTGTTTTCTAGAATTTTTGGTTGGGCCAATTAGTACAGTTTATTAGTTAAATTCTCCCCTGTTTCAGGGTTCGACTACTCTGACATCTGTGTATTACGAATAGGATATCTCTCTATAAAGAATTTCAATGACTACGAGGTTTGTTTATATTAAAACTAGACTAAATAAGGAATCTGTACATATAAATAATGACTTATAATTATTTTTGTACAATTTATTATGAATTTTTAAATTCAGAATAGAGGATCCAGAAATCACTCTGGCCCTGTTTCACAAGGTTTCAAATATCTCATAAAGTATAATTTATATGCCTGTTTTTTTTTTATCCATATGAAAATAGACTCATTAAGCTTAAATTGCATAACTTGCTAATCATTTAATTCCATTTATACTATTTTTAGTGATTTTTCAAATTCATGTCATTGCTGCAGCAATATTCTGTTTTAAGGCAAATTTCATCTTTTCATGGGTTGTTATGAACTAGATAACCTATTAAACTTCCATGATATCAAACATGATCTAAATTTAACCATCACCTTGACTTATCAATATCAAACATTTTCTCAACCAATCATGGCCATATCATAAAATTTTTTTACACAAAATAAGTATATTGCTATACATGCCATACTTAAGTTTTACAAGCCATTTACCCAGATGAAAGTCCTTTGGATAGTGTGATCGAACCTTCGACCCGTCCTGATTCCCGAGCTGGCTTGTTCAAAACTACAGTAAATAAAGAGGAGGGAGTAAGCATAAATGCTTAGTAAGTTCAAATGTAAATAACAAGTAACATAACAATACAAATATACCAAACAACTTTAGCATGGTATCACCAAAACATATATCACATTTCTAAACATCATTCATCATCTTACCACCTTATCGTTGTTGTATCTATTTTCAACCTGAGGGTTAAGAACATACCTGTCCAAAGTGTCCATTTCACAACACTTACCAAAACGTCGCTTGCATCTTAAGTGTTCTTCCATTTCACTAAAAATTTCACCCGTTGAACACATCGGAATACAACTCGGATACACGGATAATTTGCACATAAGTGCCTCATATGTAATCAAGAAATCATGTAACCTGCCCCTGAGTGAACTCAGACTCAACTCAATGAGCTCGGGCGTTCGCATCCATAAGTGAACTCGGACTCAACTCAACGAGTTCGGATGCCTAGTTACATTTCACGAACTCGGACTCAACTCAACGAGTTCGGACATTCGCATCCATAAGTGAACTCGGACTCAACTCAACGAGTTCGGATGCTCAACCATCCTAGTGACATGTCACTTGTATCCTAATCTATTCCTAAGGTTCAAACGGGATTTTCCTCGAACACATATCCTTGCCATCTTCCGTAAAATACCAAAACCAATCCTCGGTAGTACTTCATATTTAACAATTAATACACATAATTTGCATTTTATTCGAAAATAACCACAAAGCATATATTTCATAATAAAAATCAACATATCATATAATTAACATCAATAACTTAAAAATAACAATTATGCTACATTATTTACACATGAACTTACCTTGGTACCAAAATATAAAGATTTTGCAATTTAGTCCACAATCTTTTCTTTTCCTCGATCGCGACTTGAATATCGTTTCTCTTGATCTATAATTCCAAATTAATCTTATTTAATACATACATTCATCAAAGCAGCATTTAATACGAACTTTGGAAAAATTACACTTTTGCCCCTAAACTTTTGCATAATTACACTTTTGCCCCTAGGCTCGGGAATTAAACTTTATTCCTTATTCTTATGTTTTATAACATGCTGATCATTTTTCCCTTCTATGGCAACATCAAATTCTTACTCTAACATATACTTGTGACTATTAGGTATTTTTGTCGATTAAGCCCTTTTACTCGTTTTCACTCAAAACCGAGTAGCACAAGTTATCTAACATAATTTAAAACCCCATATTCTATCATAAAACATCAAAATACACAAATTTCACCTATGGGTATTTTTCCAAATATAAACCCTAGGTTGAATTATTGCTAACATAAGCTTAATCGAGCTACCGGGATTCCAAAAACGTAAATAACATTAAAAACGGGGCTTGGAATCACTTACTATGGAGATTGGAAGCTTGAAAAAAACCCTAACTATGGAGAACCCTTGAAATTTCGGTCTAATGAAGAAGATGGACAAAAATTGGCTTTTAATTTTGTTTTTAATTCATTTTAATAACTAAATGACCAAAATGCCCTTACTACTAAACTTTCCAAAAATTCCATCCATGTCCAATTTTTGTCCATAGACTTAGAAATTGGTCAAATTGTTATTTAAGACCTCCTAATTAATATTTCAATGCAATTTCATACTAAAAACTTCTAGAATGCAAATTTTGCAACTTATTCGATTTAGTCCCTACTTTCAATTTAAGCACTTTAGGCATAGAATTTCATCACGAAATTTTCACACAATCATGCAATCATATCATATTCATCAAAATAATTATAAAATAATTATTTCTATCTCGGATTTGTGGTCACGAAACCACTATTCTGATTAAGCCCTAATTCAGGATATTACAAAAAGTATATAAATTTTTGTGTTTCCACACCCCCAAACTTAGTTCATTGCTCGTCCCGAGGAATGCGCAAATTTTGGAAAGAATCTCTCGAAAACACCTTTGAAAAATTCCTTCAGAAGAACATTTTTCCCAAAATTCTGAACTTAAAATACTTATGCTCAAATACAAGAAATCTGTTAGTTATGCTACTTAAGTATGCATATTGTTCAAATTAAATTCAACCACTTATTATTATAGCAAAATTTAGACTAAATTCTTTTGTAATAAAGACATGTTAATCCTTACCAATTTGATTTTTATTCCTTTATTAGCGACTAAGCTGCAATCATTAAGCTTAACTTATGTCTTCATATGTTGATCGTAGCAATTTCTCTCCACTAATGTAGGTAGCATGAGGACTTTGAATCAATAGGTCTTTATCAAGGTTGTAACATGGCTAGGCTAGGGGTAAGTGGAAGATGGATAAATTTTGGTTTTAAAAAAACCCTAGACTCAGCGTCAATTGAACCTTCGGAGTTTTTACCTTCGATACACCAACTTGACTTTCATATGCTCTTTTTCAAATATATGTGCTTTTTTTTTCAATTAACACGAGCACTTATTTTGTGTACTGCAATTCTCGAGCAATTGATACTTCTTGTCAACTCCCCCAAACTTATTTTCGAACAACATCTAGAATATTACTGAGTCTAGTGTTTGGGACAATTTTAAGATTATTAAGTGAAAAGTAATGGCTAATTATTATAAGGGTCGGAATAAAATCAGGCCATATAGTCTCAAAGTTGGGTTTCAATGGATAAAATATACCATGGTGGGCTTGAAAGGCTCAAACAGTCCAAACAATAGTTGCCTAAATCATTTCCAACGTTTCATGCTCCCTAGGATTTCGCCTCAAGAAACTTACTAAGTCAATTCTAAAGACTTAAACTTTCATGCATACCTAACTTTCCTAAAGAACTAAAAATTTTATGGTACGAATTTGTATTCTTTTTCTAAAAACACATTCATGTCATTATTAAGCTAACATAATAATTTATTGAAATAATAGAACTTTATTCATACTTAAATTGAGCATACTTAACAGAATTCAAATTTCTGAACAAAATATATCCTAATCATAATTAAAAGAAAAATTTTATCCTGAGAGGAAATAATTCAATTTCTCGGTCCCCCCAAATTAAAATGAACAATGTCCTTATTGTTTAAAGTGAATAGATACTATACACCAGGTAGGATTTTAGAAAAGAGGAGGTGAGTCAATTTGACTGCTTAAGTACCAAGCTATTTCTAAATCCAATCCTAGACATGTATATATCTATTGCCACACTTTAAGTTTTGTGACTTGCTCACATTTTATTAGTGATTTTCCTCTCATATTTTATTATGCAAAAAATAAAAATAAATTCCTAATTAAACTTAATCCTAAAATGACCTAAGAACAGAGATAAAATAAAGTCAAGATCCTCCCTTTATTTATTTGTAGACCCTTCGGTATTTGACTCATCTTTTGCTCCATCACTATTGCCTTTGCATGAATCGCTTCGCTCCTTTTTCGAGAGTGGAGTCCATGGATCGAATATGAAATCTTATCAGGGACTTCAAATGATTGCATCGTGGGATCTTCTTCTTCATCAGGTTCCTCAGGCTCATCACTTTCTTCAACTCGTTGTTGTAGAACTGAGTCTCCGGCTACTCAGTAGAGGTCCCAATCTGTAATTGTGCCTCGGGTGTACCCTGTCTTCTTGACATTAGCAAGAATTTCTTTGTAATAGGTGTTAAGTATTCTCTTCGACATGTGTGGGTTCCTTGTTTCAAAACAGTCCAACTGGAACCTTCAACTTGATTCCGCGAACTGGAACTTCTATCATCTCACTTAAAGTTAAATTTGCATAAAACTCATGAACTAGTTCCTCATCCACACTTGGTCTCTTTTCACAAAACAACTCCCAATTTAGGGTTTCAGCAACTTGACGAATACGAGCCATAGAGTCTCAGTAGTTGCTCTCCTTTAAAATGAAGCCTTTTTCTGGATGTATCTGTTGGTTTTTGAAGATATTTTCGTATCTCACTTTGACTTCTTCACAGGGAATTTGTTTTGTGTTTCATCAATTTGAGCGGAAGCACGAGTTCTCTTATGAGGCATGTTTAAATTTTTTTGTAAAAATATAAAAACTCTAGGAATTAATAATAATAATGAAGAAAAAGATGGGAATTTAAAAGAAGGGTTGGAGGTTTGTGGCTTAGGATGGATAGGAAAGGAATGCCGCACAAGCAGCTAGGGCATGCGGGCGTGGTGCGTGTGGGAGCAGCGGTGCGCAGTAGGGCTGGTAGCAACACGGCGTTCAGCAACAGGTGGCAATTGGGCACGTACAGGATGGTGCAGAGAGTAGGTACCGCGCGCAGGGTGAAGGCTTGGTGCGAGCTGAGGCTGGGGCCACTCGAGGCAACGCTTGTATTGTGTGCGGGACGTGCGTACGATGGAGCTGGGCGTGTGCTGGCTGACTGCTTGGAGCTGCTGCTGCTTGGGGTTTCGACACTTGGGTATTTTGGTGCTTTGGGTTTTAAGTGTTAGGTGAATGGGAAGATGGGTAGTATTTATAGGGGGAGAAATAGGAATTAGAGTAGAATTCTTAAAACAAATTAATTAATAAAAATTCTAAATTCTAATCCTATATAAAGATAACAACAATTAATAATTAGATATATGCATATATTAAACTATTAATTGCTATTTAATTGATTAAAACAAAGATAAAATCCTAATTTCATGCTAAATTGATAATGATTAATATATAAATAGATATAATTATATATTAAAGATTATCATTTATTATCAAAACTTATTAAACAAAATCCAAAAATTGATAATAATTAATATATATTATAATAGGTATAATTATATATTAATAATTATCATTTTTTAACTAAAAACATTTATTTTAGACGCCCTTTAAAAATATTTACAAAAAGAGGCATCTAGTTTTTGTTATTTATGAAAAGAGCAATCAAATTTTAAAAACAAATTCAATTTAAGTCCCTAGACTTAATGAAAATTAAAAATTGAGTTGCAAATTAAAAATTGGATCAAACTGACCCTTTTATTTGAAAAACAAAAATTTAATTTATTGATTAGGGAAAAATTTCTTGGAAAATTATGTTAAAATAAATTCCCAGGAAAGATTGGAGGGGTCACAAATGGTCCCGCTTAAGTTCCAACCTCCTACACAGAATTTATTTAAACATACTAAACCCGAAAAATAGACCCTAAATTATTTATTAAACAATACACGAAAATTATTAAATATCTGACAAAATGAACGAGACGTTATCCCGTTCGGTTTTATTCCTCCAATAGTGTTTCAAACGCTGAGCATTAACTTGAAAATTACCTCTCTTACCTTGGAGTTCAACAACTCCATATGGATAGACTCTGTGAATTGTAAATGGACCGGACCAACATGATTTTAGCTTACCTGGAAAGAACTTCAATCTCGAGTTGAACAACAATACTTGCTGACCTGCTTCAAATTCTCGAACCCGGATGTGTTTGTCATGCCATTTTTTGAGTCTCTCTTTGAGTAATTTGGCATTTTCATATGAGAACATTCGGAATTCTTCTAACTCATTGAGTTGGAACATCTGTCTTTCCTTTGTGAGCTTAGGATCTAAGTTGAGTCGTCGAAGAGCCCAGTAAGCTTTGTGCTCTAACTCCAAAGCTAGATGACATGCTTTACCGAAAACTAGCCTATAAGGTGACATCCCTAAAGGTGTCTTGTACGCTGTCCTGTAGGCCCATAAAGCGTCATCTAGTCTTTAGGACCAGTCTTGTCGGTTCGGGCAAACTACCTTCTCCAATATGCCTTTGATTTCTTTATTTGCCAGTTCAGCTTGTCCATTCGTTTGCAGATGGTAAGCCGTTGCAACCTTGTGCTTCACCCCGTGCTTGTCTAGTAACCATTTTAACCACTTGTTCACAAAGTGGGACCCTTATCACTAATGATGGCTCTCGGGGTTCCAAACCTCGTGAACACGTGTTTCTGTAAAAACTTCATCACAACCCTAGCATCATTTGTCGGATATACCTCTGCCTCGACCCACTTGGACACATAATCTACTGCGACCAGTATATACTTGTGACCAAAAGACGAAGGAAAGGGCCCAAGAAAATCAATACCCCAAACATCGAATAATTCGACCTCAATGATGTTTGTTCGAGGCATCTCATTTCTGTTGGTGACATTTCCAAATCTTTGACATCGGTCACAACTCTTTACATATGCATATGCATATGCATCCTTGAATAGTGTTGGCCAAAAGAATCCGGCTTGCAATACTTTGGCTGTAGTATGAGTTCCTCCGAAATGACCCCCACTTGGGGCTGAGTGACAGTGGTATAGAATCTTCGGTATTTCTTCTTCTGCCATGTATTTCCTAATCATCTGATCTGCACACTTTTTAAATAGATATGGTTCCTCCCAGAAATAGTACTTCACATCGTGAAGAAACTTTCTCCTTTGTTGATATGTCTTATCATACGACATTAAACCACAAGCTAAAAAGTTAGCAATATTAGCAAACCAAGGGGTATTATGGACATGACTTACTTTCAGTATATGTTCATCTGGAAATGTTTCTTGAATCAGTACAAGTGGAGAATTACCTTCTTGCGGTTCCAATCTGGACAAGTGATCTGCTACTTGGTTTTCTACTTTCTTTCGATCTTGAATTTCCAAATCGAACTCTTGAAGTAGTAGTACCCATCGGATCAACCTCAGCTTAGCGTCTTTCTTGGCAAGTAAATATTTAATTGCCGAGTGGTCTGTATAGACACTTACCTTGGTACTTACAAGATAAGATCAAAACTTGTCGAAAGCAAATACGATAGCTAGTAACTCTTTTTCTGTTACTGTATAGTTTAACTGAGCTCCTGTCAGAGTTCCGCTTGCATATTAGATGGGATGAAAAACTTTGTTCCTTCGCTGGCCCATGACAGCTCCTATTGCGAAGTCACTTGCGTCACACATCAATTCAAATGGCAAGTCCCAGTCTGGTGTGACAATTATGGGTGCCGTGACTAATCAATTCGTCAAGTTATTGAAAGCTTTTAAGCATTCTTCATTAAATTTAAATATCGTGTCCTTCTCCAATAATTTGCATAAAGGTTTAGCAACTTTGGAGAAGTCATTGATAAATCTTCGATAGAACCCGGCGTGGCCCAAAAAGCTCCTAACACCGTTTACAGATGTTGGAGGTGGGAGTTTCTCAATAACATCTACTTTTGCTCTGTCTACCTCGATCCCATGTCTTATAATCCGATGCCCTAGAATGATACCTTCTCGTACCATAAAATGACACTTTTCCCAGTTAAGGACTAGGTTTGTCTCTTCGCATTGCCTAAGTACCTTAGCCAGATTGGCTAAGCAATCATCGTACGTATCTCCAAACACTGAAAAGTCGTCCATGAAAACTTCCAAAAATTTCTCAACCATGTCAGTGAAAATAGACATCATACATCTTTGAAATGTAGCAGTTGCATTACATAAACCAAATGGCATACGTCTAAATGCAAATGTACCGTACGGGTAGGTGAATATGGTCTTGTGTTGATCTTCTGCTGCTACTGTAATTTGGTTGTACCCTGAGTATCCATCGAGAAAATAGTAGTAATCTCGCCTCGCGAGTCTATCCAACATCTGGTCTAAGAATGGCAAAGGGAAGTGATCCTTCCTAGTTGCCTTATTTAGCTTCCGGTAATCGATGCAGATTCTCTATCCCGTAACTGTTCTAGTCGGTATCAACTCGTTATTCTCATTCCCTATAACCGTGATACCTCCTTTCTTTGGTACGCACTGGACCAGACTTACCGATGAACTGTCTGAGATGGGGTAAATGATACCTGCATCTAACCACTTGATAATCTCTTTTTTCACTACGTCCTTTATGATGGGGTTCAGCCTTCCTTGTCCATCGATCATCCCTTTTTCACCATCTTCCAGAATGATCTTGTGCATGCATACAGATGGACTAATACCGTGAATATCGGCTATGGTCCATCTGATAGCCTTCTTAAATTGTTTTAGAACTAATATAAGTTTCTCTTCTTGCTCAGTAGTTAACTCTGCTAAAACAATCACAGGCAGAGTAGAATCGTCACCTAAATAAACATATTTTAAATGAGAAGGTAATACCTTGAGTTCTAGTTTAGGTGGCTCCTCAATTGACGCTTTTGGCTATGTGTAATCTCTCTCCTCTAAATCCAAAGATTCAAAACGGGATTGTGGATTAAATCCCTTTTGATTAGCTTCTAGCAAAGCTAAGTTTTCATCCTCCTCTTCATCACTTGGAGGGTCTGATGTCAAAATTCTTTCCAGAGGATCCTCAACAGAGTTGAGTTCCTTCTCCACTATTAAATCCTCTAAGTTGGATACTGCAGAACAATCATCTATTGTTTCAGGAAATCGCATTGACTTGAAAATGTTAAATGTTTCCTTATAATCCTGAACATGCATAGTAAGTTCGCCCTTCTGGACATCAATAAGTGTCCTTCCAGTTGCTAAGAACGGTCTCCCCAGGATAGTTGGTACTTCTTTATTTACTTCGAAATCTAAAATTACAAAATCAGCAGGAAAGATAAACTTATCTACACGTACCAATACGTCCTTGATTTTTCTTCTGGATGTGCTAAGGATCGATCTGCTAGCTGAAGTGTAACCGTAGTAGGTCGAACTTCACCTATCCCCAACTTCTTAAATATCGACATAGGCATCAAGTTGATACTTGCACCCAAGTCACATAGTGCCTTACCACAATAAGCTGCTCCAATGTTGCATGGAATGGTAAAACACCCAGGATCCTTCAGCTTAGGGGGTAATTTGTCTTGAAGATTTGCACTGCATTCCTTTATCAAAGCTACCGTCTCAAATTCTCCAAGTCTTCTCTTCTCGGATAGGATATCTTTCATGAATTTTACGTAATTTGGCATTTGTTCAAGTGCTTCAACCAACGGGATGTTGATATGAAGTTGCTTGAGTACATCAAGGAACTTCTTAAATTGGACCTCCTATTTTTGCTTCTGGAGTCTTTGAGGGTAAGGTAGTCGAGGTTTATATACTGGAGTTGGTACTGGTTGATTTGTCTTTTGGCAGCAATTCTGCTGCTAACGGAATGGTTGGCTGATCAGAATTGGCTGATTCTTAGGTTACCTTTTCAGGTATTACAGGTTCTAGTTCTAGTGGAATAGGAACTCCAACACTTGGTTGAACTTCTTCCGAATCTTGAGCTTTAGCATGCTCCTTTTCAGCTTCAATGATGTTGGGCTCTACCGTTTTTCCGCTCCTCAATGTTAGTGCTTTGCAATGCTCCTTCCCTGGATTTCTCAGATTTTTCGTATCACTAGGTAGAGCACCTTGTGGACAGTTCCTAAGTTTAGTAGCAAGCTGGCCCACTTGATTCTCTAAATTCCTTAGAGTGGCGTCATTCTTCGCCATGTATGCCTTTAATAAATTCTTTAAGCTATTGGATGATTCAGCCTGAACTGGTTTCTGAACTTACTATGAAAAACTAGGCTGCTGGGTTGGTCTAGGTTGGGCATAGTTGTTACTACCTCTAGCCCTTTGGTTACTCCAGGAAAGATTGGGTGATTTCGCCATAATGGGTTGTAAAAGTTGGATTGCAGCCCTTGCCTTCCTCGGTTCTGGTTCTAATTACCTATGTAGTACATGGATTATGGGTTTGACGGACATTCTTCAAACACATGTCCTTCCCCACAATAGACACAGGCTATATTCTCATATTGGTTAGGTGGTTGAGCTGCAAAACTATTAGACCCATTAGTGGTAAGATTCTTTAACATTGAAGATATCGAAGATACCTGGGATGTAAGTGAAGTGAGAGCGTCTACTTCATGGATTCCAGCAACTCGTCTTCCTAACGTTGCTCGATTGGTTGGCCACTGATAATTGTTATTGGTGATCCTCTCGATGATTTCATAAGCCTCATTGTAAGACTTAGATAAGATAGCACCGTTAGCAAAAGCATCTACTACCATCCTTGTGTGAGCGTTGAGACCATTGTAAAATGTCTCAAGTTGGATGCAATACGGAATTCCGTGATGATGGTACTTTCGTAATAACTCTTTGAATCTTTCCCATGCCTCATACAAGGACTCATCATCCATTTGTTGGAAAGCAGTAATCTCATTTCTCAGCTTAGCAATCTTGCTAGGCGGGAAATACTTCACAAGAAATCTCTCTGCTAACTCTTGCCATGTAGAAATCGAGTTTGGTGGTAGTGAGTTTAACCAAGCTCAAGCTCTGTCTCTCAGCGAGTACGGGAACAATTTTAATCGTAATGCATCTTTGGGTACTCCGGCTAGCTTGAAAGAGTCGCTCACCTCCATAAACAGTCTTAAATGAAGATGAGGATCTTTAGTAGGCATTCCACTGAATTGACCCACTGTCTGAAGCATCTGGAACATGATTGGCTTCACCTCGAATTATCGTGCCTCAATCTCAGGTCTTCTAATACCTAGATTAAGGTCATTAAAAATTGGCACGGCATATTGTCATAAAGCTCTATCCCTATCATCAGCAATAAGGATAGGATTTTGAGCAAGGTTTGCTCCATTTCCTTGATTGATATTCTCGAAATTCATCTCTTCGGTCCTTCTCTGGTTCGGTTGTCTTCTTCGTTGGCGAAAGGTTCATTCTATTTCAAGGTCCACTGGGAGTAAGTCGATAATTCGGTCAATACTTATAAACACCTGAAATAATCAGAGAAGAATTAATTAAGTAAGTAAAATTGAACAGGAAAATAAAAGAACCAAAATGTAAAAATAAATTCACAAATAATGTTTTTTTTTAAAAACAGTCCCCGGCAACGGTGCCAAAAACTTGGAACGGTGGAAATGTGCAAGTGTACACAATCGTAACAAGTAATAAAGTGACAAGTAAATGTCGAGTTATCGTACCCACAAGGATTGTAAAAAGCGATATTTATGAAATTAATTAAAACACTTTGGTGAGGTAAAAATGATTTTGGTTTGAAAAGAGTGATTTATAAACTAAGATTTTAAAACTAAGCAAACAATTTAAATAAAATAAAAGAGTTCTAGTGCACGATTTCAATTAAGATTTAATCAAGATGATATAATTGTGTTGGATTAATTATACCTGTTTAACTTAGAAATATTAAATTTGTGCTTACGCTGTTATGAATAAATTCACGGCAACCCAATAATTTGCTAACTTATGAACATATTTACTAATTAGAAAATTCCATTTATCTCTTGAACATATCCCTATGCCAATTCAACCGACTAAACAGATTTAATAAAGTAAACATGCTATCGCACATACATACTTATTGAATTAAATTATCTATCGCATATTCCTATGCCTATGTCGATTCAATCAATTAATTCAACTTAATAAACATGTAAAAGATTATGTGAAGTAACAAAGTAGCCATACCTTGAAACAATTTAATCAAAACAATCTTGCAAGTTATGCAAGGCATATGTATCGCCAAATACAATGCTAATTTAATTTTCAGTTACCTTAGAAGAATTAAACATGCACTGATTAAGTACTGAGTCCATTAATTGCAATTTTAATCTGTTTAAACAATTAATTCTTTAGTTATCTAAACAAATATAATGCCAGATAACCTAAGCATGATTTTACTTAATCAAGCATTTCACTGAGGCCTATAACAGCATAAACACTATTTTAATAATTCAAGTAGGAAAAATATAATCAACCCAACACGAATGAAATTCAAGCTAAATTGATTAAAATAACCATTCCAACAACAATATTTTTCATAGATATGTTCATCATAAAAACGACAGAAATTAAAAAGAAAAGGAACAGAAAGCAAATCCAGTGTTTCTCTGCGGTTCAACTGTTGCTTCGTTCTTAGTCTCCGTTGTCTTCACCGAGCAAGGCTTCTATGAATCCTTGATTGCTGCCCAAAATGGCTGAAGAACACCTCTTTCTCAAGAGAGGAAATTGGCACAAGAGGAAGGGAAAATGGGATGGAAAAATGGAGAGGAAACTTGAGAAAAGTGAAGAGAGGATGAGAGAATGTTATGGAATGAGGGATGTTGAGGGATGCTTTGAAATGGGAAGCATAGGGTGGCTTTTATAGCTGAAGAGGACTGCTAAAAATATCAAATTCAGCAGCCAAGAGAGCCCTTCCATGGCCGGCCATACACATGGCAAGGTTGAAGCTTTCAACCTTGCTAAAAATAGGTTGGGGCAAATCTACAAAGCCTAAAATAAAGGTGGCGTTTGAACGTAATTTGGAGGGTTTTCAAGGGCCTTTTTGCAAGAATACTTTATCATCTAATTTTCTGATTTGAGTCAGCCAATGGAAGGTTCTGGTCAGCCCACTTAGTGGCTGATTCGGCTCACTTCATTCGGTTCAACCAGTGCGGTTCACTAGGCCCTTTCTTCATAATTAATTAAAATTAATTCATTTAACCTAAATTAAATAGGAAATAAATTAAAATTAATTTAATTATGAATTAATACACATTTCTAGACCATCTTGGGCTGGAAATTAATTGGCCTTGATACTTCAAATTGCTCTCGGTTTTGTTCTTCTCGCAGTGTTCACCGGGCTCTTTTTCTCCAATTGTGTAATTCTGTCAAAAATAACCAAATTTAATCAAAATTAACTATAAAATTAATTAAAATTCATAATGTTCATTTTTTTAACATAATTTAATTATTTTATATTATTTAATTATTTTTTGACAAGAATTTAACCGACTTTGCATGAATTTAAGTAGATTTGGGTATGAAAAAGTATATAAATTTTTGTGTTTCCAAGGCCCTAAAAATAACTTAGAAGCAATTAACGACCAATTTGAAACAATATAGAAAGTTTGGGAAAATCACAAAAATTTGGGACCAGGGGTCACATAGCCGTGTACCTCATATGATTGAGGCACACACCTATGTCTCAGGCCGTGTAACCTTTGAACTAAGGACACACGACCATGTCTCAGCCCTTGTCCTCACCCGTGTAACTCTCTGAGTAGGGCCACACAGTCATGTAACATGCCCATGTGCGAGGCTGTATAACTTTTGAAATATCCCCACATGCTTGTGTGTTAGGCCATGTGCTAGGCCGTGTAACTCATTGACTTGCATACATAAGACCCTTCAGGAGACACATGATCGTGTCGCCAAGCCGTGTGTCGCACATGGATGAGTCACACGCCTGTGTCTCAGGCTGTGTGGACCTAAAATTCACCTAAAACAAGCCATTCCAACACTATTTCATGCATAATCATTTAAACCAATTATGCACTCTTACAAAGCATCAAACCATACCAATACATACATAGGTATATGCCATTTCAAACATCTTAAATCAACTAACCAATGTGCCCTCCAAAGACATCACATTTACATCCAAACATCATCTATCTAACATGTGAATGTTGTCTTATATCAAGCATGAATACCTAATTCCATTGTGTAACTAAAACACATTACAAAAGACCATTTCCAAGCCAGCATTATCATACCATATTATCATGCACATCAACTACCTAAACATGTCCATAAGCCACATGTCATGCTTACCAACCTAGTACATATAGGTATTAAAACATACCACATTTAACCATCATCAACCATTCAAAATATACCTTAAGATCATGATTTTTAATCATAAAAGTGGTCAAGATGACTTTCCTTATCAAGCCATACAAGTCCATCATATAAACATAAACTTCAAGTGTAACGCCCCAAATCTTTAGTAATTTAATTTGCGTGTTTTGTTGTTTGTGGTTTACATATTGTGTTCACTAAAGGTCCTAGGTAGTGTGAGAAGACCTGGGTTCAAACCTAGGCTTTAGCAAAATTTTGGCTTCTTATTAAATAACCCTTGTTTACTACTAATAGACTCTTAAATTAATGAGAGTGTTGCAAGACATGAAGGGCTTACTAGTCAGGTGGCTTGTGGCATGTGGTGTGTGCCCAGGGGTCTTGAGTTTGAACTACCCTTAGCGCAAGAGAATATTATTTTACTATTCTTGCAAGGTAGGTAGTAGAGTTTGGCTGAAACTCTGAGGGTGGAGTGGTTGTGTGAGAGTGAATAGTCAAATTAGTGAAGAAGGAAAATAGGAGAGAATCAAGGAAGTGGGAAGTTGTGATGGTAGTGGTGCTGAATGAGGACTCTCCTAAGCCATTTGGTCATAGATTGGTTAGGCAATTTGGTGCCAAAATTTCTTTTGGTTTTGTGCTCTCATTTCAGTAGTTCCACCTCTTTTTAGTTTTCTTCTCTTTTCTTTTTCGTCATCCGTCGGTTTTGTTGTTTATTGCTAGTCAAATACTTGTGTCTTATGAGCATTTTTTCATATTAGTTTTATTGGGCAGCTCTTCAGTTGTGTAGGTTGCTGGTTCGGTTCTTCTCCCTCTCCCTCACCTCCTTTCTGTATTTTAGTACCCTTACCGAATCCCCACCTTCTTCTTTTCTTTCTGTTGGCCTCCAGCGTTTGCTTTTACTATCATTTTAATCGAATATATCAGCATCTTATTCTTCCTTTCTCTATTCACGGCTCTTTCTAAACTCTTTCTCCCTTCTTTGGTGGTTGGCCAAATATCGACTGGTAAGTTCCTAGTTGTTCTACTCTTGCGGTTTTCCTTTTTTCCTCTTATGCCGAATCTCTTTCTCTAATGACTCTGGTATTCTTTAGGAGTAATACTTCTTGAAGAGTAGAGAAGTGCGAAAGTGTTACAGAAGCGATCAGAACCTTTCGCTTGTCTCTCGATTGAAGGTAGTGTTATTCATTGTTGTTGTTTTAGAATGGGGTATTTTGGCTTGAAATCCTAAGTTTTGGCCGAATGGCCTTTTCTCTATTACTGATCATGTATAAGTAAATGTGATTAATAAAAAATGTTTATTATGCAATATTCATCAAGGAGTTCTTTATCAAACCTTTGTCAAAAGCTTTAGCCGGGCTAATCACTTCTTCATTCAAGGCAAGTATTGGATGATAAGTTAAGTTGGGATTAAGGAAGGGTGATTAACCCTAGTATTAATCGACTGATGGATTATCGTGACTGAATGTAGATTTGGGAAACACTTGATCGTAGCGCACGTTTCGTAACAGGTGTGTAATCACATTTCTTAAATCGTTAAGGCAAAAGCCGAAAAATTGTTACCATTGGTGCCACGCGGGTGTGCGTTTGCCCGTGTGGTCAGTTAAATGCATAAACACGAGCGCGGGACTGTAGAGGCCACCACGAGCGATCTCGTGGGCATAGGTCATTTTGGGCCAAGTTGGGTTGAAATGGGCCGTGTGGGCCCACAGACTTGTGGGCCCCACACGAGGAAATCACACGAATATGTGAAGTATAATGGGCCAAGCTATGTGCTTCACATGGCCTATGTAACAGCCTGATTTTGGGCCTAGTCAAAACAGTGGTTTCGAAACTACTATTCTGAGGCCGGAGAAAATTATTTTGATATTATTTTATGTGATATAACATGTTTATAAAGGTGCATGGAAATTTTGGTATATTAATTTTAGCAATTTCTAGTCCAATTTCGAAAAGGACTAAATCGCGTAAAAGGTAAAAGTTGTATTTTAGTACCCAAACGTGTCTAATAGCTAGAGTATTAAAATTGGGGGCCTTTAAAGTGAAATTAGACCCCTAAATATGGCTTGGCCGGCCATGGGACAAGAAATTTCCAATGGTCAATGTATTTGGTAAGGTGATGTCATATTAGGTGATAAAATGGTACCCTAAGGACTTAGCTTCAAATTTTTCATTTTCTTCCTTCTTCTTTGACCAAAAATACAAGCACAGAAAAGGGTTTTGAAGCTTTGAACTTTCAGTAAAGAAAATCCCTTGAAAGTAAGTGATTTTAATGCTTTTTCTTGAAGATTTTTACATTTTTAGAACCCCTAAAGCACGAGCTTTCATAAGAGGGGACTATTTTGCAAAATGATTAAGAGTCTAGGGTTTTGCCATGAATGCATATGTGTTGTTTGCTAAGTTTTTATGGAAGAAAATGAGTCTTGGTAGTGTTATAAACACTTTTTGTGAAGGAAGATTGCATGAAAACTCCTAAAAAGGGGATATTTTGCAAAGTAGTATAATATCTGTAAGTGTATGAAATAGTTGATATTGTGAGTTGATATAGTTATGAAAATGGTTCATCTAGTCTTAAAGAGTAAAGAAATTGAATAAAAATAATTTTACGAGCCTAGGGGCAATTTGGTAATTTTGGCAAAATAGAGGGGAAAAATTGTAAATTTTGCCAAAGTGTGTCAATGGACTAATTTGATCAGTACATTGTTTTAATTAGCTAAACGTGATGTTTTAGATGCTGAAAAATACGATTTGGGCCTAGAATGGGGAAAATCAATTTATGGACGATTACATCTTTTTCTCCTTTATGGTATCGAGGTAAGTTCATATGTAAACAATACCATGCTATACATGTATTTAAATGTTATCATCACATGAATTGTACAAATATTAATGTGTATATGATTAATATAAATATGATAAGACAAAGCCTTGATAGGTGAGGAAAAATCCCGTTTGAACCTTAGGAATAAAATAGGATACGAGTGACATGTCACTAGGAATTATAAATCTATATGACTAGCTCGAGATTGAGTATTTAAATGTCATGAGATGTGAGGTAGCTTTAGCTACAGTTGAGGCACTTATGTACAAAGGTTTTTGCGAGTATCCAATTAGTATTCCAAGTGTTCAACGGGTAATCCGAGGAAAGAGTTGATGATGGTCCCAATGAGGTAAGTCATTGGTGAGTATGCACTTGAGTTATGTTACGATTGTGCAGGTATGTACACTAAGCCTATGAGAATGCCTTGGTATGTGATGATCTATGATGCACAAATATGTGTTCTTACCATGATGGATGAAATGATGTTGTATTAAATTTGTGAACAATGATCATGAATGAGTAACTTAGCCTTGACAGATTTGAGTTACTACAGTAGTGTAACTTTGAAAATACACTAAAAATAGTGGAAAATGAGTTAGAAGCTGAATAAAATATGGAAATAAAGATTATTGAGTATAGTTTCTTATAAAATAAATTATGTAAGCAAAATAATTTCCTATAATGATCTATTTGAAGTTGCGTGGCACAAAGTCAGAATGACTTCGAAAACCCCTATTTTGATTTCAAAAAATCATTATAAATTTTTAAAAAAATGTTTATGAGTTATGATTTATATTCTTGGAATCCTTAATGAGTCTAGTTTCAATAGAAATAGATGAAAACATTATTCAAGTCCTTTGCTATGAGATAATTGAACTTTAGTGCAAAAGGGTCTGAACTGTTAGACAGTGAATCAAGGGTAACTTTGACAAATAAACTGTACTAATTGACTAAAACAAAAATTATGGAAATTTTATGGTATAAAGGTACATGAGTCTAGTTTCAAGTAAAATTAACAGAACTAAATTTGGAGTTTTGTAGCTCCAGATATAAATAATTTAGTGACTATTGCTCAGGAAGACAACATATTGTGAACTTGAGAATATGTTGTAAACATTGATAAAACATGTTAATGAGTTGCTTATTGTTTTCATATGGACTTACTAAGTGTAAAGCTTACCCCCCTTTCTTTCCCACGTTCCCTAGGGTTACCAGGTTAGCATGGGTTGGATGCCGTTAGAGATATTATCACACTGTTGAGTTAACGCTATCGGCGTAAGTAAATCCTAGTGTTTTGAGTCTATGGCATGTATAGGATTTTAATGTTGAGTAGGTGATATTATGATATAGCCAAAGGCATTGGCTTGTTCGTAAGGTAGTATATAGTCATGTGAATGAGCCTATGTTGGCTAATGACGTTATGGGCCTATATGATTAATCTTATGCATGTATGTTATTATCTCTTGTGATGTGGCTTACAGCATGTATGCCTAGAGATTAAATTGATATTCATTGATGAGTTAGTAACTGATGCAAGATTAAGTGATTGGTAAATAGTTAATAATGCCTCATAAATGGTTTGTGGATATGATTATGCATGCCTAGTGATGGACATGAGGTTTGTGATGTAATGATACTTATGACAAGTATGTGGTAATGATGTGAGTAAATTCTAAGATATTTATTGCATAAGAAATTGACATGAGCATAACATGTTTGTAGATGTTTAAGAGCTCATTTATGCCATGTTGTATATTATTGGATAAGTATGTGTCCATATGTTGTAAGGGTGACAAATGGCATGGAAAACAGCCTTGTAATTGTCTACACGAGTAGACACACGGTCTGCCCCTATGGGCATGTGCCATGGACGTGTTTTAAAGTCATGTTGAACACAGGCTAAGGGCACGGGAATGTCCCAAGCCACACGGGCGTATGTGACTTCACGGTCTATATCCACACGGGCGTGTGGAGCCTTAAAGCATGAAAATTTTCAAGTTTTTCTTAAGTTCTCGGTTTTATCCCGAACCGCCTCAGATGCATGTTTTCGGCCTCGTAAGCCCATATATAGGACAATATGCCTGTAAAATGAAAAGTTTTAAATTGATTGAAATTTTACGACCCGATTTTTGTGTGATTGGTTGAGTTGAAGTCAGGTAACACCTCGAACCCTGTCCCGGCATCAGATACCGGCGAGGGGTGTTAAAGCCAAAGCCATAATTGAACTTAATGGGCCACACGAGCGAGTGGCCGCACATGAGCTGCAGTAGGGGTTTGGGCCCATTTTCACTGTTTAAACTGTTAAGGTTGCATAGGTCGCTCGAGACAACCGTGGACCTACTGGCAGGTTGGTAAATATATCTAGACCCTAATCTATGACATGACTGGTATACCCCTATGAGATAAATGACAGATATACCCTTGTATGTTATATGACTGTTCAGCATTCCATCCTTATGGTATGAACATTTATATTATTTTGCATTGCATGGAGTGGGATATATGATATTGGAGGAAGTGTACTGAAAGGCTATAAGCCTATACTAGCAGCTCTGCTGCAAATACTGTTAGTGCCGAGACCGGTACTATTCTGGAGTGTAGGGATGGGTGGATCGATTTTATCCCAACATGGAGTGGAGGGCTGGACGGAGTGGAGTGTAGAGGATGGATGGGTAGGATCTTTGTATGCATTTTAGATACTGTACTGAGATGGGCTAAGGCCCACATTGATACTGTTACTGTATTGGGCTAAGACCCACACTGATATTGCGACTGATATAGGCTTAGGCCCAGACTGTTCAACATTGTATGTTTGTCTATTTGATAAATATGGATTACACACTGAGTTTTCGTAAACTCACATTTTCTGCTTAGCTGTGCAGGTAATCCTTAGGTGGGCTGGTGCTGTGAGGGACTCAGGGATGGCCACACCACTGTTTATGTTTTGGTTTTGGATTTTAGGTAAAAGTAGTTTTATTTGGGTAAATTTTATGTAATAAGGATTTTTTAAGTTTTTACTTTTATTTGGGGATTTATTTAAATTGACTTATGTCTGTTAGCAGTAGGACACGAGTTTTTCAAAGAGTAAATGATTTTCAACTACCAAGCTACACAACTTGTTTTAAAAGCTTCCGCAATGAACAATGTTTTCAAAGCGTAATAACGATTTAGTAAGGATCATGTTTTGCTAATCAAACCCATAAATTAAGAAATGAACAAATAAGTTAACTTCTCTTAAAGAACACAAATGTGGTTTTAACACAAACGGACTTTTCCAGTAAAACTATGCTTTTCAAAACTCACTCCAATGTGACATCACAAATTCGGCAATAACGTCTAGGCCGGGTTTGGGGTGTTACATCAAGACATAAGTATAACAATTCAACACTTAATACGTCCATAAGACATCAATACAAAAGACCTATACATGCCATTATAAACCTAAGTTATAATACCCAAAAACTACCAATTTGATTGTTGGATAGTGTGATAGATCTTTGACGAGCTTCCATCCAATTCGAGATTCCGATGACCTATAAAACATAGTAAAGAAAATAAATAAGCAACGAATGCTTTGTAAGCTTATATAAACTTAAACTAAACTTACCACTTCTTTATTACAATTCATAAAATAAGTATAAATCAAAACCAAGTCATAAGGTTAGTATAAGCCTATTGAAAGACCATTAACCTCACCAATTGGTGAGTTCATCAACATCACATAATCATCAACCTTTTCATAAGATTATGAACCATCCCATTTAATTTCTTACCATTTCTTTCCAAATGCTTAGCATAAACCTAAACAACATTACCAATCCACACATTAGTGCACCTATTCTTGATATAAATGAGTTCATCCGTAAGATATATGGTTTACCATGTATAAACATACCATTATGTATCATCAATATTACCATAATGTCATGATTCCTTGCAATTTCATACTTACCATTTAGTTTGTATAGTATAAAGCATAAACATAAAATCAACCATAACCACTAGCTTGGCATAAGCCTAAACATCATCATTAATCTACAAGTTAGTACACTAGTTCATATATATATGATATCATCCATAAAACATGTGTTCATCATGTGTAAACATAACCTTTGCATATTTAATGTTCCATAATTCATGATTCAATATAATTGCACACTTACCTTTCCGTTCCCTTTTCTTGCCTATTGAACCATACAAAGTTTCATCGGATACTTGGGAAAGCTCACATGAAGCGTGCTTAAAAATATAACTATAACATTTCCTTTACATCATTGCTCACACGAGCTGTGAAATGGGCCTGCTCACACAAGCTATGGGTCAAAATGTAACCTACACGACACAGCTCACGAGCTGCGGAGTATCCACAACAAATGCAGGACCTCAGCCATCAGATATTCAAGACCAGCACCCAAAACATGAAATCCCTAATGATTTGTCATTTGTATCCTATGAATTCTTAAGGTTCAACCGGCACTCAACGTTCGTCAATTCATCATAGCATTGGCACGTTTGTGAACTAATTCAATTACATTAATATGACATAAAAACATTCAATTTATATAAAATTAGTATAATTACAGTTCATGCGAACTTACCTGTACTAAAATGATGTCTTAAAGTGATCCGACGACTAATTCACTAATTTGGTTTTCCTGCGATTGGCGTCCATTTGAGTCGTTTCTTGATCTAGAAAAAAAATTTTATTCAATTAATCCCATTCTAGCATTTAAAATTAATTAATTTAACATATAACCTTTCATAATGAAAATATACAAATTTTCCCTCAAAATTTACCTTTTATGCAATTTAGCCCCTAAACTCAAAACTTGTAATTTCACCATTTTAACCATAATTCATGCTAGCTGATTTTTACCCACAATTTATCCTCAATTTATAATATTTTCCTTGAATTTTACCATTTTCACAAATAAGTCCTTAAAATTAAAAATCATCAAAAATTACTTAACAAAATACTTATATTTAACAACTAAGCTTAACAATCTATCATAAAATTTCAAGAACACTTCAATTTCATCCATGGTAAAATTCTAAACATCTAACAATTTTGAAAACAAAGGTACGAGTAGCTGGGTCTAATTGTAACAATATCAAAAACATAAAAATTACAAGAAATAAATGAAGAATGGACTTACATGCATTAACCATAGCAAGAGCGAAGCTTCAAGGTCTTTAACAATGGTGGTTCAATCGAAGAAAGGAGAAAAATAAAAAGATGGCTTCCATTTCCATAGTTCAACATTATTATTTTATTTTAATAATAAAAATAAGATATAAAGCATATAAAATTAAAAGAAATTAAAGCTCAAACCGTCCCACTATCTTAAGAATAGTGAATTTATCCATTAAGGCCATCCAATTATGTTTCTTTAATAAATTAACAACTTTAAACTAATAGCGATTGACTTTTTGAACTATTACAATTTAGTTCTTTTTGCTTAATTAGCCATTTAAACATTAAAATTTCTTAACGAAACTTTAATACAACCTCAATAACAATTCATGAATATTTAATAAAATATTTACGGCTTGATTTATAAAAACGAGGTCTCAATACCTCATTTTCTAAAACCACTTGACTATAGGGCTTGATTTATAAAAACAAGGTCTCGATACCTCATTTTCTAAAACCACTTGACTTTAGGGTCATAACACTTGAACCTAATTATTCATTCAAATAGCATAAATTGTCAATTCAAAATTTAGTTTAATATTAAATTTGACTCGTAAATATTAAATTATAACATTTACTAACTTACTCATCAGATTTGTGGCCATGAAACCACTGTTTTCGACACCACTGATAAACGGGTTGTTACATTAATTGTGTTTGATTCGTTTGACTCAAACTTCGAAAGGGAAATTCATGGATCAGTTTTGTTCAGCAGTACTTTGTCCCCAAACTTAAATTGGTTTATTCTCATCACATGCACGTCATGTGTAGCTTTGTCTCTTCATTGTGTTTTTCCTGTTTCTTTTCAGCATGCATTTTCCATTCATATAGTTTATAGAGTTGTACAATTCACTATTCATATGTTGTTCTATTTTTGTCTCCTTGACTGAAACACAGCTCCATCATGTTTTCACGAGGGATTTCCTACAGAGAAGGTTGAGCCGTGGTTACTAACATTAATAGAATGTTTAATCTCATCCTATTCACTAGAGACTCTGACAGAATCACGTGCTTGAAGAGTAATATTTTCGTCACCTACACGAAGCACAAGTTCAATCATATCAACATAGATAATAGTCCTAGCAGTGGCTAAAAAGGGTTGACCTAAAATCAAAGGTACTGTACTAGCCTCATCCATGTCTAACACAAAAAAGTCAACGGGGAATATGAATTTATCAAATTTCACAAGCACATCCTCAATAATACCCCTAGGATATCTAATGGTTCTATCTGCTAATTGAATACTCATCCTAGTGTGTTTGGGTCTCCCAAAAACAAGTTGTTTAAACATTTTATAGGGCATGACATTAATGCTAGCCCCTAAATCAGCCAAAGCATTACCAATATTTAAACTACCACTGAGACAAGGAATAGTAACTCTCTGGATCTTTTAGTTTATTAGGTAGTTTATTTTGGAAATGGCCGAGCAAATTTTGTTGAGCTCCACAGTTGAAGAATTGTCTATCTTTCTCTTATTTGTTCATATCTCTTTTAAGAATTTGACATAATTTGGCATAAACGAAAGAACTTTAACAAACGATAAGTTAATGTGTAAGTTTGTAAGAAGCTTAAGAAATTTACCATATTGTTCGTTCATGTGGTCACTCTTCGATGTATTAGGATATGAAACTCGAGGTTTGTATTCTTTGACAACCAGCTTTTGTTCTTCTTACTTTTCTCAACCTCATCATTTTTCACCAAATCTTCTTGCCTCAGTTCTTGTTCAGGTTCAACTAACCCTTCCACGTCTAGGACAGTAATTGTGTGAAGCTGCTCCTTTGGGTTAGTTTTAGTATTGCTAGGCAACCTATCTTATGGTCTTTTTGAAATTAATTTAGCAACTTGACCTATTTAATTTTTGGGTCCTTGCTTGCTAAATTTTTAGTGCTGCGTCAGTGTTTTGAAAATGAGTTTCTGACACCAAGATAAACTTTTTCAACATCTCCTTAAGGTTTGACTTTTTCTCTTGATGATAAGGTTGTTGGAAGCCTAGAGGTGGTTGTACTCTTTGATTGCCTTTATCACCCTAAGAGAAATTAGGATGGTTCCTCCAACTTGCATTATAGTTATTACTAAAAGGGTTATTTTGAGGTCTAGAATTGTTACCCATATAATTGACTTGTTCATTCTCTGTGTTAGGACCGAAGGGTAAACATTCTGGATTGTTCATTCCACCTCCATTTGTATCGTATTGCATCACTGGATTCACCTGTGTAGAAAAATATAAAGCATCAATTTTCTTATTTAGTGCTTCTACTTGGTTTGATAATATGGCAATTGCATTTAGATTAAAAACACCGGTTGCTTTCATCGAAATTGTCCGCATGACTTGCCACTGATAATTATTTAGTACCAACTCTTCTATAAACTCATAAGCTACTTTAGGTGTTTTATCGTTCAGTGGTCCACCGGCTGCTACATCAATTAGTTGCCTAGTTGAGGGATTCAAACTGTTGTAGAACGTTTGAACTTGTAACTATAAAGGTAACCCATGATGAGGGCACTTTTTCAATAAATCCGTGTATCTCTCCCATGCATCATATAATGTCTCTAAATCAATCTGGGTAAATGAAGAAATATCATTCCTCAACTTAGTTGTCTTAGCAGGTAGGAAGTACTTCAGAAGAAACTTCTCGGTCATTTGAGCCCATGTAGTGATGAAACCTCATGATAAATAGTTTAACCACTATTTTTCCTTGTTCCTCAATGAGAATGGGAACAATCGTAAGTGAATGGCGTCATCAATGGCACCATTAATCATGAAACTGTCACTAATCTCCAGGAAATTAACCAAATGAGTATTAGGATCTTTATCTTGGAAACCATTAAACTGGACATACTATTGTACCATCTGAACTGTGTTTGACTTTAGGTCAAAATTGTTCTCAGCAATTGTGGGTCACACAATACTCGATTCAGCCCTGGTCAGAGTGGATTTGGCATAATTGTACATAGTACGAGGAACAGGGGCTCTTGGAGGTAGTTGAATATTTTGATTATCACCCATCTCCTCAGTAATAATGTTTCCCTCTTATTCATCTACTATATTCTATCGACTTTGTCTTGCTTCTTTATGATTTCTACGAACAATACTTTCAATTTCACTATTGAAAAGCAATGGTCGTGGCAGGTTTCCTCTAACCATAAACTAAAAAAACCTGTCAGAAGCAAACAAAAGGAAAATTAGAATGTAAAAATTAAACTAAAAACAAAAATATAAACAGATAAAATAAAATAAAAAATGGCTAAATTAATAAAAATCAAGTGTTCTTAATATATTAGTCCCTAACAACGATGCCAAAAACTTGATGTATCATGAAACTAACTAAAAATACGATAAAGGCAAGTGCGCTTATCGATAAATAGTATAGTTACGATGAGTAGAGATATCATATCCACAAAGATTAAAAGTATTTGTAATTACCGTTTTCTTAATATTTAGTAGACAAATTGGAGTGATTAGTTTTAAGCTAGAATTACTAAATTAATCTAACTAAGAACTCCACAGAAAATAAATCTAGAAAATAATCGAAAGATAACCAATGAGAGAGACAATACCTAGGAAAGAGTCCGACTAGACTTCATCTATTATTATGAATCTAAGTTAAATGATTTATTCACTTGGTGTCTTGATCTGTAGAAATCCCTAAATTATGCTAATATCTCTTTCGAGAGTAAGAGCAACTGACTCTAAGTTGATTAACTGAAGTTCCTTTCTAACTAAAACCCCTATTATCACATTAACTCGATTTATGGATTCTCCTATTAGTTCTGACTCTAATTTGGTAGATTTATGTCATCATATTTCTAGGATTGCATGCAACTCCACTCAATTATGCTAGATCTACTCTTAAACAAGGAATTTTTCTCCTTTGATTTAAGCACATTGAAAATGAATTAATATCCCAGAAATATTAAAACAATAGATAAACACACATAATTGAGAATAAGAATCAAGTATTTATCGCGTAAAATAGAAATCAAATAATAGAATTCATCACATGTTTCATCTTCCTCAGGTATCTAGGAAATTAGTTCATGATTGTGAATAAAAACATCTCAAAGTTAGAATAACCACAAGAAATAAAGAAACTCATAAAAACTTCAAAAGAAATTAGAATGAGTTCTTCGATCTTGATGGAAATCTACTTCAGAGTTGGCTCTAATGGTGTTCTTTGAGTTGTTTTCTTCAATATTATTTGATGGCTCATTCTCTCTTCCTCTACTTGGTATTATAGACTTTAGAATGCTCAAAAATCCTAAAAAATGGGTTTTTCTTTGTCTTTGGGAAGCAAGTTATGAAACTGACACGATCTGGCACATGGTTGTATGAGCCTACACGACCTTGTGTCCAACCCGTGTGGCTCGCTAAATCTGCTATTTTTGTCTAATTTTTGCTCGTTTCTCACTTCTTTTGCTCCAAAATGCCCACCTAAGTATAGAAACATGAATTTAAAGGATTAGGAGTATAAAGTTCACCAATTTGCACAAATAATCATCCGAAAACACATTAAGAACGAGATTAACATATGTTACTTTCATCATTTATCAATATGATCAGACACAAAAACACACTTACATAATAACAATTCATTCAACTCATTAGACACATATAAGTCTTATATTGTTTTTCCACTTCTAAAACACTCAAAGCATTAGACATTTTTAATTAAACTAAAATATAGCTTCTTTCTTTTTCAAATTTGACACTACTTCTTAATCTCCCCTTCTTGATATTCCCAACCTTCACAACCTCTTTCTTTTTCAAATTAGCTAAAACATAACTTCTTACTAAAATGAAACATGAAATAAAATATGAACCCAAATTTTCTCACATTGCTTAATCTTTCCATGCTTTTTAAATTTTCTAAACTTTCTTTTTCAACTCTAAACTTTCCAAAGCTAAAACTAAGTTTAAAAAGGCTTCCTGAGTGGAACTTTTCATGGGTTTTTAAGAAATTAACTAGGATTTCATTAGAGTTTCGAATTAGGGTGGTATAAAGAAGAGAGAACATGAAAAGAGATGAAAAGAGAATTTTTCTCATGAAAAATGGTTTTTATTTTTTATTTGGAGAAAAGAAGGGGTTTTTCCCTTTTTTTCATATAAAAGAATCATATTTAAAGTCCCCTAATGATCCCCAAATCCAACAACTAGTTTTAATCTTGAATTAAATGATATAAGGGCTAGAAATCACTCTTAAAAATGATTCGAATACCTCCCAAATCAATGGACAAGATTACACATGAGATTTTAAATCTTTTAGAGTTGTGTGACTTGAATCTCATTTGATCCAGCCTGAAAAGTTCGAGTTGCAACTCACTTGTTAAATACATAAAATAGAGAGGCAAAATTAGGGATCTTATTCAGAGAACTTGAGGAAGCCATTTACATGAAACAACCACAGGGTTTCATAGTCTCAAGAAATAAGGACTATGTTTACTTGCTGAAAAAGTCTCTTTATGGCCTAAAACAGTCACCTAGGCATTGGTACAAGAGGTTTGATTCTTTTATGATGACTCATGATTTCAAAAGAAGTAATTTTGAAAGTAGTGTTTATTTTAAGAAAATTAGTAATGGTTTATCTGTATATGTATCCCATTATGTTGATAACTTGTTGATAGCAACCAAAGATAGAGGAAATGTAACAGTCCGATTTAGACCTTAGTAGGAATAGTGGTTTTGGGACCACAAATCCTAGTTAAAAAATATTTTAATATTATTTTTCGTGCTTATTATATGTGAATTTACATGTGTGAAAGTTTCGTATGAAAATTTGATCATTTGTGTGCTTAATTTTCAAAAATTTTCAAAAAAGACCTAATTGCATAAAATGTAAAAGATGTGTTCTATTTGTAAAGTGTTTATTTGCTATGTCTTTATAATTGAGATGTCCTTATGTTGTTATTTGACCATTGAACCTATGAGTGGACATTAATGGCCTTAATGTAATGGTTTATTAATGTTTAAATACTAAGGGTAAAATGGTAAAAGGATTATTAATTGGTGTTATAATTAAATAAAACATAAAATTAAATGATTAATTCATTCATATTGCCGAAATCATCAAAAGAAAAAGAAAGAAATTCAAGCTTAGGGTTTCGGCTATTGTTTCCTTTGATTTAGGTATGGTTTTTGATTTGTTTTCGATAATTTCTACTTTTTTGTGATCGTTGCTTAGTGTTCTATCAAGCCCATGTTTGAATTTTTGAAATTTTTGATGATTTTGAGTTGACCCATTGATGAAACTATGAGTTTTATGAAGTTTGATGATAATATATAGAAGTTTGATGTTGGGTTAACATGTTTTGTCTTTGAATTTTTGATGAATTTGAGTAATTTGGGCTAAATTGTAAAAATGATATTTTGAGGGACTAAAATGTGAAATAAATGAAATGTGGGGGCTTATATGAACACTATGGATATTCGGCTAGGCATGTGTGTGAAAAGAAATTTTGTGTATTTTGTGATTTTGTGAAATAGGGACTAAAGTGTCAAAACGTGAAAATGTAAAGGCTAATTTGTAAAATGCCCTAAATATATGTTTTTTGTTTGATTTGAATGAATGTGAGTTTTAATAAGTTAAATTTGAATTGATTTAGATCAAGAACCAAAGAAAACGTAATTAGATCAGGAAAGTCAAAAGTCATCGAGTAGTCGATTTCGTCCGTTCAAATCCGTACGAGGTAAGTCGATATACAAATAAATGTGTTTTGAATTAAATTATTAATGTTTATATGCTATTGAATAATGATAAATGGCTATATGAGTTAAGTATAAAATTTTTGAGAAAGTATCGACAAAGTATCGACGTCTGAAAAGCCTCGTACGAACCTTAGGAATAGTTAGGATACATATGTCATGACATAGGATTTGATATGTGTTATCATGGAAGACCACGTCTGGGATGTTGGCATCAACTTATGATTTACATGTAAGACCATGTCTGGGACATCGGTATCGTATTTGATCTCGTGTAAGACCCTGTCCGGGATAGTGGCATCGATATTTGATTACATAGAAGACCACGTCTGGGATGTTGGCATTGTATGAGCTTTCCAAGCTATCCTAGTATCCTTATTGATTTTGAATGGCTCAACGGGCATTCCAAGAAATGAGTAACTATGTGGTTGTGTATCGACTTAGGTATGTTTGAATTGTATAATATCATTAAGAATAAAAGGTAAGTATTTGAACATATGTGGATATATGAAATATGTATGAGCTATATGAAATTTATAGATATGTGATTATGCTTTGCCATGATTCATATGATTGAATTGAATTTAAATTATGTTGTTTGATAAGTTTATTTGTATATGGCTTACTAAGCTTTTGGAAGCTTACTTTTTGTGTGTTTTCAACTGTTTTATAGATATCGAAGCTACTAGGAGCTCGGGGATCATCAAAGATTATCATCGCACTATCGAACTATATTTTGGTACCTTTTGAAAATGTATATATTGAAATATGACATGTATTGGCTAGAAGTATGTGAATATGTTTTGAAATGTGTATATCTAGCCGTGTGATATGGCTTGGTTATAGATGTGATTTTGAATGAATTTTGATATGTGCTTTGTGTTCAAAAATGGTATGTTTTGATGCACTTTTGAGTGACTAAATGAAATGGTCAATTTAGGTAAATTTTGGTATATGCTTATTTGGGGAATTGGTAAGTTTATGGAATGATATTGAATGTAGTAAATTGAGGATATGAAACATAAGTTTTGGTAAGACTTTGATTTATGATTTTGGTATGGTTGTAAGCATGAATTTGGTTGTTTATTATATGGGATGATTGGTGTATGTTTTGGTGTATGAATTGGCTAAGAATTTGGATTAAAATCATGTGGTTTTGATGCTTGTAGGGAAAGCCCTTAATAGGTGGCAAATTGGCGTTGTAAATGGTGTATTTTTTGCCCACATGGGTAGAAACACGAGTGTGTGTCTCAGCCGTGTTTCTCGAGGGCCATTTCAAAATGAGCTTGGGTAGACCACATGGTCGCACACGCAGGAGTGTGCTAGGCCATGTGGCTAAGTCAATAGCCTCCCTAATTTTCATACGGTAGGCACACGGGCATGTCTTGTGGCCGTGTGGAGAAGTCAGTATGTATGCCCTGTTTTGACACGACCTAGACACATGGGCGTGTCTAAAGCTGTGTGAGGCACACGGCCTATTCACACTGGCGTGTGACTTGTACAACTTCGAAAAGTGTTTAAGTTTTGAAAAATTTTATATGAGCTCAGTTTAGTCTCGACCCCTTTCTAATGCATGCTTAAAGTCTCGATGACCTAAATAAGGGACTCTATGGTAATGTTTGACTATGATTGATAATGATGTATATAAATTGTTCGCAAAATGTTCCAATTTGTTCAGTAACGCCTTTAACCCTAGCTCAGCGCGGATACAGGTTAGGGGTGTTACATTTGGTTGATATCAGAGCTACAGTTTAGTCGATTCTAGGACAACGTAGCATATGTGAGTCTAGCTATACATGCCATATTTATGAACTACAGTAGTGTGATGAATCCTGACAATGAAAATGTGTTTTTATATAGTAAATGGATCCTGAATGAGTCGTAGCTAACGATGTCGAGAGCAATGCACCTGCTCCCACGCAGGGACAGTGCTATCCAACTTTAGACCATCTACGAGTAGTCATGACGGAGAGGCGAGACAAACCTTCTATCAAATGATGAATGATTGGTTCAACTAATATATCCGAACTAATCCGGCTGTGCGACAACCTTCAGCCCCGATTAATCCTCCGCAAGCCTCTTTCAGTCCACAAGCTAATCCTATTCAGTTGAAGAAGCCTCAGGTCGATAAAATTAGAAAATATGTGGCCGAAGAATTTCGAGCTACTACTAATGATGATGCTGAGAGAGCTGAATTTTGGTTAGAAAACATGATACGAGTGTTTGATGAATTATCATTGACTCTAGACGAATACCTTAAATGCGCCGTTTCGTTTTTGAGAGATAAGGCGTATCATTGGTGGAAGACGTTGATATCCGTATTTCTGAGAGAATGAGTTACTTGGGATTTCTTCCAAGCTGAATTTTGGAAGAAATACATCAGTCAGAGATTCATCGATTAGAAATGCAAAGAGTTTCTTGAGCTGAAACAAGGCCGTATGTTTATTACAGAGTACTAGAGAAAATTTGTGAGATTGAGTCAATATGCACGAGAATGTGTTTCAACCGAAGCAATCATGTATAAGAGATTCAAGGATGGCTTGAATGAAGACATCAAATTGTTAGTCGGGATTTTAAAGATAAAAGAGTTTGTAGTGCTTATTAAACGAGTATGAAAAGCTAAAGAGCTCGGGAAAAAAGGAAAGAAAAGCTAATTCAGAAGCTAGAGATGTGAGAAAGAGATCCGAAAATAAATCATTTTAGTCTGTGTCAAACAAGTTCTGAGATGATTATAACCATTCAAAGGCTAATGTGGGGCATTAGAGTAGAGATCATGTTAGATGACATTCGACCTTTAGAACTCCAGCTACTTCTGTTGCTAGTGTTGGAAATGTCCAATCCGATCGACCTGAATGTAAACACTATGGTAAAAGGCATCCTGGCAATTGTAGACTGTATGATTAGGCTTGTTTCAAATGTGGATCTTTAGATCACTTTATCCAAGATTGTCCTGAGTCTGTTGAATAAGAGATAGCATAAAATCTAAGATTGAGAAGCACTTCAGCTAGAGGTAGACCTTCCAGAAATACAGGAAATATGAGTGGTACCTAGTGGGGGACTAAAGACACCGCTGTTCAATCCAAGGCTAGAACACCTGACAGAGCCTACACCATCCGAGCTCACGAGAAAGCTTCGTCTCTAGATGTTATAACTGGTACTTTCACAATTTATGATACTTCTGTGATTGCATTGATAGATCCTAGATCAACACATTCGTATATATGTATGAATTTAGTATCCAGTAAGACATTGCCTGTAGAGTCTACTGAATTTGTGATTGGAGTATTGAACCCTCTAAGCAGATGTGTTTTGGTTGATATAGTCTGCAAGAATTGTCCATTAATGTTCCGAGACATTTGTTTTCTGGCTGATATGATGTTATTACCCTTTGATGAGTTTGATATAATTCTGGGTATGGAATGGTTAACTTTGCATCATGCTATTGTGAACTACAAATGGAAAACTATTGATTTGAGATGCAAGAATGATGAAATAGTCTGAATTGAATCTAGTGATTTGATTAGGTTACCGGCTATGATCTCGTCAATGAAAGCTCTGAGTATTGCGAGAAAGAATTGTAAAGCTTACTTAGCCTATGTGATTGATTGAAAAGTAACAGAAAAGAAAGTGGAATCAGTGCTTGTTGTCTGTGAATTCCCTGATGTGTTTCCTGAAGAACTTCTGGGATTACCTCCGATTCGAGAAGTTGAATTTGGCATTGAATTAGTGCCCGGGACTACTCCAATTTTGATAGCTCCATATAGAATTACTCTGACTGAACTAAAAGAATTAAAGTCTCAGCTATAAGAGTTGACGGATAGAGGGTTTGCTAGACTGAGTTTCTCGCCTTGGGGTGCTCCAGTTCTATTTGTGAAAGAGAAAGATGATACGATGAGAATGTGCATTAATTATCGTCAGTTGAACAAAGTGACTATCAAGAATAAATACCCTCTACCTCGAATTGATGATTTGTTTGATCAATTGAAAAGAGCTACCATGTTTTCGAAGATAGATTTGAGATCAGGCTATTATCAGTTGCGAGTAAAAAACTTAGACATTCTGAAAATTGCATTCAGAACGAGGTACGACCACTATGAGTTCTTAGCTATGCCTTTTGCATTAAAGAATGCACCTTCTATCTTTATGGATTTGATGAATAGAATTTTTAGACTGTATTTAGATCGATTTGTTGTCGTATTCATTGATGACATATTGATTTATTCGCGTGATGAATCTGAGCATGCTGAGCATCTGGGAATAGTGCTATAGACTTTGCGAGATAAGCAACTGTATGCGAAGTTTAGCAAATGTGAATTCTGGTTGCGAGAAGTCAGTTTTCTGGGCCATATTGTATCAGCATCCAATATCCAAGTTGATCCGAGCAAAATTTAAGCTATTGTAGATTGGAAGCCTCCGTGAAATGTTTCTGAAGTTTGCAGTTTTCTGGGACTTGCCAGTAATTATAGACTGTTCGTAAAAGGCTTTTCAATGATTGCAACTCCATTAACGAAATTGCTTCAGAAAGATGTGAAGTTTGATTATTCTGAAAAATTTCAGAAAAGCTTTGAACAGTTGAAAGCCCTATTGACTAAAGCTCCAAGTTAGTACAACCTGAATCTGGTAAAGAATTTGTGATCTACAATGATGCTTCGTTGAACGGTTTGGGATGTGTTTTGATGAAGGAAGACAAAGTCATTGCTTATGCTTTGAGACAGTTAAAGCCACATGAAAAGAACTATCCGACACACGACCTTGAGTTAGCTACAATTGTGTTTGCTTTAAAAATTTAGCGCCATTATTTGTTTGGTGAGAAATGTCACGTTTATTTCGATCACAAAAGCTTGAAATATCTAATGACTCAGAAAGATTTGAATTTGCGTCAGAGAATATGGCTAGAACTACTAAAAGACTACGAGCTTGTTGTTGATTATCACTCAGGAAAAACAAATATGGTTGCTGATGCTTTAAGTCAGAAATCATTATTTGCATTACGTGCTATGAATGCTCATTTAGCTTTTTCTGATGTTGTTCGGTATTAGTCGAATTGAAAGCGAGGCCGTTATTCTTACAACAGATTATTGATGCTCAAAAAGTTGGTAATCAGATAATAGCAAAACAAGCTTAGTGTGATTTAGATTTCGATTCAGAATTCAAAGTTGATAATGATGATTGTTTGAGATTCCAAGATCAAATTTATGTTCCAAGAAATTCAGAGTTGATTCAGGTTATTTTGAATGAAACTCACAACAGTCGTTTATCTGTACATCCGGGTAGTGCAAAAATGTATAATGATTTGAAATAGCTTTATTGGTGATCTGGAATGAAAACAAATATCTCTGACTTTGTTTCAAAATGTTTGATCTGTCAGCAAGTTAAAGCTGAACATCAAGTGCCATCAAGTTTGTTATAGTCGATTATGATTCCGGAGTGAAAATGGGATAGAGTGACAATGGATTTTGTTTCGGGTTTGCCCCTATCTCCTAAAAAGAAAGATGCTATCTGGGTCATGGTTGACCGATTGATGAAATTAGCTCATTTTATTCTGGTACGATCTGATTACTCATTTTATAAGTTAGCTGAGTTATACATTTCTGATGTTGTAAGATAGCATGGGGTACCTTTGTCTATCGTGTCAGATAGAGATCTGAGATTCACTTCACGGTTTTCGAAGAAACTGCAAGAGGCTTTAGGAATGAAATTGCACTTCAGTACTGCTTTTCACCCGCAGACTGATAAACCGTAATTTATACATATTTTTATCCCATGCTTAGCTCATTTACGGATGATTTCTCCTTAGATTTGGTGAATTCGATGCTCCTAATCCTTTAATTTCATGTTTTATACTTAGGTGAGCATAGGAGAGTAAAAAGAGTGAGAAACTAGCCGAAAACGGAGAAAATGGAGCCACATGGGAAAACAACACTGCCTGGACTTCCGCACACGGGCGTGGCCCACAGCCGTGTCAATTTGGCAGGATCGAAGCACGACTTATACGGGTAGACCACAAGGCCGTGCCTATTTAAAAGCCTTAACCATGGGCTAGAGTAATCGCACACGGGCGTGTCACATGGGCGTGTCCCTGCCGAGCGCAAGTTTAGTCCTATTAGGAAAAGGCAAATTTTTAGGGCTCTTAGGCATTCAAAAGCCTATTTAAACACTTGAGGAGGCACTTAAGAGGGGGATGGAGAGTAGGAAGTAAGGAATTACTCAAGGAAAGCCGATTGATCCATCTCAAAAGCCAGATTCATCATCAATACTGGAGGTCTCCCTTCAAGTTCCTTCAAGAGTTTTGGGTTTTCTTATGTTTTGTTATCTTTATGCTTTTGAGATATTTTCTTTCATAAATATGAACTAAACCCCCTAAATACCTAAGAGGAATGAAACCTAAGACAGATCTTGTTATTATTATCTGAATTGTATGATAAATATTTGACTTGTTCTTAATTATGTGTTCTTAATTCTTGTTTTAATATTCCAGTATATTGATTCAAGTCAACGCTCTTATTCAGAGGAGGAATAGACCCTGTCTAAGAGTAAAATTGTCATAGTTAAGCGGAGTTGATTGCGCGCCTGACAAGATTTTGTTGGATTAGAGTGAAACCTAATAAGGGAATCCATAGATTGAGTTAATGCAATTCTAGGGTGTTAATTAGAAAGAGATTTCAATTATTCAACCTAGGGTTAGACGTTATTAGTATCGAGAGAGATAATAATATAACTTAGGGATTTCTACGGATTAAGTCAAATGAATAAATCGTCTGATGCAGAGTCAAATAACAAGTGAAGTCTAGGTGGATTTTTCCTTAGGTATTGTCTCAATCAATCGAATTTTCCCAAAAGTATTTTCTCGAGTTTTCTTTCTGTGCATTCTTAGTTAGTAATTAGTTTAGATGACCAACCCTTTTAATTTTTAGGCTAGATAATAAAAAGGAAGTAAGTACTAGTACTCGTAGTTCCTTTGGGTTCAACAATCCGGTCTTGCTGAACTATACTACAGTTCGATAGGTACACTTGTCTTAATCGTGATAATAAGTTAGTCTCAAGAATGTTTAATTTATAAATCTTTAAAACCTGTTACGAATATCACGCAACCAAGTTTTTGGCGCTGTTGCGGGGGACTAGTATATTAGAAACACTCGATTTTTATTACTTTAGCCATTTTACTTTTATTGCAATTTAAATTTTTATTTTCTTTTCTAATTCTTCATTTATTTTCTTCTGACAGGTTTTTCTAGTTTATGACCAGAAGAAACCCGTCAGGACCACTACTTTTTGACGGTGAGATCGATCGCACAGTTCACAGAAACAGGAGAGAAATAAGGCGAAGCCTAGGATACACAGAGGACGAGCAAGAGAATGATACTTCAACCACAACCGAGGAGATGGCTATAAACCAAGAAAATCTGCTACCTCCTGCGATTGCTGCTGATCCAGTAAATCAGAATCCTGCTCCACGCACTATGTATGATTATGCTAAACCTAATTTAACAGGAACTGAGTCAAGTATAGTTAGACCTACTATTGCTGCAAATAATTTTGAACTGAAACCTAAGCCAATTCAAATAATAAAATAGTTTGTTCAGTTTGATGGTTTGCAGGACGAAGATCCCAACGCTCACTTGGCAAATTTCCTAGAATTTTGCGATACCTTTAAAATTAATGGCGTTTCTAATGACGCCATTCGCCTTCGGTTGTTTCCTTTTTCGTTAAGGAACAAGGCTAAACAATGGTTGAACTCGTTACCACAAGGGTCAATCACTACTTGGGAACAAATGACTGAAAAGTTTTTATTAAAATACCTTTCGCCGGCTAAAACAACCAAATTACGTAATTATATCTCTTCTTTTGTACAGATGAATTTAGAAACACTCCACGACGCATGGGAGGGATACAAGGACCTTTTGAGAAGGTGCCCTCACCATGGGTTACTACTTTGGCTATAGGTTCAAACGTTTCATAATGGCTTGAATCCTTAGACTTGGCAAATGATTGATGCAGCAGCTGGAGGAACTATAAATAATAAGACACCTGAGGTAGCTTACGAATTTATTGAGGAGATGTCACTGAATAACTATCAGTGGAAAGTTATGAGAACAAAGCCGACGAAAGCAGCCGGTGTTTTCAACCTCGACGTGGTTACTATGCTATCTAACCAAGTAGAACTCTTAAATAAAAAGATTGACGGTTTGTGTGGTTCTACTCAGGTACATCCAGTGATGAGGTGCGACTCGAATGGAGGAGGAGCATGCACAAAATATCAACCCTCCAACCCTGGCATCGAGGAGGAACAAGTCCAATATATGGGTAACAATAACTTTAGACCCCAAAATAACCCATATAGTTACACTTATACTGTAGGTTGGAGGAATCATCCCAATTTCTCGTGGGGCGGTCAACGAAATCAAAGGCCACAACATTCTCCGGGTTTTCAACAAACCTTGAGGAGGTGCTAACCAAATTCATCTCGATGTCAAAAACTCATTTTTAGAATACTGAGACAACACTAAAAAACAAACAAGCATCAATCCAGGGGCTCGAAACTCAGATTGGACAGCTCGCTAAGTTAATTTCTGAACGACCACAAGGTAGCCTGCCAAGCAACACTGAACCTAACCCAATAGAGCAACTCAATGTGATTTCCATTCAAGATGAGGAAGGCTTAGTTGCAAAACCAAGGCTAGAAACGATGGTAAGCAAAGGTAAGAATGAGGTAGGCCAAAATGACCCAAAGCTGGTGAGTACAGAATATAAACCTCATGTGCCATACCCCAGTGCGACAAGGAAAGATCGATCAGATGAACAATTTGGTAAATTCCTTAATCTTTTAAAGAAACTACATATAAACTTACCGTTTATTGAAGTCCTTTCGCAGATGCCAAACGCAGACAAATTCTTAAAAGAGCTTTTAACAAATAAATGAAAGTTGGATGAGGTGCCGCATGTGGAATTGACTACAGTTTGCTCAGCCATATTATAAAATAAGCTACCCAACAAATTGAAAGATCCAGGGAGTTTTACAATTCCTTGTTTAGTTGGTAGTTTAGATGTTCATCATGCATTGGCTGACTTAGGGGCAAGCATTAATGTTATGCCTTAAAAAATGTTTAAAAGCTAGCACTTGGGAAACCCAAACAGACTAGGATGAGCATTCAATTGGCTGATAAAACCATTAGATTTCCTAGCGGTATCATTGAAGATGTTCTTGTTAAGATTGATAAATTTATATACCCAATAGACTTTGTTGTTCTAGACATGGAAGAGGATAATAACGTACCTTTAATTTTAGGACGACCCTTTTTAGCGACTGCTAAAACCATTATTGATGTTGGTACAGGTGAACTCAAACTTTGTGTAGGAGATGAAACAATCACCCTTCAAGCTCGTAATTCGAGTAACACATCAAAAATTGAAGGTGGCTGTATAAATCATTCTACTAGTACTGATTACGTGGTGAAACCTTCTGTGCAGGAAATAGTTACAAAGAATGTATATGAGATGTGTTCAAACAACAACAAGGGACCTATCTATGAAGAACGAAGGCTACAAATCGAGGAGCTAGATTAATGGTGGACATAGAAATTAAGAACACCCGATAGGCCGAAACTGAGCTAGGACGAGCTCAATATCTCACCAAATCAACTTAAGGTTGGAGACAAAGTACTACTAGATGAAGCAGATCCTCGCATTACTACTCCTGAATCTAATGAAGAAATTCCTCTTACGGTACTCAGTATTTTTCCATATGGTACAGTCGAGGTAAATCATCCTAAATTTGGCACATTTAAGGTAAACAATACTCGTCTTAAAACTTATGTTGATAAAATTTATAGTAGGGATGAGGAGTGTAAACTCCTTGCTCTACCCTGACTATGCAAAAGTGAGGTAAGTCGAGCTTAGACTGTAAATAAGCGCTTCTCAAGAGGCAACCATAGCATTAACAGTGTTAATTTCTTTAAAATTTTAGTTTTTAACATCTAACATACTAATCGAATCATGGAACGCAAACTTTATAAAGACCACAAGGCCAGGCACAAAGGGGTGTATTAGGCCGTGTGAACACAGGGCAAGATTTTTTCCCCAACACAGGATACGATAAGTTGCCACGGCCGTGCGAAATGGTCGTGGGAAAAACTGCCAAAACAACACGGGCATGAGACACACCCGTGCCTTGAAACCGTGGTTGAAACTGAGAATGTAACACGTGGGAAAAACTAAGTGCAGGCTACTACGTGTACCAAATTGATAGGTTGCATGTGTAGTACTAAGTGCAGGCTACTATGCGTACCCATTAAATTCAATCACGTGTGTAGTACTAAGTGCAGGGTACTACGTGTATCAGACGGTTAAGTCACGTGTGTAGTACTAAGTGTAGGCTACTATGTGTTCCAGATTGATAGGTCTCATGCGTACCAGAGAGCTTCGGTTACAAGGGTGGTATATGCACAAGCCACCGGGTATCTGTTATTATTCCGATGAGTTCAACGAGAAATTTACTAAGTGAAAATACATATGTACATGACTATGTGATGAATAAGTGCAATTATATTTATGTGAAAGTGTGAGCAATGTGCTCGATAGTTGAGCGAATCTTTTGGTAATATAGAATGGAGTAAATGAAATTATGTAAAAAGTGAAATTTTGTAATAAAACAATTTTGGACAGCAGCAGTTGTGTGACTTTGAAAAATCATAAAAAATGGTAAAAATTGAATTAGAGGTTGAATAAGAAATGAAATTAAATCTTAATGAGTCTATTTTCTCATAAAAGAAACAGTGAAGGTAAAAGAATTTCATATTCTATGATAATTGGATTTTTGTGAGGCATGGTCAGAATGATTTTGGAATCCCCTGTTCTGATTTGGGAAAACCATTAAAAATTGTACAAAACTAATTATGGGTCAAAATTTTAATTCTTAAAATCCTTAATGAGTATAGTTGTTGGGAAAATTAGCAGTTCTCAATTTGGAGTCTCGTACCATGAGATAAATAATTTTCAGTGAAGAGAGGTCGGAACTATTGGACAGTGAAATAGTGGTATATTTAATGAATTAAATGTACTTATTGGCTAGACCAAAAATTTTGAAAATTTTATGGTAAGAATATATATGAGTATTGTTTCAAAGAAAATTAACGAATCTTAATTTTGAGTTTCTTAGCTCTAGATATAAATAAAGTAGTAACTATGACTCGAGAAAACAGCATGACCAAAAAAACAGCAAAAGTGTAATTATGATTACATTTTCATGGAATCATGTTGATAATTTGCTTATTATTTTCATATGGACTTACTAAGCTTTAAGCCTACCCCCTCCTCTCCATTTTCTTAGTGTTCCCAGGTCAACTCGGGGTTGGATACTGTCGGAGGCAGCATCACACTATCAAGCCAACAACTCCGGAGTATTGTCATATGTATATTAAATACTTTCAAGTGAGTGGCATGTATAAGGACTAGTTTTTATGTTAGATGTTGTTATGATTAGCCAAATGTATCGGCTTATATTGATTTATTATATATGGCCATAAGATGTGGCTTAAATGGTTATGGCTTGTAAGCCTAATTATTCTTGCTATGTGTTAATGTTTGTGATGTGTTTATAATTGGTTGTTATGAATAATTAGTATAAGACATGTATATGATGAATGATCTAAGACCATTCGAGGTGGTCGTGGCCATGGAATGAATGTGTGGCATGGTAGTAAGTTGATAAAGATTGAATATGGAAAATTGTAGAATGTGAATTGGAATGTCTAACTTGGTGTAACATGAGTATAGGTAATAAACACATGTATGAGAACATGTAAATGCTTTAACGAAATTTTACTAAAGGATGATTAATCATTAAATTTATTTTATAAGGTGTGGCTATAATGTGTATAAGTATGGGTGAGAATTAAGGGCAACATAAAGCTTGGAAAATAGCCTAAGTGTTGGCTACACGGGCAGAGACACGACCATGTGTCTCAGCTGTGTGGAGGACACGGCCTAGCACACGGGTGTGTGGCTTGGCCGTGTGGATCAATTTGTTTTGCTGACATCATAAACAGATAGTTACACGGCCTAAGGACACGGGCGTGTTGAAGACACACGAGCGTGTCCCTGTGTCTACACGGGTGTGTGACCTTGTTTCATGAAAATTTCTCTAAGTTTTCCCAGAGCTTTCTAAAGTCCTCGATTTAGTCCCGAACCACCCCGATGTATGTTTTAGGCCTCGAATGCTTGTATAAGGGACGATATACATGTGTTTGAAAAGTTTTAATTTGGATGAAATTTTATGGCCTGGTTTTGCATGTTTGTGAATGTTTAAGCCCGGTAACGCCTCGAACCCTATCCCGGCTTCAGATACAGGTAAAGGGTGTTATAGGGCCAGTTGTTTATCAATTGTTATCGCCACCTGAACTAGAAAAAATCCACGACGAATTTCATGTATAGATACTTTGATGATATAGATCTGATCCATCACATGTGATTTCTCTGTCTAAGATTGAGATTGAGTCTGATATGACCTACGAAGAAGAACCGATCCGTATTTTAGCTCGTGGGACTAAAGAATTGAGAAATAAGAAAATTTTGTTAGTAAAAGTAATGTGGCATCCGTACAATATTGAAGAGGTTACGTGGGAGCCTGAAGATGTTATGAGATGGCAATATCCAAATCTGTTCAATGATAAGATTTTCAGGGACGAAAATCCCTAAGGGGGGAGAGTTGTAACAGTCCAGTTTAGACCCTAGTCAGAATAGTGGTTCTGGGACCACAAATCCGAGTCAAAAAATATTTTTATATTATTTTCTGTGCTTATTATATGTGAATTGACATGTGTGACAGTTTCGTATGAAAATTTGATCATTTGTGTGCTTAATTTTCAAAAATGACCTAATTACGTAAAATGTAAAAGATGTGCTCTATTTGCTAAAGTGCCTATTTGCTATGTCTTTATAATTGAGAGGTCCTTATGTTGTTAATTGACCATTGAACCTATGAGTGAACATTAATGGCCTTAATGTAATGGTTTATTAATGTTTAATTACTAAGGGTAAAATGGCAAAAGGTTAATTAATTGGTGTTATAGTTAAATAAAACATGAAATTAGATGATTAATTCATCCATGTTGCAAAAATCATCAAAAGAAAAAGAAAGAAATTCAAGCTTAGGGTTTCTACAATTGTTTCCTTTGATTTAGGTATGGTTTTTGATTTGTTTTCAATAATTTCTACGTTTTTGTGATTGTTGCTTAGTGTTCTATCAAGCCCATGTTTGAATTTTTGAAATTGTTGATGATTTTGAGTTGAGCCATTGATGAAACTATGTGTTTTATGAAGTTTGATGATAATATATAGAAGTTTGATGTTGGGTTAACATGTTTTGTCTTTGAATTTTTGATGAATTTGAGTAATTTGGGCTAAATTATAAAAATGATATTTTAAGGGATTAAAATGTGAAATAAATGAAATGTGGGGGCTTATATAAACACTATGAATATTTGGCTAGACATGTGTGCAAAATTTTTGTGTATTTTGTGATTTTGTGTAATAGGGACTAAAGTGTCAAAATGTGAAAATGTGAGGGCTAATTTGTAAAATGCCTTAAATATGTGTTTTTGGATTGATTTGAATGAATGTGAGTTTGAATAAGTTAAATTTGAATTGATGTAGATCAAGAACCAAAAAAATAGAATTAGATCGGGGAAAGTCGAAAGTTGTCGAGTAGTCGATTTCGTCCATTCAAATCTTTACGAGGTAAGTCGATATACAAGTAAATGTGTTTTGAATTGAATTATTAATGTTTATATGCTATTGAATAATGATAAATGGTTATATGAGTTGAGTATCAAATTTTTGAGAAAGTATCGACAAAGTTTCTACGTCTGAAAAGCCCTGTAGGAATAGTTAGAATACATATGTCATGACGTAGGATCTGATATGTGTTATCGTGTAAGAACACGTCTGGAACGTTGGCATCGACTTATGATTTACGTGTAAGACCATGTCTGGGACATCTGCATCGTATTTGATTTCGTGTAAGACCCTGTCTGGGACAGTGGCATCGATATTTGATTACATGTAAGACCACGTCTGGGACGTTGCCATTGTATGAGCTTTCTGAGCTATCCGAGTATCCTTATTGATTCCGAATAGTTCAGCGGGCATTCTTAGAAACGAGTAACTATGTGGTGTATTGACTCAAGTATGTTTGAATTGTATAATATCATTCAGAATAAAAGGTAAGTATTTGAACATATGTGGATATATGAAATAAGTATGAGCTATATGAGATTTATAGATATGCGATTATGCTTTGCCATGATTCATATGATTGAATCGAATTTAAATTATATTATTTGATAAGTTTATTTGTATATGGCTTACTAAGCTTTTGGAAGCTTATTTTATATGTGTTTTCAACTGTTTTATAGATATCGAAGCTACTGGGAGCTCGGGGATCATCAAGGATTATCACCGCACTATCGAACTATATTTTGGTACCTTTTGAAAATGTATATATTGAAGTATGGCATGTATAGGCTAGAAGTACTAGCCATGTGATATTACTTTGTTATGGATGTGATTATGAATGAATTTTGATATGTGCTTTGTGTTCAAAAATGGTATGTTTTGATGCACTTTTGAGTGACCAAATGAAATGGTCAATTTAGGTAAGTTTTGGTATGTGCTTATTTGGGGAATTGGTAAGTTTATGGCATGATATAGAATGTAGTAAATTGAGGATATGAAACATAAGTTTTGGTAAGACTTTGGTTTATGATTTTGGTATGGTTATAAGCATGAATTTGGTTGTTTATTATATGACAAGATTTGTAACACCCCTAGCCCGAGTCCGATCGTCGGTTTAGGCTATGAGGTATTACCAAGCTGAACATTTAATTTTTCAATCACATAATCTATCAACAAAAGCAGAAATCGAACTGAATACATACAGATTTATAAGTTATAAATGCCATTTTCATACGGCCAAAATATTTACAATTACAAAACATATTTTATCAACAGTCCAACCTATACATGTCATATCGAGACCAAAATATAACTGTACCAACAAGATCGATAGTACGATGAACTGCTGACGATTCCCGAGTCGGTGGCCAAAATCAACAATCTATAAAACAGAGAGATAAGAAACAGAGTAAGCTTTCGAGGCTTAGTAAGTTTTAAGCATTTCAACAATTAAAACATGTCATTTAAATCGAACAATGAATATTACCAAATTCGTATTCTAATTACAATCACTAGGCCAAATATACGCAAGTATACCACACATAAAAACTATTGGCCGAATATAAATACACAAAGAAATTTTCAGCACATGCTTCACTTTACTTTATGGCTCATACAACTAATTTAATTCACATATTTTCATATAATGGCAGACATCGATCGAATAGGTGATTTCTCTTATTCATAGATATATTAATCATTCACATAGTTATATCGTTGTTTGATACTAAAGACTCACTTTGTAATCAATTCACATAACAGTACATAATACGTACCTGGTCATTACCATGTATCATAAATATTTGATAATAGTTTACTTTGAACATTTGAATTTGTAGTCTCATTCGAATCGCCGGTGTTAAGCCTGTTGGGTTTCAAAACCCGAATCCAGTTACTAGCTCAAAGCCTATGGAACTTTAAGCTCGGATATAGTACCAGCACTAAGCCTGCGGGATTTAACTCGAATATACATTACCAGCACGAAGCTTACGGATTTAACCCGGATATACATTACCAGCATGAAGCCTGCGGGATTTAACCCGGATATTTAATATATCGAGAGCTAAGCATGTTTACCCACATGATAATTCGGCTCATATAACATATCACATTTGTACTTCACTTTCTTCATTCCAGTATGAGCACACAACAAAAACACACTTTCAATATAACTTTCGATTCAACACTTTTATGCAAGAACACATAACCATTTCACTACCTCAGCTTAACTCCTAATATCCATTCGATTACATTCCATATACTCAAGTTATTTATTAAACAACCTTATTCAAGTAGAGACAATAGATTGCAATTCATTTATCATGCTTATCTCATTACATCAATTATCTAATAACTGTAATTACTCAAAACTTACCTCGGATATTTTTGAACAGTTGCGGATAGGCTATTCGTTCGCTTTCTCCTTTCCCTTATCTGGTCTAGTTCCTCTTTGCTCTTGAGCTTAATTTGAACAAATGAATTTGTTTAATCATTTCGAACATCAAAGGCCTTTTAAAGCACTTAACCCTTATACTCAAGAATGAAACCAAACCATATACCTAATTATTTTATCACATCACCTTAAGCACACATATTAACTATCATACACCCATTTCTCATGCCAAGTTACAATGAATAAAAATACATACACACCAATAATTTAATTACCCATTTCGATCTTATAGGGTAACTTCAATACATCATGTTTATACAATTTTTCATACACGTACCACATATTTAACAAGTTGAAATTACTCTTAAATTATCCATTATAATCATTTCATAGATATAAAACATAGCTGAAAAAATCCTTAGCATAAATGCATATAATAACACCCAAATGATTAACTATTTTAAAGCACATGACACATGAGGTTAACTAAAACTCCATTCAATTTTAAGATATTAACCCTACTAAACTCATACCATGACCATATCTAACCGAATTCAAGTAGAGGATTAATTACAACCACGTATACACCAATATATAATTATAACATGCTTTAATATCTTATATATCCCATTCTGCCCTAACCACTCAAACTTAGCTTTCATATACAAATTCCATCTCATGATCAATTGTTGCAAATTACACATAGGTTACATTATTGCCAAACAATGACCGATTATGTATATCAAATAAATAGTTCACATAACACATAACTTAAATAACCAAAGTTCATATAACCCTAATGTCCAAATATGAATATCACTCAAATTTGCTTATTACTTAACCTTTTACTCCTTTTAGCCTGATATTCATTAAACATTTAGTTCACATACACAAGCACAATCTCTCAAGGCTTATTATATTTTCAAGTATACATCAAATCTATATAGTCGAATATATATATTTATTTAGTTCATCAAACCGGTATTTAATCCTAATTCCCCTAACACAATTGTATTCGGCAATGACCACAATCATTTAACCAACTAAAAAAAAATTAAACCACAACATTTTAAATTCATCTTATTCCTCCCCCTTTTGACCGAATGAATATATATATCAAATGAAAACTCAACTAAACAACAACATTTTTTTTCTTTCCAAAATGCATATACATTCATATGACAAATTTCAATTTGTACTTTTCAACCATGAATTCTACTCATTCAACCATCATTTAAGCTACTTAACAAATAACTAACATCTTCCCAAAGACTTATCAAAATAACACCAATTTAGCACTTGCCGAATGGACATTTGTTCATTGATTCATGAATTTAAACCATGGGTTAAATAAACTATGTACTTACCAATTTAATCTCATAATCAATTAAAATAAAAAATCACAATGCATGCCTTAAATTGGGATAGCCATGGCCGAATGCCTTGGTTTCTTTTTCAATATTTTCTTTCCCAAATTCGGCAATCAATAAGAAAGATGAACATCTATTTTTTTATCATCTTTTATTGTTTTACTAATTAATTTATTTTAAAAATAAAGCCATCACTTATTATAATACTAAAATAAAACATATATTATACATCAACCATCATTTATGGCTGGCCACTAAACAAAATTGGTCCATTTGACATGCAAATCCCTCATGTCATCATTTCATGCATTATTTGGTACTTTAAAATTTACCTATCACACTTTCAAGTTTTATCACATGAGTCCTATCTTATAAATTTCACATACAAATGACCAGATCAAAGCATGAAACTTTCACACATGCATTTACACATATAATAAACACAGAATTTAACAGTTAATTATTTTTATGACTCAGTTTTGTGGTCCCAAAACCACATCCGACTAGGGTCAAATTAGGGCTGTTACAACTCTCCCCCACTTAAGAAATTTTCGTCCCCGAAAATGTTACCGGTGAATAAGTTAGGATATCTATCCTTCATAGAGTCTTCTAGTTCCCAAGTAGCTTCTTCAACCCCATGCTTAAGCCACAGTACCTTCGCTAATGAGATTTTCTTATTTTGTAGTTCTTTTACTTCACGAGTCAAAATACGAATCGGTTCTTCTTCGTAACTCAAATCAGTTTGAATTTTGACCCCTGATGGATTAATTATGTGTGATAGATCAAAGCTATAACGTCGAAGCATCGAAACATGAAAAACTTTGCGAATCTTTTCAAGCTTAGGGGGTAAAATCAATCTGTATGCGACCGGCCCAACTCGTTCGGGTATTTCATATGGCCCGATGAACCTCGGACTCAATTTGCCCTTACGACCAAATCTAAGCACCTTTTTCCAAGGTGAAACTTTAAGAAACACTTTGTCTCCGACTTGATATTCAATGTCTTTTCGCTTTAAATCTGCATACGATTTCTGACGATCTGAAGCTGCTTTCAGACTTTCACGGATTACTTTTACTTTCTACTCAGCATCTTTAACCAAATCAACCCCAAAGATTTTACTTTCACTAAGCTCGGTCCAAAACAACGGTGTACGGCATTTATGATCGTACAAAGCCTCGAAAGGTACCATCTTAATGCTTGATTGAAAACTATTATTGTAAGCGAATTCAATCAAATGCAAATATCGTTCCCATGAACCACTAAACTCAAGGATGCAACATCTCAACATATCCTCGAGTATCTGAATGATCCGCTCGGATTAACCATCAGTCTGGGGATGAAAAGCGGTGCTAAAATGCAACTTGGTACCCAATGCTTCTTGCAACTTCCTCTAGAATCGCGATGTGAATCTCAGATCTCTATCCGACACAATAGAAATAGGTACCCCGTGTAACCTCACAATATGAGAAACATACAACTCGGCTAGTTTGTCAAGTGAATAATCTGTACGTACAGAAATAAAATGAGCCGACTTTGTCAATCTATCAACAACAACCCAGATCGCATCTTTCTTGCTTGACGACAATGGCAACCCATATACAAAATCCATCGTGACTCGATCCCATTTCCATTCGGGTATCATGATCGGCTGAAGTAATCCTGAAGGCACTTGATGTTCCGCTTTCACTTGTTGACATACCAAACCCTTCGAAACAAAGTTAGAAATGTCTCGTTTCATACCAGGCCACCAAAACTGACATTTCAGATCATTGTACATTTTCGTGCTACCAGGATGGATCGACATTCGGCTATTATGAGCTTCGTTCAAAATCATCGAAATAAGTTCTGAATTTCGTGGAATACACAATCGACTTCTGAACCTCAAACAATCGTTGTCATCAATTTGAAACTCTGAATCCACATTCGAAACACATTCAGCTTGTTTAGCCACCAATTCATCATCAACTTTCTGAGTTTCACATATTTAATGAATCAATAACGGTTTGGCTTTTAATTCTGCTACTAATACATTATCGGATGAAACAGACAAGTGAACATTCATCGCTCGCAAAGCAAACAGTGATTTGCGACTCAAAGCATCGGCAACCACGTTAGCCTTTCCAGGGTGATAGTCAATAACAAGATCATAATCTTTCAACAATTCAAGCCAACGTCTTTGTCTCAGATTCAAATCTTTTTGAGTTATTAAATATTTGAGGCTTTTATGATCCGAATATACATGACATCTTTCTCCGAACAAGTAATGTCGCCATATTTTTAAAGCAAAAACTATGACAGCTAATTCGAGATCATGAGTTGGATAGTTTTTCTCATGTGGCTTCAATTGCCTCGATGCATAAGCTACAACTCGACCTCTTGCATCAAAACACAACCCAGCCCATGTAAGGACGCATCACTGTAAATGACAAACTCTTTACCGGATTCGGGCTGCACTAACACTGGGGCTTCCGTCAAAAGCATTTTCAGTTGGTCGAAACTTTTCTGGCACTTTTCTGACCATTCGAACTTAATATCTTTCTGAAGTAGCTTCGTCATTGGTGTGGCTATCATCGGGAAACCTTTTACAAACCGTCTGTAGTAACCAACAAGTCCCAAAAAGCTCCAAACTTCAGTAATATTTCTCGGGGGCTTCCAATCAAGTATGGCTGAAATTTTGCTCGGATAAACTCGAATACCCGATGCAGATACTACATGTCCCAAAAAGTTAACTTCTCTCAACCAGAACTCACATTTACTGAACTTAGTATATAACTGCTTATCCCGTAAAATCTGCAACACTAATCTCAGGTACTCGGCGTGTTCAGTTTCATCACGTGAATAAATCAAGATGTCATCTATAAACACAACTACAAACCGGTCCAAATACTGCCTGAAAATTCGGTTCATCAAATCCATAAATACTGCAGGGGCATTAGTGAGCCCAAACGGCATCATTAAGAACTCGTAGTGACCGTATCTCATTCTGAAAGTAGTTTTAGGTATATCTGAGTCTCGAACTCGCATCTAATAATAACCCGATCTCAAATCTATCTTTGAAAACACTGAAGCTCCCTTCAGCTGATCAAACAAATCATCAATATGTGGTAATGGATATTTATTCTTTATCGTCACTTTATTCAACTGACGATAGTCAATGCACAATCTCATGGTTCTGTCCTTCTTTTTCACAAACAATACTGGTGCACCCCAAGGTGAGAAACTCAGTCGAGCGAACCCTCTATCCGTCAACTCTTGCAACTGAGTTTTCAATTCTTTCAATTCCGTTGGTGCCATACGGTACGAAGCTATCAAAATTGGTGTCGTCCCAGGTATAAGTTCGATACCAAACTCTACCTCCCGAACAGGTGGTAACCCTGGCAATTCCTCGGGAAAAACATCTGGATATTCACAAACCACTGATACTGATTCAAGCTTCTTTTTTGATTCTTTACTATCAAGTACGTATGCAAGATACGCTTCACACCCCTTTTTGACATATTTCTGAGCCAACATCGAGGATATAACTGCTGGTAACCCGTTCTTATCAGTAGACTCAACTCGGATTATCTCATCATTTGCACATCTCAAATCAATAGTCTTTCTTTTGCAATTCACAACTGCATCATGAATGGTCAACCAATCCATACCAAGAATAACATCAAATTCATTAAACGGTAAAAGCATCAAATCGGTCGGAAAACAGGAACCTCAGATTATCAGGGGACATTTCCTGCACACTTTTTCGACTAACACATATCGACCCAAGGGATTTGACACTCGGATTACGAACTCAGTAGACTCAACAGGTAGAGTCTTACTGGATGCTAAAGTTTCACATACATATGAATGAGTAGAACTAGGGTCAATCAAAGCAATCACATTAGTATCAAAGAGAATGAAAGTACCAGTAATAACATCAGGCGAAGAAGCATCCTCGCGTACGTGTATAGCATAAGCTCTAGTAGGAGCACGAGCCTCGGATCTGGTTGTAACATCTCTAGAACCTCTCTGACCGCCACTAGCATTCCCCGAATTCCTAAGTGGTCTAGCTCGTGTTGTAGTACTCGGTTTCCCACACTAGTTCACATTTTGCTCAGATAATCTCGGGCAGTCTTTAATGAAATGGTCGGCTGATCCGCATTTATAACAAGAGTGGTCATGAAATCTACAGCTCCCCGAATGCCATTTTCCACAATACTTGCACTCGGTCCTATCCCGTCGATCATTTCCAACACTGGCAACTGAAGCGGCTCGTGTACTCACAGGGGGTCGATCGTGGTCTCGTCTGGAAAAACCTGAAGTATTCTTTGATCAGCCTGAATCATTTCAAAATTTCTTCGATGATTGTTGAAAAGACTTTCCTGAAGATCTTTTACGAAATTCTCCAATTTCAACATCAGCTTTCCTTTTTTCTTTACTAAGTTCTTCGGCTTTGCAAGCTCGCTCGACAAGTACTATGAACTCTCGTATTTCAAGAATGCCAACAAACATTTTTATGTCTTCATTCAGCCCATCTTCAAAACGTTTACACATAATAGCCTCAGACGATACACATTCCTGAGCATATCTACTAAGTCTCACAAACTTTCGTTCATAATCAATAACTAACATAGAACCTTATTTAAGCTCAAGAAATTCTTTTCGTTTCTGATCGATGAACCTCTGACTGATATACTTTTTTCGGAATTCAGTTTGGAAGAACTCCCACGTCACCCGCTCTCTGGGTACAACAGAAACCAATGTATTCCACCAATAATAGGCAGAATCATGTAGCAAAGATATAGCACACTTCAAACATTCATCGGGTGTTCAGGATAGTTCATCGAGTACCCGAATAGTGTTGTCCAACCAAAATTCAGCTTGCTCAGCATCATCACTATCTGTAGCTTTAAATTTAGTAGCCCTGTGCTTTCTGATTCTGTCAACCGGAGGCTTATTTAACCTCGTCTGATCAATTACCGGAGGTATTTTAGGTACAGGGGGCGTATTATTCGGGAGTGGGGGTTGTGGAACAGCCGTATTAGTTCGAATGTATTGGTTGAACCAATCATTCATCACACTATAAAAAGTCTGTCTAGCCTCGTCATTCTGATTGCTTGAAATAGGTTGAGAGTCCATCGGCGCTGTCCCATGCGCGGAAGCAGGCGCTATACTCTCAACATCATCAGCTACCGCTCGATTGGGATTGGGATCCATTACTATACAAAAACACATTTTTAACTGTCAGAAATCATCATACTATCGTATTAATACTATATGACATGTATAGCTAGACTCATAAATGCTACTTTAATCTTAGAATCGACTAAACCGTAGCTCTGATACCAATAAAATGTAACGCCCCTAGCCCGAGTCTGATCGCCGGTATAGGCTATGAGGTATTACCAAGCTTAACATTTAATTTTTCAATCACATAATTTATCAACAAAAGCAAAAATCGAACTGAATACATACAAATTTATAAGTTATAAATGTCATTTTCATACAGCCAAAATATTTACAATTACAAAGCATAATTTATCAACAGTCCAACCTATACATGCCATATCGAGACCAAAATATAACTGTACCAACAAGATCGATAGTACGATGAACTACTGACGATCCCCGAGTCGGTGGCCAAAATCAACAATCTATAAAACAGAGAGATAAGAAACAGAGTAAGCTTTCGAGGCTTAGTAAGTTTTAAGCATTTCAACAATTAAAACATGTCATTTAAATCGAACAATGAATATTACCAAATTCGTATTCTAATTACAATCACTAGGCCAAATATACACAAGTATACCACACATAAAGACTATTGGCCGAATATAAATACACAAAGAAATTTTCAGCACATGCTTCACTTTACTTTATGGCTCATACAACTAATTTAATTCACATATTTTCATATAATGGCAGACATCGATCGAATAGTTCATTTCTCTTATTCATAGATATATTAATCATTCACATAGTTATATCGTTGTTTGATACTAATGACTCATTTTGCAATCAATTCACATAACAGTACATAATACGTACCTGGTCATTACCATGTATCATAAATATTCGATAATAGTTTACTTTGACCATTTGAAGTTGTAATCTCATTTGAATCGCTGGTGTTAAGCCTGCTAGGTTTCAAAACCTGAATCCAGTTACTAGCTCAAAGCCTGCGAAACGTTAAGCCCGGATATAGTACCAGCACTAAGCCTGCGGGATTTAACCCGGATATACATTACCAGCACGAAGCTTGCGGGATTTAACTCGGATATACATTACCAGCACGAAGCCTGCGAGATTTAACCCGGATATTTAATATATCGGGAGTTAAGCATGTTTACCTACATGATAATTCGGCTCATATAACATATCACATTTGTACTTCACTTTCTTCATTCGAGTATGAGCACACAACGAAAACACACTTTCAATATAACTTTCGATTCAACACTTTTATGCAAGAACACATAACCATTTCACTACCTCAGCTTAACTCCTAATATCCATTCGATTACATTCCATATACTCAAGTTATTTATTAAACAACCTTATTCAAGTAGAGACAATAGATTGCAATTCATTTATCATGCTTATCTCATTACATCAATTATCTAATAACTGTAATTACTCAAAACTTACCTCTGATATTTTTGAACAGTTGCAAATAGGCTATTCATTCGCTTTCTCCTTTCCCTTGTCTGGTCTAGTTCCTTTTTGCTCTTGAGCTTAATTTAAACAAATGAATTTGTTTAATAATTTCGAACATCAAAGGCCTTTTAAAGCACTTAACCCTTATACTTAATAATGAAACCAAACCATATACCTAATTATTTTATCACATCACCTTAAGCACACATATTAACTATCATACACCCATTTCTCATGCCAAGTTACAATGAATAAAAATACATACACACCAATAATTTAATTACCCATTTCGATCTTATAGGGTAACTTCAATACATCATGTTTATACAATTTGTCATACACGTACCACATATTTAACAAGCCGAAATTACTCTTAAATTATCCATTCTAATCATTTCATAGATATAAAACATAGCTGAAAAATCCTTAGCATAAATGCATATAATAACACCCAAATCATTAACTATTTTAACGCACATGACACATGAGGTTAACTAAAACTCCATTCAATTTTAAGATATTAACCCTACTAAACTCATACCATGACCATATCTAACCGAATTAAAGTAGAGGATTAATTACAACCACGTATACACCAATATATAATTATAACATGCTTTAATATCTTATATATCCCATTCGGCCCTAACCACTCAAACTTAGCTTTCATATACAAATTCTATCTCATGATCAACTGTAGCAAATTACACATAGGTTACATTATTGCCAAGCAATGACCGATTATGTATATCAAATAAATAGTTCACATAACACATAACTCAAATAACCAAAGTTCATATAACCCTAATGTCCAAATATGAATATCACTCAAATTTTCTTATGACTTAACCTTTTACTCCTTTTAGCCTAATATTCATTAAACATTTAGTTCACATACACAAGAACAATCTCTCAAGGTTTATTATATTTTCAAGTACACATCAAATCTATATAGTCGAATATATATATTTATTTAGTTCATCAAACCGATATTTAATCCTATTTTCCTTAACACAATTGTATTCGGCAATGACCACAATCATTTAACCAACTAAAAAATATTAAACCACAACATTTTAAATTCATCTTATTCCTCCCCCTTTTGACTGAATGAATATATATATCAAATGAAAACTCAACTAAACAACAACATTTTTTTTTCTTTCCAAAATGCATATACACTCATACGACAAATTTCAATTTGTACTTTTCAACCATGAATTCTACTCATTCAACCATCATTTAAGCTACTTAACAAATAACTAATATCTTCCCAAAGACTTATCAAAATAACACCAATTTAGCACTTGTCGAATGGACATTTGTTCATTGATTCATGAATTTAAACCATGGGTTAAATAAACTATGTACTTACCAATTTAATCTCATAATCAATTAAAATAAAAAATCACAATGCATACCTTAAATTGGGATAGCCATGGCCGAATGCCTTGGTTTCTTCTTCAATATTTTCTTTCCCAAATTCGGCAATCAAGAAGAAAGATGAACATCTATTTTTTTATCATCTTTTATTGTTTTACTAATTAATTTATTTCAAAAATAAAGCCATCACTTATTATAATACTAAAATAAAACATATATTATACATCAACCATCATTTATGGCCAGCCACTAAACAAAATTGGTCCATTTGACATGCAAATCCCTCATGTCATCATTTCATGCATTATTTGGTACTTTAAAATTTACCTATCACACTTTCAAGTTTTATCACATGAGCCCTATCTTATAAATTTTACATACAAATGTCCAGATCAAAGCATGAAACTTTCACACATGCATTTACACATATAATAAACACAAAATTTAATAGTTAATTATTTTTATGACTCGGTTTTGTGGTCCCGAAACCACTTTTCGACTAGGGTCAAATTAGGGCTGTTACATGATTGGTGTATGTTTTGGTGTATGAATTGGTTGAGAATTTGGTATAAAATGATGTGGTTTTGATGCTTGTAAGAAGGACCCTTAATGGGTGGCAAATTGGACTTGTAAATGGCCTATTTTTCGCCCACTTGGACAGAGACACTGGCTTGTGTCTTAGCTGTGTTGCTCGAGGGCTGTTTCGAAATGAGCCTGGGCAGACCACATGGTCGCACACACGGACGTGTGCTAGGCTGTATGGCCAAGTCAGTTTTGACCATGGGCTAGACATACGGGCATGTGGTCATGTAACGCCCCCTTACCTGAGACTGTCACCGGAGTCGAGCCCGAGGGATTACTAAACTTATTTGAGCACTTAAACAAATTCAAACAATTTATATCATACTTTCCAGACAAGCTGTCCAACTGCATCACAGTTGCTAAAAAAAATCATATCTCGAGTTAAAAACCTCGAAACCTAAATTTGTAAATTTGCCCTAAATCTAGACTCATATTTCTACTTACTAATGTTTTCTAGAATTTTTGTTCTGGCTAATTAGTAAATTTTATTAGTTAAAGTCTCCCCTGCTTCAGGGTTCGGCTACTCTGACCCCTATGCACTACAAACCAAATTTCTCCCTGTACAGAATTAAAATAACCAAGCCATTTGTTTCTATTAAAAATAGACTCAACAAAGAATCCATAAATATATAATATGACTCCTAATTATTTGTTTACAATTTTTAATGATTTTTACAAATCAGAACAGAGGCGCTCAAAATCACTCTAACCTTATCTCAAAAAAATTCAAATATCTCCTGATATGAAAGTCTTTTGCTTACACCATTTCTTCTGTGTGAAACTATATTCAATAACCTTTAATTTCATATTTATTCAACCTTTAATTAGATTTTCACAATTTATGGTGAATTTTCAAAGTCAAACTACTGCTACTAACCAAAAACTGTTTTAGTACAAAATATTGTTAACTAGTTTATAACATCTTTACTTCAATCATTTAAACTCTATACATGCCATATAAATCTTTAAACATAAAACAAAAGCTACCGGAATTGATCTGGATAGTGTGCCTTGTTGTGTTGATCCGATTTACCAACTTCACTTCAATTCAATCTACATAAAAATATCAAACACACACAAGTAAGCTTATTGAAGCTTAGTAAGTTCATAGGTTTAAAAGTTACCAAACATAATATTTCCCAACAATACCAAAAGATTTACTAAAGTTTCCTGCCATTCACAACCACTGTTATAATACTTCACATAGTTGAGTTCAACAGTAACAACTACTCAATCTCTTTCATTTGGTTCACTTCTCTTGTATTTCTTATTATCAAATTAGGAAACAGCTTACAAAATTGAGTACGTCGTTGTTCAGTGCCACGATTCATAAACTCAGTATGATTTTCCTCATTGAAATGCCATACCTACATTTTACAACTCGGTATGGGAAATGCCATACTTACATTTCTTAACTTAGTATGGATTTGGTAATACCATACCTACATTTCACAACTCAGTATGGACGATACCATACCTACATTTCACACTTTGCCATGGAACAATCATGGTCTTATCTGTCAATTCATCACATGTCACGATACGAACGTACTCAATTCCTGCGTTTTTCCTAATTTGCATTTCCTCTTTTATTTTTTTTCATTAACAAAATTTTCACAATCTGACAACAAATTCATATATAATAACACATTATATCATTCAATCATTCATAAATAAACATTTAAATTCAACCATATGAACTTACCCGGCTAATTTATAGAAGATATTAAAATTTAGGGACTATTCCGTAGCTTTTTCTTTTCCTCGTTCTCCTTTGGATTCTTGATCAATAATATAAAATATTTCCACTCATTAGCATTTATTTGATTTCTATTTCACTTCACAATTTATGATCTTCAACTTTTGAAATTACACTTTTACCCTAAAATTTTTAGTTTTTACAATTTAGTCCCTGCTCAATTCACCCATCAATTGAAAATTTTTTCTCAATTAACACCTTATTTTATCATTATAAACTATTTCAAAACCTTTGACATTCTGAATTTCAACACCAACCTTCAATTCACAACTTTTTCACAATTAGGTCCTAAATACCATTTTCTATCAAAATCACTTAATAAAACCACATTAATATGAAATTAGAAACTAAATTTCATAATAATTCATCATAAGCCTCCCTTATCCATCCAGGGTAACTTCCAATTTCACCCATAAAATCAAAAACTAATGAATTCTATAAGTGGACCTAATTGTAAAAGTAATAAAAACTTAAAAATTATCAAGAAAAAGCAAGAATTAAACTCACATGATGTAAAAATATGAAAACCAGCTTTCTCCAGACCTACTATGGCGTTTTGGCTGAGAAAATATGAAGAGATCTCTAGATTTTGCAATTTTGTCCTTATTTTATATGTCAAAATTGTAAAATTTCCAATTTTGCCCTTATTTCCCTTATTTTTCTGCTGATTTTCTTGCCCTTGCCATTCAGCCTATTCACTTTTAGGCTTAATTGCTCTTGAAATCCTCTTTTTTTTAACACTTGAGCTATTTAATCCTTTTAGCAAATTTTATTTTTATTACAATTTAGTCCTTTTTATTTAATGGACTACCCAAACGTTAAAATTTCTCAACCAAACTTTAATACTAGCTAAATGACACTTCATAAATATTTATAAAAATATTTATAGCTTGATTTTCAAATTTGAGGTCTCGATACCTCGTTTTTGACCCGTTTGATCTAATAAATTCTTTTAATTCACCAAATTCACCAATTCACAAATTCTTCTAAATTCTTACTTGACTCATAAATATTTAATTACTATCTTGTTCAATCTTACTTGTCAGATTTAGTGATCTCAAATCCCCATTTCCGACACCACTGAAAATTAGGCTGTTACAGGTCAGCCGTGTGGCCAAGTCAGTAGCCTCCCTAATTTTCACACGGCCTGGCACACTAGCGTGTCTTGTGGCCGTGTGGACAAGTCAGTATGTATGCCTTGTTTTGACACGGCCTAGACACACGGGCATGTCTTAAACTGTGTGAGGCACACGGCCTGTTCACACGGGCATGTAACTTGTACAACTTTGAAAAATGTTTAAGTTTTGAAAAATTTTGTATGAGCTCGGTTTAGTCCTGACCCCTTTCTAATGCATGCTTAAGGTCTCGATGACCTAAATAAGGGACTCTATGGTAATGTTTGACTATGATTGATAATGATGTATATAAATTGTTCGTAAAATGTTATGATTTGTCCGGTAATGCCTTTAACCCTGGTTTGGCGACGGATACGGGTTAGGGGTGTTATAGGAAAGATAAGAAAGATCAAAGCCTAGCTTAGTAAAGAATTTGAGGTCAAAGATTTGGGAGCAACAAAGAAGATACTTGGGAAGAAGATTCTCAGGGATAGAAAAGCGTGTAAATTGTACCTAAGTCAGAAAGGGTACATTGAAAAGTTCTTTGCAGGTTCAATATGTAGAGTGTTAAGCCTGTTAATACTCTATTAGTAGCCCACATCAAACTTTCAGCAGCCTTGTCTCCGCAATCAGATGATGAGATTAACTATATGTCATGGGTTCCATATCCTAGTGTAGTGGGATTTCTCATATACGTTATGGTTTGGTTGCGTATAGATTTATCATATGCCATTAGTTCAATTAGTAGATAAATGGAAAATCCTGGTAAGAAATAATGGAAAGTAGTTCAGTGGATTTTTAGGTACTTACAAGGTACTACTTATGTTTTCTTACAGTTTGGAAGAACTAGAGATGGAGGCATTGGGTATGTTGATTTTGATTTTGCTGGAGACCTTGATAAAAGGTCTCTCACAGGGTACGTCCTTACTATTGGGGGTTGCTCCATAGTTGGAAAGTCAATTTGTAGACTACAGTTTCTTTGTCTACTACTGAAGTTGAGTACATGACGGTTATTGAGGCTTGTAAAGAAGCTATTTGGTTAAAGAGACTTTTTGGTGAACTCAGTAAAGACCTTTAGATTAGTACAGTGTTTTGTTATAGTCAGAGTGTCATCTTCCTTACGAAGGATCAAATGTTTCATGAAAGTATGAAGCAAGCTGATGTTCAGTATCATTTTGTATGTGATATTATTGCTCATGGTGATATTGTTGTGAGAAGTTAGCACTCATGATAATCCTGTAGGTATGATGACTAAGTCACTTCCTATATACAAGTTTGAGAATTGCTTGGACATGGTCAGTGTTCATTATTGAAGAATACCCTTTAAGGTGTTTTGTGGAAAAGGTGGAGAACTTGTTCATCGAGAATTTGTGTTAAGGTGGAGATTGTTAGAGTTGTGTGACTTGAATCTTGTTTGATCCCACTTGAAAATTTTGAGGTGCAACTCACTTGTTAAATAAATAAAATAGAAAGACAAAATTGGGGATTTGTTATGGGCTACGGCCTTGGGTTGAGCAAGTTGAATGTGTATAAGACAGTACTTCTGTTATTAGACATTGATAAAAAAAAGGTCATTTAAACATTAATACTGTGCATAGCCAAAATCTCTTGAATTGTTGTTTTTCAAAATTAGTAAATTTCTCCTCCTCTGTCCGTGATTTTTCTTGATAAGGGTTTTCCACGTAAAATTTGTGTGTTCTTATTTCTCTTTCTTATTTATTTGCGATAATTCCTACTGCATATAGTTGTATATTATAAAAAATATCCAAAAACCTAAATTAGCTCCTAAATATACTTTCTTGAAAATTTACCACTTTACCATTAATGAGCTCCAAGGGCTAAGATTAAATCACAAGTTTAATCTAATGGCTCTCATAAAACCCATGTTTACTTATAATCTGTTTTTCATCAAAATTTAAATTCACCATAAATCACATGTCTTATTACTCTATAAGTCATTTAATAATTTTTCCTTTATAAATTACTCAACCTCCTAAATTGGGAAAAATAACTCATCATGTCTTACTTGCCAAATTAAACCTAATACATCAAAATAAATTCTACTTTATCACCTTTAACAATCTTTTTTGGTATTTAACTAACTCCACAAATATTTTTAATAACTTTAAATTCTTTCTCTTGAAAATTTTATGATCCCCATTCTTGGAATATCACTGTTAATGACATTGAAATTTCTCTTGGGGTGTTACAATAAAATTATAGAGACAAAATTATGCTAGAAATTAAAGAATAAAGATTAAATTTTAAATTTAGGCATAATAGAAAAACCAAAACTGCAATTTAGCATTTTTATAATGTTCAAAAGAGATGGCACTAAATGGATTGGTGGGACATGTATCACATGAAAGAAGGCCTTCCTTTTATATGAAGTTATATAAATTCTTCTAATTAAATTTATAAAAATAAAGAATTTCTTATTTATGCATTTTGTTTATGCTCTTAACTGTAATATAGAAGTTTGTACAAGATATCATTTAAGTTTAGTTATAGAAGGCTATCTTCATTTCTACAATCCATAATGTTTAGGTTGTAAAATCTTAGATATAAAACTTAATAAATCAAGCTTTTTCATGTCAAATCATCAATGATAAAAGCTAAAGACGAAAACATACCTTAATCCATGGATATGTTGAAAATTTCATGCATTATGATTTTGATCTTATAAATTAACACATATGTATTTTGCAGAAGTGACTCTTTTTTTTTAAAGATAGAATTTTAAAAAGGTTGTATATGTGTAATTCAGGGACCATAACCTTAATATATAACTTTTGCACATTAATCTCAATTTTAATTAGCCTATCATAAATTAGACTTTAGTTACTAGAGTATCTACACATATTTGGCAAATACTTTATGTTAGAGTTGAGTGACTTGAATCCTTGTTAAAATAAAATACAGTGGTAAAATAAAATAAAACTAAAATTCATATAAAACTATACTTCTTTTATTTTTACATAAATTAGAATGAGGTTTTTCAACCTTACAACACATAATCTATTTGAAATTGATTATAATAAGGTATTTCAACCTATAAATAGATGTAGTCTAAACTCCTTTTGTATCATTCAAATTTGACATTAGTGAATTTTCTTCTCCTGTCCCCTTGGTGTTCTTTTTTATTTCTTTTTTCTTTGCAGTCATTTTATATTGTCATTGTCGACGTTCAACTTTTACAAACTGGTATCAAGAGCGTTTTTGGTTGCTTATCTTGATCATGGTAATTGCAACATTGAAGTATGATATTTCGCTGTTAGATCACAACACCATATCCAAATTATGGTAGATAAAATGTAGACAGTTTTTTGTGAAAAAAGGATTCGGAGGATGCTCTGCTAAGGATAGATAATATGCCTTCGACATTGATGGAGGGAGAGAAGAAGCATAAAGATTGAAAGGCTTTAACGCAATTATATTTGCATTTTTCGACTGAAATTCTATAGGACATGATGGAGGAAAAGACCACCACTGCATTATGGGAAAAGTTGCAGCAGCTATACATGTCAAAAACCCTAACTAGCAAGTTGCATATGAAGTAACGTATTTATGCTCATCGTTTGGAGGAATGTGCGTCTCTGCACAAACACTTAACTGTGTTTAAAGAAATTCTCTCAGACCTAGAGGCCATAGAGGTTTAGTATGATAAATAAGATTTAGGGTTAGTTTTACTTTGTTTGTTGCCCTCGTCTTATTTAACCTTTAGAGATACGATTTTGTATAACCACAAATCTCTCACAATTGATGAAGTTTATGCTTCCTTGACCTTGTATGAAAAGAGGAAACATCTTGTGGTTTCATTCTGTTCTTGAGGAGAAGGTCTCATTGTTCATGGGAGACAAGAATGAAAAACTGATGATAATTGTGGGAGGACACTGAAACAAAATCCTCGCAATAAATCTAAGGGTAGGTTGAGATTTCTAAAAAATGAGGTAAAACCTGTAACTTCTACAAGATGAAAGGGAACATTAGATCTGAGTTCTATAAGTTGCAGAACAATATCAAAAGGGAGGCTGAGAATTAAAAGGAAAAATAACCAAAACAATCTGGTGAAGCTGATGTTGTAGAAGACTACAACAATAGTGGACTCCTAGTTGCTTCTACTAACAACTCTAAAGTGAGCGAAGAGTGGATCCTTAATTTTTGTTGCACCTTCCATTTGAATCCCAATTAAGATTGGTTTACTACATATGAAACATTTTCTGAAGGTGTTGTTTTGATGGGAAATAATGCTTTATGTAAAAATCGCAGGTATTGACATACTCAAAATTAAGATGTTCGATGGAGTCGTTAGAACACTTAGTGGCATATGACATGTACCAAAATTGAAGAGGAATTTGATTTCATTGAGTACTCTTGATTCAAAAGGGCACAAGTACACAACTTAAAATGAGGTTCTGAAGATTAGCAAGGGTTCTCTCATTGTGATGAAAGAGCAGAAAAAGACTACCAAGTTATATGTTTTGCAAGGTTCTACAGTTACTAGTGATGCAGTCGTCGCTTTCTTTTCCTTGTCAGATGGCGATGTTACTAGACTGTGACATATCCGTCTAGGACATATGAGTGAGAATGACATGGCAGAATGAAGCAAAAGAGGTGTAACATCCTGATTTTCGGATTTTTTCGCGATTCTCGATATTTTGGTAAAGTTTTTAAAATTTGGTATTTGGTTGTGAAATTCATAATTTGAGTATGTAAATGGGCTTATGGAAGGCCCATGTGTTGGCCAAAACCCGGTAGAATTTTTGAATTTTGGACTTAAGAAGTTAGGGGCCTTGGATAGGTGGTCTTATTAAAATTTGTGGGTAAAATGTATCACAAAAGAGCCTCTAGTAAAGGGGCTAAGTGAAGCCGCTAGGGAGCTATAAAGGTGGCGTGTAAGTGGTTGGGGGAAGACCTGGGATCGATTCCCTGTGATGGCAAATATGATACTAATTTTTATGCTTTGAGCGTACAGAAGTTATAGTTGAATGAAACTCTGTGGGAGAGAGTTTGAAACAGTCAAATGCATGGATTAAGGAGGGATAAGGGGAGAGATTTTAAGGATTTGAGAGGGGGATAGAGTTAGCCGATTTGAGGGGATTAGAGAGGAGATTTCGGTAGAGGGGTTTTAGTTAGGGATTTTCGGGACTGAGGTACTTGTTGTGCCGTTTTCTTCTTTGTAACCATAGGATTAGTCTTCTTTTTTCTTCTTTCTTCTTCCCTAGCCGAATCTACCACCCTACCTTTCATCTTTTCTTCCTTTTCCTTCTTCCAAACCAGTCCACTACTTCCCTCTATTCAATTATTGTTTCTTTCCCTTACCTCCACTTTTGTCGAAAAATTGCAAAAGCTGAAACCTGTGGAGCTAGGTGGTGCCGATTCTTTGTTGCTCAGCAACCCTTTCTTTTTTCTTTTGAATTTTTGGTGGTAAATTCCCTTATCTTCTAGGCATAAATGGATTCAAGAAGAGACTGTGGTAAGTGCCCAAACTCTAAACGATTCCTATACTAACTGTTGGCAAAAGCCGAAACCCCTATAGTTTAGGGAGGTGGCCGAATTTGGGTATAGGCCTTATTGGGTTTCTTCTTTTAATCTTTTTTTATGGTTTGTATAGTGGAGGAGCAGCAAGGCGTAGTGTCTACTTGGATTAACTTGGATCATCGAAGTGACTAGATCTAGTCATCAAATTCGGCAAAGGTATGGATTCTAAGGCCATTATGGATGGTGGCCGAATGTGTAAGTGTGGGTAATGGATGGTTCTCGATTTGGTTTAATTATTATGAGATGATCTATAAGTAGTTGATTATAGGAGAAATCGTATAGGAGATCTCATTGAGGAATATCGCAAATCAGGTGTGTAACGAACCTTCTTTCGTAGCTTAAATCGATAAATGCCAAAAAGCCGAAATGCCGAAATTTTGGCATTTCGAGGACTTGTGAGCAAGCGAACGCTCATTGGTTAGTTAGATTCTCTAAGTTGATTATCGGGATTGCTGGAAAAGGTAAGAGCCCGATTTTTGGCATCACGGTAAGTTGGGCCTCGAGGGGCTGAAATCGAGCCCAATGGGCTTACGGCCCATTTGGGTAAATTTGGTAGGAAATGAAATCCTATTAAATTGCGCGTTAAGACTGGTAATACCATTGTGAAATATAGGCTAAACGGGCCTAGATGACTAAATCAGCTATGTAGGGCCCACTAGGGGTTTTTGGCCCAATAACTCGGTTTCGCTAAGAATGGGCCAGAATCGCTGTTTAAACACATGAATTGTTAGTAACTGTTAGTGAACATGGAAAACCCTAATATTTGGTAAAATTATGAAATTACCTTTATAATATGAAAATGATTGTTTTGCCCCTAGGTAAAAATGACCATTATACCCCCAGGGTTTAATTATAAATTTGATACATGGGGTTTTGATATACATGATTGATATGATATGCACATGATATGTATGATATGCACATGATATGTATGATATGCACATGATATGTACGATATGCACATGATATGTATGATATGCATATGATGTAATCATAAATGCATTGGGTTGGGTTTTTATATGGATGGAGGAAGTGCAAAAGGGCTTATGCCCCAGTTTACCAAAAAGGGCTTTTGCCCCAGTTATTAAAAGAGGCTAGGCCTCCAGTTATATGATAAAGCAGCTATGCTGCCAGTGGAGTGTTTTGGCTGGGTGGGTTGAGTTATTCCCCACAAGGAGAGCTTGGTTGGTACGGGTGGAGAGTAGCGGATGGTGGGTCGAGTAGTCTCCCCAAATGGGCTTGCATTCTTTCATTGGCATTACATGTGATAGTGAAATGGGCCTATGGGCCATACCGTTTACAGTAAAGGCTTCGGCCCAGTAATATGAAATATGAAAAGGCTTCGACCCAGTGTTACGAAATATGAAATATGAAAAGGCTTCAGCCCAGTGTTACGAAATATGAAATATCAAAAGCTTCGGCCTAGTATATGCTGAGATAGAATTTGGGCTTAGGCCCAGCAGGCTGATATTGTTTTAGGCTCTGAAAGGGGCTTGTTGCACATTGAGTTTCCAAACTCACCCCCTTTCATTAACCTTGCAGGTGAGCCTTGATTCGGGGACTTAGAGTCAGAGGGGATTCAGAGTGGCCACAGTGATTGCTTCTGGGCTTTCGAAATAAGGGATTGGTTTTCTTTAGTTTATTTTATTTATTACTTACTTTTTGGTTGTAATAAGGCCATTTTAACTTTATTATTTTTCTTTCTTTTCTGGAACTATTTTATTTCTAATAACTTTAACCCGGTTGATAATAATTTAAATAGGCTAGACTTAGGACGCCTTTTCAAAACGATACTTATTTTCAAAATAACGCAACGCCACGGTTATTCGATTTATCAAAGATATCAATTTTAAGAAATTCTAACTCGTTATGACCAAGTGTGGCAATGGTAGTGGGCATGTCTAGGATTAGATCCAATCGAAGAGCTTGGTACTTAAGCAGCCTTCATGGCTCACCTCCTCTGTTACGGATTCCTACCTGGTGCCCAGCTTCCATTCACTTTGTTAGCTTAACAAAAGCCAGTTTTTAAATACTAAAACGAACCATGGATTTTTAGACTTCTATGTGGCACGTCAGATTCGGCCATAACGTCTGGGCCGGGTTTGGGGTGTTACATTTAGTGGTATTAGAGCCTAGGTTGCAACAACTCGGCTATGGATCGGGTTCGAAAAAATTTTTGAAAAAAAATTCAAACTTAGACCAAGGTGGGTATTTTTGGAAATAGTTTTGAAAAGTTCTTTTCAAAGATATTTTACAAGGTATATATGATAAAATGGTTTAGGTTTTTCTGTTTTTACGGGTCTAAAATCAAGAATTTTAAAACAAAGGTATTTTTTTTAGATTTTAAGAAATTCTATTTTTCCGTAACTAAATACATGGGTTGTGGTTTTCAGTGGTTTGGAAAGAAGTGGCACACTGAATCCTCGGCACCAAGTCTGTAAGTATACCCTCTTTATGTTATATGATATTGATATGATGGTATGAATAGAACTGAGACCCTACTATAATACTTTAGATAGGGTAGAGTTGTAAAACAGTAGGAGTGAGAACTGTAGCTAGGCTACGACGTTGCGAAAACAATCCTTGAACTGCTATATTTCTATAAGACATCCCGTAATAAACAATTGAACATTAAACTAATGTCATAAAATTCGTAATCAGATAATTCGATATGAGTACAAGAGGAACTCGTGGACGAGGCCGTGGATGTGGTCGCGAAAGGGTATAAGCTGAATCTTCATCTTCAGGGCATAGGCCAGCTGAGGAGGCTGTGCCACGGGCAACTGAGACTGGGTCTTATGATCGGGCTGCGGAGGATGATGCTTTGTCCCAAGCCATGTTAAGGGTTTTAGAAAGAGTGGCTGGAGCTAGCACTGGGACAGTAAATAGGGGATCCATCTCGGAGCGACTCCGGGATAACAGAGCAAAAGTTTTTAGGGGCGTATCTGGAGTAGCCCCAAATGTGGTCGAATATTGGCTAGAGGCAATAGAGCGGATTATGGATGATTTTGATTGCTCTATGGAGCAAAAGTTGAAGGGGGCTGTGTCGTTGCCACGAGACGAGGCATACCGGTGGTGGATCACTGTGAGGGAGAGTACCCCGATTGAACGAGTAACTTGGGAATTGTTCAAAACTGCTTTTAAGGGGAGGTACGTTGGAGCTAGTTATGTGGATTACCGTCGAAAGGAATTTTTGAATTTGACTCAGGGTAATAAGACTGTCGCGGAGTATAAGGCAAAATTCTTGAGGCTGAGTCGATATGCTAGCGGGATAGTTGCAACTGAATATGAGCGCAGTGTTCGATTTCAGGATGGCCTCCGCGATGAGCTTAGGATATTGATAGCTCCACAGAGGGAGCGTGATTTGGTTGTATTGGTAGAGAATGCTAAGATAGCCGAGGAGGTAAAGAGGACTGAGCGGCAGAATCGTTAGAAGGATCGACCCAGATTTAAGAGGGATTTTGGACCCTCGAGTGCTACGAATCAGAATGTTAAAAGAGCTAGAATGGAGGGACCAGTTCGAGCAGTTCCAGTGAATACTTTTAGACCGCAGGTTTGCAGGGACTGTGGTAGGGTGCATATGAGGGAGTTTTGGAAACGTACTGGAGCATGTTTTCGATGTCGGTCAAAGGAGCATAAGTTCAGAGAATGTCCTCGGAGAGCAGCTCAGGAACTAGTTGCGGAACAAAGGGATGTCCAACCACAGCGAGGAGGACCACCACCATAGAGAGGTCGTGGGCAAGGTAGAGGTGGCAATGGAAATGGACGAGGATGTGGGGCACTTGGCAGGGATGCTGGGCATGCTAAAGCTTGACAGCCGGTGTTGGTTTATGCTGCACAACGCCGTGAGGAGGGTGACGCTCCTGATGTTATAACCGGTACGTTTTTCATTCATAGTACGCCTTATACTGCTTTGATTGAAGTGGGTTCCACTCACTCGTATGTTGCTTGTGATGTATTTGGGGCATTGAGTGTGCTTCCTGAGAAGACTGTGAGTGGGGTATCGGTGATAAGCCCATTAGAACATTCGGTTAAGGTAGATAAACTTTTTAGGGCGGTGCCTTAGGAGACACAAGATAAGATTTTTGAAGGAGATTTGATGGAGCTGCCATTTGGGGATTTTGATCTTATCGTGGGAATGGACCGGCTAACTAAGAATAAGGCGACGTTGGACTGTGCTGCAAAGAGAATGGTACTAAGAACCGCTAAAGAAGAGGAGATAATGGTCATAGGGGAACGAAGGAATTATTTGTCCAATGTTGTTTCGGTTTTAAGGGCCGAGAAGTTGATTCGAAAAGGTTGTGAGGTGTACTTGGTATTTGTAAGTCAAACTGAACGTGAAGAGATAACGGTGGAGTCAGTTAGGACCATCAGGGAATTTCAAGATGTATTCCCAGAGGAACTTCCTGGATTACCCCCGAACAGAGAAGTCGAGTTTGGAATCGACTTGTTACCTGGAACAGCTTCTGTGTCCATTGCGCCTTATAGGATGGCCCCAAAGGAGTTGGTAGAATTGAAAGCTTAGATTCAGGAACTGTTGGATAGAGGGTTTATAAGACCAAGTGTTTCCCCGTGGGGTGCACCAGAGTTGTTCGTAAAGAAGAAAGATGGGACCATGCGAATGTGTATTGACTATCGATAGTTGAATAAACTGACGATCAAGAACAAGTATCCTCTACCAAAAATCAACGATTTGTTTGACCAATTAAGAGGAGCTTCGGTATTTTCTAAGATCGACCTTCGGCCAGGATATCATCAGTTGAGAGTCAAAGAAGCGGATATTTACAAGACGGCATTCAGGACTCAATATGGTCATTACGAGTTTCTGGTGATGCCTTTTGGTTTGACTAATGCACTGACAGTATTCATGGATTTACTGAATCAAGTGTTTCATCCGTACTTGGATCGGTTCGTAGTTGTTTTTATCGATGATATCTTGATGTATTCGAAAACAGAAGAGAAGCATGATGAGCATCTTCGTGTTGTGCTACAAGTGCTAAGGGAAAAGCAACTTTATGCGCAATTTAGTAAGTGCGAGTTTTGGCTAAAGGAAGTCACTTTCTTGGGGCATGTTGTCTCTACTGAGGGGATCAAGGTGGACCCTCGAAAGATTGAGACAATTCTGGAATGGAAGCCACCGAGGTCAGTAACAGAAATCTAAAGTTTTCTAGGGTTGGAAGGTTTTTACCGGAGATTTGTGGAAGGATTTTCTGTTTTGGCAGCACCGTTAACGAAACTTATAAGGAAGGGAGCACCTTTTGTTTGGACGAACAAGCACCAAGAGGCTTTTGAGAAGCTGAAGAAGGTTTTGACAAAAGCACCGGTGTTGATTCAGCCAGAGTTTGGTAAGGATTTCACTGTGTACAGCGACGCGTCACATGTAGGTTTAGGCTGCGTGTTGATGCAAGAGGGTAAAGTGGTCGCTTATGCTTCACGACAGCTTAAGCTTCACGAAGTAAACTATCCTACACATGACCTGGAGTTGGCAGCGGTGATTTTTCCGCTTAAGATATGGGGAGAGATGCATTATCTATACGGATCACAAGAGTCTTAAGTACTTGCTGACTCAGAAGGAGCTGAATCTTAGACAGCGAAGGTGGATAGAGTTGTTAAAGGACTATGACTGTTCTATTGAGTACCATCCAGGTAAGGCAAATGTTGTGGCGATGCGTTAAGTCGAAGGGCGGTGGCAGAGTTGAAGGAAATGTTTGCTGGTTTAAGTTTGTATGATGATGGAAGCTTATCAGCTAGAGTTACCTCCAGAGCTGGATCGTATTCACGATGTTTTTCCTGTGTCCATGCTAAGGCGATATCGTTCTGACCCAGCTCATATCGGATTTGACCTTTGAAGAAGAACCTGTACAAATACTTGATCACGACCTCAAGGTGTGACAGCCCAAAATTGACCCTAGTCGGGAAGTGGTTTCGGGACCACAAAACCGAGTCATAAAAATAATTGATTTCCATATTCTATGCTTATTATGTGTGTACATGAGTATGTGGAAGTTTCATTCTCCAATTTGCCAATTGCATGAGAAATTATTAAATAGGGATTGATATGAGACATGGTGAAAATATGATAGGCTAATTTAAAATGGTCTATTAATGCATGTTGTGAAAATGATGGGTTTGCATGTCAAATTACCCAAAATTTGAGCTAGTGGTTGGCCATGCTATGGGTGGAAACATGTTGGGAACATGTTGGCCTAGTGAGGTATGTAGGAAAAAAATAAAATAAGGGGCATGGGCATAAAATAATGAAAAGGAGTATGATGAATACAAAAAAAAATGTGTGTAGTTGTTTCCCCCCCCCATTGCCGTGAGCTAAAGAAAAGAAAGGAGAAAATTTTTGTTCATCCTTTCTCATCTTCATTTAGCCGAAACTAGAAAGAAAAAAAAACAAAGAAAAAAAATGCTCATCCTTTGGTTCATCCTTGGCCAAAAATTTAAGGAGGAAGGAAGAAGAAAGGTTGAAGAGGTTCGGCCATGCATGTAGCTAGGCTAAGGTATGTTTGATGATGTTCCATGAGATGCATGCATGTTTTAGTTGTTAGCTTGAGTTCTACCTAGCCCATGGTCTAAATCTTGCTATGTGATGGAAATGACACTCGGCCATGGATGCATCATTCTTGGTTGATGTTTGATGTTGTGGTGATGAGGCATGAGGATGAGTTAAGATTCGGCCTAGGTGGAGTTTGTGTTAATGCCATTGCATGCTAAATATGAAGCTTGTTAATGATGCATGTGATGGTGGCTTGATGATTCTTGAACCTCCTTTTTAGCATTTTTGAGTGAGCACATATGTGCATTGGTTGCTAAATGGAGAAGAATCGGCTAGCAAGTTGTGTGCTAAGGCCGAATATAACTTTTGCATGTTAATGAGCAATGCATGTGTTAAATTGATGGAAAGGGAGAGGATGCTTTACTAGTGTGTATATGTGTGTATTAGCCAAGTTTTGAACTTGAAACAAAAGGGTGTTTAGTCAATACAAGTGACCATGCTTGTAGAATGTATTAAGTGTTGAAATCGGCCCCAAAATAGACATGCATATTCGGCCAAGGGGGAAAAATTAGCTAAAATGTTGAGTTTGATTCATGATTCCGTACATATGTGACTTTAATGTCTAATGTATAAATATGGGCTAAGTGCCTTGTGTTCCTCTTTTCGATGCTCAAATGATTAAATCAATTTATTTGTTTAATTAAGCTCAAGAGCAAAGGGGAACTAAATCCGATAAAGGGAAGGAAAAAGTGGTCGAATAGCTATCGGAATCGTTCGACAACACCCGAGGTAAGTTCTTGAGTAAGAGAGCTTAAATTAAGATTTGATTAGATCATGTTTTAAGCAAATCAAAATCATGCTCTTTGTGTGTGGCTATTGAGCCGAAATCACAAGAATGATAAGTGTCTTGTGTTTGAGTTTTGCTAACGAAAATGAAATACGAATGTGTCATGATTTATTGTTAAATGTGCATGGTTATTTGAATGATGTCCGGGCTAAGTCCCGAAGGCTTTGTGCTAAGTGACCATATCCGGACTAAGATCCGAAGGCATTTGTGCGAGATACTAATTCCGGGCTAAGCCCGAAGGCATTTGTGCGAGATACTAATTCCGGGCTAAGCCCGAAGGCATTTGTGCGAGTTACTAAATCCGGGTTAAGTCCCGAAGGCATTTGTGCGAGTTACTAAATCCGGGTTAAGTCCCGAAGGCATTTGTGCGAATTACTATAACCGGGCTATGTCCCGAAGGCATTTGAACGAGGAGCTATATCCGGTTAAATTCCGAAGGTACGTGATTTGGGAATGAATGAACTTGCTGTAAAATTCCAGTTAATACTCTCGAAACATCCCAACATTGAGGTATGTTTCGTATGTGCTTGAATTTAGTTGAGCCCTTACAAATAAGTATTCGCTCAGTTGATAAACGAGCTACCGGCCTTTGGCTGAGTTGATCTTTTGTGTATGTACATAAGGGTTGATAATGTGAAGCAAGTACGATATCGTAAATTTGTGCATATGAAATTATCCGTTTAGCTATATGAATGCTATACTTTTGTTGTGCTGGAATTCCTTGCTCAAAACTTACTAAGCATAAATTGCTTACTCCGTTTCATTGCTCCTCTGTTTTATAGATTTGGTTCTCCAGCTATCGGACTCGGGATCTTGAGGTCAAAGTCGCCCACACTATCAAAGCCCCCTTTTGGTACAATTTTGGTTGAACTTCGAAATGGCATGTATAGGACTACCCGTTTGCTGTGGGTCGTGGACCCTTTGGACTTGTATAAATTTTGGATAGCCATGCGAAAATGGCTTATATGTGTTTGAGTATATTGTTATAATCATTTGGTGTGGATATGCTTGACAAGGATTGGCCATGGGGATGGTTAATCACTTTCATAAATTGTGCTATTTATGCAAAAAGGGCTAGTTGAATCATGGAAACCATGAAATAGGTAAAGTCTACCTTAAAGGCAGATGCTGACAGCAGCAGTGATGTAGATTTGGAAAATCACTAAAAATAGTAGGAAGGGAATTAAATAGTGAATAAATTATGTAAACAAACCTTGATGAATCTAATTTCATAGGAAAGTAACGAAACAATCATACGGATAGTATGTTAAGAGATATTCAGGTTCTCGTGAGATAGGGCCAGAAAGGTTTCTGGATTTTCTGTTCCGACTTTGGAAATTCATTACAAATTAACCAGAGATAATTAGGAGTCATACCATATATGGATAGATTCCTCTCTGAGTCTAGTTTCTATAGAAACAAACGACATCAGTATTGGAGCCCTGTACAAGGAGATATCCAAGTCGTAATGCGCAAAGGTCAGGGTAGTCGATCCCTGTAACATGGGAGATTTTGACTAATAAACTGTACTAATTGGCCCGACCAAAAATTCTAGAAAAAAATATGTAGATGGGCATATGAGTCTAGTTTCATGGAAAAATCACGAAACTGATTTTCGAGTTGTGAAACTCAAGATATGATTTTTAAAGCGACTAGTACGCAGATTGGCAGTGTCTGAGAAATATTTTTATAAGGGGTTTAAAGTCTGTTAACACCTCGTGTTCGACTCCGGTGTCGGTCTCGGGTTCGGGGTGTTACAGAAGGTGTTGAGAAGGAAGTCAGTCCCATTAGTGAAGGTACTTTGGAGAAATCATGGCAAAGAAGAAGCTACTTGGGAGACCAAGGAAGCAATGAGTCAGCAATACCCTCAACTGTTTGGATCAGGTAAATTTCGAGGCCGAAATTTCTTTAAGGAGGGTAGAGTTGTAACATCCTGATTTTCGAGTTTTTTCGTGATTCTCGATATTTTGGTAAAGTTTTTAGAATTTGGTATTTGGTCGTGAAATTCATAATTTGAGTACGTAAATGGGCTTATGGAAGGCCCATGTGTTGGCCAAAACCCGGTAGAATTTTTAAATTTTGGACTTAAGAAGTTAGGGGCCTTGGATAGGTGGTCTTATTAAAATTTGTGGGTAAAATGTATCACAAAAGAGCCTCTAGTAAAGGGGCTAAGTGACGCCACTAGGGAGCTATAAAGGTGGAGTGTAAGTGGTTGGGGGAAGACCTGGGATCGATTCTCTGTGATGGAAAATATGATACTAATTTTTATGCTTTGAGCGTGCAGAAGTTATAGTTGAATGAAACTCTGTGGGAGAGAGTTTGAAACAGTCAAATGCATGGATTAAGGAGGGATAAGGGGAGAGATTTTAGGGATTTGAGAGGGGGATAGAGTTAGCCGATTTGAGGGGATTAGAGAGGGGATTTCAGCAGAGGGGTTTTAGTTAGGGATTTTCGGCACTTGGGTACTTGTTGTGCCGTTTTCTTCTTTATAACCATATGATTAGTCTTCTTTTTTCTTCTTTCTTCTTCTGTAGCCGAATCTACCACCCTACCTTTCATCTTTTCTTCCTTTTCCTTCTTCCAAACCTACCCACTACTTCCCTCTATTCAATTATTGTTTCTTTCCCTTACCTCCACTTTTGCCGAAAAACCGCAAAAGCCGAAACCTGTGGAGCTAGGTGGTGCCGATTCTTTGTTGATCAGCAACCCTTTCTTTTTTCTTTTGACTTTTCGGTGGTCAATTCCCTTATCTTCTAGGCATAAATGGATTCAAGAAGAGAGACTGTGGTAAGTGCCCAAACTCTAAACGATTCTTATAGTAACCGTTGGCAAAAGCCGAAACCCCTATAGTTTAAGGAGGTGGCCGAATGTGGGTATAGGCCTTATTGGGTTTCTTTTTTTAATCTTTTTTTATGGTTTGTATAGTGGAGGAGCAGCAAGGCGTAGTGTCGACTTAGATTAGCTTGGATCATCGGAGTGACTAGATCTAGTCATCAAATTCGGCAAAGGTATTGATTCTAAGGCCATTATGGATGGTGGCCGAATGTGTAAGTGTGGGTAATGGATGGTTCTTGATTTGGTTTAATTATTATGAGCTGATCTATAAGCGGTTTATTATAGGAGAAATCGTGTAGGAGATCTCGTCGAGGAATATCGCAAATCAGGTGTGTAACGAACCTTCTTTCGTAGCTTAAATCGATAAATGCCGAAAAGCCGAAATGCCGAAATTCTGGCATTTTGAGGACTTGTGAGCAAGCGAACGCTCATTGGTTAGTTAGATTCTCTAAGTTGATGATCGAGAATGTTGGAAAAGGTAAGAGCACGATTTTTGGCATCACAGTAAGTTGGGCCTCGAGGGGCTGAAATCGGGCCCAATGGGCTTACGGGCCCATTTGGGTAAATTTGGTAGGAAATGAAATCCTGTTAAATTGCGCATTAAGACTGGTAATACCATTATGGAATATAGGCTAAACGGGCCTAGATGACTAAATCAACTATGTAGGGCCCATTAGGGGTTTTTGGCCCAATAACTCGGTTTCACTAAGAATGGGCCAGAATCGCTGTTTAAACACATGAATGTTAGTAACTGTTAGTGAACATGGAAAACCCTAATATTTGGTAAAATTATGAAATTACCTTTATAATATGAAAATGACTGTTTTTCCCCTAGGTAAAAATGACCATTATACCCCCAGGGTTTAATTATAAATTTGATACATGGGGTTTTGATATACATGATTGATATGATATGCACATGATATGTATGATATGCACATGATATGTATGATATGCACATGATGTAATCATAAATGCATTGGGTTGGGTTTTTATATGGATGGAGGAAGTGCAAAAGGGCTTATGCCCCAGTTTACCGAAAAGGGCTTATGCCCCAGTTTACCGAAAAGGGCTTTTTCCCTAGTTATTAAAAGAGGCTAGGCCTCCAGTTATATGATAAAGCAGCTATGCTGCCAGTGGAGAGTTTTGGCTGAGTGGGTTGAGTTATTCCCCACATGGAGAGCTTGGTTGGTACGGGTGGAGAGTAGCGGATAGTGGGTCGAGTAGTCTCTCAAATGGGCTTGCATTCTTTCATTGGCATTACATGTGATAGTGAAATGGGCCTATGGGCCATACCGTTTACAGTAAAGGCTTCGGCCCAGTGTTACGAAATATGAAATATGAAAAGGCTTCGGCTTAGTATATGCTGAGATGGAATTTGGGCTTAGGCTCAATAGGCTGATATTGTTTTGGGCTCTGAAAGGGGCTTGTTGCACATTGAGTTTCCAAACTCACCCCCTTTCCTTAACCTTGCAGGTGAGCCTTGATTCGGGGACTTAGAGCCGGAGGGGATTCAGAGTGGCCACAGTGATCACTTCTGGGCTTTCGAAATAAGGGATTGGTTTTCTTTAGTTTATTTTATTTATTACTTACTTTTGGGTTGTAATAAGGCCATTTTAACTTTATTATTTTTCTTTCTTTTCTAGAACTATTTTATTTCTAATAACTTTAATCCGGTTAATAATAATTTAAATGGGCTAGACTTAGGACGCGTTTTCAAAACGATACTTGTTTTCAAAATAAAACAACGTTACGGTTATTCGATTTATCAAAGATATCAATTTTAAGAAATTCTAACTCGTTATAACCAAGTGTGGCAATGGTAGTGGGCATGTCTAGGATTGGATCCAATCAAAGAGCTTGGTACTTAAGCAGCCTTCATGGCTCACCTCCTCTGTTACGGATTCCTACCTGGTGCCCAGCTTCCATTCACTTTGTTAGCTTAACAAAAGTCAGTTTTTAAACACTAAAACGAACCATGGATTTTTATACTTCTATGTGGCACGTCAGATTCGGCCATAACGTCTGGGCCAGGTTTGGGGTGTTACAAGAGGACTTCTTGATGGACAATGCATTAGCAAACTAAAGTTCTGTGAGCACTATGTTTTTGGGAAGCAAAAGTGAGTTCGATTTACCAAAAGAATCCATAACATGAAGGGAACATTGGATTATATTCATTCTGATCTTTGGGGACTATCCAAAGTACCTTCGAACGGTGACACTAATTATATGTTGATGATCATTGATTATTTTTCCATAAAAGTTTGTGCATTCTTCCTAAAATAGAAAAATGATGTGTTTTTCGTGTTTAACGCTTGGAAAACTATGATCGAGAAGCAAATAGGAAAATAGATAAAACACCTCCACACAGATAATGACTTGGAATATTGTTCTAATAAGTTTAATGAATTCTGCAAATCAGAATGAATCATGAGACAGTTGACAGTTTGTCATACTCCACAGCAAAACGACGTTACAGAATGGATGAATAGAACAATCATGAAAAAGGTTTGATGTATGTTATCGAATACTTGTTTACCAAAGTTGTTTTGGGCTAAAGTGACCTCTACTGCATATTTTTGATTAACCGGTCTCTGTCCGTTTCCATTGAGAAAAAAGACTCCACAAGAGGTACGGTCTGGTAATATTGCTGATTATTCTGATTTGAAGATTCTTAGGTGTCCTGCATATGCTTATGTTGATAATGGGAAATTGGAACCTAGATCAATTAAATGTTTTTTTCTTGGTTATAAGGTTGGTGTTAAAGGGTATAAGTTATGGTGTCCTGAAAATAGAAAAGTTGTGATTAGCAGAAATGTTATTTTTTATGAAACTACTATTGTAACAGCTCGATTTTTGTGTCTAGTCGGAATAGTAGTTTTGGGACCACGAATTTGACGTTGAAAAAAATATTTTTATTATATTTTTATGGTCTACAATTTTATGGAATGATTCTATGAAAATTTCATCTGAAAATTTTGATGTTTAATCACTCAATTTAGTAAAAAGGACTAAATTGCAAAAAAGTGCAAAACTTGAGTTCTAGAATCTAGAGGTGTATAATTGCTATGAAATTCTAAATTTAAGGTCTTTAGATGGTAATTAGACCATTTGTTAAGTTAGTGGACAAAAATGGACATGGTAGGGTGAAATTTCGAAGTTTTAAGTAAGGGGCATTTTGGTTATTTGGTAAATAAAGCAAAAATAACTAAAATAAAAGATGTTCATCTTTCTAATTTCATCCCTTAGTGCCAAAAATTGAAGGGTCTCCATAGCTAGGGTTTCATGCTCGATTGTAAGTTCATTCTAGCCCCGATTTTAATGCTCTTTACATTTTTGAAGTTGTTGTAACTCTATCTACCTATTTCTACCACTAATTTAAGAAATAATCAAAGTCTAAATTTTTACCCATGATAGATAATTGTGTATCTTGATGCCTAATGGTAGAAAATGTACGTTAGATGTAAGATAAACAACTTTTGCTAGGTGATTTTTGATGGAAACGTCAAAAAGGACCTATTTGTAAAATTTATAAATTAAGTAGTAAAAGTGTGATTAAGTGGAAAATTTGGGATGGTATGAGTATGAAAATGGTTCGACTAGGCTTGGGTTTGAAGAAATTGGATACATTTCAATTATGAGCTGAGGGACTAAATTGTAAAAATGTGAAACATTAGGGGAAAAAATGTAATTTTGTCATAATATGGTTTTTGGACTAATTTGAAAAATGTGTGCATTAAACAAGTTAAATTTGTTATTATAGATCAAGAAAAATGAGGTTCAGACGTAGATCGGGAGAAAAACAAAGTGTTTGACGATTAGGTCCAATTTCACTATTTTTGTACCGAGGTAAACTCGTATGTAAATAACACATTTTTATATTTATGTTTTAAATGCTTTAATATTGTATGAATTGTGAATGACTCTTTGGACATATTCGACAAATTTTTGACAAGTGAGAATTCCCGGTTGAGCCTTAGGGATAGAATAGGATACAAGTGACATGTCACTAAGAACCCATGTGTTATGTGAGCCAGGTGCTGCTCTCGTATGTCCTACCTGTGGCTAGGTAGTCCGACATGTGTTGTAGATACCTGACAGCTTGTGTGAGCAGCACTGGGTAGCTATGTCCCGATTGATAGCTTGTGTGAGTGGACCCGCGAATAGTTCGAAAATGAGCATATATGTATTATGAGATGTGAGGTAGCTTTGGCTACATATATGGCACTAATGTGCAATATTTCTGAGTATCCGTTAATATTCCAAGTGTTCAACAGGATTGTCAGAGTTGTGAAAGACTATGGTATGTTACGAGTTGGAATATGTATGTATGTAAAACTCATACGTAATTAGCTCGATAAGTGATGAACCCTTGGTAAGGTTATGATTGGGTAAGTTAAGACTAAAGGTTTTGATATCTTTCATGTTAATTTTTATCATGCTAATAGTATGTTAAATGTGTGGTTATGATGCTTATTATTTGCATAGAAACTTACTAAGCAATAAAGCTTACCCTGTAACAACCCGTCTTTTTGTCAAACCGAAACAGTGGTTTTGGACCCCAAATCTGAGGTCAAAATATTTAGTTTATTATTTTATTAAAGTTTACAGCATGATCGAATTATTATGTAAAAGTTTCGTAAAGAAATTTTACTGTTTGAATGTTTAATTCGGTAAAAAGGACTAAATTGCGTAAAGCGTAAAACTTGAGTTCTAATAGCTAAAGGTGTCTAATAGCTATAGAACCTTAAATTTAAGGTCCTTATGTTATAATTAGGCCATACCTGGTGTGAGTGGACTTATATGGACATATTATTAGATGTTTAAATGGTTTATAACAAGGTTATTAATGTAATTTGGTATTAAATGGTTAATTAAATTATAGGAAAACAAAATATCACTTTGTTTCTTCTTCATCTAGCCAAATTTAGGAAACAAAAACACCATTATAGGAATTTTAAAGGTTTTTCCATCAATCTTTAAGCATGTAAGTCCATTTTTGCTTAGCTTTTAATGATTTTTACGTTTTTGAGATCGTTGTTTCGTATTCTAGCTAGTCTGTACCCTAGATTTTGAAACTACTAAAGATTTATCATGTTGCCATTGTTGAATGCTTGAGTAAATTGATGGTTGATGATGGATTTTGAATATTTTTTGATAGTTAAACTAGTTTTGTAAAGTAATTTTTGACAAAAATGCGAAATAGGGATTAAATTGTGAAAATGTAAAATGCGGTGGTTAAAAGTGTGAAATAATGAAAGATATGCACTGCTAGGAGTCCCTATGAAATTTGGCTAGGCATAGGTTGGTACTAAATTGCATGACTTTGCAATTTTATATGATAAGGACTAAATTGTAAAAATGTGAAAAGTATAGGGGCAAATGTGTAAATTTTCAAAATATGAATTATGGGCTAAATTGAATAGATTGGATACTGAATGTATTGAATTTGATAATATATAGATCAAGATAAGCCGAGATCGAGTTTAGATCGGGGAAAAGGATAAGTAGACGAGTAGTTGATAGTTTCCATCCTAGCAAATTAAGGTAAGTTTGTATAATTAGAATCGAACTTTTAAGTACTTGTGATTATTTGAATGAACGAATGTAATTGAATAAATGATCTACTTGAGATGTAAATGCCTTATCGATATAGCTTACTTGTTACCGAGCCCCGTTTGAACCGTAAGAATTCATAGGATACGAGTGACATGTCACTATGGTTACTGTTTTGGTCAAGCTGCTGCATTTGTTGCGGACTCATCACAGCTCATATGAGCTTACTGATATATCAGCTCGTACGAGCTTACTATTTCAGCTCGTAAGAGCTTGCTGATTCAGCTCGTTAGAGCTTACCGTTTCAACTCAGTAGAGTTTGTTGTCCATCTGCTCAGGAGGAGCTTATCGATCATGGCTTGAAAGAGCTAAAATGATAATGAGTTGATGGATTACTGATGTATATCACCCCAGTATTCTTTGAAGTTCTAATGGGTTCAATAGGCACAAATACTATTTATTCTGATGAGTACTATTATAAAATGAATTATTGATTATATGATTGCGAGTGAAATGTTGAATATGATGTCCATGATATATGAATTTGATATGATATATATATTGAGTATTGAATTAAGATAATGGATGATTTCACATATTTATATGACTAACCTATTGATGAATGCTTTGTTAGGCATTTGGAAATTGTATTGAGTTTATCTTATTTATTTACCTAAATTTGGCATAAATGGTAACTTTAATTCTAAATTATACGGGATTACTAAGCTTGAAAGCTTACTTTGTTTCTTTTTCTATGTTTTAAAGCTGTAACTATGGCATGTATAGGCTAGTTTTAAAGATGATAAAAATGGTTACTTAATATTGATAAACCGTAATTTATACATATTTTTACCCCATGTTTAACGCATTTTATAGGTGATTTTCTATTGGAATTGGTGAATTCGATGCTCCTAATGCTTTAATTCCATGCTTTACACTTAGGAGAGCATAGGAGAGCGAAAGGAACGAGAAACGGGCCAAAAATAGAGAAAATGGGCCAAAGTACGAAATCAACACGGCCTGGACCTCCTCACACGGGCATACCGCACGGCCATGTCAATTTGGCAGGCTCGAGCACAGCCTGAAGTAATCGAACACGGGCGTGTTGTGACAGCCCTATTCTGACCCTAGTCGGAAAGTGGTTTTGGGACCGCTAAACCAAGTCGCAGAAATAATTGAATATAATATTTTATGTCTAAAATATGTGATCATGCATGTGTGAAATTTGAATGCTTTGATTTTTGTCAATTTGAATGTGTTTCTAAATAAAAAAGGACATATGTGAAAAGCTTTGAATATATGTGTGGCTTATTTTAAGTGATTAATTATTGAATGATACAAATGAGTGGGTTTGCATGTCAATTTGCCACTTTTAATGTTAGTGGCCGGCCATGATGGTTTTGATGAGCAAAATAAGCATATTTTATATGTATAATAATGAATTGATATTTTTTAAGTAGTTTATTGATATATTCATTATTATATAGTTTATTGATAAAAATAAAATAAGAATTTGGTGAAGAAAACAAGAACTCATACCTAGCTGAAATTCATAAAACGAAGAAGAGTGAATGATGGTTTTGGGACCGTTCGGTCAATTGGAGGCAAATTTGAAGGTAATTTGATGTGGTTTTGTAAATTGTTGATGAATTTGTGTTTCTCTTCTTTTTCTAGCCGAAACCCACTTGATAAATTTAGTTTATGAGGCATTTTAGATTCGGCCTTAGTGAAAATGAGTGAGGAAATTTGAGTTGAGGATAGAAGCTAGTAAACGAATGTTCAATAGACAATTTGATACCAAAATTCATATGTTTATGAGCTTGTTTTTGAAAAGTATGTTACATGTGAGTGATTAGTTCATGAAGGGATTTTCGGTTATGTTTGTTTTGTATGAGTAATGGATTGTTGAGTTCATGCTATTATGAATAAAATTGATTAAGAGTGGCTTGAGATAATTAAATATGCATGTGGGTGGTAAGATGAGCATTCGGTTTTTATCATGGAAGCATAGGGAGCTTGTTAAAAGTTGAATTTTATAAAAGTTAAACGTGTGTGTGCTTGTGCTAGTGCCGAATGTGCCTCGGGTGATTTAGCATTGAGTTTGGTGTTATATGAATTGAGTTTTATGGTTTTGGATTTTTTTTAAAAAAATAAAAATAAACAATATAATAATAAAGTTTTAGTAATTATACATGTGTTTGCCGAATCTAGAACTAAGGAAATGCATAATGAACATTCGGTTTTGGACTTTTAAGTGTTGTTAAATACTTTGAATAATATATATAAGTGGCTTTGATATGTGAAATTCGGCCAAGTGGTTATAAGCATGATTTTAGAAATTCAATGATATTCGGCCAATTTGAATAATTCATGGCACCTCAAGCAAATTAGCTTTAGATGTTATTAAATATTGAAGATTATTTAAGCATATTACCAAATGTGATTTTAGTTAATGATTCGGTTATGAGTGCTGATTATGTTTTATAATTAGCCGAATGTGTATATATATGCTATGAGGTGGTTTAGCTTAAAGAAAATTAAGGTGCTCGGAAGGTGATTGCCGTGGATAGTTTAAGTAATGAAATTTAATTTTTGTTATGTAAAGTGATGACATTGCCGTTTGTAAATTGAGTAGTTAAAATTGTTGATTGAGCATCAAGAGCTTAAGGGGACAAACTCAGATTGAGGAAAAAACGAAGGTAGTCGTGTAGTCGATATAGCCGTTCGATAACTTTTGAGGTAAGCTCTTAAACGATTAAGTTGAATTTATGAGTTTAAAGATTAAATGGATATAGAATAAAGTTTTAGTATATGTGATATATAAATATATATATTTTTGAATGATTAATAGTGTTCATAATATGAGCCAAAAATGGCTAGCTTACTCGATTGAATTGTGCATGGAAATGAGGTATATGCTAAAAGAGTTTTAGAGAATGATATATGATCTCTGTGTTTCGGTTAAGTAATGGTAAATAGAATGAGTATGAATTTAGTGAGGACATGTGTGATAGCCAAATGTCTTATGAACTAATATGTGTGAATTGTATTTTGAATATATGAGATAAGATGGAATAACCGAAAGCATCATGAGTTAAGACGTGAATAAAATACTATGAATTTCTTGTAAATGCCGAATAGTGAATGCATTTGGCTATGAATTTATGCTTTAAATTCTTGAATGTATTTGAAATCAATATAAGGAAATGGTATTTTAATAAATTATGTGATGAAATTACCGAATGAATTATGAGATGGATTGTGGATTAATGTTACAAAGTAAGTGAAACTATTAATGTGATTAGGAAATTGAAGAAGGGAAATTGAGATCTTCGTAAGTTCTTAAGTGTTTGAACTTTTGGAAATTTAAGAGTAAATTGTAATAGATCTGCTTGGGACAGCAGCAATAACGTGATTTTGGAAAATCACCATAAATTGTGGGAGTGGAGTTAGAAGCTGTAACACCCCAAACCCAGCCCAGACATTATGGCTGAATTCGACGTGCCACATTGAAGTGTTTTTCGAAAACCATGTTTCCATTAAAAACCCTTCTTAATAATTAAAAACTTATACCCTTTTTAAACCTTGTTAGAAACCTCAGCTGAATAACATTCTTAACAACTTTGTAAACATCTTGGCAGCTGCAGAAGCTTGATTTAAAAACAATTGCCGTTACGTGATGTTTTGAACAACAGTAGTTGCTTTGGAAAACCGTGTTCTAATACTAGCAATTATAAGAACAATAAATAAAATTCCAAATTTGAAATCCAGAAAATTGCAACGGCTTTACTACAACCCACATAAAACATTTAAAAGTAATAATCAAAACTATAAAATAAACAGTGTGTGTGGTTTCCTCCGAGCCCTTCGCAGCCCCAATCCGTCTAAGGTTGGAAATTACCTGAAAGGTTAATAAACGGGGTGAGTTTACGAAAACTCAGTGTGAAATCCCCTACTATATAAAAGGAATAGTGTAACACCCCGTACCCGAGACCGTTGCCGGAGTCGGACACGAGGGGTTCATAGACTAAATTCGCTTACTATCGCAGTCCATTTTAAAAATTTCCAGGCAGTTGGCTAACTGCGTCACTGTCACCTTAAAAATCATATCTTGAGTTTCACAACTCGAAAATCAGTTTCGTAATTTTTCCCTGAAACTAGACTCATATGCCCATCTACATATTTTTTCTAGAATTTTTGGTCGGGCCAATTAGAACAGTTTATTCGTTAAATTCTCCCCTGTTACAGGGTGCGACTACACTGACCTTCATGCATTACGATTTGGATATCTCCCTGCACAGAGTTTCAATACTGATGCCGTTTGTTTCTATAGAAACTAGACTCAGAGAGGTATCTATACATATATGACATGACTCCTAATTATCTCTTGTTAATTTATAATGAATTTCCAAAATTGGAACAGGGAATCCAGAAACCGTTCTGGCCCTGTCTCACGAGAACCTGAATATCTCTTAACATACTGTCCATATGATCGTTTCGTTACTTTCCTATGAAAATAGATTCATCAAGGTTCGCTTACATAATTTATTCACTATCTAATTCCATTCCTACTATTTTTAGTGATTTTTCACATCCACATCACTGCTGCTGCCAGCATCTATTTTTTTTAAGGTAAACTTTACCTATTTCATGATCCTCCATGGATCAACTAGAGTTTGTCATACATATTCCAAAAGTGATCAAGAATAACCCTTCCCATGGCTAACCGTTACCAACATTTCCATACCTCTCGATGGACAACATACAAAACGATTATAATGCTATGATCAAAGTATATTTAAGCCATTTTCGCATGGCTATCCAAATTTACACAAAACCGAAGGGTACATGACCAACAACAAAAGGGTAGTCCTATACATGCCATTTCAAAGTTCAACCAAAATTGTACCAAAAGGGGGCTTTGATAGTGTGGGAGACTTCGACTTCCAAAAATCCCGAGTCCGATAGCTAACGAACCAAAATCTATAAAACAGAGATTCAAAGAACGGAGTAAGCATTTAATGCTTAGTAAGTTTTAAGCAGTGTCAACAGATAACAATCAAATTATAACATAGTTGTTCGTATTTTTTATTTCACTCTTCCTTCGGGCATACCATCCCTTTACCGAATATGCACATCTCATCATATACAATAGGCAGATAAACTTTCACATAAAAGTGAGCTCATGTGACATAGATATATCGTATGATTTCACATAACCTCTCACACTGATCCGATGCCACATAATCATAGGAATAGTCTCATAGATTGCTCTCGTATGCATCACATAACTACCTTATGATTTAGTGCAAATCAAGCTCACATATAAACTTGGAGTACATACCTGTTTAACCTTTCGCATTGAATATATTTATAAGCAATTCTCATTACGAAGTCTTACCCGGACATAATCTCCACACGAAGTTATCGGGTCTTACCCGGACAAAATCCCCACACGTAGTCATCGGGTCTTTAGAGCTCGGATATAGTACGAGCACGAAGCTTACGGACATTAATCAGTGATAATATTCTCGCATAAAGCCTGCGGGGTTTTAACCCGGATATAGTACTGACACAAATGCCCTTCGGGACTATCACATTTATACACTTTCACATCCATCACGTTGGCCACTCGGCCCTGTCACATATATACACTTTCACATTCATCACATCGGCCATTAGGCCTTATCACATATATACACTTTCACATTCATCACATCGGCTATTAGGCCTTATCACATATATACACTTTCACATTCATCACATCGGCCATTAGGCCTTATCACATATATACACTTTCACATTCATCACATCGGCCATTAGGCCTTATCACATATATACACTTTCACATTCATCACATCGGCCATTAGGCCTTATCACATATATATACACTTTCACATTCATCACATCGGCCATTAGGCCTTATCTCATATATGCATGTTCACATCCATCACATAGAATCCTAAATCAAAATATAGATTTTCATGTATTCACATCACAATTATCCAAATATACTTCACATACCACATATACTTTCACGTATACACACTGTGTTGGCTGAATCTACATCTATCATTTTCCAATATCACAATTTAGAATTCACGTATGGGTTTAATCAATAGCTTATGAGCAACTAAAACAAGTTTATCAAGGTTTACAACACAATCTCAAATTCAGCACAAGCTATTTTTCCTGAGCAATAGTCACTAAATTATTTATAACTAGAGCTACGAAACTCCAAATCACTTTCCATTAATTTTTCCTGAATATAGACTCGTATATCTTCCATCCATAAAATTTCCAGAATTTTAGGTTTGGCCAATCAATACCAGATTTTTCTTAAAGTTTCCCCTGTTTCACTGTTTGACTAATCTGACCACTCTTCACTACGAATCAAATTTCTCATTTTACAGAATTCAAAATGTGTTGTATTTGATTTCATTTGAAACTAGACTCATTAAGGAGTCTAAGCATATAAATTTTATCTTATAACCATTTTTGTACAATTTATAATGATTTTCTAAAAACAGAACAGAGGATTACAGTGTCATTCTGTGCTGTCTCACACAACTTTAAGTATCTCATTATCAGAAATTCCTTTGCTTACACGGTTTCTTTTATAAGAAACTAGACTCATTAAGCTTTAATTTCATGTCTCATTCAGCCTCTAATTCAAATCCATAAATATATGGTGATTTTCTAAAGTCACGTTACTGCTTCTGTCCTAAGCAGACTATTTCAAATTACCCTTAAATTCCCAAGCTCAAACACTTAAGAACTTACCATTTGAGCTTAGAACATATCATGGCCACATCATATCTTATTAAATCAACTCATAATGTCCTATTATAATTGAATTTACTCAACGTTTAATCACTTAAAACTTACCTCGGAAGTGGTCGACGATTAGATATCCACGGCTATTCGTTTACTTTCTCTTTTCCCCTATCCGACTTTGATCCTCTAAGCTCTTGAGCTTAACAACCAATATGCAAGATATCACATATACATAACTTAGCTTATGAGAACATATGTATTACATCATAAACACATCTTTTACCAATTACCTCACTTAAGCCAAATTTTTATAATCAACCACAAAAAAATATACCACAATTCATACTTCCAAAATGAGCTACTTCCATGGCCGAATATATTTCATCATTAACATAATGCATTTTCGAATCATATAATCAATATCACATACACATCACCCAAACACAAATCATACCTATCATATAACAAGCATAACAAAATAAACCAACCATGTCAAATATAACCATAATTTGATCAAACCTTGAAACCGAACTTAACAAAATAAACAAGCCATTGAATGATTAGAACATGAACTAACCACCTTCTTTATACATAATTTTCCAAGAATTTCAAGGTACTTACCTCTTCCAAACCTCAAAATTCTAAGTTTAATCTATGGGATAAGTAGAGTTTGAACTAATCATCTCAAACATGCATAGATTTTCAAGAATCATTCAATACATACCTCATTCGAGCCATCTTCTAAGCCAAAAATCAAGGCAACCAAACCTTCTTCTCCCTCCCTTTAGGCTACGGCAATGGAGGACAAGGATCAACCCACTTTTGATTCAATTTTCTCTATGACCGAATGCACTTACCTCAAATTTTTAGCTTGCTATCTTGCCGAAATCCTCAAAACATATTTCTTCTTTCTATCATGTTTTTTTTCGGTCAAGAAGAACAAAGAGGATGAAGCCTTTTTTTTTTGTTTTCATCATTTTCCCTTCCATTATTTTATTACCATGCTCCTTATTTTATCATTCCTCCCATAAAACACCAACATAACATGTTATGACATGTTTTGCCCATCACACTTTGTCCACCCTATTTGTCATGGCCGGCCACTACTAATTAGGGGGGAAAATTGACATGCAAGTCCTCCTTTTTGATTACATGCACTATTAGGTCCTTGTAGATTAGCCTATCACATTCCAAAAATGTCACCCATAAGTCCTTTTGACTAAATTCACATGCAATTTACTAAATCGAAGCCTAAAACTTTCACACCTTCATAATCACATATTTTAGACAATAAATATCACATTCAAATAATTTGGTGACTTGGTTTAGCGGTCCCGAAACCGCTTTCCGACTAGGGTCATTTTAGGGCTGTCACAACTCTCCCCCACTTAAGAAATTTTCGTCCCCGAAAATTTCTACCGATGCATAGTTTAGGATAACGTCCTCTTATTGAATTATATCCACAAAGACATTAGCTCATTGATAGCAATTGTAATTCATTATTGATTTCGCATCGATCTATAAAATCATTTTCTTATCTTAAAACAAATACATAAACATTTCTACAAGTATGCACATATATCTCATTTTCTTGATTTCATAAGTAATAATCACTTAATTTAATTCACAAATGCATTTCAAACACATATTAAGCACATATTAATATGTATAATTCACATCATCAACCCACATATTTGTAACCCACATTTTCATTCATGTATAAGCTGTAACCTGACCGAAAGTACACATATACTCAAACATCCCAATAAATATCCTTTATAACTTTATCACATCTCAATATTCAACTTAACTCATTTCCAAAAGAAAATCAACTTCCACATACCTGAACATTGAATTCATTTAGCACATTTAATCACTGTTAACGATACCCGTTGAATCATTCGAAATCATTACGGATACTCATTAAGCACATATAGCTCTTACAATGCCATATCCTAGATATGGTCTTTCATATGCTCACATATCGAGCCGATGCCATGTCCCAGACATGGTCTTACACACTATCTCAAATCAATGCCTTCGTCCTAGACGAGGTCTTACATGAATTCCACTTCACACACTTAGTGCCCACTGACCGATCTCGCACTCATAGTGCTCGATTAAAGGAATTCGCACACACACAGTGCCTCTAATCATTCACACACATAGTGCTCTTATTCATTCGTTATTACACATTAAAATGACTTAACCAAGTCTATAAACATCATGTATGTACACTTTTAAACATATCATCTCATTTAAATTTGAATTCGTATAGTAATGAATACTTAAACTTTGCTCAAATTACCGGCACGAAGCCTACTGGGCACGAAGGCCCGAATACACGTCACCAGCATGATTGCTCTTCGGGACCTAGCCCGGATATAACACCAGCACGAATGCTCTTCGGGGTTTAGCACGGATATATCACTAGCACGAATGCTCTCCGGAACTTAGCCCGGATACATCACTAGCATGAATGCTCTTCGGGACTTAGCCCGGATACATCACTAGCACGAATGCTCTTCGGAACTTAGCCCGGATACATCACTAGCATGAATGATTTTCGGGACTTAGCCCGGTTATAGTAACTCGCATAAATGCCTTCGGGACTTAACCCGAATTTAGTAACTCGCACCAATGCCTTCGGGCTTAGCCCGGAATTAGTAACTCGCACAAATGCCTTCGGATCTTAGTCCGGATATGGTCACTTAGCACAAAGCCTTCGGGACTTAGCCCGGATATCATTCGAATAACCATGCACATTTAACAATAAATCATGACACATTCGTATTTCATTTTCATTAGCAAAACTCAAACACAAGACACTTATCACTCTTGCAATTTCGGCTCAATAGCCACACACAAAGAGCATGATTTTGATTTGCTTAAAACATGATCTAATCAAATCATAATTTAAGCTCTATTACTCAAGAACTTACTTATGTTATACCCTTCTCAATATTGACACATCATAAGCATGTCTCAGTCCTCTCAATACCATCTGCTACAGCTCGATCGGGATCGGAATTCATTACAATAAATAAACACATTTTCAATTGTCAGAAATCACCACACTACCAAATATTCACATAATGGCATGTATAGCTAGACCCAAACGTATTACGGTAGTCCTAGAATCGACTAAACCGTAGCTCTGATACCAATAAAATTGTAACACCCCGTACCCGAGACCGTTGTCGGAGTCGGACACGAGGGGTTCACAGACTAAATTCGCTTACTATCGCAGTCCATTTTAAAAATTTCCAGGCAGTTGGCTAACTGCGTCACTGTCACCTTAAAAATCATATCTTCAGTTTCACAACTCAAAAATCAGTTTCGTAATTTTTCCCTGAAACTAGACTCATATGCCCATCTACATATTTTTTTCTAGAATTTTTGGTCGGGCCAATTAGTACAGTTTATTCGTTAAATTATCCCCTGTTACAGGGTGCGACTACACTGACCTTCATGCATTACGATTTGAATATCTCCCTGCACAGAGTTTCAATACTGATGCCATTTATTTCTATAGAAAATAGACTCAGAGAGGAATCTATACATATATGGCATGACTCCTAATTATCTCTGGTTAATTTATAATGAATTTCCAAAGTCGGAACAGGGAATCCAGAAACCATTCTGGCCCTATCTCACGAGAACCTGAATATCTCTTAACATACTGTTCATATGATCGTTTCGTTACTTTACTATGAAAATAGATTCATCAAGGTTCGCTTACATAATTTATTCACTATTTAATTCCATTCCTACTATTTTTAGTGAGTTTTCACATCCACATCACTACTGCTGCCAGCATCTGGTTTTTTTTTAAGTTAAACTTTACCTATTTCATGATCCTCCATGGATCAACTAGAGTTTGTCATACATATTCCAAAAGTGATCAAGAATAACCCTTCCCATGGCTAACCGTTACCAACATTTCCATACCTCTCGACGGACAACATACAAAACGATTATAATGCTATGATCAAAGTATATTTAAGCCATTTTCGCATGGCTATCCAAATTTACACAAAACCGAAGGGTACATGACCAACAACAAAAGGGTAGTCCTATACATGCCATTTCAAAGTTCAACCAAAATTGTACCAACAAGGGGCTTTGATAGTGTGGGAGACTTCGACTTCCAAAAATCCCGAGTCCGATAGCTGACGAACCAAAATCTATAAAACAAAGATTCAAAGAACGGAGTAAGCATTTAATGCTTAGTAAGTTTTAAGCAGTGTCAACAGATAACAATCAAATTATAACATAGTTGTTCGTATTTTTTATTTCACTCTTCCTTCGGGCATACCATCCCTTTACCGAATATGCACATCTCATCATATACAATAGGCAGATAAACTTTCACATAAAAGTGAGCTCATGTGACATAGATATATCGTATGATTTCACATAACCTCTCACACTGATCCGATGCCACATAATCATAGGAATAGTCTCATAGATTGCTCTCGTATGCATCACATAACTACCTTATGATTTAGTGCAAATCAAGCTCACATATAAACTTGGAGTACATACCTGTTTAACCTTTCGCATTGAATATATTTATAAGCAATTCTTATTACGAAGTCTTACCCGGACATAATCTCCACACGAAGTTATCGGGTCTTCCCCGGACAAAATCCCCACACGTAGTCATCGGGTCTTTAGAGCTCGGATATAGTACGAGCACGAAGCTTACGGACGTTAATCAGTGATAATATTCTCGCATAAAGCCTGCGTGGTTTTAACCCGGATATAGTACTGACACAAATGCCCTTCGGGACTTATCACATTTATACACTTTCACATCCATCACGTTGGCCACTCGGCCCTGTCACATATATACACTTTCACATTCATCACATCGGCCATTAGGCCTTATCACATATATACACTTTCACATTCATCACATCGGCCATTAGGCCTTATCACATATATACACTTTCACATTCATCACATCGGCCATTAGGCCTTATCACATATATATACACTTTCACATTCATCACATCGGCCATTAGGCCTTATCTCATATATGCATGTTCACATCCATCACATAGAATCCTAAATCAAAATATAGATTTTCATGTATTCACATCACAATTATCCAAATATACTTCACATACCACATATAATTTCACGTATACACACTGTGTTGGCTGAATCTACATCTATCATTTTCCAATATCACAATTTAGAATTCACGTATGGGTTTAATCAATAGCTTATGAGCAACTAAAACAAGTTTATCAAGGTTTACAACACAATCTCAAATTCAGCACAAGCTGTTTTTCCTGAGCAATAGTCACTAAATTATTTATAACTGGAGCTACGAAACTCCAAATCACTTTCCATTAATTTTTCCTGAATATAGACTCGTATATCTTCCATCCATAAAATTTCCAGAATTTTAGGGTTGGCCAATCAATACCAGATTTTTCTTAAATTTTCCCCTGTTTCACTGTTTGACTAATCTGACCACTCTTCACTACGAATCAAATTTCTCATTTTAAAGAATTCAAAATGTGTTGTATTTGATTTCATTTGAGACTAGACTCATTAAGGAGTCTAAGCATATAAATTTTATCTTATAACCATTTTTGTACAATTTATAATGATTTTCTAAAAACAGAACAGAGGATTACAGTGTCATTCTGCGCTGTCTCACACAACTTTAAGTATCTCATTATCGGAAATTCCTTTGCTTACACGGTTTCTTTTATAAGAAATTAGACTCATTAAGCTTTAATTTCATGTCTCATTCAGCCTCTAATTCAAATCCATAAATTTATGGTGATTTTCTAAAATCACGTTACTACTGCTGTCCTAAGCAGACTATTTCAAATTATCCTTAAATTCCCAAGCTCAAACACTTAAGAACTTACCATTTGAGCTTAGAACATATCATGGCCACATCATATCTTATTAAATCAACTCATCATGTCCTATTATAATTGAATTTACTCAATGTTTAATCACTTAAAACTTACCTCGGAAGTGGTCGACGATTAGATATCCACGGCTATTCGTTTACTTTCTCTTTTCCCCTATCCGACTTTGATCCTCTAAGCTCTTGAGCTTAACAACCAATATGCAAGATATCACATATACATAACTTAGCTTATGAGAACATATGTATTACATCATAAACACATCTTTTACCAATTACCTCACTTAAGCCAAATTTTTATAATCAACCACAAAAAAATATACCACAATTCATACTTCCAAAATGAGCTACTTCCATGGCCGATTATATTTCATCATTAACATATCTCATTTTCGAATCATATAATCAATATCACATACACATCAGCCAAACACAAATCATACCTATCATATAACAAGCATAACAAAATAAACCAACCATGTCAAATATAACCATAATTTGATCAAACCTTGAAACCGAACTTAACAAAATAAACAAGCCATTGAATGATTAGAACTTGAACTAACCACCTTCTTTATACATAATTTTCCAAGAATTTCAAGGTACTTACCTCTTCCAAACCTCAAAATTCTAAGTTTAATCTATGGGATAAGTAGAGTTTGAACTAATCATCTCAAACATGCATAGATTTTCAAGAATCATTCAATACATACCTCATTCTAGCCATCTTCTAAGCCAAAAATCAAGGCAACCAAACCTTCTTCTCCCTCCCTTTAGGCTACGGCAATGGAGGACAAGGATCAACCCACTTTTGATTCAATTTTCTCTATGACCGAATGCACTTACCTCAAATTTTTAGCTTGCTATCTTGCCGAAATCCTCAAAACATATTTCTTCTTTCTATCATTTTTTTTTCGGTCAAGAAGAACAAAGAGGATGAAGCCTTTTTTTTTTTGTTTTCATCATTTTCCCTTCCATTATTTTATTACCATGCTCCTTATTTTATCATTCCTCCCATGAAACACCAACATAACATGTTATGACATGTTTTTCCCATCACACTTTGTCCACCCTATTTGTCATGGCCGGCCACTACTAATTAGGGGGGAAAATTGACATGCAAGTCCTCCTTTTTGATTACATGCACTATTAGGTCCTTGTAGATTAGCCTATCACATTCCAAAAATGTCACCCATAAGTCCTTTTGACTAAATTCACATGCAATTTACTAAATCGAAGCCTAAAACTTTCACACCTTCATAATCACATATTTTAGACAATAAATATCACATTCAAATAATTTGGTGACTCGGTTTAGCAGTCCCGAAACCGCTTTCTGACTAGGGTCATTTTAGGGCTGTCACAAATAGTCAGTCATATAAAAGAATTAAAAGTTGGCCCCAGCCCTACTTACAGTTTCAGTATCAATTGGGCATTAGCCCATTATAACAGACAGTACCAGATGGGCGTTAACCCATTACAATATAAGAAACATTATCAGAACTAGAACTAGAATCAGAATCAGAATCAGAATCAGAATCAGAATTAGGTGACAGAATCAGAATCAGAATCAGTATCAGGTAACAAAATCAAAATCAGAATCAGTATCAGGTAACAGAATAAAAAATTAGAATGTGAATGCAATCCCAACCCAGCCTATAACCAACTGCTACACTCCACCCGTACCAGCCCTACACTCCATGTGGGGAATAGCTCAACCCACCTAGCCCTACACTCCATAGTTGCAGCATTGCTGCTCAGATATCAGTAAGTTGAGGCAAAGCCTCCAGTACAGAAATTTGTGGCATAGCCACCAAAATCAGATAATGTCGCAAAGCCACTTAACAGAATACGTGGCACAAAGCCATCGATAACTGTAATAACTTCGGCACATAGCCAATAGTGACGGTAATATAACTGGCACACAGCCTTCGGTAAATATGATCGACACAGAGTCGTCAAAAAATATGTTAGGCACATAGCCACAAGTAAATATGTTTGGCACGAAGCCATAGTTAAGATGGCACGAAGCCATATTTAGGTTGGCACAGAGCCATCGATAACGTGTCTATAATCGGCACGAAGCCCACAATATCAATACGAAGCCACAATAACGACATACAGCCTTCGGTAACATGATCGACACTCAGCCATAGATCGGTCCATAGTCGTCTCAGGTGACCCGTGCGACCTTAACAGATCAGATCTTCCTCCGTACGAAATCCCAACCCATGCAACATGTTATGTATGCAGGATGTCATGCCCATATTTGAATCAAACAATCACAATCAAGTCATTCATATCACCAACATATATTCACAATCAAATCCGTCAACCACATAGTTCAAGTCAGTCACTTGCCCATAAGGGCAAAACAATCATTTAACACCCTAGGGGTAAAATGGTAATTTTACCCCACAAGGGTATCTCGGTAATTCTACCCTACAGGGGTATTTCAGTAATTCTACCCTACAGGGGTATTTTAGTAATTCTACCCTACAGGGGTATTTCGGTAATTCTACCCTACAAGGGTATTCTGGTAATTCTACCCTACAGGGTATTTCGGTAATTCTACCCTACACGTGCATTTCAGTAATTCTACCCTACAGGGGTATTTCGGTAATTCTACCCTATAAGGGTATTTCAGTAATTTCACGAATCAGGGGTATTTTGGTAATTTTACAAACTAGGGGTATTTTGGTAATTTTATAAACCAAGGGTATTCTAGTAATTTTACAAACTAGGGGTATTTTGGTAATTTTGTAAACCAAGGGTATTTTGGTAATTTTACAAACCAGGGGTATTTTGGTGATTTTATAAACTAAAGGTATTTTAGTAATTTTACAAACCAGGGGTATTTTGGTGATTTTATAAACCAAGGGTATTTTAGTAATTTTACAAACTAGGGGTGTTTTGGTAATTTGGTAAACTAAAGTATTCTAAACAGGGATAACAATACGAATGGGCCTAAAGCCCTTTCTCGGCCCAAATGGGCCCACACGCTCGTGTGGCCCTTTTCGCTCAAATCTAGCCACAGATATGAGATTCACCTAGCCTAGTCCAACATTTACTACACAATCAAACAACTTATCCAATTGGGCCCGTAGGCCCATTGGGCCCACATGGCCCCCCATCGTAGCCCGAAGTAGCCATCCTACAGCTAGAGTAGTGAGAAATACACACCTGATTGGAGACTGGAGTTAATCCACGCTCCGAGCACTCTTAGCTGACGCCCAACCCAAACGAGCACACCATAAAGCAAAAGGGATCAGCCAAGAAAGGTACCTTTACTCTCCTCATGGTTCTCTATATTTAAAGCCAGCTTCGCATCCACTCTTATGTTAGCTTCCCGATGTGGGATCCCTCCATCATCAGAGTTTAAATTCAACACCAACTCTTGCCGCCCCTGTTAGCAAAATAAATGCTCTTTGCTTGCCATGGGATTCGAACCCATGCCTCCCCTCAGATGCTCCACACGCTACTTGTCACTAAGCCACAAGGCTTTTTGTGTCACAATTTCTCCAACAATATTCTTAAGGCCTACCTACTACACCCAGGGTTGATTCACCTTAAACCAAAATTTTTGCTAGAGTCTAGGTTTGAACCCAAGACTTCTCCAACACTTCTCAGCACACTTAACCACTAAAACAAGCCTTCATTAACGAAATTTTCACGCACAACAGAATATTATAAGCTGCCTTCAACCACTCCCATGCTCAAGGCCCAAAACTTCTAGGCCCAAATTCAAGATGTTACAACTCTACCTCCCTTAAAGAAATTTCGTCCCAGAAATTTCCATCTAACATGGTAGTCGTGTAACATCTACCCCACTACGCTACTGCTGCGCACTCTGATCCTACTATCACTATCACACTTCAACTAGAGCTTGAAACATCTCATACATACAACACTTATTCACTAAAGCATACACATATTTATCACACATATTACCTGAAAGGTTAAAAAACGGGGTGAGTTTACGAAAACTCAGTGTGAAATCCCCTACTATATAAAAGGAACAGTCAGTCATATAAAAGAATTAAAAGTTGGCCCCAACCCTACTTACAGTTTCAGTATTAATTGGGCCTTAGCCCATTATAACAGACACTACCAGATGGGCTTTAACCCATTACAAAATAAGAAACATTATCAGAACTAGAACTAGAATCAAAATCAGAATCAGAATAAGGTGACAGAATCAGAATAAGGTGACAGAATCAGAATCAGAATCAGAATCAGAATCAGAATTAGGTGACAGAATCAGAATCAGAATCAGTATCAGGTAACAGAATCAAAATTAAAATCAGTATCAGGTAACAGAATAAAAAATCAGAATGTAAATGCAATCCCAACCCAGCCTATAACCAACCGCTACACTCCACCCGTACCAACCCTACACTCCATGTGGGGAACAGCTCAACCCACCCAGCCCTACACTCCACAGTTGCAGCATTGCTGCTCAGATATCAGTAAGTTGAGGCACAGCCTCCAGTACAGATATTTGTGGCATAGCCACCAGAATCAGATAATGTGGCAAAGCCACTAAACAGAATACGTGGCACAAAGCCATCGATAACTATAATAACTTCGGCACATAGCCATCAGTGACGGTAATATAACTGGCACACAGCCTTCAGTAAATATGATCGACACAAAGTTGTCAAAAAATATGTTAGGCACATAGCCACAAGTAAATATGTTTGGCACGAAGCCATAGTCAAGATGGCACGAAGCCATATTTAGGTTGGCAAAGAGCCATCGATAACGTGTCTATAATCAGCACGAAGCCCACAATATCACTACGAAGCCCAAATTTAACAGCATATAGCCTTCGGTAACATGATCGGTATTCAGCCATAGATCGGTCCATAGTCGTCTCGGGCGACCCGTGCGACCTTAACAGATCAGATCTTCCTTCGTATGAAATTTCAACCCATGCAACATGTCATGTATGCAGGATGTCATGCCCATATTTGAATCAAACAATCACAATCAAGTCATTCGTATCACCAACATATATTCACAATTAAATCCGTCAACCACATAGTCCAAGTGAGTCACTTGCCCACAAGGACAAAACAATCATTTAACACCCTAGGGGTAAAATGGTAATTTTACACCACAAGGGTATCTCGGTAATTCTACCCTACAGGGGTATTCTGGTAATTCTACCCTATAGGGGTATTTCGGTAATTCTACCCTAGAAGGGTATTTTGGTAATTCTACCCTACAGGGGTATTTCGGTAATTCTACCCTACAAGGGTATTTTGGTAATTTCAAAAATATAGGGTATTTTGGTAATTTTATAAACCAAGGGTATTCTAGTAATTTTACAAACTAGGGGTATTTTGGTAATTTTGTAAACCAAGGGTATTTTGGTAATTTTACAAACCAGGGGTATTTTGGTAATTTTATAAACCAAGGGTATTTTGGTAATTTTACAAACCAGGTGTATTTTGGTCATTTTATAAACCAAGGGTATTTTAGTAATTTTACAAACCAGGGGTATTTTGGTAATTTGGTAAACTAAAGTATTCTAAACAGGGATGATAATACGAATGGGCCTAAAGCCCTTTCTCAGCCCAAATGGGCCCACAAGCTCGTGTGGCACTTTTAGCCCAAATCTAGCCACAGATATGAGATTCATCTAGCCTAGTCCAACATTTACTACACAATCAAACAACTTATCCAATTGGGCCCGTAGGCCCATTGGGCCCACATGGCCCCGTATCGTAGCCCGAAGTAGCCATCCTACAGCTAGAGTAGTGAGAAATACACACCTGATTGGAGACTGGAGTTAATCCACGCTCCGAGCACTCTTAGCTGACGCCCAACCCAAACGAGCACGCCATAAAGCGAAAGGGATCAGCCAAGAAAGGTACCTTTACTCTCCTCATGGTTCTCTATATTTAAAGCCAGCTTCGCATCCACTCTTATGTTAGCTTCCCGATGTGGGATCCCTCCATCATCAGAGTTTAAATTCAACACCAACTCTTGCCGCCCCCTGTTAGCAAAATAAATGCTCTTTGCTTGCCATGGGATTCGAACCCATGCCTCCCCTCAGATGCTCCACACGCTACTTGTCACTAAGCCACAAGGCTTTTTGTGTCACAATTTCTCCAACAATATTCTTAAGGCCTACCTACTACACCCAGGGTTGATTCACCTTAAACCAAAATTTTTGCTAGAGTCTAGGTTTGAACCCAAAACTTCTCCAACACTTCTCAGCACACTTAACCACTAAAACAAGCCTTCATTAACGAAATTTTCACGCACAACAGAATATTATAAGCTGCCTTCAACCACTCCCATGCTCAAGGCCCAAAACTTCTAGGCCCAAATTCAGGATGTTACAACTCTACCTCCCTTAAAGAAATTTCATCCCCGAAATTTCCATCTAACATGGTAGTCGTGTAACATCTACCCCACTACGCTACCGTTGCGCACTCTGATCCTAGTATCACTATCACACTTCAACTAGAGCTTGAAACATCTCATACATACAACACTTATTCACTGAAGCATACACATATTTATCACACATATATATAATTTCTATATCCAAACTTCAAATCCACATAAAATAAATACCAAATTTAAATTCAGACCAATATCTAAAAATCCACAGTATTTCAATTTCTAAACAGACAAAAGTATCAGAAGACTTACGGATTCGGTGCCAGAGACTCGATGTGCCACACTTTTTAAAAGAAATACTTCAAACTGACCACGTGGTTGAAAATAATTTTCTGAAATTCAACCTTTGAAAACCCAATCCACAGCCGAGTTATTGCAACCCAGGCTCTGATACCACTAAATGTAACACCCCAAACCCAGCCCAAACGTTATGGCTGAATTCGACGTGCCACATTGAAGTGTTTTTCAAAAACCATGTTTCCATTAAAAACCCTTCTTAATAATTAAAAACTTATACCCTTTTTAAACCTTGTTAGAAACCTCAGCTGAATAACATTCTTAACAACTTTGTAAAAATCATGGCAGCTGCAGAAGCTTCATTTAAAAACAATTGTGGTTACGTGATGTTTTGAACAACAGTAGTTGCTTTGGAAAACCGTGTTCTAATACTAGCAATTATAAGAACAATAAATAAAATTCCAAATTTGAAATCCAGAAAATTGCAATGGCTTTACTACAACCCACATAAAACATTTAAAAGTAATAATCAAAACTATAAAATAAATAGTGTGTGTGGCTTCCTCCGAGCCCCTCGCAGCCCCGATCCGTCTAAGGCTGGAAATTACCTGAAAGGTTAATAAACGGGGTGAGTTTACAAAAACTCAGTGTGAAATCCCCTACTATATAAAAGGAACAGTCAATCATATAAAAGAATTAAAAGTTGGCCCCAGCCCTACTTACAGTTTCAGTATCAATTGGGCCTTAGCCCATTATAACAGACACGACTAGATGGGCTTTAACCCATTACAGAATAAGAAACATTATCAGAACTAGAACTAGAATTAGAATCAGAATTAGAATAAGGTGACAGAATCAGAATCAGAATCAGAATCAGAATTAGGTGACAGAATCAGAATCAGAATCAGTATCAGGTAACAGAATCAAAATCAGAATCAGTATCAGGTAACAGAATAAAAAATCAGAATGTAAATGCAATCCCAACCCAGCCTATAACCAACCGCTACACTCCACCCGTACCAGCCCTACACTCCATGTGGGGAATAGCTCAACCCACCCAGCCCTACACTCCACAGTTGCAGCATTGCTGCTCAGATATCAGTAAGTTGAGGCAAAGCCTCCAGTACAGATATTTGTGGCATAGCCACCAGAATCAGATAATGTGGCAAAGCCACTAAACAGAATACGTGGCACAAAGCCATCGATAACTATAATAACTTCGGCACATAGCCATCAGTGACGGTAATATAACTGGCACATAGCCTTCGATAAATATGATCGACACAAAGTCGTCAAAAAAATGTTAGGCACATAGCCACAAGTAAATATGTTTGGCACGAAGCCATACTCAAGATGGCACGAAGCCATATTTAGGTTGGCAAAGAGCCATCGATAACGTGTCTATAATCGGCACGAAGCCCACAATATCAATACGAAGCCCACAATAACGGCATACAGCCTTCGGTAACATGATCGGTACTTAGCCATAGATCGGTCCATAGTCGTCTCGGGCGACCCGTGCGACCTTAACAGATCAGATCTTCCTTCGTACGAAATCCCAACCCATGCAACATGTCATGTATGCAGGATTTCATGCCCATATTTGAATCAAACAATCACAATCAAGTCATTCATATCACCAACATATATTCACAATCAAATCCGTCAGCCACATAGTCCAAGTGAGTCACTTGCCCACAAGGACAAAACAGTCATTTAACACCCTAGGGGTAAAATGGTAATTTTACCCCACAAGGGTATCTCGGTAATTCTACCCTACAGGGGTATTTCAGTTATTCTACCCTACAGGGGTACTTCGGTAATTCTACCCTACAGGGGTATTCTAGTAATTCTACCCTACAGGGGTATTTCGGTAATTCTACCCTAGAAGGGTATTTTGGTAATTCTACCCTACAGGGGTATTTCGGTAATTCTACCCTACAAGGGTATTTTGGTAGTTTCACAAATATGGGGTATTTTGGTAATTTTATAAACCAAGGGTATTCTAGTAATTTTACAAACTAGGGGTATTTTGGTAATTTTGGAAACCAATGGTATTTTGGTAATTTTACAAACCAGGGGTATTTTCCTAATTTTATAAACCAAGGGTATTTTGATAAATTTACAAACCAAGGGTATTTTGGTGATTTTATAAACCAAGGGTATTTTAGTAATTTTACAAACCAGGGGTATTTTGGTAATTTGGTAAACTAAAGTATTCTAAACAGGGATAACAATACGAATTGGCCTAAAGCCCTTTCTCAGCCCAAATGGGCCCACAAGCTCGTGTGGCCCTTTTAGCCCAAATCTAGCCATAGATATGAGATTCACCTAGCCTAGTCCAACATTTACTACACAATCAAACAACTTATCCAATTGGGCCTGTAGGCCCATTGGGCCCACATGGCCCCCCATCGCAGCCCGAAGTAGCCATCCTACAGCTAGAGTAGTGAGAAATACACACTTGATTGGAGACTGGAGTTAATCCACGCTCCGAGCACTCTTAGCTGACGCCCAACCCAAACGAGCACGCCATAAAGCGAAAGGGATCAGCCAAGAAAGGTACCTTTACTCTCCTCATGGTTCTCTATATTTAAAGCCAGCTTCGCATCCACTCTTATGTTAGCTTCCCGATGTGGGATCCCTCCATCATCAGAGTTTAAATTCAACACCAACTCTTGCCGCCCCCTGTTAGCAAAATAAATGCTCTTTGCTTGCCATGGGATTCGAACCCATGCCTCCCCTCAGATGCTCCACACGCTACTTGTCACTAAGCCACAAGGCTTTTTGTGTCACAATTTCTCCAACAATATTCTTAAGGCCTACCTACTACACCTAGGGTTGATTCACCTTAAACCAAAATTTTTGCTAGAGTCTAGGTTTGAACCCAAGACTTCTCCAACACTTCTCAGCACACTTAACCACTAAAACAAGCCTTCAATAACGAAATTTTCACGCACAACAGAATATTATAAGCTGCCTTCAACCACTCCCATGCTCAAGGCCCAAAACTTCTAGGCCCAAATTCAGGATGTTACAGAAGCTGAATAAATTATGTAATTAAAGCTTAATGAGTCTAGTTTCTAATGAAATCAATGAGAACATATTTTGACTTCTGTACAATTAGAAATTTGATTCGTAGTAAAGGGTGGTCAAACTAGTCCAACAGTGAAACAAGGGAAACTTTAAGAAAAATCTGGTATTGATTGGCCAAACTAAAAATTCTGAAAATTTTATGGATAAAAGATATATGAGTCTATTTTCAGGGAAATTTTACGACAATTGATTTGGAGTTTCATAGCTCCAATTATAAATAATTTAATGATTGTTGCTCAGGAAGACATCTTGTAGTGAATTTGTGATTATGTTGTAAACATTGATAAAACTGTTTGAGTTGCTTATAACATATTTATTAAAACCATATGTGAATTTTGAATTGTGACGTTAGGAAATGATATATGAGTGTTAGATGGATCTTTGATGTGAAAATTTGTGAAATTATAAGTTTATCAGTATTGAATTATTGGAGATGAACATGTCATTGCCGAATGTAAAATAAAATGTTAAATAATTGTAATTAAGAACATGTTTGATTAAATATTGGTAATCAAAGTACCGAATCCATATTAAAATGAGGCTATAAGCCATGAATGACTAGTATACCTAGTCGATTTTGATATGATGAAATTGATGTACAAGATATGTAGATGTGGTGAGGCCGAAATGGCTATTATTAAATGTGTGCAAGTTATCTGAATGGCCTTTATGAAAATGTGTGCTATCTTCTTTGTATAGTGAGGTCGAATGGTTACTTAGAAATGTAATATGGCTGAGTGGTTATTTAAATGAAAGCAAAGTATATGATGTATTAGCAAGTAATGATAAAAGCATTATCTTATATATGTGCTTGCGTATGTGGTGTGACCGAATGGGCAAGTGTGAAATGTACATATGTTTATGTGTATATAATGTGGCCGAATGACCAATTGTGAAAAGTGTGTATTATTAGATATTTGATGAGGCCAAAGTTAGTGAAAAGTATATAAAATAAATTGTGCTGAGATTGTATCCGGGTTTAAAGTTCCGTAGGCTTCGTGCTGGTGTTATGTTCAGGTTTTATACCTCGCAGGCCAAGTGCTAGTGAATTTGATAAAGTATATGACTACGAGATCCTATGCTAAGATGATAAATTGAACTCGTATTACACATTAAGTGATTCAGGTATGTGATATTTATATTATATATGTGAGATTGATCTGATGGGAATTAAGAATGTGTAATGAGAAACATATGAAAAGATGTTGTAAATTCATATGTATATTTGTATATGTGTGCATTCAGTTATTATGCAAAGTTACAAGATAGTTTTCGATATGCCATTTAACTATGAGTGTTGAAAGTAAGTGTGGGTAAGAAATGATACACTAGTGAAATTTGAAAGAATTAAAGTTAATCCGGAAGCTTGTAAATACTATGTTTATATGAGTTTGAGTATAAACGGAGTAAAATGATATGTGTTTGTGCATAATCGGCCAAATAGTATTGTACCCAGAAAGTGTTATGTAATTTTGAACATTTGGTTTGTTTTTTTTTTAAGTTCAACTGTTTAAATTGCTTAAGACTTACTAAGTTTATGAAAGCTTACTTTGAATGTTATGTTTCTCTGTTTATTTTTGTAGATCGTTGACTCTTACTATTAGCTCGGGGATCGTCAGCACTTCGTCACACTATCTACTATTTGGTAATCATGTGATTTGGACTTAGCTTATGGCATGTATAGGATAGACTATAAGTAGAATGATATTTTGACTATTGTATATAAGCCATGCGAATATGGCATATTATGGAAGTGTACTTTTATAAGTTTTAAATTCGATCTTTGTTTGTGTCTATTAGTTATATAAATAAATGATCTTTTATTTAAAAAAGGTTCAAAATTTTACTGTTCTGATCCGATTCCTAATTTCTGGTAACGTCTCGTCCTATTCTAGCAACGGTTATGGGATAGGGGTGTTACATTTTTATTGGTATCAGAGGTACGGTTTAGTCGATTCTAGGACTAACATAGCGCGTATGAGTCTAGCTATACATGCCATAAAGTGATAAAATGATAGTGTGATGATTTTTGACAGTTAAAATGTGTTTTTCGTAATATAATGAATTCCAATCCTGATCAAGCTGTAGCAGATGGTATTGAGAGGATTGAAACATGCTTATGATGTGTCAAAATTGAGAAAGGTATGAATAGAAGTATGATATACATTTGAAGTATTGAAATGCAAAGTAATTTTGCTGAATGTGTTACGAAATAAATATGGAAAAGTATATTAGGATAATAGTGATGTATATTGTATGCATGAGAAGTTATATTTTGGTTCAGGATTTTATGTAAATGGGTGAAATATATACATATATATGTCATCTATTAAAGATGGAATTGCTGTGTAGTTTATGCCTTGTTAATGTTATATATGATGTTATGTTTTAAATATCTGAATGAGAACTTTGAAGAGAAAATTATGTATTTGGAATGAGCCTACATGTAAATGATATCTATGATATAATGTCAACGTGTATATGATATGTATATATTGAAACGAAGTAAGTGAATTACAAATATGATATGCTATATGAAATGTATTAAAATGTGAATAAATATGCATGAAACTCGGTGATGTGTATTCCGGCCTTCGTGCCTAGCAGGCTTCGTGCCGGTGATATGTATTCGGGCATTCGTGCCTAGCAGGCTTCGTGCCGGTGATGTGTATTCGGGCCTTCGTGCCTAGCAGGCTTTGTGCTGGTGATGTGTATTCGGGTCTTCGTGCCTAGCAGGCTTCGTGCCGGTGATGTGTATTCGGGTCTTCGTGCCTAGCAGGCTTAATTCCGGTGATTCGAGCAAGGTTTAAGTGTTCACTACTATATAAATTCAAAGTTAAATGAAAGAATACGTTTAAAGTGTACATATATGATGTTTTATAGACTTGGTTAAGTCATTTCAATGTGTAATAACGAATGAATATGGGCATTATGTGTGCGAATGATTAGAGGCACTGTGTGTACAAATTCCTTTAACCGAGCACTATGTGTGCGAGATCGGTAATTGAGGCACTATGTGTGCAAATTCCTTTAACCGAGCACTATGTGTGCGAGATCGGTAATTGAGGCACTATGTGTGCGAGTTCTTCAACCGAGCACTATGTGTGCGAGATCGGTCAGTGGGCACTAATTGTGTGAAATGAGATTCATGTAAGACCTCGCCTGGGACGAAGGCATTAATTTGAGATGTTGTGTAAGACCATGTCTAGGACATGGCATCGACTCGATATGTGATAACATGTAAGACCATGGTTGGACTATGGCTTTAAGTAAACGACATGCTCAGACAAGTACGACGCTCTTTAAATTGACAAATGTTAGGAAGTAGAATTGAAGTTAGATGTTGAATTTTAATTAGATACTGATATTCGGTATTTGAGTTTGAATTGGGGATTAATAGATATAAATTGATGATTGATTATTATTTCGGCTGTAATTTTGTTATAAGTGGATACGTGAAAAAAAAGTGGTGGATATGTTGTTAAGGAATGGATTTATGTTATATGTACACTTAAGTGCTTAGCTGAAAATGTGTTATGGATTTAGTCCATGAGATTCTCGGTATACGAAGTTATATGTGCTATTGCTGAATGGACACTATTTTGTTAATCTTGTTCAAGAAATTATTTTGATTAAGTTTCGACATTCGAAAGTTTGTAAGAATTTTTTATGAATGCTGATAATTTTGGATATACGAGTTATGCACTAGAAAAATCTCTTGCCAATGTATTATATTAGGCTTTATGCCTATTCGACTGTATACGGGTAACGTTAACTATGATTGAATGTGCTAAATGAACTAAAAGTTCAGATACGTGGAAGTTGACTTTTCTTTTGGAAATAAGTTAAGTTGAATATTGAGATGTGATAAAGTTATAAAGGATATTCATTGGGATGTTTGAGAATATGTATACTTTCGGCCAGGTTACAGCTTATACATGAATGAAAATATGGGTTATGAATATGTGAGTTGATGTTATGTATTATACATGTTAATATGTGATTTATATGTGTTTGAAATGCAAGTATAAATTCAATTAAGTGATTATTGCTTATGAAATCAAGAAAATGAGATGTATGTGTACACTTGTAAAAATGTTTATGTATTTGTTTTAAGATAAGAAAGTGATTTTATAGATCGATGTGAAAGCAGTAATGAATTACAATTGTTATTGATGAGCTAATGTTTATATGGACATAATTCAATAAGAGGACGTTATCCTAACCTAGTCGCTACTAAGATTTTCGGGGACGAAAATCCCTAAGGGGGGGAGAGTTGTGACAGCCCTATTCTGACCCTAGTCAGGAAGTGGCTTCGGGACCGCTAAACCAAGTCACAGAAATAATTGAATATAATATTTTATGTCTAAAATATGTGATCATGCATGTGTGAAATTTGAATGCTTTGATTTTTGTCAATTTGAATGTGTTTCTAAATAAAAAGGACTTATGTGAAAAGCTTTGAATATATGTGTGGCTTATTTTAAGTGATTAATTATTGAATGATGCAAATAAGTGGGTTTGCATGTCAATTTGCCACTTTTAATGTTAGTGGCCGGCCATGATGGTTTTGATGAGCAAAATAAGCATATTTTATATGTATAATAATGAATTGATATTTTTTTAAGTAGTTTATTGATATATTCATTATTATATAGTTTATTGATAAAAATAAAATAAGAATTTGGTGAAGAAAACAAGAACTCATCTTTGTTTCTTCACCTAGCTGAAATTCATAAAAAGAAGAAGAGTGAAGGATGGTTTTGGGACTGTTCGGTCAATTGGAGGCAAATTTGAAAGTAATTTGATGTGGTTTTGTAAATTGTAGATGAATTTGTGTTTCTCTTCTTTTTCTAGCCGAAACCCACTTGATAAATTTAGTTTATAAGGCATTTTAGATTCGGCCTTAGTGAAAATGAGTGAAGAAATTTGAGTTGAGGATAGAAGCTAGTAAACGAATGTTCAATGGACAATTTGATACCAAAATTCATATGTTTATGAGCTTGTTTTTGAAAAGTATGTTACATGTGAGTGATTAGTTCATGAAGGGATTTTCGGTTATGTTTGTTTTGTATGAGTAATGGATTGTTGAGTTCATGCTATTATGTTTAAAATTGATTAAGAGAGGCTTGAGATAATTAAATATGCATGTTGGTGGTAAGATGAGCATTCGGTTTTTATCATGGAAGCATAAGGAGCTTGTTAAAAGTTGAATTTTATAAAAGTTAAATGTGTGTGTGCTTGTGCTAGTGCCGAATGTGCCTCGGGTGATTTAGCATTGAGTTTGGTGTTATATGAATTGAGTTTTATGGTTTTGGATTTTTTTTTTAAAAATAAAAATAAAAAATATAATAATAATAAAGTTTTAGTAATTATACATGTGTTTGCCGAATCTAGAACTAAGGAAATGCATAATGAACATTCGGTTTTGGACTTTTAAGTGTTGTTAAATACTTTGAATAATATATATAAGTGGCTTTGATATGTGAAATTCGGCCAAGTGGTTATAAGCATGATTTTAGAAATTCAATGATATTCGACCAATTTGAATAATTCATGGCACCTCAAGCAAATTAGTTTTAGATGTTATTAAATATTGAAGATTATTTAAGCATATTACCAAATGTGATTTTAGTTAATGATTCGGTTATGAGAGCTGATTTTGTTTTATAATTAGCCGAATGTGTATATGCATGCTATGAGGTGGTTTAGCTTAAAGAAAATTAAGGTGCTCGGAAGGTGATTGCCGTGGATAGTTTAAGTAATGAAATTTAATTTCTGTTATGTAACACCCAAACCCGGCCTAGACGTTATGACCGGATCCGACGTGCCACATCAAAACGTTAAAAACATTTTTCCATTCTAAGTTCAGAAAATTGTACTTGATGTTCAAAGGATTAATTCATTAAGGGTTAAAGTGAATGGAAGCTATGCACCAGGTAGGAAACCGAGAAAAAGGAGGTGAGTCCATCAGACTGCTTAAGTACCAAGCTCTTTCGGATCCAATCCTAGACATGCATACCGCCATTACCACACTCTAACATCGCGTATATTTTTAGGTTACCATTGTAATTATGTATATTTTAGAATAAAACATATTTAAATTTGGAAAACGTTATCATAGCAGAAGCCTTGTTTGTAATCGTGTTACTTTGAAATCAGTTTAGGTTTTTGGAAAACGAACCCTAGATCTAGCCCATTTTGATAGTTAATATAATTTAATATCATCATGATAAGTTATAAATCAAAACCAAAAAAAAAAGTAATCATAAGCGGCCTTATTACATAACAAAACCCAAATCATCAAAGTAAAGAAAATTGAAGTCCAAATCACCAGAAGAAATCCATATTGTAGAACGAGTGGCCACTCCGAATCCCTCGCGGCCCCAAACCCACTATGGTTGGGGATTACCTGCATGGATGAAAATAGGGGATGAGTTTGGGGAAAATCAGTGTGTAAAATTAACCCAACCATAGCCCATATCAGTTCAAACCACGGAAACAGAATAAATTGGCCTTAGCCCAGAACAGAATACAGAATTAAGCCCATAGGCCCATAACAAATCAGATCAGATATTTCATGTATATGCAAAACCCAACCCATAACCAACCACATACACCCCCTTACCAACCTTTCACCATGTGGGGAGACTACTCGACCCACCCAACCGCTACACACCTCAGAAATATGCAGCATGGCTGCCAGAACAGATAATGTGACAAAATCACCAGATACAGATAATCGTGGCAAAGCCACCAGAATAGATATATAGGGCAGAGCCACTAGATCAGATAATTTGTGGCATAGCCACCAGGACGCTTCCTTCATAATATAACCCATGTCCCCATGCAAGAAATATTCATTCATGGCATACATCATACAGATTTAAATCAACATGCTTTTCAGACAAAATTAGCCCTAGGGGCATATTGGTCATTTACACCTAGGGGTATCATGGTAATTTTCCATACATAAGGGTATTGTAGTAATGTAGCTACCTTTAGAGTTTTCATGCATATCTTATCCATTTACGTACTATCAGAATACTTACCGCGCATACTTACCAAATTGAGCCCGTTGGCCTATGAACCCGATTTTTGGCCCATTAAGCCCAAATTATCAAAATGCACGAAATCGCACGTACTGCAGTTTATTACCTTCAGAATACCAAACATACAAACCGAACTATCTTACGAGCATTCGCACACTCGCAAATTCCCCAAAATACCAACTTTCCGGCATTTTGGCTTTTCGGCTTTTGCCGATCTAGTCTATGAGAGGGTGTTAGTTACACACCTGTTTTATGACGATTCACTGACGAGATACACGCACGAACTGCCTACAATTATAATACTACCACGTTAATCTTACTACTGAAACGAACTACATATTAACTTCTTACCATATTCGGCCAACAACATCTTAGGCCTTAGCGTTCCTACCTTTGCCGGAAATAGCGTCTCGATCCAGATCCGTTCGCTCCACTTGTCCAAGCCCTTGATCAACAGCCTCTTAATCACACTATTACCAAAATAATACTATTATCACAACCCCTGAGGTCTACAAGTCCAAAAAAATGACAACCTCCCTAACCTTTTAGGGATTCCGGCTTTTCTTAAAATATGAAAGATAGACTAAGTTGGAAAGACTTACCACTGATTCTTTCAGTCAACGTTCCCCCTTAGTTCCTACTTGATTCTGATGCAGTTCTAAACCCTCAAACGATAACAAAAGTCGAGCCTTCAGTGATCTCAGTATTCAGCTATGTCCCTAGGATAGTGTGGGAGTTTCGGCTTTTTGGAAAAGTGTAGAGAAAGATAAAATATGAGGGTTTTTACTTGTGGTATTTTTGATAGAAACCTGGGGTTTAGAGGTTGAGAGAATCAGCCAAAGATGATGAGAAAAATAAGAGATTTTGGCTAGGGAAAAATCAGAACAAAAGGAGTCAAGTTTTCGGATTTCGGGATTTGAGGCAACCGGCTATAGTCTTAAAAATAATGGAATGAAGGTGGTATAGATAGGGTGGCTGAAGGATTCGACTATGGGGAAAAGAGGAAGAAAAGAATAAGTGGATGGAGAGAAGAGAAAAAGAAAAGAAGAGGAGAATAGTCAGGAAACGACACCACTTACCACTAATGCTGAATTTATACTGGCACTAACCCTAGCCGAAATTTTCCCCCTTAAGCATCCCTTGGCCGGCCAACTCTTGCTCTTCAAGAGTCCACCATTCGGCCAACAGAGTTCACCCTAATTAGCTCCTAAATCCTCTCCTTGATCAGCTCCTAAATCCTCTCCCTTATTAGCTCCTAAATCTTCTCCAGGCAGACTTTCACTTCAGTTCCACTACTTACCTTTTCTGTACATAAAAATTAATATCATTAATTTGCTTACCTTGTGACTCGAACCTTAGCCCTCCTTAGTCATCCACACGCCACCTCTAAAGCCCCTAAGTGGCGTCACATGCCATCTTACCACAGGCTTCCTTGTGTCCACTTTTTACCCAGTTAATACTTAAAAGCCTAGCTAACCAGAACCCCTTTTTCCCTATGGATTAAAATCATCTAAAATTACTGGATTTTAACCTAAGCTTAGGCCTTCTAGAGGCCCCCTATCATAATTAAACCTTCATCAAGCAGACAGAACACAAAATTTTAAATTTTACCAATCATTCACAGAATTCCCGAAAATTGGGGCGTTACAATTCTACCCTCCTTAAAGAAATTTCATCCTCGAAATTTACCTGGTCCAAACAGATGAGGGTATTGCTGCTGCATCGCCTCTTCTGGCTCCCAAGTAGCTTCCTCTCTGCCATGATTACGCCAAAGCACCTTCACTTGTTGTCATGTCAGACATTTTCCTACAAACTCCGTTACTTCTCGCTTAAGTCCAGGCCACCAGTACAATTCTCGCAAGTCGTGATACAACTTATTCCCTCCAAGATGCATGGCACATAGTCCCCCATGAGCTTCCTTCAATATTGTCTGCCTTAGATCAAAGTCCTTCAGAACACAAATTCTTCCTCGGAAACACAGAACTCTATCACCATTTAAACTGAACTCAGAAGTTTCCCCTTCCTTAACTTGTTGAAAACGAGCGACCAAAGACTCATCTTTCAACTGCTTTTCCTTAATCTGGTCCACCCAGGTTGGCCTTACTTGCAATTCAGCCAACAAACTGCCATCATCATACAGGCTCAAACGAGCAAACATTGCTCTCAGATCAGATACGGTTCTACGACTCAAAGCATCGGCTACCACATTAGCCTCTCCTGGGTGATACTTGATTGAACAGTCATAATCCTTAAGCAACTCAATCCATCTCTTTTGCCTAAGGTTCAGCTCCTTCTGAGTCAACAAATACTTAAGACTCTTATGATCTGTGTATATAATACACCTTTCTCCGTACAAGTAATGTCTCCAAATCTTAAATGCAAAGACCACTGCTGCTAATTCCAAATCATGAGTAGGATAGTTCCCCTCGTGAGGCTTAAGCTGTCGTGACGCATATGCAACCACCTTACCCTCCTGCATTAACACGCAGCCCAAACCTACATGTGATGCGTCGCTGTACACAGTAAAATCCTTCCCAGACTCCGGCTGAATTAACACAGGTGCTTCAGTCAAAACTTTCTTCAACTTTTCAAAAGCTTCTTGCTGGGTCTCCGTCCATACAAACGGTACCCCTTTCCTTATGAGTTTAGTCAGAGGTGAAGCCAGCACCGAAAAACCTTCCACAAACCTTCTGTAGTATCCTGCCAATCCTAGGAAACTCCGTATCTCCGATACTGACCTAGGCGACTTCCACTCCAAAACTGCTTCAATTTTTCGAGGATCCACTTTAATCCCCTCAGCAGGGAACACATGTCCTAAGAAAGTTACCTCCCTCAACCAGAATTCACACTTGCTGAACTTTGCATAAAGTTCCTTCTCCCTTAACACTTGTAGCACTATACGGAGATGCTCATCATGCTTTGCTTCCGTTTCAGAATATACCAAAATATCGTCAATAAAGACGACTACGAATTGATCCAGAAATGGTTGAAACACCCAATTCATCAGATCCATAAATGCCGCAGGAGCGTTCGTCAGCCCAAATGGCATAACCAGAAACTCGTAATGACCATACCGAGTCCTGAATGCCGTCTTATGGATATCTGTCTCCTTGACCCTTAACTGATGATATCCAGATCGAAGGTCGATCTTAGAAAATACAGAAGCCCCTCTAAGCTGGTCAAACAGATCGTCAATCCTTGGCAATGGATACTTATTCTTAATTGTCAGTTTGTTCAACTGGTGATAATCAATACACATCTGCATTGTACCATCCTTCTTCTTCATGAATAAAACCGATGCTCCTCACGGAGACACGCTTGGCCTAATAAAGCCTCTATCCAACAACTCTTGAATTTGTACCTTTAGCTCCACCAACTCCTTCGGTGCCATCCTATACGATGTGATAGACACTGGCGCTGTTCCAGGCAACAAGTCGATTCCAAACTCCACTTCTCGGTTTGGAGGTAATCTCGGAAGATCCTCCGAAAAAACATCTTGAAACTCCTTTACAGTCCTGACCTTTTCCACTGTCAATCCCTTCTCTTCCGACTAGCTTACAAATGCCAAATAGGCCTCACAACCTTTTTGAATCCACTTTTCGGCCCTCAATGCCGACACCACATTAGACAAATAATCCCTTCGCTCACCTATCATCATAACCTCCTCACCCTCGTGGTCCTTAACACCATTTGTTTTACAGCACAATCCAAAGTCGCCCTATGCTTAACAAGCCAGTCCATTCCCAGAATGAGGCCAAACTCTCCGAACAGTAACTCCATCAGATCTCCAGGAAAAACCTTGCCTTGAGTTTTTAAGGGTACATTCCTATATAGTTTGTCTACCCTAACCGAGTGACCTAAAGGACTTAACACAGATACCCCACTCACAATCTTCTCAGAGTGCACACCCAACGACCCAGATATGGCACATGCAACATAGGAATGAGTAGATCCAATATCCACTAAAGCAGCATATGGCATGCCAGAAACCAAGAACGTACCAGTTATGACGTCAGGTGCGTCGCCCTTCTCACGACGACGAGCTGCATACACCAAAGCTGGCTGTCGAGCTTCAGCATTTTCGACACCCCTGCCAGGTGCCCCTCGACCTCGGCCATTTTCGTTTCCACCCCTACCTTGTCCATGTCCTCTCGGTGGTTGTGGTCCACCTCTCATGGGTTGAACAACCCTCTGTACAGCAACCTGAGCCTACTCAGCTCTCTGTGGGCAGTCCTTAACTCTATGCTCCATAGATCCGCATCGGAAACAAGCACCGGAACGTTTCCTACACTCGTCCAAATATACCTTACCACAGTCTCCACAGATTGGTGGTCTAACCACATTCATCGGCACTGCTCGCACTGGTTCCTCTACTCTTGCTCTCTTAATATTCTTATTAGCACCACCCGAGGGTCCTGAATCACTCCGAAAATGGTTTCGATCTACTCCCGATTCTGCTTTTCAGCCCGTTTAACCACCTCTGCTATCTTTGCCTTCTCCATCAAGACCGCAAAGTCTCGCTCCCTCTGCGGAGCAATCAACACCCTCAGGTCATCCCTAAGACCATCCTCGAAGCGTACACTTCGCTCATATTTCGTAGCAACTATGCCCATGACATACCGGCTCAACCTCAGAAACTCAGCCTCGTACTCAGCAACTGTCTTACCTCCTTGCACCAGATTCAAAAATTCCTTCCTGCGAGCGTCCACATAACTTGCCCCAACATACTTGCCTTTAAAGGCCGTCTTAAACAGTTCCCAAGTTACCCTTTCAGCTGGGGTTCCTTCTCTCACGGTGAACCACCAGTGGTAAGCCTCGTCCCGTAGCAACGATATGGCTCCCTTCAGTTTATGCTCTACAGAGCAATCCAAGTCATCCATAATTCGTTCTGTGGCCTCCAACCAATATTCTGCCACATTCGGGGCGATACCAGACACACCCCTAAAAATCTCCGCTCCGTTGGCCCCGAGTCGTTCCGAAATGGACCCCCGAACTCCGTTGCCCGTACTTGCCCCGGCAACCCTTTCCAGAACACGAAGCATTACCTGCGACAGGGCGTCATCCCCGGCACCACGATTATATGACTCTACTTCCATTGCCGATGGTACCGGTGCATCTGCCACCGGCATATGTCCCGAAGATGAAGATACTGCTCGAGCCCTTCCTCGGCCACGTCCACGGCCTCTTCTATGGGTGGCTCTTATACTCATATCGTATTATCTGTTTACGAATTTTATGCATTAACCTGGAATTCCAGTGATTATTATAGATGTTTTATGAATCAGACAGTATTTCAGAGATTGTTCTCGCAGAATCGAAGTCTAACTACAGTTTCAGTCTCTTATCAAATTTTCCTAGGGTTTTATTATCATCCTATCTAGAGCATCCTAGCAGAGTTTCAGCATAGATAAATAATCCAGAAAAATATTTAGAGAAATTCAGAATGATACTTACAGGCTTCGACCGGAGATTCGGAATGCCACCTTCAGAAGTCCAGATTTTAGAAACTGAAATTTTTTATTTTTTTTAAAAAAAATCTTCACTTTTGTAAACCCATTCCACAGCCGAGTCTTTGCAACCTGGCTTTGATACCACAAAATGTAACACCCCAAACCCGGCCTAGACGTTATGACCAGATCCGATGTGCCACATCAAAATGTTAAAAACATTTTTCCATTCTAAGTTCAGAAAATCGTACTTGATGTTCAAAGGATTAATTCATTAAGGGTTAAAGTGAATGGAAGCTGTGCACCAGGTAGGAAACCGGGAAAGAGGAGGTGAGTCCATCGGACTGCTTAAGTACCAAGCTCTTTCGGATCCAATCCTAGACATGCACACCGCCATTACCACACTCTAACATCGCGTATATTTTTAGGTACCATTGTAATTATGTCTATTTTAGAATAAAACATATTTAAATTTGGAAAACGTTATCATAGCAGAAGCCTTGTTTGTAATCGTCTTACTTTGAAACCAGTTTAGGTTTTTGGAAAACGAACCCTAAATCTAGCCCATTTTGATAGTTAATATAATTTAATATCATCATGATAAGTTATAAATCAAAACCCCCAAAAAAAGTAATCATAAGCAGCCTTATTACATAACAAAACCCAAATCATCAAAGTAAAGAAAATTGAAGTCCAAATCACCAGAAGAAATCCATATTACAGAACGAGTGGCCACTCCGAATCCCTCGCAGCCCCAAGCCCACTATGGTTGGGGATTACCTGCATGGATGAAAATAAGGGATGAGTTTGGGGAAACTCAGTGTGTAAAATTAACCCAACCATAGCCCATATCGGTTCAAACCATGGAAATAGAATAAATTGGCCTTAGCCCAGAACAGAATACAGAATTAAGCCCATAGGCCCATAACAGATCAAATCAGATATTTCATGTATATGCAAAACCCAACCCATAACCAACCACATACACCCCCTTACCAACCTTTCACCATGTGGAGAGACTACTTGACCCACCCAACCACTACACACCTCAGAAATATGCAGCATGGCTGCCAGAACAGATAATGTGACAGAGTCACCAGATACAGATAATCGTGGCAGAGCCACCAGAATAGATATATGGGGCATAGCCACCAGATCAGATAATTTGTGGCATAGCCACCAGGATGCTTCCTTCATAATATAACCCATGTCCCCATGCAAGAAATATTCATTCATGGCATACATCATACATATTTAAATCAACATGCTTTCCAGACAAAATTAACCCTAGGGGCATATTGGTCATTTACACCTAGGGGTATCATGGTAATTTTCCATACATAAGGGTATTGTAGTAATTTAGCTACCTTTAGGGTTTTCATGCATATCCTATCCATTTACGTACTATCAGAATACTTACCGCGCATACTTACCAAATTGAGCCCGTTGGCCCATGAACCCGATTTTTGGCCTATTAAGCCTAAATTATCAAAATGCACGAAATCGCACGTACTGAAGTTTATTACCTTCAGAATACCAAACATACAAACCCAACTATCTTACGAGCATTCGCACACTCGCAAATTCCTCAAAATACCAACTTTCTGGCATTTCAGCTTTTCGGCTTTTGCCGATCTAGTCTATGAGAGGGTGTCAGTTGCACACCTATTTTATGACGATTCACTGAAAAGATCCACGTACGAACTGCCTACAATTATAATACTACCACGTTAATCTTACTACCGAAACGAACTACATATTAACTTCTTACCATATTCGGCCAACAACACCTTAGGCCTTAGCGTTCCTACCTTTGCCGAAAATAGCATCTCGATCCAGATCTGTTCGCTCCACTTGTCCAAGCCCTTGATCAATAGCCTCTTAATCACACTATCAGCAAAATAATACTATTATCACAAACCCTTAGGGCTACAAGTCCAAAAAAACGACAACCTCCCTAACCTTTTAGGGATTCCGGCTTTTCTTAAAATATAAAAGATAGACTAAGTTGGAAAGACTTACCACTGATTCTTTCCGTCAACATTCCCCCTTAGTTCCTACTTGATTCTGATGCAGTTCTAAGCCCTCAAACAATAACAAAAGTTGAGCCTTCAGTGATCTCAGTATTCGGCTATGTCCCTAGGATAGTGTGGGAGTTTTGGCTTTTTGTAAAAGTGTAGAGAAAGATAAAATATGAGGGTTTTTACTTGTGGTATTGTCAACAGAAACCTAGGATTTAGAGGTTGAGAGAATCGGCCAAAGATGATGAGAAAAATAAGAGATTTTGGCTAGGGAAAAATCGGTACAAAAGAAGTTAAGTTTTTGGGATTTCGGGATTTGAGGCAATCGGCTATAGTCTTAAAAATAATGGAAGGAAGGTGGTATAGAGTAGGGTGGCTGAAGGATTCGGCTATGGGGAAAAGAAGAAGAAAAAAATAAGTGGATGGAGAGAAGAGAAAAAGAAAAGAAGAAGAGAATAGTCAGGAAACGACACCACTTACCACTAATGCCGAATTTATACTAGCACTAACCTTAGCCGAAATTTTCCCCCTTAAGCATCCCTTGGCCGACCAACTCTTGCTCTTCAAGAGTCCACCATTCGGCCAACACAGTTCACCCTAATCATCTCCTAAATCCTCTCCCTGATCAGCTCCTAAATCCTCTCCCTTATCAGCTCCTAAATCTTCTCCAGACAGACTTTCACTTCAGTTCCACTACTTACCTTTTCTGTACATAAAAATTAATATCATTAATTTGCTTACCTTGTAACTCAAACCTTAGCCCTCCTTGGTCATCCACACGCCACCTCTAAAGCCCCTAAGTAGCGTCACATGTCATCTTACCACAGGCTTCCTTGTGTCCTCTTTTACCTAGTTAATACTTAAAAGCCTAGTTAACCAGAACCCCTTTTTCCCTATGGATTAAAATCACCTAAAATTACTGGATTTTAACCTAAGCTTGGGCCTTCTAGAGGCCCCCTATCATAATTAAACCTTCATCAAGCAGACAGAACACAAAATTTTAAATTTTACCAATCATTCACAGAATTCTCGAAAATTGGGGCGTTACATGTTATGTAAAGTGATGACATTGCCGTTTGTAAATTGAGTAGTTAAAATTGTTGATTGAGCATCAAGAGCTTAAGGGGACAAACTCAGATCGAGGAAAAAACGAAGGTAGTCGTGTAGTCAATATAGCCGTACGATAACTTTTGAGGTAAGCTCTTAAACGATTAAGTTGAATTTATGTGTTTAAAGATTAAATGAATATAGAATAAATTTTTAGTATTTTTGATATATAAATATATATATTTTTGAATGATTAATAATGTTTATAATATGAGCCGAAAATGGCTAGCTTACTCGATTGAATTGTGCATGGAAATGAGGTATATGCTAAAAGAGTTTTAGAGAATGATATATGATCTCTGTGTTTTGGTTAAGTAATGGTAAATAGAATGAGTATGAATTTAGTGAGGACTATGTGTGATAGCCAAATGTCTTCTGAACTAATATGTGTGAATGGTATTTTGAATACATGAGATAAGATGGAATAACCGAAAGCATCATGAGTTAATACGTGAATAAAATACTATGAATTTCTTGTAAATGCCGAATAGTGAATGCATTTGGCTATGAAATTATGCTTTAAATTCTTGAATGTATTTGAAATCAATATAAGGAAATGGTATTTTAATAAATTATGTGATGAAATTACTGAATGAATTATGAGATGGATTGTGGATTAATGTTACAAAGTAAGTGAAACTATTAATGTGATTAGGAAATTGAATAAGGGAAATTGAGATCTTAGTAAGTTCTTAAGTGTTTGAACTTTTGGAAATTTAAGAGTAAATTGTAATAGATCTGCTTGGGACAGCAGCAATAACGTGATTTTGGAAAATAACCATAAATTGTGGGAGTGGAGTTAGAAGCTGAATAAATTATGTAATTAAATCTTAATGAGTCTAGTTTCTAATGAAATCAATGAGAACATATTTTGACTTCTGTACAATTAGAAATTTGATTCGTAGTAAAGGGTGGTCAAACTAGTCAAATAGTGAAACAGGGGAAACTTTAAGAAAAATCTGGTATTGATTGGCCAAACTAAAAATTCTGGAAATTTTATGGATAAAAGATATATGAGTCTATTTTCTGGAAAACTTTACGACAATTGATTTGGAGTTTCGTAGCTCCAATTATAAATAATTTAATAACTGTTGCTCAGGAAGACAGCTTGTATTGAATTTGTGATTATTTTGTAAACATTGATAAAACTGTTTGAGTTGCTTATAAGATATTGATTAAAACCATATGTGAATTTTGAATTGTGAAGTTAGGACATGATATATTAGTGTTAGATGGATCTTTGATGTTAAAATTTGTGAAATTATAAGTTTATAAGTATTGAATTATTGGAGATGAACATGTCATTACCGAATGTAAAATAAAATGTTAAATAATTGTAATTAAGAACATGTTTGATTAAATATTGGTAATCAAAGTACTGAATCCATATTAAAATGAGGCTATAAGCCATGAATGACTAGTATACCTAGTCGATTTTGATATGATGAAATTGATGTACAAGATATGTAGATGTGGTGAGGCCGAAATGGCTATTATTAAATGTGTGCAAGTTATCTGAATGGCCTTTATGAAAATGTGTGCTATCTTCCTTGTATAGTGAGGCCGAATGGTTACTTAGAAATGTAATATGGCTGAGTGGTTATTTAAATGAAAGTAAAGTATATGATGTATTAGCAAGTAATGATAAAAGCATTATCTTATATATGTGCTTGCGTATGTGGTGTGACCGAATGGGCAAGTGTGAAATGTACATATGTTTATGTGTATATAATGTGGCCGAATGACCAATTGTGAAAAGTGTGTATTATTAGATATTTGATGAGGCCAAAGTTAGTAAAAAGTATATAAAATAAATTGTGCTGAGATTGTATCCGGGTTTAAAGTTCCGTAGGCTTCGTGCTGGTGTTATGTTCGGGTTTTATACCTCGCAGGCCAAGTGCTAGTGAATTTGATAAAGTATATGACTACGAGATCCTATGCTAAGATGATAAATTGAACTTGTATTACACATTAAGTGATTCAGGTATGTGATATATATATTTTATATGTGAGATTGATCTGATGGGAATTAAGAATGTGTAATGGGAAGCATATGAAAAGATGTTGTAAATTCATATGTATATTTGTATATGTGTGCATTCAGTTATTATGCAAAGTTACAAGATAGTTTTCGATATGCCATTTAACTATGAATGTTGAAAGTAAGTGTGGGTAAGAAATGATACACTAGTGAAATTTGAAAGACTTAAAGTTAATCCGGAAGCTTGTAAATACTATGTTTATATGAGTTTGAGTATAAACGGAGTAAAATGATATGTGTTTGTGCATAATTGGCCAAATAGTATTGTACTCAGAAAGTGTTATGTGATTTTGAACATTTGGTTTGTTTTTTTTTTTAAGTTCAACTGTTTAAATTGCTTAAGACTTACTAAGTTTATGAAAGCTTACTTTGAATATTATGTTTCTCTGTTTTTTTTGTAGATCATTGACTCTTACTATTAGCTCGGAGATCGTCAGCACTTCGTCACACTATCTACTATTGTGGTAATCATGTGATTTGGACTTAGCTTATGGCATGTATAGGATAGACTATAAGTAGAATGATATTTTGACTATTGTATATAAGCCATGCGAATATGGCATCTTATGGAAGTTTACTTTTATAAGTTTTAAATTCGATCTTTGTTTGTGTCTATTAGTTATATAAATAAATGATCTTTTATTTAAAAAAGGTTCAAAATTTTACTGTTCTGATCCGATTCCTAATTTTTGGTAACGTCTCGTCCTATTCCGGCAACGGTTACGGGATAGGGGTGTTACACGTGTGCCACGAGCGTGTCCCTACCGAGCCCAAGTTGAGTCCAATTTAGAATAGGCTAATTTTGAGGGCTTTTAGGCATTCCAAAGCCTATAAATACACCCTATAGAAGGAAGAAAATGAGACGGAGAATAGGGAGTAAGGAATTACTCCAAGGAAGCCGATTGATCCATCTCAGAAGCCGGATTCATCATCAAGACTGAAGATCTCTCCTCAATTTCCTCTTCAGGAGTTTTGAGTTTTCTTTATGTTTTGTATTCTTTATTCTGAGATGTTTTCTTATTTAGTTATAAACTAAAACCCCTAAATACCTAAGGGGAATGAAACCTAAGACGAATCTTGTTATTATTTTCTAAATCGTATGATAAATATTTAACATGTTCTTAATTATGTGTTCTTAATTCTCGTTTTGATATCCTAGGATACCGATTCAAGCCATGTCTAACAGAAGGAATAGACCTTGTCTAAGAGTACATTTGTCATAATTAAGCCACGTTGATTGCGCGCCTAGACATAAGGTGACAAGATTTTGCCGAATTAGGGTGAAACCTAATAAAGGGATCCATAGATCGAGTTAATGCAACCCTAGAATGTTAATTAGATAAAAGTCTCGGTTATTCAATCTAGGGATTAGACATTAGTCTTGAATAGGGATAATAACATAACTTAGGGATCTCTACGGAACAAGCTGAATGAATAAATCGTCTGATTTGGAGCCAGAATAACAAGTAAAGTTGTAATATCCTGATTTTGGGCCTAGTCGGAATAGTGGTTTCGTGACCATAAAATCCGAGATAGAAATAATTATTTTATGATTATTTTGAGGTCTATGGTATGATTGCATGATTGTGTGAAAATTTCATGAAGAAATTTTATGCATAAAGTGCTTAAATTGAAATTAGGAACTAAATTGAATAATTTGCAAAACTTGCATTCTAGAAGTTTCTAGTATGAAATTGTTTTGAAATATTAATCAGGAGGTCTTAAATAGCAATTTTACCAATTTCTAAGTCTATGGACAAAAATTGGACATGGATGGAATTTTTGGAAAGTTTAGTAGTAAGGACATTTTGGTCATTTAGGGGTAAAATGAATTAAAATACAAAATTAAAAGCCAATTTTGCTCATCTTCAACCCCATGGCCGAATGTAGCAAGGAGAAACCATGGCTAGGGTTTTTCAAGCTTCCAAGCTCGATTAGCAAGGAAAACTAAAATTCGGGCTAAAATAGGGAAAATACCAAGTTGTGGACGAAATGGTAAAAGTAGCCATTTTCGTATACGAGGTAAGTTCATGTGTAAATAATGTAGTATAATTGTTATTTTTAAGTTATTGATGTTAATTATATGATATGCTGATTTTTATCATGAAATATATGCTTTGTGGTTATTTTCGAATAAAATGCAAATTATGTGAATTATTTGTTAAATATAAAGTACTACCGAGTATTGGTTTCGGTATTTTACGGAAGATGGCATGGAGATGTGTTCGAGGAAAATCCCGTTTGAAACTTAGGAATAGAGTAGGATACAAGTGACATGTCACTAGGATATTTGGGCATCCGAACTCGTTGAGTTGAGTCCGAGTTCACTTATGGATGTGAATGTCCGAATTCGTTGAGTTGAGTCCGAGTTCGAGAGATGTAACTAGGCATCCGAGCTCGTTGAGTTGAGTCAAAGTTCACTTATGGATGCGAACGCCCGAGCTCGTTGAGTTGAGTCCGAGTTCACTTATGGGCGGGTTACATGGTAGCTTGGCTACATATGTGGTATTTATGTGCAAACTTTCCATGTATCCAAATTATATTCCGACGTGTTCAACGGGTAAAATTCTCCTCAAATGGAGGAATACTCGAGATGAAAGGGACGTATTGGTAAGTGTTGTGAAATGAATACTTTGAATAGGTATGTACTTAACCCTCGGGTTGAAAACTCGATATAACAACAATATGGTAAGATGATAAATGAAAATGTGATATGAATGTCTCGGTGATGATTATGCAAATGATGTTTTATGTTTGCTTATATAGTTGTGTTACTTGCTATTTGCATGTGAGCTTACTAAGCATTTAAGCTTACTTCCTCCTTTTCATTCCCTGTAGTGTTGACAAGCCAGCTCGGAAATCGGGAATGGTCGGAGGCATGCTCACACTATCCGTATACCATATTGGCATAATGGCTTGCATATTTTGAGTATGGCATGTATAGCATTATAATCATTTTGTATATATGGTCTTATGATATGGTTATTGAGTGGTATGGAAATGCTTGGTAATGATTAGCCATTGGAATGGCTAATCATGATCATATTTGGTGTTATGTATGCTAAATTGCTAGCTATTTCATGGAAACCATGAAATAGGTAAAATTTACCATAAAATAGATTTAGACAGCAGCAGTGACGTGAGTTTGAAAAATCATTAAAAATAGTAGAGATACAATTATATGGTGAATAAAATATGGAATTGAAGAATTATGAGTATATTTTCATATGGATGGAACAAAACAGGTATATGAGTTATATTTTATGAGATGTTTAAATTTTTGTGAAATAGGGCCAGAGTAATTTCTGGATCCCCTGTTCTGACTTTGGAAATTCACCATAAATTGTTCAAAGATAATTAGAAATCATGATTTATATTTACATATTCCTTATTGAGTCTAGTTTTATTAGAAACAAACGGCATAGTCATTGAAACTCTGTACAGGGAGATATCTGATTCGTAATACACAGAGGTCAGAGCAGTCGAACCCTGAAATAGGGGAGACTTTAACTAATAAAATGTACTAATTTTTTCGACAAAAAATTCTATAAAAAAATTAGTAAATAGATATATGAGTCTAGTTTCAGGGAAAATTTACATAATTGGATTTAGAGTTTTGGAACTCGAGATATGAATTTTTAAGCGACTGTGATGCAGATTGCTAGCTTGACTGAAAATTTTAAAAATAAATTGTTTGAGCTGTTTAAGTAATGAATTAAGTCTGTTAACACCTCGTGTTCGACTCTGGCGACGGTCTCGGGTACGGGATGTTACATTTGGTGGTATCAGAGCAGGTTTAGTCAGTTCTCGGACTAACCTAGCATGTGTAAAAGTTTAGCTATACATGCCACTGATCTGTGATAGTGTGATGTCTTCCGACGCGTATGAGTACCGTCTTATTTAGATAGGGTACTCTCCAACCGAGCTGCGCCAACCATGTTCAATGTTATGTGAAGGTATTTGAGTAAAATTATGATTATGATAAGTCTCGGTTCAGAAAAGTATGAATAAAAGTTTACGATACATATGTGATAAATATTCATATTTGCTTAATGCTCATATGATGTAGTGTATGTGGCTTACTTGATAAGATGAACGGAATAAATAGAAAGTAGTAGAGGTATGAATAAAAGTCATAATATTATTATACGAATGAAAATGTCCTTGTCTTGATTTGGATGTCTAATGTTGATGAATGCTAATGATATATAATTTTTATGAGATAAAGGATTATAATGAAATGAACTTATCTATGTTAATTAAATTATTGGATTGAATTATATGATTGTAATGATATGTACATGATGATGCACGAAATGAAAGTTGTGATTGTGATGCAAATATCTATGTTTGTTTGGCCTTATATGATGTCATGAGCATGAATTAATTTAATTAAATGAATGGATAAGTAAAGCTATCTAGAAAACATAGAATGTATGCATAAGTATATTGTCTAAATGGGACAATAGGAAAATTTGTGTAAGCCAACATGAATGTTGCATTGCCTGAATGAATGACATGATTTTGATGATGTTGCTATGATGATGGAAGTTGTACCATATGTGTATGTATAAGAAAGTTGAGTCAGAGGTCCTACAACCCCTCCCCCTTACCGAAATGGTACTTATAATGGAATTTCATAAGATTTGTATTGAATAAGTTTCCAGTTGAGAACCCAAAGAGTTCAGTGATAGAATAATTATAAGTATGATCAGAGATTGAAAATGAGCTGATAAGTAAAGTCAGAGTCAGTAAAGTATCGGATTGATATAAAGATTATTGGAATTATGCACTGTCCCAGTTAGAGAAGGAATTCTCTTTGGTAAACCGAATTACTCAGGTGCAAGGTCGAGAAAAGTGTAAATCGAAATTTATTCAGAACTGGCTTTCTTTAGTGAATGGTTTAATATGAAATTTGTGATGGCAGAACTAGTTGGGGAAATGATATTTGAAATGTGAACTATCTGAGTGTGACAGTTATGACTGGACAAATTTAGCAGTCTCTTTTGAGATGTTCTATGTGTTTACCTGTTCTCAGAAATATTTCTATGGCTATTGATCTTCTGAAGAAATTCTTGTTATATGGGAATGTCTTCTAATCCTGGTGTTGGATGAAAGCATTGGTAGTCTGACTGGTTTATAATTTATATTGCTCTATTTCATCGGGTATTCTATTTCATTTCGTCTGATAAGAATTGATGAGAGAATACATATGATATTATGATTCTGTTTCTTCTACTTGATGTTCCATCTGATATATATGTATGGGAAGATATATTGATCTTGTTATATTTGATTTCAGTGGGATTAAATAATGTTTTCTTTTGGACTTTCTTTCTTTGAAGAATTATCGGGGTATTCTGTATTTTCTCTATGAGTTTGGTTTTCGATTTTCTGGCATAATATCGTATCTTGGGTTTCTTTATCCTGGATCTCTTTATTCTGGATTTCTTTATTCTGGGTTTCTCTATTTTGGATTTCTTTATTCGGTTTTCTTATTATCTTTGTTCCATAATTTGTCAATTATGACTTATGTTCGAAGTATGTTCTTTAGCTCGTGATAATCATGTCAAATATGACTATACTTCTAATTTGATCTTGGTAATGTGGTGATTTTAGTATTGGGATTTTTTGTAATTTCTGTGTAAGGATTTGACATCAGTAAAGGCATAGGTGATAAAAACGCGAGTTTCAGTCGGTATGGTGAATTATTTATTTGAAAGATTTCATGTGACAATTATGTCAGGATTATTTTTCTCAAGTCTGATAATATAATTTCATTTTTGTACTGATAAAAGAGTAAATAGTCTGAACGAGAAATGTATATTTATTAAAAAGAGTTGGATATTAGTTAAAGTCACTACGAATGATAAGGTTTTCATCTTGTGTAAGCTGAAAAGTTTATTACATGTTGACAAAGTTTGGATAGATGAGAATACTGGTAACCAAAGCGTCTAAACTAGACTAGTCTACATTGAGTAAAGACTTCCTGACTTTCAGTAATGTACTGTTGTACGAATTGTGATGTGTTTCAAGATAGTGAGGTAATGTGATAGTTTAGAGCATTCGATGTTACATAAAATGGGTGTTGTTAAAGGGGTTAAAGCTGAGCATTGGGATCTATCAAAATTATCCTTGTCAGTGTTGATATTAGGATGGAAATGAGAAGGATTATTCTTGAGGCCATATCAGAATTATTTCCATAGCGGAAAGAGGAAAATGTGATGTATCCTATTGTTAAATGTTTGGCAAGATCTATAAATCATATCTATATTGAATGAATTCCTACTTATCAGATTCATGGAATTTCAGGTCTCTTTGATTGTTGGATTTCTTGGAATTCGGGTCTCCATTAATCAAGTTAAGATCCGGGTTTTATGTCATGATATCATGGGAAACTGAGAAGGGTTGAAAATTTAAGAACAGTTGAGAGTTGAGACTGTAAGCTTTCAGATCATATGAGAAATTAAAGAGATGTATTGGAGGTACAGCCTAAGTGAAAGTTCTTTGGCACCGAATATGAGATTAAAAGTGAAGACCACTTTTCTGGTAAGATTTTTGGGGACGAAAATCCCTAAAGGGGGGAGAGTTATAATATCCTGATTTTTGGCCTAGTCGAAATAGTGGTTTCGTGACCACAAAATCCGAGATAGAAATAATTATTTTATGATTATTTTGAGGTCTATGATATGATTGCATGATTGTGTGAAAATTTTACTGTTCTGATCTGATTCCTAATTTCTGGTAACGTCTCGTCCTATTCTGGCAACGGTTACGGGATAGGGGTGTTACACGTGTGCCACGAGCGTGTCCCTGCCGAGCCCAAGTTGAGTCCAATTCAGAATAGGCTAATTATGAGGGCTTTTAGGCATTCCAAAGCCTATAAATACACCCTATAGAAGGAAGAAAATGAGACGGAGAATAGGGAGTAAGGAATTACTCCAAGGAAGCCGATTGATCCATCTCAGAAGCCGGATTCATCATCAAGACTGAAGATCTCTCCTCAATTTCCTCTTCAGGAGTTTTGAGTTTTCTTTATGTTTTGTATTCTTTATTCTGAGATGTTTTCTTATTTAGTTATAAACTAAAACCCCTAAATACCTAAGGGGAATGAAACCTAAGACGAATCTTGTTATTATTTTCTAAATCGTATGATAAATATTTAACATGTTCTTAATTATGTGTTCTTAATTCTTGTTTTGATATCCTAGGATACCGATTCAAGCCATGTCTAACAGAAGGAATAGACCCTGTCTAAGAGTACATTTTTCATAACTAAGCCGCGTTGATTGCGCGCCTAGACATAAGGTGACAAGATTTTGCCGAATTAGGGTGAAACCTAATAAAGGGATCCATGGATCGAGTTAATGCAACCCTAGAATGTTAATTAGATAAAAGTCTCGGTTATTCAATCTAGGGATTAGACATTAGTCTTGAATAGGGATAATAACATAACTTAGGGATCTCTACGGAACAAGCTGAATGAATAAATCGTCTGATTTGGAGCCAGAATAACAAGTAAAGTTGTAATATCCTGATTTTGGGCCTAGTCGGAATAGTGGTTTCGTGACCATAAAATCCGAGATAGAAATAATTATTTTATGATTATTTTGAGGTCTATGATATGATTGCATGATTGTGTGAAAATTTCGTGAAGAAATTTTATGCATAAAGTGCTTAAATTGAAATTAGGGACTAAATCGAATAGTTTGCAAAACTTGCATTCTAGAAGTTTCTAGTATGAAATTGTTTTGAAATATTAATTAGGAGGTCTTAAATAGAAATTTTACCAATTTCTAAGTCTATGGACAAAAATTGGACATGGATGGAATTTTTGGAAAGTTTAGTAGTAAGGGCATTTTGGTCATTTAGGGGTAAAATGAATTAAAATACAAAATTAAAAGCCAATTTTGCTCATCTTCAACCCCATGGCCGAATGTAGCAAGGAGAAACCATGGCTAGGGTTTTTCAAGCTTCCAAGCTCGATTAGCAAGGAAAACTAAAATTCGGGCTAAAATAGGGAAAATACCAAGTTGTGGACGAAATGGTAAAAGTAGCCATTTTCGCATACGAGGTAAGTTCATGTGTAAATAATGTAGTATAATTGTTATTTTTAAGTTATTGATGTAAATTATATGATATGCTGATTTTTATCATGAAATATATGCTTTGTGGTTATTTTCGAATAAAATGCAAATTATGTGAATTATTTGTTAAATATAAAGTGCTACCGAGTATTGGTTTCGGTATTTTACGGAAGATGGCATTGAGATGTGTTCGAGGAAAATCCCGTTTTAACCTTAGGAATAGATTAGGATACAAGTGACATGTCACTAGGATATTTGGGCATCCGAACTCGTTGAGTTGAGTCCGAGTTCACTTATGGATGCGAATGTCTGAACTCGTTGAGTTGAGTCCGAGTTCGAGAGATGTAACTAGGCATCCGAGCTCGTTGAGTTGAGTCCAAGTTCACTTATGGATGCGAACGCCCGAGCTCGTTGAGTTGAGTCCGAGTTCACTTATGGGCGGGTTACATGGTAGCTTGGCTACATATGTGGCACTTATGTGCAAACTTTCCATGTATCCGAATTATATTCCGACGTGTTCAACGGGTAAAATTCTATTCAAATGGAGGAATACTCGAGATGAAAAGGACGTATTGGTAAGTGTTGTGAAATGAATACTTTGAACAGGTATGTACTTAACCCTCGGGTTGAAAACTCGATATAACAACAATATGGTAAGATGATAAATGAAAATGTGATATGAATGTCTCGGTGATGATTATGCAAATGATGTTTTATGTTTGCATATATAGTTGTGTTACTTGCTATTTGCATGTGAGCTTACTAAGCATTTATGCTTACTTTCTCCTTTTCATTCCTTGTAGTGTTGACAAGCCAGCTCAGAAATCGGGAACGGTCGGAGGCATGCTCACACTATCCGTATACCATCTTGGCATAATGGCTTACATATTTTGAGTATGGCATGTATAGCATTATAATCATTTTGTATATATGATCTTATGATATGGTTATTGAGTGGTATGGAAATGCTTGGTAATGATTAGCAATTGGAATGGCTAATCATGATCATATTTGGTGTTATGTATGCTAAATTGCTAGCTATTTCATGGAAACTATGAAATAGGTAAAATTTACCATAAAATAGATTTAGACAGCAGCAGTGACGTGAGTTTGAAAAATCATTAAAAATAGTAAAGATACAATTAGATGGTGAATAAAATATGGAATTTAAGAATTATGAGTTTATTTTCATATGGATGGAACAAAACAGGTATATGAGTTATATTTTATGAGATGTTTAAATTTTTGTGAAACAGGGCCAGAGCGATTTCTGGATCCCCTATTCTGACTTTGGAAATTCACCATAAATTGTTCAAAGATAATTAGAAGTCTTAATTTATATGTACAGATTCCTTATTGAGTCTCGTTTTATTAGAAACAAACGGCATAGTCATTGAAACTCTGTACAGGGAGATATCTGATTCGTAATACACAGAGGTCAGAGCAGTCGAACCCTGAAACAGGGGAGAATTGAACTAATAAAATGTACGAATTTTCTTGACCACAAATTCTAGAAAAGAATTAGTAAATAGATATATGAGTCTAGTTTCAGGAAAAATTTACAGAATTGGATTTAGAGTTTTGGAACTGAAGATATGAATTTTTAAGTGACTGTGATGTAGATTGCTAGCTTGACTGAAAATTTTAAAAATAAATTAATTGAGCTATTTAAGTAATGAATTAAGTCTGTTAACACCTCGTGTTCGACTCTGGCGACGGTCTCAGGTACGGGGTGTTACAAAAGTCTAGGTGGATTTTTCCTTAGGTATTGTCTTAAGTCAATCGATTTTCTCCAAAAAGCAATTCCCTAATTGTTTTCTTTGTGAGTTCTTAGTTTAGATAATTAGTTAATTAAAACAAAACCTCTTTATTCTTAGGCTAGATAATAAAAAGACAGTCATTACTAGTACTTTTCCTTTGGGTTTGACAATCTGGTCTTGCTAAAGCTATACTACTGTTCGAGAGGTAGACTTGCCTACATCGCAATAATAGTTAGTTCAAGAACGAGTAATTATAAATATGTAAAACCTATCACGAAATCACGCGATCAAGTTTTTGGCGCTGTTGCCGAGGAACTAAGATATTAGGAACGCTCAATTTTTATTACTTTAGCCATTTATTTTTCTTGCAATTTAATTTAATTTAATTATTATTTATTGACTTACTTTTTCTTTCTCTTGGCAGGTTTTTATAGTTTATGACTAGAAGAAACCCATCAGGACCATTACTTTTTGATAAAGAAATCGATCATACAATTCGCAGATATCAAAGAGAAATAAGGCGAAGCTTAAGATACAAAGAGAATGAGCAAGAAGACAATACTCAACCTCCAACTGAAGAGATGGCTGAAAACTAAGGCAATCAGCTACCTCCTGCAATTGCGGTTCATCAAAATCCTGCTCCACGCACTATGTATGATTATGCTAAACCTTCTTTAACAGGAACTAAATCGAGCATAGTTAGACCTGCTGTAGTTGCAAATACTTTTGAATTAAAACCTAACACTATTCAAATGATACAACAATTTGTTCAGTTTGATGGTTTGCAGAATGAGGATCTCAACATTCATTTAGCCAACTTCTTAGAACTATGCGATACATTTAAAATTAATGGTGTTTCTGATGATTTCATTCATATTCGATTATTCCCTTTTTCATTGAGGGACAAAGCTAAACAGTGGTTGAACTCGTTACCACGAAGGTCAATTACTACTTGGGAACATATGACCAAAAAAATTTTACTAAAATATTTTCAGCCGGCTAAAACGGCTAAATTACGTAATGATATCTCTTTTTTTGTGCAGATGGATTTAGAAACACTCTACGATACATGGGAGAGATACAAGGACTTTTTGAGAAGGTGCCCTCACCATGGATTACTGCTTGGCTCCAAGTACAAACATTCCACAATGGTCTGAATCCTTCGACTCGACAAATGGTTGACGCAGCTGCTGGTAGAACCATCAATAATAAAACACCTGAAGATGCCTATGAGTTTATTGAGGAGATGTCACTGAAAAACTATTAGTGGAAAGTTATGAGAACAAAGCCAACGAAAACAACCGATGTTTATAACGCCTATTCGGTCACCATGCTCTCTAATCAGGTAGAACTCTTAAATAAAAAGATTGATGGTTTTCTTAGTTCTTCCCAGGTTCACCCAGTAATGCAGTGCGAAGCAAGTGGAGGTGGAACAAGCCATTCGGAATACCAACCTTATGGCCACAACATGGATAACGAGCAATTAAACAACATGGGCAATAATCCTCGACCTCAAAACAATCCATATAGTAACACTTACAATGCAGGTTAGAGGAACCACCCTAATTTCTCGTGGAGCGGTCAAGGAAATCAAAGACCACAACCACCTCCAGGCTACCAACAACCACCCTACCAATGAAAAAAGAAGCCGAACCTTGAAGAGATGCTCTCAAAGTTTATATCAGTGTCAGAAACTCATTTCCAGAATACCAAGACAGTACTTAAGAATCAACAAGCATCGATCCAAGGGCTCGAAACTTAGATAAGCTAGCTATCCAAATTAATTTCAGAAAGACCACTAGGGAGTTTACCTAGTAACACCCAATCAAAAGAGTATGTGGAAACAGTTACACTAAGGAGTGGGAAAGTGTTAGCGGAAGCTGAAAAGAAGCTAACACAAGAAGCCGTGATAAGCGAAAGAGGGGAAGAAAAAACTGAAAATAGTGACAAACGAGTGCCGAAAGAATATAAACCTCCGGTTCAGTACCCAGTAAAATTGAAAAAAGATCACATTGATGTGCAATTCGGTAAGTTTCTTAAAATTTTTAAGCAATTACATATCAACTTACCTTTGGTTGAAGCCATCTCGCAGATGCCTACATACACAAAATTTTTGAAGGAGCTCTTAACAAATAAAAGGAAATTCGAGGACTTGTCTACAGTAGAACTCAACGAGGAGTGCTCAGCCATACTCCAAAACAAGTTGCCAACCAAACTGAAAGATCCAGGGACTTTTACTATCCCTTACTTAATTGGTAGTCTGAATGTTGAGAAAGCACAAGCTGATTTAGGCGCTAGCATTAATTTGATTTAATATAAAATATTCAAACAACTTGGTCTTGGGGAACCTAAACCTACTAGGATGAGTATTCAATTAACCAATAGATCTGTTAAATATCCTAGGGGCATTATAGAAGACGTATTCGTGAAAGTAGATAAATTCATATTTCCTGTTGACTTTGTTGTGCTTGACATGGATGAAGATGTGGAAGTGCCCTTAATTTTAGGGTGCCCATTTTTAGCCACTGCTAGGGCTGTAATCGATGTGGGTGACAGTAAATTGGCACTTAGAGTAGGTGACGAGGAGATTATCTTTAAAATTTATGATGCTATGAGGTTTTCTAGGGAACAGAATGATTCATGTTATTTTATTGACTCTATTGATCATACTACTCAAGATTCTTTTTAGGAAATTATATAGGAGGACACATTGGAACTGTATCTAGCCAAAGAAGAGGAGACAGATGATGAACCTAATGAGTACTCTTCAAGACAAGTAGAATATGAGGGTATTAAGATAAACAATGAACTTAAGCAAAAACCCTCTATTGAAGAGCCTCCCAAACTGGAACTTAAGCAATTACTAAACCACTTGGAGTACGTATTCCTTAGAAATAACTCTACATTACCAGTTATCATTGCTTCTAACTTGCAACCCAAGGAGAAAGAGAAATTAATCCAAGGATTAAAAGAACATAAAAAGGCTATAGCTTAGAAAATTTCTGACATTAAATGAATTAGCCCTTCCTTTTGCACCCACAAAATTTTGATCGAAGATGAATACAAACCGTGTGTGCAAGCTCAAAGACGACTGAACCCTAACATGAAAGAAGTTGTAAAAGTCGAGGTAATTAAACTTCTAGATGCTGAGATTATTTATCCTATTTCTGACAGTTCTTGGGTAAGTCCAGTGTAGGTTGTCCCTAAGAAAGGCGGCATGACGGTTGTGACCAACGAGAAGAATGAATTAATCCCAACAAGGACAGTTATAGGATGGAGAGTTTGCATCGATTATAGGAAACTAAATGATGCCACAAGAAAAGAACACTTCCCATTGCCATTCGTTGACTAAATGTTGGAAAGATTATCCGAGCACATGTACTACTACTTTCTAGACGGACTCTCGGGTTACTTCCAAATCCCAAAAGCTCCTGAAGATCAAGAAAAGACGACACTCACATGCCCATATGGTACACTTGCTTATCGTAGAATGCCTTTTGGATTATGTAATCCTCCTGCCACTTTTCAGCGCTGTATGATGGCCATCTTCGACGAACTCGTGGAAGATATCATTGAAGTATTTATGGATGATTTCTCGGTATTCGGTAACTCTTTCCATCTCTACCTTAAAAATTTAAAACGAGTTTTAATAAGATGTAAGGAAACGAACCTTGTGCTTAACTGGGAGAAATGTCACCTCATGGTTCAAGAAGGTATTGTATTAGGGCATAAAATTTCTAGTAGAGGGATTGAAGTGGACAAATCTAAAATAGAAACAATCGAAAAATTACCGCCTCCTAGTTCGGTTAAGGCTATTAGAAGCTTTTTAGGACATGCTGGTTTTTATAGAAGATTTACTAAGGATTTTTCTAAAATAACTAAGCCTTTGACTAAATTGCTAGAAAAAGATATACCTTTCAATTTCCATCAGGAGTGCTTAGAAGCATTCAATACTCTAAAGGATAAATTAATTAATGCTCCAATTATAATTGCACCTGATTGGAATTTACCATTTGAATTAATGTGTGATGCGAGTGACTTTGCAGTAGGTGCAGTACTGGGACAGCGGAGAGACAAGCATTTTCAACCTATCTATTGTGCTAGCAAAACTTTGACAGCGGCACATGAGCATTATACCACTACGAAAAAAGAGTTGCTAGCTGTGATTTTTGCATTTGATAAATTTCGATCATATCTCATATTGTCTAAAGTTGTTGTGTACACTAACCATTCCGCCCTTCGCTACCTTTTAACTAAAACTGATGCAAAACCTCTACTCATTTGATGGATTCTCCTATTGCAGGAATTTGACTTGGAAATTAAGGATAAGAAAGGAGCTGAAATCTCATGGCTGATCATCTGTCTAGGTTTGAGAACTCCAATATCAGAGAACTAGATGAAGTTGAAATAAATGATTCATTCCCTGAAGAACAATTTTTCGCTATATCTGACCCTGAGGTACCTTGGTTTGCAGACATCGTGAATTTTTTAGCCGCTAACATTATCCCAAAAGGGTTAACACACTAGCAAAAAGAAGCGATTCTTTAATGATCTGAAACACTACTTTTGGGACGACCCCTTTTTGTTTCACAGATGTACAGATCAAGTCATTAGAAGATGCGCTACAGGATCAGAAACATAAAAAATATTGGAACATTTCCATTCAGGGCCAACCGGTGGATACTATAGTGGAACTAAGACCGCACACAAAATACTTGAATCAGGTTTTTATTGGCCTTCGTTATTCAAAGATGCTAATAGGTACATTACTTCATGTGACAAATGCCAACAGACAAGTAACATATCTAAACGTGATGAAATGCCTTAAAACTATATGCTTTCATGTAAAATATTTAACATTTGGGGTATCTATTTCATGGGCCCATTCCCCAGTTCATTTGGGAATAAATACATCTTACTAGTAGTTGATTACATGTCCAAATGGGTGGAAGCCCAAGCTCTACCTACTAATGATGCTAGACGGTAGAACGTTTCCTTAAGAAACTCTTCTCGAGATTCAGAACACCTAGAGCAATTATCAGTGATAGGGGCACTCATTTTTGTAATACCCAATTTGAAAAAAACCTTAAGAAATACAGAGTTCATCATAGAACAGCCACCCCATACCATCCTCAAACTAATGGACAAGTTGAAGTAGCAAACCGAGAAATCAAACGGATCCTTGAAAAAATAGTAGAATCAAACAAAAAAGATTGGGCAATAAAAGTAGATGATGTCTTATGGGCTTATAGAACTGCTTTTAAGACACCCATAGGGACATCACCTTACAGACTTGTTTATGGAATAGTTGTCATCTACCATTCGAACTAGAGCATAAAGCTTTTTGGGCTATCAAATTTCTAAACGTTGATCCCGAACTTGTAGGAAAAAGCAGATTGATGCAGCTGAATGAGCTTGATGAGTGGCAAGCCAATGCATACGAAAATTCACGCCTATTCAAGGAAACAACAAAGCGGCGCCATGACACTCGCTTAAAGCAACAAAAGCAATTTGAAGTTGGAGATCTTGTCTTACTATATAACTCAAGACTCAAATTGTTTCCTATGAAACTCAAATCACGATGGTCAGGACCTTTTGTAATTCAATATGTTCTTCCATATGGCACAAAAGAGGTGAGTCACCCATCATACGGTACGTTCAAAGTAAATGGACATTGTCTCAAACTTTTTAATGGCGAGAACTTTAAAAATGATGGAGAGGAGCTACGACTCCACAAACCACCCTGAATAAACCAACAAGCTAACGGTCGAGCTTAGATTATAAACAAGCGCTTCTCGGGAGGCAACCCGAGTACTAACGATTTTAAATTATTTAAATTTTAAATTTTAAACATTTAGGTCACTAACAGAGTATTTGAAGCACAGGTTTCAAGCTCCACATGGCCGATCACACGGCCGTGCTTATGGTCGTGTGACCACTACTGATAGAAACATGGCCGTGCGAAACGGCCGTGCAAAAATAGGGTAAAAGTGATCCTTCCCAACACGGGATGCGATAAGTGGCCACGGGCATGCGACCTGGCCGTGGTCAAATCTACCAAACAAACATGAGTGTAAGACACGCCCGTGTCTAGCACCCATGGACCACACTGTCAGAAGGACACGGGCGTGCGAAAACTTACACGACTATGGGAGAAGCGCACCACACCAGACACGTTCGTGCGACACGATCATGTAGCCACACGCCCTATACACACGGGCATGCGAGAAGGCTGTGTGATGATATCACAATTCGCGATGAACACAGACGGGATACGAACCATACGAGCGTGTGCACCGGCCGTGCCACTTGAAAAATTAGAATAATTATCTTATTTTATTTTTCTTTTATTAAGTTTTTAAGATTCATTTGTATTCCTTTTAAAAACGGCTTACCTTCAGAGTCAAGTTTGCCATCCAGAGTTATCTCCAATACTCGATGTCGCTAATCCAAGAATATCATCCATTCTTAATAGAAGAAGATTCACTTCTCCCCCTATATTCTTTTTATACTTTAATATCTATCTTTGTACATTGAGGGCAATGTACATCTTAAGTGTGGAGGGGTATCTATTTCATTATCAGAAAAATCCCTAAATGACTGCCTTGTTCCCTTGAAAATCTCTCATATCATATTTAGGATAAAGTTTAATTGATTTATGATTTTGATTGATATATCTTGAATTAAAACATAGGCAATTATGCATTGATTGTTTAAACTTTAAGACATTAGAGAATCAAGCATGATGAGTTGATTTTTAAGAATTACAAATCTTAGGTTGTTTCCCCAAAGTTTAGGTATTACTTTGAATTGGAATTCACAAGTTTTAACATCAAAAAGCCATAATTTTTGTGAGATTTTTGAGCCTTTTGAGCAACTATTAATTCTTTCATGCTCACTTTTATTAATGCTTTGAGTGTGTCAGTATTGAACTGTTATTCTAGAACTTGTTTGATTATGCATGTCGAGACCACACCATTTGATTTGATATGTCAAAATGATTAAGGCACTTAGGATTAAGCCACTCATGCCATGAAAAGCCTACCTCCACGATTAACCCCTAGTAAACCCCCTTGAGCCTAACAAGCCATTTCTTGTATTACCCGTAATATTAACCTTTAAACCATTATTGTTGAAATCCCCTAAATTAATCCCTATTTTTGTCGAGATTTGAGTTGAATGGATTGCTTAGCTATGTTTTGTTCTTAATAGTTAGTCTATGTTATTTAACTTGTTCTTAAAAAAAAACTATGTATATTTATTAGTAAGTCCATATTCTGAAAAGAAGCTCTATTGTATGCAAGTGAAGATTAACTCTTTTTCTAGTTAGGCAATTTTTCAATTCAACCTCGATTCTAACCCTTTCTTTCACCTTGTGACCACACCCCCTAACCAAGCCTCATTACAACACTCTAAAGACCTTTTGATTGATGTTTCATCTTAAATTATAATGGTGGAGATTTGATTTTCATGCAAGTCTATGGTAATGACTTTTCATTATTGACTATTGAGTGCGTCATTTATTGTGCTTAAACACCTCGAGTGATTTGAGTAAATCTTTAGTGAGGATGTAAAACTCTATGATATTCTGAATCAAAGGTAATTACTTAGATGAGGGGAGACACCTATGTTTGCATGAATAAAATGCTCAACTTGGAATGTTTGGAACTTTTATGGTCTTTTAGTTGAATTCTCAATGTATGATTACTTAGGGATTAATGTGAGATATTATCTATAGAAATTATAAGTTAAGAAGAATTTATTTTGATTATGAGTTGAGAATTTTTCTTGAGGACAAGCAAATGCTTAAGTATTGGGGTATTTGATAAACCATAATTTATACATATTTTTACCCCATGTTTAACGCATTTTATGGGTGATTTTCCATTGGAATTGGTGAATTCGATGCTCCTAATGCTTTAATTCCATGTTTTACACTTAGGAGAGTATAGGAGAGCGAAAGGAACGAGAAACGGGCCAAAAACGGAGAAAATGTGCCAAAGTACAAAATCAACACAGCCTGGACCTCCTCACACGGGCATACCACAAGTCGTGTCAATTTGGCAGGCTCGAGCACGGCCTGAAGTAATCGAACATGGGCATGTCCCTGCCGAGCCCAAGTTGAGTCCAATTCAAAAAAGGCTAATTTGAGGGCTTTTAGGTATTCCAAAGCCTATAAATACACCCTATAGAATAAAGAAAAGGAGACGGAGAATAGGGAGTAAGGAATTACTTCAAGAAAGCTGATTGATCCATCTTAAAAGTTGGATTCATCATCAAGACTGAAGATCTCTCCTCAATTTTCCCTTCAGGAGTTTTGGGTTTTCTTTATGTTTTGTATTCTTTATTCTGAGATGTTTTCTTATTTAGTTATGAACTAAAACTCCTAAATACCTAAGGGGAATGAAACCTAAGATGAATCTTGTTATTTTTTTCTGAATCGTATGATAAATATTTAACTTGTTCTTAATTATGTGTTCTTAATTCTTGTTTTGATATCTCTGGATACCGATTCAAGATAAGCTCTTATTCAAAGGAGGAATAGACCCTGTGTAAGAGTACATTTTTCATAATTAAGCGGAGTTGATTGCGCACCTAGACATAGGGTGACAAGATTTTGTCGAATTAGGGTGTAACCTAATAAGGGGATCCATAGATCGAGTTAATGCAACCCTAGAGTGTTAATTTGAGAAAAGTCTAGGTTATTCAATCTAGGGATTAGACATTAGTCTTGAATAGGGATAATAGCATAACTTAGGGATCTCTACGAAACAAGTTGAATGAATAAATCGTCCGATTTGGAGCCAGAATAACAAGTAAAGTCTAAGTGGATTTTTCCTTAGTATTGTCTTAAGTCAATCGATTTTCCCCAAAAAGCAATTCTCCAATTCTTTTTTTTTTTGTGAGTTCTTAGTTTAGATAATTAGTTAATTAAAACAAAACCTCTTTATTCTTAGGCTAGATAATAAAAAGACAGTTATTACTAGTACTTTTAGTTCCTTTAGGTTCGACAATCTGGTCTTGTTAAAGCTATACTACTGTTTGATAGGTACACTTGCCTACATCGCAATAATAGTTAGTTTAAGAACGAGTAATTATAAATATTTAAAACCTATCACGAAATCACGCGATCAGATATCATGATTTTAGTATATGTTGTGTATAAGTTAAGCAATGTAATTTAGCTAAATTTGATAGCATGTTTTGGTATGTTTTGACTCATGGTTGATGGAATGGAAAATTATGCAAATGATATCTTGTTATTTGGTGGGCATATGAATGGAAGATGTATGTTATTTATTAGGTAATGAATACTATGTTGAATTGGTACTATATGTGTATGAACTGTTATGGAATGGCTGCCTATTAGGTAATAAAATGTTGTTATTTATGCTTGTGTATGTATTTAAAATTAGGGTGGTAAAATGGCTTTGCAAATAGCCTATTTTTGTCCACACGGGCAGAGACACGGGTGTGTGTCTCAGCCGTGTGTGACACACGGTTAAGTACATGGCTGTGTATCCCCTAGTGATGAAATGGAATTGAAGTCTGTATGCTCCACATGGCCTCACACACGGGCGTGTGACCAGCCGTGTGGTACAAGTCAGTATACCCTCCTAATTGGCACACGGCCTAGCACACGGGCGTGTGACTTGGCCGTGTTGATAAGTCAGTATACCTTAAAGTTTTGGCACGGCCTGGTACATGGGCGTGTTTGTGGCCGTGTGATGTAAGTCAGTTGTATGCCTTGTTTCTACATGATCTATGACACGGGCGTGTTAACTAGCCGTGTGAGGTACACGACCAGTTCACACGAGTGTGTGACCCTTGAAATGTAAATTTTTTTCTAAGTTTCCAAAATTTACATATGTTATTGGTTTAGTCCTGAACCACTTCTAAAGCATGTTTATGGCCTCATAGGCTCCAATTAGGGACAATATGATTGTATTGAATTATATTTGTATATGAATGTATGAATGTATGAATGAATGAGATTTGTATATTAAATGATGTATATTGATCAGTAATACCTCGTAACTCTACTCCGGTGACGGATACAGGTTAAGGGTGTTACATTTATTGGTATCAGAGCCATGGTTTAGTCGATTCTAGGACTAATGTAGCGTGTGTGAGTCTAGCTATACATGCCATATATAAAACTGTGATAGTGTGATGACTCCTGACATTTTTAAATGTGCTTTTATATAGTAATGAATCCTGAATGAGCTGTAGCGGATGACGTAGAGAGTAATGCGCCAGCTCCCACTCAAGGAACAGCGCCTTCTGAATCTAGATCCGTGACGAGTAGTCACGAGGGTAAGGCTAAAGAAACCTTCTTTCAGATATTGAATGAGTGGTTCACACAATACATTCGTATGAACCCAGCTATTTAGCAACCTCTACCCCTACCTATTCCCCAACCGATCCCTGTAGTTCCTCAAGGTATTGATCCTCTGCGATTGAATAAACCTCCTGTCGACAAGATACAAAAATGCAGGGTTGAGGAATTTAGAGCCACTATTAAAGAATATCCTGAAAGAGCCGAGATTTGGCTTGAGAACACGATTTGGGTAGTCGATGAATTATCTTGCACCCCTGAAGAATGTTTAAATTATGTTGTATCACTGTTAAGAGACACTGCATATCAGTGGTGGAATACGTTGATATTCATAGTTCCATGAGAAAGAGTTACTTGGGAGTTCTTTCAAGTTGAATTTAGATAGAAATAGATCAGCCAAAGGTTTATTGATCAAAAATGAAAAGAACTTCTAGAATTAAAACAGGGTCGTATGTCGGTAACTAAATATGAAAGAGAGTTTGTACGACTCAGAAAATATGCTCGTGAATAAATTTCTTCTGAAGCTATAACGTGTAAAAGATTCGAGGATGGATTGAATGAAGAAATTAGATTATTAGTTGGAATTCTTAACCTAAAAGAATTTGTTGTTCTATTTGACAGAGCTTGTAAAGTCGAAAAGCTTTGCAAAGAGAAAAGAAAAGACAATTCTGAGGCTAGGGATTCTAGAAAAAGATTTGCGGGCAAATCACATCAGTCAGCATCAAAGAAATCTAGAGAATATCATCCTCGTTCTATGGCTTCTGCGGGAATTTCAATTAGAGACAGAGATGCGAGACATTCAGTTCTAAACCTCAAACAACATCTATTACCAGTGTGGGAAGTGTTGGAAATGTTGGACCTGAATGTAAACACAGCAATAAGCGACATTACGGTGAATGTAGCTGTAACATCCCGATTTTGGGCCTAGTCGAAACAGTGGTTTCGGGACCATAAATCTAATGAGGAAATTTTTATTTTTATTATATTTTTATGGTCTGAAATTTCACGGAATGATTTCATGAAAATTTCGTTCGAAAATTTTAACGTTTGGGCACTCAATTTAGTCAAAAGGACTAAGTTGTAAACAGTGAAAAAGTTGAGTTCCACATGTTAGAAATGTCTAATTGTTATGAAATTTTAAATTAGAGGCCTTTAAATGGTAACTATACCATTGGATAATTGTTGGACAAAAATAGACATGAAATGGGTGAAATAGAATATTTTTAAGTTAGGTACATTTTGGTAATCTAATAATTAAAAGAATTAAAGAGGGAAAATAAGCCAAATTTGTCCATCTTCTCCTTGTCTAGCCGAATCTACCATGGAAGCCACATCTAGGGTTTGGTTCAAGCTTCCAAGCTCATTTATCAAGGAAAACGAGGATTGGACCTAGATCGGGTGAAAAATGGAAAATCGACGATTAGGTTTCTTTTTGCTATTTTGGTGCCGAGGTAAGTTCGTGTGTCAATAATATTGCAATGCTATATTTGAATTGAAAATTTTATATTATTATGAATGACATGATTTAATATATTGAAAGGTGAAGAAAGAATGGTATATAAAATTTGTGAGAACAATGATATATAACTAGTAGCACATGAAATGTTTGATGGTTCAACCATTGATGGCTTGCTGTATAATAGTTGAATATATCAAGAATTTGATATAACATGATGTTTTAGTAAGTTGGATAACTTGTGAAAGAGTGAAAAGAAAGTAAGTCCATTTTCAAGTAAATACAATGTGTGAGGCATGTTAATTTCTTAAATGACGATTATATGATAAATGTATGCTCTTGATAAAAATATGATTTGAATGCTCAATGTATGAAAATTTATGAAACATGGACATGATTGATAATAAGAGGAAGAAAAATCTCGGTTGAATAAAATAGGATGTTCGATGGATTCTTGAAAAGGAATTGATGGTAAAAAGGATCTAGCCCGGACGGGTGATCCAGTCCCTATATAGCCCTCCCAAAGAATATGTGGAAAATGAATTTAGCCTAGACGGGTAATCCAAATTAGGTTCTAAAGTTAACCTACACTGGTAATTCAGATCCAAGCTTATTAGAGTAATTGTCATTGTAAGGGATTTAGCCTGGACTAGTGATCCCGACAATACTCTATGAGTTTATATTACATGGGATTTAGCCTGGACTGGTAATCCCACTGTAAGAAATGAGGTTCGCGGGAGTATGTTCTTTAAAAAGGGAAAATACAAATTGACAGACATGAACTTGTAAAATGATCTACCCTTCCGAAGAATATGTGTGTTGAAATAGATTTAGCCCGGACGGGTAATCCAAATTAGGTTCCGAATTTAGCCTGGACTGGTAATTCAGATCCGAGCTCATTAGACTATATGTCGTTGTAGGGGATTTAGCCTGGACTGGTAATCCTGACGATACTCTATGAGTCTATATTATGGGGGATTTAGCCTGGACTGTTAATCCCGACATAAGAGCGAGGTTCGCGGGAGTGCGTACTTGAAATGATCAATTTTATGAATTGATAGTGAATGAGATATCCACCGAGATTCTGAGAAATTCAACGAGATTAATATGAGAAATGAAATAAAAGGTTCTTGCCATAATAAGCTCATTTATGCATGATACTATTATGATGCATATGAATTGTCATGTTTGGACGAGTGTTGTGCTAAGTAAGTACTCGAAACCCATAGACTTTTGATAAGAATGAAAATGAATGGGTGATACTTATGAGAGTAATTTCATGAAAATCTTGTGATGATTATCATTATATTGTACTAAAATAGTTTGGATAGCAGTAGTAGTCCTAATTTGAAGATCCACCAAAAATTGTGGAAGTCGAATCAAAGGCTGAATTAAATATGAAATGAAAGCTTATTGAGTCTGGTTTCACATAGAAGAAATGGTATAAGCAAAAGAATTTAATATTATGAGATATTCAAATTCTTGCGAGACAGAGTCAGAATGAGTTCGAAATCCCCTGTTCTGACATGGGAAAATCACTAGAAATTGTACAAAAACAATTATGGGTTATAATTCATATAAATAAGTTCTATTTTTAAGGTAAATAGACAAGAGCATCATCTGAGTCCCGTACTATGAGAAAAATAAATTTTAGTGAAGAAAGGTTGAAGCTGTCAAACAGCAAAACAGGGGAGACTTTAAGGAATAAACTGTACTTATTGGATAGACAAAAAATTTTGAAAATTTTATGGTAAGAATATATGTGAGTCTAGTTTCTAGGAAAACTAGCGGTTCTCAATTTGAGGTCCCGTTGCTCCAAATATAAATAATTTAGTGACCATGAATCGAGAAAACAACTTAACTGGACCTTGAATAAATAGAGAGGAATTGAAAAATAGCATGTTAATACATTGTTTATTGTTTTTCATGCGAGCTTACTAAGTGTAAAGCTTACTCCCTCCTTTCCATTTCTTTTAGTGTTGTTAGGTCGGCTCGAGGTTGGAGATCATCGGACGCAGCATCACACTATCAAGCCAATACCTTTGGAGTATTGATACATATGTTAGAAATATCAAGTGAGTGGCATGTATAGAGACCGAGTTCTATGATATGTGTTATTTTGATTTGGCTAAATGTATTAGTCTATATCGAGCTATTGTATATGGCCATGAGATGTGGCTAATATTGATTATGGTTTGTAAGTCTAGCTAATCATGTTACGTCTTAATGCATATGATGTGATGATATGAATATGTTTGTTTGCCATGCATGGTTGGTAATATGTCATGTGTGTTGAATGCATGTTTTATGACCAATCGAGGTGGTCATGACCATGAATTAAATGTGTAATATGGTAATAAGATGATAGTGCCTTGAACATGTATGTTTGATGTATAAGTTAGCAACCATAGTATAACGGTATAAGTGATTAATGAGATGACAAGGTCAAATGAATGGGTAATAATGTGGCTAGACTAGTTTATCATGAGTAGGTGGAACATATGTACAATGACGAGCTAGTGTTCAATGTGTCTTAATAAAGGGTGTTTAATCACAAAAATGATGCCATGATTTGTGAGTTTGATGTGTATAAGGTTGTAAGGGTTTATGGGAGACATAAAGGCTTGGAAAATAGCCTAAGAGTTAGCCACATGGGCAGAGACACAGCCATGTGTCTCAGCCGTGTGGAGGACACAGCCTAACACACGGGCATGTGGCTTGGCCGTGTGGTTCAAATTGGTTTGTTGATGTCACAAAAAGAGAGTTATACGGGCTGAGGACACGGGCGTGTCCCAATCCACACGAGCATGTGTAACCACACGGTTCAACCCATACAGGCATGTGACTCTCTAAAGTAAGAAATTTGCTAAGTTGTCCAAAGTTTATCGAAATTTCTCAGTTTAGTCCCGAACTATCCCAATGTATGTTTTAGGCCTCGAAGGCCCATATAGGGGACGATATACATGTGTTTGAAAAGTTTTAATTTAGAAGAAATTTTATACCTCGATTTTTACATAAATGGCTGTGTATGTGTTCGGTAATGCCTCTTATCCTATCCCGATCTTAGGTACGAGTAAGGGGTGTTACAGTAGCTTAGTGAACAGAGCTTGTTTTAAATGTAGACCTCTTGATCATTATCTTCGGGACTATCCAGAAAAGTTTACAGTTGAAAGAGATCAACCGGTGAAAGTAAGTAACACGGCTACTAGAGGGATACCACCCCAAAACACTAGAAATATGAGTGGTAACTGAGGTGCTACGAGAGATTCAACTGTGAGATCTAAGGCACGAGCACCTACCAGAGTTTATGTTATCCGTGCACAGAAGGAGGCATTATCGCCAGATGTTATTATCGGTACTTTTTCTCTTTTTGATACTGATATAGTTGCGTCAATAGATCCTGGATCAACCCATTCATATATATGTATGAATTTAGTATTTAAAAAGAGTTTAGATGTTGAGTTTATAGAGTTTTTAATTAAAGTATCAAACTTATTAGGCAAGTCTGTTTTAGTTGATAAAATTTGTAAGAATTGTCCTTTGATGACCCGGGGTTACTGTTTTAGGGCTGACTTGATGCTTCTACAGTTCGATGAGTTTGATGTGATTCTGGGTATGGATTGGCTGACTATGCATGATGTGATTGTGAATTGTAGATGAAATATTATAGAATTGAAATGTCAAAGTGGTGAAATTCTTTGGATTGAGTCTAATGATTCAAGTGAATTACCTACTGTGATATCGTCTATATTAGCTCAGAAATATATGAAAAAGGGTTGTGATGCATATCTTGCATACGTACTAGATACAAAGGTGTCTGAATCAAAGATTGAATATGTACTTGTTGTTTGTGAGTTTTCGGATATATTTCCAAAAGAATTATCGGGTTTGCCACCGATTAGAGAAGTTGAATTTGGTATTGAATTAGTACCAGGAACAACATCGATATCAATAGCTCCATGCAGAATGGCTCCAATAGAATTAAAAGAGTTGAAAGCTCAGTTGCAAGAATTGACAGACAGAGTTTTTGCACGACCAAGTTATTCACCCTGGGGTGCACCGGTATTGTTTGTGAAAAAGAAAGATGGCATGATGAGAATGTGTATCGACTACAGATAGTTGAAAAAGTGACTATAAAGAACAAATACCCTCTACCGCGAATTGATGATTTATTTGATTAGTTTAAAGGGGCTACAACATTTTTGAAAATTGATTTGAGATCAGGTTATTACCAATTCGAGTTAAAGAGTCGGATGTTTCGAAAACCACGTTCAGAACAAGGTATGGACATTATGAATTCCTAGTTATGCCTTTTGGATTAACAAATTCTCCTCTAGCTTTTATGGACTTGATGAACTGGATATTCAGACCGTATTTAGATAGATTTGTTGTTGTATTCATTGACGACATTCTGATCTATTCACGAGATGAATCAGAACATACCGAGCACTTGAGAGTTGTGTTACAAACTCTACGTGATAAGCAGTTATTTACAAAGTTCAACAAATGCGAGTTTTGGTTCTTTGAGTTGGATTTCTGGGACATATTATTTCAGCTAACGGTGTTAGAGTTGATTCGAATAAGATTTCTACTATTGTTGATTGGAATCCTTCGAGAAACGTGTCTGAAGTCCATAGTTTTCTGGGCTTAGCAGGTTATTACTAAAGATTCGTGAAAGGATTCCCAATGATTACGATAACGATGACACTACTTCAAAACGATGTAAAGTTTGAATGGTCAGAAAAATGTCAGCAGAGCTTTGAATAGTTGAAAGTATTGTTAACTGAAGCACTAGTATTGGTTCAACCGGAATCGGGGAAGGATTTTGTGATTTATAGCGAGGCATCGTTAAATGGTCTAGGATGTGTTTTGATGCAAGAAGGAAAGGTTATAGCTTATGCTTTTCGACAATTGAAACCGCATGAAAAGAACTATCCGACACATGACTTAGAGTTGGTTGCAATTGTGTTTGCGTTGAAAATTTGGTGACACTACTTATACGGTGAAAAATGCCACATTTATACGGATCACAAAAGCTTAAAATATTTGATGTCATAGAAAGATTTGAATCTGCAACAACGTAGATGGCTCGAGTTATTGAAAGATTATGAATTTGTGATTAATTATCACCCCGGAAAAGCTAATGTTGTTGTTGATTCCCTGAGTTGAAAATCTTTGTTTGCGTTATGAAAAATGAACACCCAATTGATGATTTGTAATGATGGGTCTATTTTAGCTGAATTAAAAGTTAAACCGATATTTCTTCAACAAATCTGTAAAGCTCAGAAAGTTGACTGTGAATTGCAAGCTAAACGAATTCAATGTGAGAATATCCCTAATTTAGAGTTTTAGATTGGAACTGATGATTATTTAAGGTTCTGGAATAGAATTTGTATACCGAGAAATTCAGAACTCATTCAGAAGATTTTGTATGAAGCGTACCATAGCTGCTTATCTATTCATCCGAGAAGTCCCAAAATGTATAACGATTTGAAACAATTTTACTGGTGGCAAGGCATGAAACGGGATATCTCAAAGCTTGTTTCTAAATGTTTGATTTGTCAGCAAGTCAAAGCTGAACATCAAGTACCATCGGGATTACTATAGCTTGTGATGATTCCTGGGTGGAAATATGATAGAATTACAATGGATTTTTTGTCGGGATTGCCCTTAACTCTGAAAAAGAAAGACGCTATCTGGGTTGTCATTAATCGACTAACGAAATTTGCTTATTTCATACCGGTATGTACGGATTGCTCACTTGACAGATTAGCTGAATTGTACATTTCGGAGATTTTTCTATTACACGGAGTGCCATTATCTATTATTTCTGATATAGATCCGAGATTTACGTCGCAATTCTGGAAGAAATTGTAAGAAGCCTTAGGTACAAAGTGAATTTTAGTACTTCTTTTCATCCTTAGACTGATGGTCGAACTAAGAGAGTTATTCAGATTCTCGAAGACATGTTAAGATGTTATAATTTAGAATTTGAGAGTAGTTGGGAAAAATACTTACCGTTAATTGAATTTGCGTATAACAATAGTTTTAAACGAGTATAAAGATGGCATCGTACGAAGTTGTATATGGTCGTAAATGTCAAACTCCGCTATACCAGACTGAAATAAGTGAGAAAAAGATTCACGGGGCTGAATTGATCAGAGAAACTGAAGAAAAAGTGAAGACGATTCGTGATAGTTTAAAAATAGCTTTAAATCGTCAAAAATCCTATGTGGATTTGAAATGTAAAGAAATTGAATTTCAAGTCGGGGACCGAGTGTTTCTTAAGGTGTCACAGTGGAAAAACGTTCTTTGATTCGGCTGGAAAGGAAAGTTGAGTCCGTGTCTCATTGGGTTGTGTGAGATTATTGAACGAATAGGGCTAGTGACATATTGATTAGCTTTACCGTCAGAACTTGAAAAGATTCATAATGTCTTTCACGTTTCTATGCTGCGATGATATAGATCCAATCAGTCACATGTGATTTCCTCGGTGGATGTTGAGATACAGGTTGATTTGACGTATAGCGAAGAACCGGTCAGGATTTTAGCTCATGAAATCAAAGAATTGAGAAATAAGTGCATAGCTTTAGTAAAGTTTTTTTGGCACAAACACGAGATTGAGGAAGCTACGTGGGAACCCCAGGAAGCTAAGCGGAAACAGTACCCTAATCTATTCATTGGTAAGATTTTCGGGGACGAAAATCCCTAAGGGGAGAGAGTTGTAACAGCCCGTTTTTTAGTCAAATTGGAACAGTGGTTTCGGGACCACAATTTTGAGGTCAAAATATTTATTTTATAATTTTATTAAATTTTACAGCATGATAGAATTATATGTAAAAGTTTCGTAAAGAAATTTTTCTGTTTGAATGCTTAATTCGGTAAAAAGGACTAAATCGCGTAAAGCATAAAACTTGAGTTCTAATAGCTAAAGGTGTATAATAGCTATAGAACCTTAAAGTTAAGGTCCTTATTTTGTAATTAGACCATCCCTGGTGTGTGTAACACCCCTTACTCGTACCCAAGACCGGGACCAAGTTTGAGGCGTTACCAGGCATGTCCTTGAACATTTTCGAGAAATACGGATTATAAAATTTCATTCCAATTTGAAACCAATCAATAGCATCTTGTTGTCTCTATTATGAGCCTACGAGGCTCAAACATACATTGAAATTGATCCGGGACTAAACCGATGACCTAATAAAAATTTAAGAAAAATTCTAAGTTAATGTTTCACATGCCCGTGTGGAGACATTGCACACGCCCATGTGCTTTGGGACACGCCCGTGTCCCCTACCCGTATAGAATTAATTGAATTTACTTTCTACTTTGAACCTACAGGGGTTTTCATATGGCCAAACACACACCCGTGTCTCTGGCCCTTGTCCTTCACACGGCCTTGACATGCCCGTGTGGTCGTCCGTGTCCAAAAACTAGAGCATTCTATTTATGACGTCAGCATGCATTTAGGAGCACACGGCCAAGACACATGTCCGTGTGTTAGGCCGTGTCCTCCACACGATTAAGAAACAAAGCCATGTCTCTACCCGTGTGTTTACTACCTTGCATTCTGACTTAAAATTTTAGGTGCAGGGGACACACGATTATGCCACACGCCCATGGGGTGGTCCGTGTGTCACACACGGTCTAGACGCATGCCCGTGTGTCTACCTGTGTGGACTATGTTAGGCTATTTTCCAAGCCTTTGGTCACCCTCTAACATATGTTCTCACTTATAGGTTTCCATAACATATAGCTAGGCCTAATTATACTCTCAAATGACCTCAATGAACCTCATTGCATGTAAACCTCATTTTATCGGTCTTGCACCTGCTAGGATTCTTTCTCTTGTGTCAAGAATGTCTATGCCTTATAACACATTCAAAATTGGCTCATTATTGTAACTTATTGCCAATTATGCTCTAGTCATCCCATGTGACTCGGTCATGTTACATGTTTATCTGCTTATGATACGCCATGTTCATTCATCTCAATAATATTAGAACACAAATATGTACAACTATGTAGGTCATACCTTAGAACAAAATGAGCCAAATCCTATGGCCATATGCATGTGGACATGTACACCTTACAAGCCTTCATATTGGCTAATCAAATGACACATATTACAAAATTAACAATAGCCCTATACATGCCGTTGAAAAAAATAAGAGTATCTACATACCAAAGCTAGACAAGATGATAATGTGTTGACTCTCCAATCGTCTTCCAATCTGTGTGAGTCCACGAGCTCTATAAGACAGGGAAAAGAGAGGGGTAAGCATTTACATGCTTAGTAAGCCCAAATAGCTGGAAAATAAACTTACTGATTTGTTTAGCATGCAACCATATTAGGCAAATAAACCAACAAGTATGGAATGGTTTCCCTATCACATGCACTCCATCAACAAGTTAGTCACATAATATCACACTATGTAACTTATCTAAGATGAGCTCATCATTCAATGTTTTCATTTTTGTATCACATATTAATCCCGTTGAGTTACTCAAAAAATCTCGATGGATTATCCATTTATCGTCAAGTCATAAGAGCAATCATCTCATGTATGCACTCCCGCGAACCACACATCTTACGGCAGGATTACCAGTCTAGGCTAAATCCCCCGTAATGTAAACTCATAAGGTGATGTCGGGGTTACCAGTCCAGGCTAAATCCCTTATAGCGACAAACACACTCAATGAGCTCGGATCTGAATTACCAGTCCAAGCTAAATTTAGACCCTAATTGGATTACCCGTCTGATCTAAATCCACAATGCACACATATTAAGGATCGATCACTCAAGGAACACTCGTCTAAGCTAGATCCTTTCTACATTTGAGATCAATGGATTACTCATCCAGGCTAAATCCTTTTCTGCAACACATGTAGGATCTCAAGTCATGTAAGCCATGGTTTATCCATTGAATTTCCCTTTTTACTTCAACCGGGACATTTATTATCATATCATTATTATTGACATATTTCATGGATTTTCATGCCATCATTATAACTAAATATCATGCATTCATAACACACGTAATTAGGCATATTAATAGTTTACTTAAAGTTATTCAAACTTATTTGGTATTCGTCTTGGTTTCGTGTTTCGGTTATTCCGAAACCTTTCGTTTCCCTTGATCGACCTCTAAAATTTGCTCCTCGGGGTCTATAACAGTAAAAATGAATCATCAATACTTCACATTATTCTTTTTAAGCCTAAATTTCACCCCTGAACAAAATAACCGTTTTGCCCCTAACCTTTCACATTTGTACGATTTAGTCCTTAGGCTCGTATAATAAAATGCATGCAATTTCTACCTTACCAGAGCCTAGCCGATTGTTCTTTACTCTTATGGTAGCCCACATTTCTCCATTATTTCACATTTTTACCACATATTTTACACCTTTTTCAAAAAGGTCCTTTTAGGGGTTTTTCATCAAAATCACCTAGAAAAAGATGTTTAACACACATACAACTTTCATATTCCTCCATAAAACATCAAAGAATAAACATGTCACACATGGGTCACTTTACAAACATGAAACCTAACTCAAAATATGGGTAGAAATGGAGAGAGTAAGCTACCAGGATTTCAAAAATGTGAAGAACATTAAAAACGGGGCTTGGGAGCACTTACTATTGAGCTTAAAAATGTTGAAAACCCTAGCTATGGAGGGCTTGAGAAATTCAGCTGGATGAAGGAGAAGAATGGCTGATTTTTTCCTTCATTTTCCCATTTTATTTCATTAATTAGCCAAATGACCAAAATGCCCTTAAACCCTTTCCTTAAAATTTTATCCATACATGCCCATTTTTGTCCAAAAACTTATAAATTGGTAAAATTTCTATTTAGGACCTTCTAATTAATAATCTAAAGTAATTTCATACAAATTGCTTCTAGAATCCAAGTTTTACAATTTATTCAATTTGGTCCTTATTTACCAATTGGACACCTTACTCATAGAATTTCCTCATAAAACTTTAACACATGCATATTTTCATATTCTAGACCTCATAATAATCATAAAATAAATATTTCAATGTCAAAGTTATGGTCTTGAAACCACTATTTTGATTAGGCCCTATTTTGGGATGTTACATTTCTCCCCCTTTACAGACTTTCATCCTCGAAAGTCTTACTAGTAAACAGGTTCAGATATTGCCTTCTCATGGTTTCTTCTAGCTCCCATGTAGCCTCTTCCACACCATGCCGATGCCATAAGACTTTTACCAAAGCCACATCTTTATTTCTTAGCTGTTTAACCTCACGAGGCAAAATCTTAACCGGTTACTCACCATAAGTCATGTCCAGTCTAATTTCAATCTCAGCTGGTGAAGTCACATGAGAGGGGTCTGACTGATATCGCCTCAACATTGATACATGGAACACGTCGTAAACCTTTTCTAGTTCAGGTGGCAATGCCAAACGATAGGCTAATGGTCCAACTCTTTTAGTGGTCTCGTACGGTTCGATAAATCGTGGACTTAGTTTGCCTTTCTGGCCAAATCTCAATACCTTTTTCCATGGAGATACTTTCAAGAATACTCTATCTCCAATTTGAAATTCAATCTCTTTTCTTTTTAGATTAGCATACGACTTTTGCTTATCCAATGCCGCTTTTAAACAGTCACGTATCACCTTTTCTTCAGTTTCCTTGATTAGATCAACTCCGTGAATCTGATTCTCCTTAATTTTTGTCCAATATAATGGAGTTCGGCACTTCTTGCCATACAAGGCCTTTTAAGGTGCCATCTTCAAACTCGATTGAAAATTGTTGTTGTAAGTGAACTCTACCAATGGCAGGTATTTTTCCCAGCTGCCCTGGAATTCAAGGATGCAACATCGCAATATCCTTCAGAATCTGAATCATCCGCTCAGATGACCAAAGGTCTGTGGGTGGAAAGTTGTACTAAAGCTCAACTTTGTACCCAAGGCTTCCAGTAACTTCTTCCAGAATCTCGAAGTGAATCTCGGGTCTCTGTCTGAAATAATCAATAGCGGTACCTCGTGTAATCTCACAATCTCAGATATATAAAAGTTGACCAACTTTTCAAGTGAATAATCTATCCTTACCAGAATAAAATGAGCCGAATTTGTCAACTTATCAACCACAACCCATATAGCATCTTTCTTTTTCAGGGTCAATAGTAATCCTGTCACGAAGTCCATAGTGATTCTGTCTCATTTCCATTCGGGGACTATCACAGGCTGTAGCAAACCAGAAGGTACTTGATGTTCAGCCTTGACTTGCTGGCATGTCAAGCATTTCGATATGAATTCGAAGATGTGTCCTTTCATGCCATTCCACCAGTACATTTTTTTTAAATCATTGTACATTTTGGTGCTTCTAGGATGAATAGACAAATGGCTATCATGTGCTTCTTGCAAGATTTTCTAAATAATTTCATTATTCATCGGTATGGAAACTCTGTCTCAGAACATCAAACATCCATCAGGACTAACCTAAAAATCTGATTCAATGCCCGACTCACATTGAGCTCTTTTAGCCTGCAGGATACTATCATTAGTCTGAGCATCATAAATTTCCTGAAGAAATGTCGGCCTGACCCTTAACTCTACCAAGATCGAACCATCATCAAACAACTTCAATTGAGTGTTCATGGCCCTCAAGGCAAATAAATATTTTCTGCTCAACACGTCGGCGACCACATTCGCCTTTCCTTGATGATAATCAATGACCAGCTCATAGTCTTTAATTAATTCTAACTATCTCTGCTGTCTCAGATTCAGTTCTTTTTGAGTCATTAAATAATTCAAACTCTCGTGGTCTCTGAATATACGACAAGTCTCACTACATAAGTAATGCCTCCAGATTTCAAGGAAAAAACAATGGTGGCAAGCTCTAAATCATGAGTCGAATAATTCTTCTCGTGTGGCTTCAACTGTCGCGAAGCATAGGCTATCACCTTGTCATCTTGAATAAGTACACAACCCAATCCATTTAAGGATGCATCAGTATAGACAAAAAACTCTTTTCCCAGCTCAGGCAATACTAAAACTTGAGCTTTAGTCAGAAATGTCTTCAACTTTTCGAAACTCTGCTGGCACTTCTCTGTCCATTCAAACATAACGTCTTTCTATAGTAACCTCATCATCAGAGTCGCGATCATGGAGAATTCTTTCACAAATCTTCGGTAGTTACCAGTTAAGCCCAAAAAGCTTCTAACCTCGGTTACATTTTTAGGACGTTTCCATTCAACAATTGTAGAGATTTTACTTGGATCAATTCGGATGCCAAAAAACCCTACTTCTTGGAGCCAAAATTCACTCTTGCTAAACTTAGCATACAATTTTTTTTCCCGTAAATTCTGCAACACAGTCCTCAAATGCTTCGCATGCTCCATCTTATCTTTGGAATAAATCAAAATGTCGTCAATGAACACAACTGTAACATCCTGATTTTGGGCCTAGTTAGAACTGTGGTTTTGGAACCACAAATTTGATGAGAAAAATTTATTTTTATTATATTTTTATGGTCTACGATTTCACAGAATGATTTCGTGAAAATTTCGTTCAAAAATTTCGATGTTTGGGCACTCAATTTGGTCAAAAGGACTAAATTGTAAAAAGTGCAAAAGTTGAGTTCTACATGTTAGAACTGTCTAATTATTATGAGTTTTTAAATTAAAGGTCCTTAAACGGTAATTAGACCATTTTGAAGTTTGTGGACAAAAATGGACATGGTATGATAAGTTTTTAAAAGTTTTTCATTAAGGGCATTTTAGTAAATTGGTAATTAAATGAATTAAAAATGCCAAAATAAGCCAAATTTGCTCGTCTTGTTCCTCATGGAAAAATTTTTCAAGAAAAACACAATGGCTAGGGTTTCAAGCTTTCCAAGCTCATTTGTAAGTGATCCCGAGCCCTGTTTTTAATGTTCTTTACATTTTTGAAGTCCCAGTAACATGTTCTAGCTATTTCTACCATTATTTTGAGCTAGGGTTTGTGTTTAAAAATTTACCCATGAATGATATGCATGTATTTTGATGTTTAATGGTAGAATATGAAGCTTGAAATTGTGTTAAACAACTTTTGCTAAGTGATTTTATGTGAAAACGAGTAAAATAGAATAATCAGTAAAAATACCTAATGTTCATAAGTACATGTTAGAGTGAGAATTTGATGTTTCTATACAAGGGAAAAATGATCAGCATGTTATAAAATATAAGAAAATAGGATGAAGTTTAATTTCTGAACATTAGGGAAAAAGTGCAAATATGCAAAAGTTTAGGGGTCAAAATGAAAATTTGTAAAAATATGATTTTTGGACCCGTATGAATAATGTGACTAATTATTAGGCTAAATGTGATATTATAGATGAAGGAAATCGAGATTCGGGCTTAAATCGGGAAAATACAAGGTTATGGACTAAAATGGTAAATTGCCGTTTCTAGATCGAGGTAAGTTCGTGTGTTAATAATAATGCAATACCGTGCATGAATTGTAATTCTCTATTGATATGGCATAAATTGTATGATTTAATATGTTTAAGAGAAGTTGATGGATGGTATGTATGATATGGAAAAATGTAATGCTTGTTGTGTCATGTGAAATTGAATGGCAAATTATTGTTACATGAATTGAGTGTTAAATTACTATTACCTGGGTTATATGAATTGCTACACAGTTGTACCTGATGAGATTTCAACAAGTTTGTACGTAAATAATTTATTTATTCTTTTTATTTTATTATATTTTGTTATCATATGAAATGTGGCTGCCTGTAGAATGATTATTTGTTGTAAATTGCAAATTGAAAAAGGACTATGAATAAATTGTAACATGTTGGAAAGTAAGGAATTTCCCGGTTGAGCCTTTGGAATAGAAATGATACGAATGATCTATTGTGAGGTCACGTATGTAGTACTAAGTGCGGGCTACTACGTGTACCGGATTATTGGTCGCATGTGTAGTACTAAGTGCAGGCTCCTATGAGTACTCGATAACTTCGATCACGTGTGTATTACAAAGTGCAGGCTACTACGTGTATCAGATGGTTAGGTCACGTGTATAGTACTAAGTGCAGACTACTACGTGTACCAGATAATTGGTCGAATGTGTAGTACTAAGTGCAGGATACTATGCGTACCAGATAGCTTTGGCTACAAGTGTGAAAATATGTGCAGGCAACTGAGTATCAGTTATTATTCTGAAGAGTTCAATGGGAAAATCATTAAGTAAAAATACATGTGAACATGATTATATGATGAATAAGTGTAGGTATATGTTTAAGAAACTTATGAGAAATATGCTCGATATTTGAGTGAACTTCGATAAGACAAAATGGATTAAGCGAAATTATGTAAGAGTGAATTTGAGTAGTAAAATAGTGTTGGACAGTAGCAATTTCATGATTTTGAAAATTCACCAAAAATTGTGTAAGTTTAATTAAAATTCAAAAAAATTATGGAATTAAAGATTAATGAGTCTATTTTCATATAAAAGAAACAGGGGGAGAAAAAGAGTTCTATATTATGTGATATTCTAATTTTTGTGAGACAGCGTCAGAATGAATTCGAGATCCCCTATTCTAACTTGGAAAAATTGTTAAAAATTGTACAAAACTAATTATGAGTTATAATTTATATGAATAGAATATTCAATGAGTCTAATTTCAGGAGGAATGGACGAGAACATCATCTGAGTCCTGAAATATGAGATAAATAATTTTTAGTGAAGAGAGGTTAGAACTGTTGGACAGCAAAATAGGGGAAACTTTAATAAATAAACTGTACTAATTGGCTAAACCAAAAATTCTAGAAATGTTATTCGAGAAAGGTATATGAATCTAGTTTCAAGGAAAATTAGAAAAACTAAATTTGGAGTTTTGTAGCTTCAGATATGAATGATTTAGTAACTATAACTCGATGAAACAACTTAACCTGATCATGTGTAATTGTACAATTATAGTGTTTTATCTTGAAAAGCATGTTAGTAATTGCTTATTAATTTCATATGGACTTACTAAGCGTAAAGCTTACCATCATCTCCATTTCTTTAGTATTGGCAGGTCGACTCGGGGTTGGAGATCGTCGGAGGCAAAATCACACTATCAAACTATCATTTTTGGGAGAAATAATTCAAATATTAGAAATATCAAGTGAGTGGCATGTTGCGGCTTTACTACGACTTTACTACGACTTTACTACAACCCACATAAAAACATTTAAAAGTAATAATCAAAACTGTAACATAAACAGTGTGTATGGCTTCCTCTGAGCCCCTCACAGCTCCGATCCATCTAAGGCTGGAAATTACCTGAAAGGTTAATAAACGGGGTGAGTTTACGAAAACTCAGTGTGAAATCCCCTATTATATAAAAGGAACAGTCAGTCATATAAAAGAATTAAAAGTTTGGCCCCAGCCCTACTTACAGTTTTAATATCAATTGGGCCTTAGCCCATTTTAACAGATAGTACCAGATGGGTCTTAACCCATTACAGAATAGGAAAAATTATCAGAACTAGAATCAAATCGAGAATTAGAATCAAAATCAGGTGACAGAATCAGAATCAGTATCAGGTAACAGAATCAGAATGTGAATGCAATCCCAACCCGATCCAGCCACATACATCTCTGTACCAACCTTACACCATGTGGAGAGACAACTCGACCCACCCATCCGCTACAAACCACAGAGTTTGCAGCATGGCTGCCAGAACAAATATTGTGACAGAGTCACCAGATACAGATATTGTGGCAGAGCCACTAGAACAGATAATGTGGCAAAGCCACTTAACAGAATACGTGGCACAAAGCTATCGATAACTGTATTATGTTAGGCACATAACCGTCAACTAGAGTAACATAACCGGCACACAGTCCTAAGTAAATGTGATCAACACAGAGTCGTCAATAATCATATGTTGGCACATAGCCTTAGGCAAATACGTTTGGCACATAGCCATAAACAGGTTGGCACAGAGCCATATGTAGGTTGGCGCAAAGCCATAATCAGAAGGCTTTAAGCCATCGGTAGCTGTACCATGTTAGGCACATAGCCATCAGCGACGGTAATATAGTCAGCACACAGCCTCGGGTAAATATGACCGGCACTCAGCCATCGATCGGTCCACAATTGTCTCGGTCGACCTGTACGGCCTTATCAAATCAGTACGAATATACGGCTCTTAAGCCTTTGGTGGATCCACAGTCGTCAAACAACAATGCGATCCTAACAGATCAGATCTTCCTCCGTACAAAATCCCAACCCATGAAACATGTCATGTATGCAGAATGTCATGCCCATATTTGAATCAAACAATCACAGTAAAGTCATTCATATCACCAACATATATTCACAATCAAATCCGTCAACCACATAGTCCAAGTCAGTCATTTTCCCACAAGGGCAAAACAATCATCTAACACCCTAGGGGCAAAATGGTAATTTTACCCTACAAGAGCTGTAACACCCCGTACCCGAGACTGTTGCCAGAGTCGGACACGAGGGGTTAACGGGCTTAATCCACTTATTTCCACAGTCCATTTGAAAATTTTCTAGACAAGCTGGTTACTGCGTCACTGTCACCTTAAAAATCATATCTTGAGTTTCAAAACTCGAAAACCAGTTTTGTAAATTTTTCCTGAAACTAGACTTGTTTGTTCATCTACAAATTGTTTTCTAGAATCTTTTGTCGAGCCAATTAGTACAGTTTATTAGTTAAAATCTCCCCTGTTTCAGGGTTCGACTACACTGACCTTTGCGCATTATGACTTGGATATCTCCCTGTACAGAGTTTCAATACTGATGCCGTTTGTTTCTATAGAAACTAGACTCGAAAATGAATCTATACATTATGGCATGACTTCTAATTATCTCTGGTTAATTTATAATGAATTTCTAAAGTCGGAACAGGGAATCCAGAAACCGTTCTGGCCCTGTCTCACGAAAACTTAAATATCTCTTAACATACTGTTCATATGATCGTTTCGTTACTTTCCTATGAAAATAGATTCATCAAGGTTCGATTACATAATTTATTCACTATTTAATTCCATTCCTACTATTTATAGTGATTTTTCACATTCACGTCACTGCTGCTATTAGCATCTATTTTTAAGGTAGACTTTACCTATTACATAGTTTCCATGATTCAACTAGCCCTTTGGCATAAATAGCACAAAATATGATCATGATTAACCATTCCAATGGCTAATAGTTCCCAAAAATTTCCATACCTCTTAATGAACATCATACAAGACGATTATAATACTAAGCTCAAAGTGTATATAAGCCATTTTCGCATGGCTATCCAAATTTATACAAAACTAAAGGGTACATGACCCACAACAAAAAGGGTAGTCCTATACATGCCATTTCAAAGTTCAACCAAAAATGTACCAAAAGGGGGTTTGATAGTGTGGGCGACTTCGACTTCGACACTCCCGAGTCTGATAGCTGACGAACCAAAATCTATAAAACAGAGATTCAAAGAAACGGAGTAAGCATTTAATGCTTAGTAAGTTTTGAGCAATGGAATTAGGCTCAACTGAAGTATAGCATTCATATAACTAAACTGATAATTTCATATACACATATATTCTCAAAAATCAGTCCTACTTCACATTTCCAACCCTTATATTCATACATAAGGGATCAACTTAACCAAAAACCGGAAGCTCCTTAATCGACTGAACGAATGCTATTTAAGAGGAATCAATTAATCCAATGCATGTACAACACATACCTCGTTGTTGAGATTTTACGAGCGCATTAATTGAAATTATTACAGCAGATCGCTCATTCCCAAACTCAAGAAATCTTCAGGATTTAGCCGGATATAACTACTTGCACAAGGCCTTCGGGTCTTAGCCCGGATGTGGTCACTAGCATAAATGCCTTCGGGACTTAGCCCGGATATAGTCGCTAGCACAAATGCCTTTGGGTTTTAGCCCGGATATAATCGCTAGCACAAATGCCTTCGGGTCTTAGCCCAGATATAGCAACTCGCACGAATGCCTTCGGATCTTAGTCCGGTTATAGTCACCTAGCACAAAAGCCTTCGGGACTTAGCTCGGATATCATTCGAATAACCATGCACATATATCAATAAATCATGACACATCCATATTTCATTTTCATTACCAAAACTCAAACACAAAACACTTATCACACTTACAAATTTCGGCTCAATGCCACATGCAAAGAGCATGATTTTGATTTACTTAAGACATAATCTAATCGAATCATAATCTAAGCTCCATTACTCGAAAACTTACCTCGGATGTTGTCGAACGATTTCGGCGGCTATTCGATCACTTTTTCCTTTCCCTTATCCAACTTTGGTTTTCTAAGCTCTTGAGCTAATTCAAACAAATTTAACTTATTAAAGTCTCATTATGCTAGCTTATGGCCGAACATGACAATGAATTTGATGGGTCATATGGCCACCTTTAGCTCAAATACAAAATGGTCATACGCATTTTTAATCACATTAAGCAATTTAATACAATTCATTGGAACATCAAAAGAGAAGCTCAAGGTACTTAGCCCATATATACATTAGACATTAGAGTCACATATGTACAAAATCACGAATCGAATTCAACATATTAGCTAATATTCCCCTTAGCCGAATTTTCTAAGTCAAGATAAAGCCATCAATATGCTTACCTATGGCCGAACATACACATCAACTTATGTACTCATTCATGTGGCCGAACATACATGTCTATGTTGAGGCCGATTGCAACACTTAATACATTCTACAAGTATGGTCACTTGTATTGACTAAACACCATTTTGTTTCAAGTTCAAAACTTGGCCAATACACATATATACACTAGTAAAGCATCCTCTCCCTTTCCATCAATTCAACACATGCATTACTCATTAATATACAAAATTATGTTCGGCCTTAGCACACAACTTGCTAGCCGATTCTTATCCATCTAGCAACTAATGCACATATGTGCTCATTTGTTAGACTCTACTTCATCTAACAACAACCATATTTTCCCTTCTACTTCCTACCATGGCCGGATGCTCAAGATACCTCAATATCGAAACTTTTAGCTTGGATTGCTTAAAGAACTTGGTGATGAGTTCAAATTTACCTAACACCTCAAGCCTCAGAACACATCCATATAGCTAACATGCTAATCGTCTCAAGGCTTCAACTAAAACTTTTGAAGCCTCTTAGTCGAATACTAACTCTCTAATAATCCCAAATCCATCCATGAGATAGTTAGAATTTAGACTAATCATCCAAGGGATGTATGAACTTTCAAAGCAACATTAAACATACCTTAATCTAGTGAGCCTTCATAGCCGATTTTTCTCCAAGCTCATTCCCTTCCTTTCTTTCTTCTATTCGGTCAAAGATGTTCAAGGATGAACACTTTTTTTTTTCTTTGTTTCCTTTCTTCCATTCACGGCAAAAGGGGGGGCATGGATGAGACCATTTTTTTTTCATCACTCCACCTTTTTGCATTACTTTAATCCTAACCCCTTTTTTTATTCTTTCTAACATAACTCACTAACACAACATGTTTACAACATGTTTCCACCCATATCATGGCCGGCCACTATGCTTTAATTTTTGGGTAATTTGACATGCAAACCCATCATTTCACAACATGCATTATTAGGCCACTTTACATTTGCCTAGCACATTTCCAAATTTTCTCACATAAGTCCTATTTGATAAAATTCACTTACTATTAACAAAATTCAAACATGAAATTTTCACACATGCATATGTACATATAATGAGCATCAACTATGATGGTTAATTATCTTCATGACTCAGTTTAGTGGTCCCGAAACCACTTTCCGACTAGGGTCAATTTAGGGCTGTCATAAGGGCATCTCGGTAATTCCACCCTACAGGGGTATTTCGGTATTTCTACCCTATAAGGGTATTTCGGTAATTCTATCCTACAAGGGTATTTCAGTAATTCTACCCTATAGGGGTATTTCAATATTTCTACCCTACAAGGGTATTTCAGCATTTCTATCCTATAAGGGTATTTCAATAATTCTACCTTACAGGGGTATTTTGGTATTTTTACCCTACAAGGGTCTTTCGGTATTTCAACCCTACAAGGGTATTTCGGTAATTCTACCCTACAGGGGTATTTCAGTAATTCTACCCTACAGGGGTATTTCGGTATTTCTACCCTACAAGGGTATTTCGGTATTTCTACCCTATAGGGGTATTTTAATAATTTTGTAAATCGAGGGTAAATCTGTAATTCTATAAATCGGGGGTACTTTGTTAATTTTACAAGTCGAGGGTATTTTAGTAATTTTATAAATCAAGGATATTTCAGTAATTTTGCAAACTGAGGGTATTTTGATAATTTTACAAATCGAGGGTATTTCAATAATTTTACAATCAACCGTATTTCGATAATTTTACAAATCAAGGGTATTTCAGTAATTTTACAATCGACGGTATTTCGGTAATTTTACAAATCGAGGATATTTGGGTAATTTTATAAACCAGGGGTACTTTGGTAATTTTACAAGTCGAGGGTATTTCAATAATTTTACAAATCCAGGGTATTTTAGTAATTTTGCAAACTGAGGATATTTCGGTAATTTTACAAATCGAGGGTATTTCAATAATTTTACAATCAACGATATTTCGGTAATTTTATAAACCAGTAGGGGTATTTCAGTAATGTGGTAAACTAAAGTATTCTAAACAGGGATAACAATACGAATGGGCCTAAAGCCCTTCTCGGCCCAAATGGGCCCACATGCTCGTGTGGCCCTTTTAGCCCATATCTAGCCACAGATATGAGATTCACCTAGCCTAGTCCAATATTTACTACACAATCAAACAACTTATCCAATTGGGCTTATAGGCCCATTGGGCCCACATGGCCCCTTTTGGCCCATTGTTGCCCGAAGTAGCCATCTTACAGCTAGAGTAGTGAGAAATACACACCTGATAGGAGACTGGAGTTAATCCGCGCTTCGAGCACTCTTAGCCGACGCCCAACCCAAACGAGCACGCCATAAAGCGAAAGGGATCAGCCAAGAAAGGTACCTTTACTCTTCTCATGGTTCTCTCTATTTAAAGCCAGCTGTGCATCCACTCTTATGTTAGCTTCTCGATGTGGGATCCCTCCATCATCAGAGTTTAAATTCAACACCAACTCTTGCTGCCCCCTGTTAGCAAAATAAATGCTCTTTGATTGCCATGAGTTTCGAACCCTGGACCTCCTTGCCAACTTTATGACGCCACCTTCCTGCCTCTTATGTGGCGTCACTTTGCCACTAGACCACAAGGCTTTTTGTGGCACAATTTCTCCAACAATATTTTTAAGGCCTACCTACTACACTCAGGGTTTGATTCACCTTAAACCAAAATTTTTGCTAGAGTCCAGGTTTGAACCCAGGACTTCTCCAACACTTCTCAGCACACTTAACCACTAAAACAAGCCTTCATTAACGAAATTTACATGCACAACAAAATATTATAAGCTGCCTTCAACCGCTTCCATGCTCAAGGCCCAAAACTTCTAGGCCCAAGTTCAGGGTGTTACATGGAGAACCTTAATTTGAGGTTTTCAAAAGGCAAATAGACCTATTATAACAAGCGTGGACGGCCATAGGGACAAAAAAATTGTAATGGTCAAAGGTTAGGTGAAATTTGGTGACTAAATTGACTTGAAATAAAATAAAATAAGGAGAAAAAGATATCACCTTTCATCTTTCTCCTCTCTACCAAAATTTTTAGCAAAATAAGGGTTTTGGAAGCTTGAAATTTTAGCAACTCTTCACCCTTGCAAGTAAGTGATTTTGGTGGTCTTTCTTAATGATTTTTGTACTTTTGGAGCACTTATAGCTTAAGCTAACTAATGGGGGGGCTATTTTGCGAAATGGTTGAGAGGCTAGGGATTTTCCATGAGAGTTTTCATGTTTTGCTGAATTTTCAAGGAAGAAAAATCATGGTTCTTAAACAAACAACTTTTGTGAAGTAGTTTTCATGAAAACCCTAACTAAGGACCATTTTGCATAAGTTATAAATTATGTGGTAAATATGTAAAATGATGTGAATTGTGGGCTACTTCTAGTATAAAAAGAATTCCGCTAGGCCTGGCTAGTGAGAAAATTTGATAAAAATCGATTTACGAACTTAAGGGTAAAATCATAATTTTATGAAAGTCTAGGGGTAAAATGGTCAATTTGCCAAAATATGATTTATGAAATGCATTAATTAATATGATGATTAAATTACTAAATTTTTATCATTTTAGATCAATAAATACGAAATCCGGACCTAGACCGGGGGAAAGCCAAGCAAGTTGAGTAAATCCAATTAGTCGTCCACTTTTTGCATACTGAGGTAAGTTGTACGTAAGTAAGGCAAATTTATCATTATTATGTGTTGAATGATTAATTTTACGTAATATGGTTAAAATTGCTTATTGAACAATGCATGATGAAATTCAATGTAGTAGAGTCCCGATTAAACCTAGGAATAGATTGGATATCCATGCTATGACATTTGGGTGATATGTGTGCTAGTGTAAGACCATGTTTGGGACATGGCATCGGCCATGATATGAGAGCTAGTGTAAGACCATGTCTAGGACATGGTGTTGGCATTGATATGTGCGCTAGTGTAAGACCATGTCTGGGACATGGCATCAGCCACATAATGAGAGCCAGTGTAAGGCCATGTCTGGGACATGGCATCGGCATTGAGACAAAAGCTAGTGTAAGTCCATGTCTGGGACATGGCATCGGCAATTTACCCTCTTGTATAAAGCCTGTCAGATATCCTTTATTATTCCAAATGGTTTCATGGATTATTTTAAAGATTATGATAGTGATAGGGATGAAATAATCATGTTGTGAGTGGTACAGATTCTTATTTGAAACTCATAAGATATGAGTTTAGTTATGTTGCCTTGATGGTAAAAATAACATGAGTAAGTTCTATCTATGGAAATAATTTTGGGATGATATTGTAATCTTTAGCTTGCACTTGAGATATTTAAGCAGTAGTGATATTTACCTTTGTTTACTCAAGGATGTTGTGTTGATTGTAATATGCATGGTTGATGTTGTTACTTATTTATATGCAACTTACTAAGCTTTACGCTTACTCCCCTACACCTAAATTTTACAAGTCAGCATGCATGGTAGTAAACACGCGAGCAAAGACACGACTATGTGTCTCAGTCGTGTAGAGGACACAGCCTAACGCATGGGCATGTGTCATGGTCATGTGCCCTTAATTGGTTGATGATGTCAGAAACAGAATGTTAGGGTTTTTATACACGGGCATGTCATGGCTGTGCGAGGGACACGTTCCGTAGACAGTGGCGTGTGCCAGGCCGTGTGAAAACCCCTGTAGGTTTGAATCAAAAAATAAATTCTCACGGGCTAGGGACATGGGCGTGTCCTGAGATGTTCAGGCCGTGTGAGCCACACGAACCTTCAACATAGCCATGTTAAGAAGTCACACGGGCGTGTTGCCCTTCCACATGGACGTATGCCCCTGTGTGCTTAAAATTTCACAAAGTTTTCTAGAGTGCACAGATTAGTCCCGAATAAATTCCAAAGTGTGTTTGGGGCCTCGTAGGCCCATAGTAGGGACATTTAGGTATTGTGAAAAGATTTAAATTGGGCCGAAATTTCATAAATAAGAAATGCATGGTTGTAAGGGTTTAAGTCCGGTAACACCTCGTATTCCTGTTCCAGAGTTGAACTTGGGTAAGGGGTGTTACAACCTTGATATTGGATGCTCTAAACATGTGACCAGTGAAAAAAGCCACTTCATAGAACTAATGCCAAAGAATGGAATGGAAATCACATATAGTGATAACTCCAAAAGGCTTATTGAAGGTATTAGTTTTATAGGTATACATTTTTCTACTCTTACTGAAAATGTGCTTTATGGCAATGGTCTTAAGCATAACCTCCTTAGTATTAGTAAACTTTGTGGCAAGGGATTCAAAGTAATATTTGAGTCTAATGGGTGCAAATTTTTAGATATTATTAATAATAGGATTCTTTTTGTAGGACTTAGGGTAGGTAATATTTTTATGGTGCATCTTAATGACATATCTTCCTCTAATATTTGCTTTATGGCTAATAATGAAAATGTATATTGGCTATAGCATAAATGATTAGGACATGCAAGCATGAGTGTTATTTCAAAGCTTATTAAAAATGATCTTGTTGTTGGCATGCCTAAATTTCCTATTGACTTTGATTAAATATGTGATGCATGTACTAAAGGTAAACATAGAAGAGCATCTTTTAAATCTAAAAATATAGTTTCTACATCTAGAGTAGTCCAACTTATTCATATTGACCTTTTTGGACCCACTAGAACTATGAGTGTAGGAGGTAAACAATATGGATTTGTTATTGTTGAAGACTCTTCTAGATATACATGGGTTTTCTTTTTGTTTTCAAAAGATGAAGCTTTATTGACCTTTTTGGACCCACTAGAACTATGAGTGTAGGAAGTAAACAATATGGATTTGTTATTGTTGATGACTATTCTAGATATACATGGGTTTTCGTTTTTGTTTTCAAAAGATGCAGCTTTAGAAAAATTTACTACTTTTTGTAAAATGATTCAAAACCAAGTGAGATATTCATTTCAATTGTAAAAAGTGATCATGGAAAAGAATTTTAAAACTTTGACTTTGAAAATTTTTTGTAATGAGCATGGTATTAGTCACAATTTTTTGGCACCTAGAACCCTTCAACAAAATGGAATTGTTGAGAAGAAAAATAGGACCTTAAAAGAGATGACTAGAACCATGTTATGTGAAAATAATGTGCCAAGATATTTTTGGGCGGAAGCCATAAACACTTCTTTCTATATTATAAATAGAGCTATTGTTAGGCTTATTTTGAAGAAATTTCCTTATGAAATTTTTAAAGGAAGAAAACCTAACACAAGTCACTTTCATCCTTTTGGTTACAAATGTTTTGCTTTGAATAATGTAAAAGAAAATGTAACACCCCAAGCCCGGCCTAGACGTTATGGCCTAATCTGGAGATGTCACAGAGAATAGGTTTACTTATGTAAAATCATTTCAATTATTGAACTCATGTACTTCATATCCATTTTCAAAAATGTCGATTAATTAGTTTATTTGCCAAAACTTATTTTTCAACAGAAGTTTAAAAAAATTGATACATTTTAAAAATCTGACTCGTGTTCTTAGGAAAACCTCTTTTGCGTAAAAACCATCAATTTCATAAATTAATTTTATCAAGCATGCAGAATATCAACAAACCAAAAATCAACAGTTTAAAACCATAAAGTCTAAAGAGTCCCAGAAATTAAAAATTCTCAAAGGAAAACCCAAAAATCAAGAATAAAACCATAAATTTCTAAGTTTAAACAGTTTAGGGACGTGTGGTCACCGTTGAGCCTTTGCCTCACTAATCCACCTAAGTTTATGGATTACCTGACAATACAGATAACATATGTGAGTTTACAAAAACTTAGTGTGTAACCCATTAGAATTATGCATGCAAACATATAAAATTATATACACAGACAGAAACAGATACAATTTCAAATTCAAATTCAAATTCAGATTACAGAAGTAGATATGCATAAATCCTACCCCCATCCTCTACACATCATCTCCAACCATCCCATCACACCATGTGGAGTTTAAAACACCCACCCATCCCTACACACCATATTGTGCCATTAAGACACATATCAGAATATATGCAGCCAAGCTATCTATAACAGCCAGGTTTTAGCTTAAATCGAAAAGTGGTTTTGGTACCACACATCCGAGGTTGAAAATTTATTTTAATATTATTTTTCATTTTTATAGTATGTGGATATATATGTGTGAAAGTTTCGTGTAATAATTTTATCGTTTGAGTGTTTAATTTGATAAAATGACTAAATTGTGTAAAATGCAAAAGTTGCATTCCACTTGTTAAAAATGCTTATTTGCTATGTCTTATTAAATTAAAGGTCCTTATGATGTTATTATGCCATTCATAAGTTTAATGGACATTAATGGCCTTATATTATATGTTTTATAATGGTTTTTATTAAGGTTAAATTTGTAAAATGTTTAAAAACATAAGATAAATAATAACAAAATAGAAAATGGTATTCATCATTCTTTCCATAACCGAATATTGAAGAGAAAATAAAGCTTTCATGTCTTGTTAGGGTTTGGCACTTGCAAGGTTCAATTGGTATGTGATTTTTGTTCGATTTTTGATGATTTCTTTGTTTTTGTGATCGTTGCTTTGAGTATTAGCTAGCCCATACCATAATTTCTGAAATTGTTGATGATTTTATGAAATGCCATTAATGAATCCATGAGTTTTATGATGTTTGATGATGAATTACGCAAGCTTGGTGTTTGATATACATGTTTTGTAAAGTGATTTTTAGTGAAATTGCATAAAAGGGACTAATTTGTGAAAAGTGTAAAATATGTGTTTCAATGTGTGAAATATTAGTAAATATGGGCTGTTATGGAGCTTATATATATTCGGCTAGCTTGGGTTATATTGAATTTCATGAATTTTTTATTTTTATGAAATAGGGACTAAATTGAATAAATGTGTAACTTTAGGGGCTAAAGTGAAAAATGCCCAAATATGTGTTTATGGATGAAATTGAATGTGTTTATGAATAAAAGGGTTAATTTTGAATGTATATAGATCAAGAATGAAAGAAATCAGATTTAGATCGAGGGAAAACAAAAGTTATCAAATAGTCGACCCTGTCTATTACTTCTGACTACGAGGTAAGTTCATATTCTAATAAATGTCTTTGAATTGAATTATATATGTTTTATTATCATTGAATTGTTACGAATTTTGAACTAGCAAGTACGAGTATGAATCGATGAAGTTACGAAATCCAAAAGTCCCGTACGAACCCTAGAAATAGTATAGGATACGAATGTCATGACATTAGGTTATCGAGATGTGATTACGTGTAAGACCACGACTGGGATATTGGCATTGTATTGAGATTACGTGTAAGACCATGTCTAGGACCTTGGAATCGTTAATCAATTTTGTGTAAGATCTTGTCTAGGACAGTGGCATTGATATGAGATAACATGTAAGACCATAAATGGGATATGGCATTGTTCGAGCTTATGTGATTTCCGAGTATCCTTAACAATTTTGAATGGTTCAATAGGCAAAGACAAGTTGAGAAAGAATGTATTAATGAGTTAAATGACTCAGGTACGTACGAGATTCAAACGAGAATTGGAAAGAGAAATGGTTGCTGAAATTATAGGTGAATTTGAATATGTATTTATTAAGAAAGGTTTGTGTATCTATATGTGTTTACTTGTTTTTGGCCTATTGATGGAAATGTTATGATTCATGTGGTAGATTTATTTGTATATGGCTTACTAAGCTTTTAAAACTTACTTTGTGTGTTCTTTTCATGTTTTATAGATTATCGAAGCTAGCTCGAACTTGGGGATCATCGAAAAATGTCATCACACTATCGATCATCTCGTTGGTACTTTTGAAGCTTTGTATATATATGGTATATGGCATGTATTGGCTAGTGTCATTTTGGTATGTTTTGAGTTACGATATTAGCCATGAGATTTGGCTTGTAAATAATGATGTGTATGGCCATTTGAGTTGGTTGATTTATATATTGGCAAGTGATATATGTGATGATTTTGGCACTTGAATTTGGTATGTTTTTTAATATGAAATTAAATAGTTGATATGGTTGAATATAGATGACATGATATATGTATGAATTGGCATTTTTTGGTTGTCTGTTTATGTGTTGAATTGGTACCAAATTGGGTTGCTTTGTGTGCATGAGAGTAGGGTGGCAAATTGGCTTTTCAAATGGCCTATTTTTGTCCACACGGGTCGAGACACGGGCGTGAGTCTCAGCCGTGTGTGACACACGGTCATGTTACATGGCCGTGTGTCCCCTAGGGTACCCTTCGATTTAAAGTCTGTATACCCTACAATTTTGACATGGCCTGGACACACGAGCATGTGTACTGGTCGTGTGTGGAACACGGGCTGGTACATGGCTTGTGGTCAGCCGTGTGACCCAAGTCAGTAACCCCCTTAGATTTTACACGGTTGGCACACGGGCATGTCCTCAGCCGTGTGGTGTAAGTCACTATGTATGTCCTATTTTCACACGGTCTGTAACACCCTTAACCCGTAACCGTTGCTGGAATAGGTTAAGAGGCATTACTGGACTTGTAACTCAGTTCAGATCAATTATATATCTAATAACATCTATTCTCAATCAATATCATTCATTCACATTCACTATGTACTTAAAACATGCATATCAAGCTTTAATCATGCATTCGGGACTAAATCATAACATATTAAATATTTTAAAAACTTAGAAAAATTTTAACATTTCAAATGTCACATGCCCGTGTGAACAGGCCGTGTGTCTCACACGGCTAGTAGACACGCCCATGTCTTATATCGAGTGGAAACAGGGCATACATACTGACTTATCCACACAGCCACAAGGCACGCTCGTGTGCCAGACAGTGTGAAAATTAGGGAGGTTACTAACTTGGCCACACGGCTGACTATAGACCATGTGCCAGTCCGTGTGCCATTCACACGGCCAGTAGACACGCCCGTATGTCCAGGCCGTGTCAAACCTGTAGGGTATACTACCTTTGTAACATCCCGATTTAGACCCTATTTGGATCACTGGTTTTGGGACCACAAATCCAAGTTAGAAAAATATTTAAAAAATTATTTTCAGTTTTTATTATGTGTGAATTTATATGTGTGAATTTTTCGTGATTTAATTTTTTTGTTTGCGTGCCCGATTTAATAAAAAGGCTTAATCGCGTAAAATAAAAATTTGATAGTTAAATGTGAAAGGGGCCAAATTGATGTTGTCTTTATAGCATGAGGTATTTATGTTGCAAATAGACCAAAATTATATATTATGGATGGTAAAAACCTTATGTTATAATGGTTTATATTTATGTTTAAAGGTTATTATTGTAAAATGGTAAATAATTATGATATAATAAAACATAAAATAAAAAAATTTGCGTTCATATTCTTGAATGACCGAAACTAAAGAAATGAAAAAAAGAAATAAGGTTTTCAAAGGTATTCGGCCATTAGCAAGCTTGACTGAATGTGAGTTTTAGCTCAGTTTTTGATAATTTTTACGTTTTTGAGATTGTTGTTATGTTATCTATCAAGCCCATGTTTCAATTTTTGAATTTGATGATGATTTTTTATTTTTCCATTATTGAAAGCTTGTGATTTTTGTTGTTTGATGATGGAAAATAAAAGATATCTGACAGATTAACATGTTTTGTATTTGAATTTTTGATGATTTTGAGTAATTAGGGCTAATTTGTAAAAATGATAAATTGAGGGACTAAAATGTGAAATAAATTAAATGTGTTGACCTGTATAAGGAAGATGAATATTCGACCTAAGCATGGTATATTGAAATTTTGCATATTTTGTGTTTTGTGCAATTTGGACTAAATTGTAAAAGGTGTAAAATGTCAGGAGTAAAATAGTAATTTGTCCATTTATGTTTTTTTGGACTAAATTCAGTGAAAATATGTTTGAATGATTTTAATTTGAATATGTTTAGATCAAGAACTAAAGAAATTAGATTTGGATCCGGGGAAAACCAAAGTTGTCGATTAGTCGTACTGTCCCGATTACTGTTGTTCGAGGTAAGCTTATAAGCAAATATATGCTGTAAATTTTGAATATATGTGAATGTAAAATGCTGATTTAAATTTTATGAGCTTCTGTATTTGATAGCTGAATATGTATTTACTTGGGAACTATGTTTACGAGTTCGATTCAACCAAGTTACGACGTCTGAAAGCCCTGTATGAACCTTAGGAACAGCTAGGATACATATGTCATGACATAGGATTTCTGATATGTGTTCTCATGTAAGACCACGTCTAGGACATTGGCATTAATATTTGTGGTTACGTGTAAGACCATGTCTGGGACATGTGGCATCGATATGTGATTACATGTAAGACCACGTCTGGGACGCCGCATTGTACGGTATGTGTGATTATTCGAGTATCCTATTCAATTCCGAATGGTTCAACGAGCAAAGATAATTGTGATTGAAAGTGTAAAACGAGCTAAAGTGATCAGGTATGTGATAACTTCTTACCTATTTGAAATAAGGTAAGTTGTAACACCCCATACCCATATCCTATGTCGGGGCAGAATACGAGGTGTTACCTAACTTGAACTCGTGCTTACAACCATTTTCAGGTCTCCAAGACTTGGAAAAATTTAATACTCTCCCAAACTTATCAACATAATCATAATATGGGCCTTCGAGGCCCAAAACACACATCGTAAATCACTCGGAATCAACTCGAGTACTTTTACCATCTATAGAAAAATGTCACTTGACATAGGGGCACATGCCCATGTGAAAGGGGTACACACCTATGTGGCCAATTCAACATGGTCATGTTGATGGCCTCTGTGGCTCACACGGCCTAAGCAATATAAGGACACGCTCGTGTCCTCCACTCATGTGGAATTTATTTCAAATGCACACCTACAAGGGTTTTCACACGGCCTGGCACACGCTCGTGTCCTTGGCCCGTGTCCTTCACACGGCCATGACACGCCCGTTTCCTAGCTCGTATACAAAAACATGGACATTCTTTTCTAACGTCAGCAACCCCAAAATGTCACACGGCCAAGGCACATGCCTGTGTGCTAGGCCGTGCCCTTCACATGGCTGAGACACATGGCCGTGTCTCTGCCCGTGTGTTTATTATCATGCATACTGACTTAAAACTTTGACGTGTAGGAGACACATAGTCGGACTACATGCCCATGGGGTAGACCGTGTGTCACACACGGCCTAGACACACGCCCGTGTGCCTACCCGTGTGGACAATATAAGGCTATTTACCAAACCCCATTGCCACCCTTACATATGTAGTTCTATACAAATACCAACCAATACCAAAACAAGCATAATTCTTATAACCAAATCAGTCACAATAGACATTCATTCAACCATGATAATGCATCTTTTATAAATTCAAAATGAATGTTAGCCATCATTCAAGGCTTAATACAAAATGAGGAATTTGTCCCAAGCCAACACCTTTGGCCAAATTAATAACAACACAAAACTCAAGTCTAGTTCCCGATACATGCCATATTCAAAAATATAAATCAAACTATACTGAATGCTTCGATTGATAGTGTGATCGATATCTCTGACTTCTGTTGATTCAGGAGCTAGATAGACGGCACTATAAGAAAAAGGAAAGGAGAGGGAGTAAGCATAAAGCTTAGTAAGTTGCATATAAATAATTATACAACTATACTTTGCCATTCACCAACAAGTGTTATAATACACAAGTGGGCATAAGCAAAACTTACTCATCAATACTCAATACACACCATATAGCATATAATGTGGCTCACATTTTATACATACCAAATAGGTACCTGTATCACTCAAAACACGGTTATACTTTCCTTATTAACTAGAAATTAGAACTTCCATCGTTGAACCATTCGGAATGCTATCGGATATAGTATAGCCTCAAACGTGGAGTAAGGTGCCGATGCCATGTCCCAGACACGGTCTTACACTGGCTTATATCTCAAGTTGAAGCCATGTCCCAGACAGGTCTTACATTGACTATCATCTCATAGCCAACGCATGTCCCAGACATGTCTTACACTAGTTTATGTCTCGAGGCTGATGCCAGTCCCAGACATGTCTTACACTAGCACTCGTCTCAATGCCGATGCCATCTCTCAGACATCGTCTTACACTAGCTCTCACAAATGACCCCATCTTCATGGCATGTATATCCGATTTATTTACCTAAGGTTCCAACGGGAATTTTACTATCTCTATTCTCATCACATTTTCTCATTTCCATAAGTCAAGCAATTTATGCTATAATAATTTGATACAATTCAAACACATATAGTATCAATGTAGTTGTACTGTTTACATACAACTTACCTCGGATCACAAAATGTGGTTATTAGTCGGTTTAGTCGATTTGCTTGGCTTTCCCTTGGTCTAGGTTCGGATTCGGTACTTTTTTATCTATAATAGAAAAATACACTTATTTAATCACTCAATAAAGTTAGGCAATCAAAAATTCACTTCTTTGGTAAAATAACCATTTTGCCTCTAAACCTTGACAAAATGACCATTTTACCCTTAGGCTCAAAAATTGATTTTTATCAAATTTCTTTATTTCTCAAGAGTAACCGAACCTCTTTGACTCGTATAGAAACTCCAAATTCCCACTATTTCACACATTTATTATCTATTTTACAACTTATGCACATTAGTCCTTTTAGGTGTTTTCATGCTGACACCTTTCACAAAAGTTGATTAGAAGACACCCAAGACTCATTTTCTTCCATAAAAACTCAGAAAACATTACAAATCCTTTCATGGGAAAACCATAGACTCTTAATCATTTTGCAAAATAGTACCCTCATTTGAAAGCTCATGCTTCAAGGGTCTCAAAAGTACAAAAATATTTAAGAAAAGCCATTAGGATCATTTACTTGTGAAGGCTTAAAGTTGCTGAAATTTCAAGCTCTTAAAACCCCATTCTTTGCTGAAAATTTTGGTGGAGGAAGAAGATTAAAAGGGATGATATCATCCTTCTTTTATCTATTTCTATTTTAGTCAAAATAAGCCACCTAACCCACAAATTTAAAAATTTTGTCTCCTCTTTGACTCTATGGCCGACTATGCTCCTTTAAAATGGTCTAATTGCCCCTTAAAATCCCCCAAATTTGATTCTCTAATAAAATAACACCTTTACCTATCAAATTAGAACTTTTTCACTTTATGCTATTTAGTCCTTTTTCGTAATTGGGCTCACAAACGTTAAAATGAGCTTACCAAATTTTTCATGCACTAATATAAACATGCTATGACCCTATATCAATAGTAAAATAATTTCTCTGACTTTGGATTTGTGGTCTTGAAACAACTATTCTGACTAGCCCCAAGATCGAGCTATTAAATTTCTCCTCCCTTAGGGATTTTCATCCTCGAAAATCTTACCGGCAAATAAGTTCAGGTACTGATCTCTCATAGTTTCCTCAGGTTCCCATGTGGCTTCCTCTACTCCATTTATATGCCACAAAACTTTCACAAGTGCTATACTCTTATTCCTCAACTGTTTGACTTCATGAGTCAATATCTTGACCGGCTCTTCGCCGTAAGTCTTGTCCAGATGAATCTCAACCTCTGATGGCGTGATCACATGCGAAGGGTCTGATCTATATCGACGTAGCATGGACACATGAAACACATCGTGAATCTTTTCCAATTCTGGTGGCAAAGTCAATCGATAGGCATCTGGTCCTACTTTTTCGGTAACCTCATAGGGTCCTATGAAACGAGGACTCAACTTGCCTCTTCTACCAAATCTGAGAACTTTCCTCCATGGGGATACTTTCAATAATACTCGATCACTGACTTGAAATTCGATCTCCTTCCGTTTCAAATCCGCATAGGATTTCTGTCTACCTGAGGTGGTCTTCAAGCAATCATGAATCATTTTAACTTTCTCTTCAGTCTCTTTGATTAAATCGACCCCGTGAATCCGACTCTCTCTAAGCTCGGTCCAATATAAGAGAATTCGACACTTTCGCCCATACAAATCTTCATAAGGCGCCATCTTCAAACTTGCTTGATAACTGTTGTTATAAGCAAATTCAACCAATGGCAAGTACTTTTTCCAACTATCTTCAAATTTGAGAATACAACACCGCAACATATCTTCTAAAATTTGAATCACTCTTTCCAACTGACCATCAGATTGCGGGTGAAATGCCATGCTAAAGCTCAACTTTATTCCCAATGCCTCTTGTAACTTTTTCCAAAATCTCGAGGTCAATCTCAGATCCCTATCCGAAACAATCGACAAAGGTACCCTGTGTAGTCTCATAATCTCAAAAATATACAAGTCAACCAATATCTAAAGGGAGTAATTAGTACGCACCGGTATGAAATGTGCCGACTTTGTTCGCCTATCCACAATAACCCAAACAACATCCTTTTTCTTCAGCGTTAATGGAAACCCGTCACGAAATCTATGGTAATCCGATCCCACTTCCACTCAGGGATCGTGATAGGCTGAAGTAGACCCGAAGGTACCTGATGTTCAGCCTTCACTTGTTGACATGCTAGACACTTGGAAACGAACTCTAAAATGTCTCTTTTCATTCCTGACCACCAGTACATTTTCCTTAAGTCATTGCACATTTTCACACTACCCGAGTGGACGGACAAACAATCACTATGTGCTTCTCAAAGAATCTTTTGAATAAGCTCATTATCTTTGGGTACACAAACTCTATCTTTGAACATTAGACATCCATCGATGCCAATCTGAAAATCTGATTTAATCTCTGACTCATACTGTGTTCTCTTAAACTGCAAATCTTTGTCACATTCTAAGCTTCACAGATTTCTTGCAGAAACATCGGTCTAGCTCTCGACTCGGCTAGAACCGAACCATTATCAAAAGTTCCAAATTGGCACTCAATGCTTTCAACACAAATAATAATTTTCTACTCAAAGTATCAGCAAGCACGTTTGCCTTTCCCGGGTGGTAGTCGATAATCAACTCATAATCTTTTAATAGCTCTAACCATCTTCATTGCAGTAGGTTCAACTCCTTTTGAGTCATCAAGTACTTAAAAATCTTATGATAGGTGAATACTTGGCATTTCTCACCATACAAATGGTGTCTCCAAATCTTTAATGCGAACACTATAGCTGCTAGTTCCAAGTCATGGGTCTTCTCTCGTGTGGCTTAAGTTGTCTTGAGGCATAGGCTATAACTTTGCCTTCTTGCATAAGCACACACCCTAAGCCATTCAAGGAGGCGTCGCTATGTATCACAAACTCCTTACCCGACTCAGGTTACACTCAAACTGAGGCTTCGGTTAATAAAGCCTTTAATTTTTTGAAACTCTGTTGGCACTTTTCTGCCCATTCAAACATAACATCTTTTTGCAATAGCCTCGTCATTGGAGTAGCAATCATAGAAAACCCTTGAATAAACCTTTTATAGTACCCAACCAAGCCCAAAAAGCTTCGAACCTCAGTCACATTCCTCGGCAGTTTCCACTCAATAATAGCCGAAATCTTGCTTGGGTCAAATCTAATCCCATCACCTGACACAATGTGTCCTAGATATCCGACCTCTTTAAACCAAAATTCACTCTTACTGAACTTGGTGTACAATTTCTTGTCTCTCAAGGTTTGTAACATAGTTCTCAAATGCTCCATGTGTTCATCCTCATCACGCGACTAAATCAGCATGTAACGCCCCGAATTTTGGGCCTACATTTATTGGGCTTTGGGCTATGGGTCTCATAAAATTTTTAAGTGAGCAAGAAAATGACAAATGACATGTTGGCTTTAAGGGTTTAAGGAATTTAAAGTGTCTAGGTATGTTAGAGAAGTTCTAGGTTCGAGTTTTGTGGTGGAGGAATTTTAATTTAATTATTAAAAGAATTAGGGTTGGCAAGTAGGTGGGCTTTTAAATAAAAATAGAGGAAAATAGCATCAAAAAGCCTTGTGGAGGAGTGGCTAAGTGACGCCACTTATGGAGTAGGGAGGTAGTGTTAGTCGCTAGCAAGGAGATCCAAGGTTCGAATCCTAGCTTAGTATTTTTAGAAGTTTATCTAAAAAGATGGAAGTGGCATGAAAGTGGACTCCAAGGGAAGTGTTCAGGAGAGAAAATTAAGGAAAATATCAAGGCATTATCAGGGAGAAAAACGAAGAGATGAGAAGGGAGAAGTGATGGAGCCGAATTGGGAATTGGGCATGGAAAATTCAGCTATAAGGGCTATAAATAGGGGCCAAATACAGGGTTGCCAGGCTACTATGAAAATTCTTCTTCACCTTGTTGCCAGAAACCCCTTTCTCCAAAAGCTGAAAACCCTTTTCTTTTCAAGATCTGAAAAGCTGAAAACCTTTTTGTTTTTCTTTCTTTTCTTCCTGCCAATTTCTATTCTTCTCTATACAATTTTCTTTGTTTCACTTAGCCGATTTCTTCTTCTACTCTTCTTCTTTAATCTGTACCAAATAATCCTTATTCACCAAACTAAGTTTGAAAAGTCAAAAAGTCAAATCTCCCAAGGGCTGAATACTCTTTGACCGAATCTAGTGTAAGTGTTGCTCTTCCAATCGATTTTCTTTGCTAGGTATCGATTATTGTCCCTCACTCTTTCTAATCAACTTTGGTGGGGAATTAGTATCGCATCTCGGATCTTAGCTCTCTGCCGAATTACTCTTTAGGTGTTTGCGATTTTGGTAAGTATTACACTCTCATTTTCTAAGGTGACCGAATGTTCATAGTTACGGTAAGGGGACTTGTGTTGGATACGATTCACCTATTATTCTAGTTTTAATAGTTAAGATTGGTGCAGATCTAGGAGTTGATCGTGGTTAGTGATTTAAGAAAGGGCTGATTGCGTAAGGTAAGGTTAAGGTGAGGTTTCGGTTTTAGTAAGGATATGTATTAAGCATGTGATTAATGAAAGGGTGATATCATTTGTAGGTTGGTGAATAAAGGAATCACAGCACGCTTGCTTACCAGGTGTGTACATACACTGCACACACACTATAAATCGGCAAAAGCCAAAATGCTGAAATGCCGAAAAGCTGAAAGTTTGGCTACGGTAGTCTTGTGTGTGCGCGAACACTCATAAGGGGGAGATCATTAGGTTTCTTGAGACCCATGGGTGATTCCGTGGACTTGGGTTGTGATTTGGCCATACAGGCTAGAATGGGCTAAATGGGTCCGATGGGCTGTTGGGCCTATAATAGGCAAAAATTGAATATTGATGCTATGTGATAGGAATTTGTATGTGAGCATGAATATGAATGTGACTAGGCCTAACGGGCCATATAAATGTGATTTGGGCCTAATGGGCCATATAAAGGTGGTTTGGGCCTAATGGGCCATATGAATATGGTTGGGCTTAATGGCCCAGATGCATGTATGTGAATTTGTTTGGGCTTTGTAAGGGGTTTTGGTCCTAGATATAATAACTACATAAGACTTAATTAATATATTGCGATCGTGGATTAGTCAAAGGGTTAAAGTGTGGCAACGGGTATATGCATGTCTAGGACTGGATCTAGGGAGAGCTTGGTACTTAAGCGGTTTTAATGACCCACCTCCTCTTCTCTGGAATCCTACCTGGTGCATAGTATTCGTTCATCTTAGCTCACAGGACTTGTTAACGGGTCAAGGTAAGTGAAAACCATACTTAAGAGAAAATTACTGAAATGCCCCTAAAGGCGAAAATGACCAAAATACCCCTAGGCGTTGAATGTAAGTTTTATGGATGTGACATGCATACATATGATGTTCTGCTTAGGTTGCATATGGGGTGGGAACTATGGAACGGAGGAAGTATATGAGGATCGCATGGTTGCCTGACAATAGTGGATCTACTGACGGCTTTTAAAGCCCAATATGTAAATGAAGGTAGTTCCGCAATAGGGCTACCATTGGTATGTAGGCTGGGTGCGTCGATATTTATATCCCCACATGGTGTGGCGGGGGACGGAGCTGCTGTGTAGCAGATGGGTAATTTGGATGGGATTGTATTGCATGTTTTCCGATTTCTCTTTGAATGCTTGTTTTTCATCAAGGGTTGTACACACTGAGTTTGCGAAAACTCACCCCCTTTTTTATTTTATTTTCAGGTGATGCTCAGTAGAAGGTTCGATGTTTGAGGGACTCTAGGTGGTCGACTAACAAGATAATTTGGACTTGCTTTTTTTTTTAAGCATTTAAGTTTTTATTTCTTTTTAAGTGTGTTCAGACCATATTGTAATAAGGTTTTCATTATGTTATTATTACTTGCATTATTATTATTATTTTCATTGTAATTACGAGAAGTTGAACATGGATTTCTTAAATTATAGTATGTTTTTTATGTTTCCGCAACTAAGTTTTTAAAAAAATCAAATGTTTTAAACAAGGCTTTCATAACTGAAAGATTTTTTTTAGTTAATAAAGGTTTCTTTTATTTTAAGAAGGGTTTTCAAAGAAAACACAGTTTTTGTTAAAACACTTCAATGTGACACATCAGATTCGGCCATAACATCTGGGTCGGGTTTGGGGTGTTACACAGTATGTCATTAATGAAGACCACTACGAACTTATCTAAATACAGCTAAAAAATGAGATTCATCAAATCCATAAACACTGTCGGGGCATTAGTCAAGCCAAATGGCATGACGAGGAACACATAATGTCCGTATCTCGTCTGAAAAGTAGTCTTCTGTACATCTTGCTCTTTAACTCTCAACTGATAATAACCAGACCTCAAGTCTATCTTGTAGAACACCGTGGCTCCCTTTAACTGGTCGAATAAATCATCTATCCTTAGCAAAGGATACTTGTTCTTCACTGTTACCTTGTTGAGCTGTCTATAGTCGATACATAACCTCATCGACCCATTTTTCTTTTTCACAAAAAAAGTATTAGAGCACCTCACGATGAATAATTAGGTCTTGCAAAACCTTTATCCATTAACTCTTGCAGCTGTACTTTCAACTCTTTCAACTCTGTTGGGGCCATTCTATACGAAATGATCGAGATAGGTGCCGTCCCAAAGACCAAGTCGATACAAAATTCAAATTATTTAGCAGGTGGTAATCCAGGTAACTTTTTCGAGAACACATCTATAAACTCACAAACCACTAGTACTGATTCAATCTTCGACTCAAACACTTAGGTATTCAACACAAAAGCTAGGTAAGCCTCATATCCTTTTCTCAAGTATTTCTCAGCAGTCAAAGACGATACTATTTTAGGCAAATTATCCGATTCATCTGGTCCAACCCGAAGGATATTCTTGTCATTACATTTCAGTTTGATAACATTTCTCCCACAATCCACTACAACACTATGAGAAGTCAACCAATCCATCCCAAGGATTACATCAAATTTATTAAACGGCAATAACATTAAGTTAGCCGGAAAACAATGATCTGTAATTGTCGAAGGACAATTTCTACACACATGGTCTACAAGCACATGTTTACCTAAGGGGTTAGACACTTTTATAACAAATTTTGTAGGCTCTACAACATGTTCATACGAGGTATCAATACCATACAAATATAAGAGTGGGTCGGCCCCGCGTCAATTAAAGCAACAACAGATATTTCATGGATAGAAAAGGTGCCTGTAATCATATCGGGAAACTCTACCTCTTCACGGGTACGAATGGCGTAAGTCCTTGCAAGCGCTCTGCCCTCAGACCTCACTACAACACCTCTGCTAAAAGTTCCACTTCAAGGGTTCTTTTGCGATCTACCCCTCAATGGAGAACTACTTGCCTTCACTTCTTGCTTTTCTCTGCTTCTTCTACATCAGGATAGTCTCGGATGAAATGGTCCAGTGACCCACATTTAAAACACCCCCTTTCTTTACCTCAGCACTCACTGGAATGGCATCTACCAGATTTTGAACATTCTGGCCTAATTGGTCGAGTAGTACTGACGCTCGCAACAGAAGTGGTCTGAGCTCTAGAAGTTACGTTCTGTCAGTTCTTATTTCTATTCAAAAACCCCACTGAAACATTCGATCGGGTAGCAAACTCTCTTGATCTTTTAGACGAGGACTTATGTAATTTCCCCATCTATCTCTTCTTTGAATCCCATGACTCAATAGTCGCTCCTCCTTTCTTTTACTAGCTCTTCTGCATTGCATGCTCTCACGACTAGTACTACAAACTCTCTTATCTCTAAAATACGAACAAATACTCGGATGCCATCCTCGAACCTCTTACACATGGCAGCTTTTGAGGACATGTACTCTCGCGCATACTTGCTGAGTTTCACAAACTCTCGTTCGTACTCTATCATTGTCCTACTTCCTTCCTTCAACTCTAGGAATTCCTTCTTTTTCTGGTCTATGAACCTCTGTCTAATATAATTCTTTCAGAACTCTTCTTGGAAAAATTCCCATATTATTCTCTCTCTCAGTACCACAGACACGAGTGTGTTCCACTGCTGGTAAGTCGAATCTCACAAGAACGACACAGCACATTTCACGCACTCCTCAGGCACGCATGAAATTCGTCGAATACCCTGGTGGTATTCTCTAACCAAAACTCTGCTTTCTCCTGGTCATCATTGAGATTTTCCTGGAATTCTTCTACCCCTTGTTTCTAGATCTTATCTATCAGAGGCTTCTCTCTCCTAATTATGTTTGCACCTTACAGAGCTACTGGAGCATACTGAGGAATCGGAGGAGGCGGGGAGGTGGAGTGTTCGGGTTCACACGAACGAACTCTGTGTACCAAGCATCCATCATTTAGAGATAGGCTTCTTTGGCCCCTCTGCCTTGGCCCATAGTCACAGGCTCACTCTCAACTGAAAAACAGAACGTCCACCATTGAACCATTCGGAATGCTATCAGATATACTATAGACTCAAACGTGGAGTTAGGTGCCGATGCGTGTCCCAGACACAGTCTTACACTGACTATATCTCATGTCGAATCTATGTCCCAGACAAGCCTTACACTGACTATCATCTCATAGCCGATGCATGTCCCAGACATGGTCTTACACTAGCTCGCACAAATGACCACATTGTCATGGCATGTATATCCGATTTATTTCCCTAAGGTTCCAACGGGAATTTTACTATCTCAATTCTCATCACATTTTCTCATTTCCACAAGTTAAGCAATTTACACTATAATAATTTCGATACAATTCAAACATATATACTATCAATGTAGTTGTATTATTTACATATAACTTACCTCGGATCACAAAATATAGTTACTAGTAGATTTTGTCGATTTGCTTGGCTTTCCCTTGGTCTAGGTTTGGATTCGGTATTTCTTATCTATAATAGAAAAATACACTTATTTAATCACTCAATAAAGTTAGTCAATCGAAAATTCACTTCTTTGGTAAAATAACCATTTTGCCCCTAGACCTTGACAAAATGACCATTTTACCCTTAGGCTCAAAAATTGATTTTTATCGAATTTCTTTATTTCTCAAGACTAACCAAACCTCTTCGACTCTTATAGCAACTCCACATTCCCACTATTTCACACATTTATTATCTATTTTACAACTTATGTACATTAATCCTTTTAGGTGTTTTCATGCTAACACCTTTCACAAAAGTTGTTTATAAGACACCCAAGACTCATTTTCTTCCACAAAAACTCAGGAAACATCAAAAATCCTTTCATGGCAAAACCTTAGACTCTTAATCATTTTGAAAAATAGTACCCTCATTTGAAAGCTCATGCTTCAAGGGTCTCAAAAGTACAAAAATATTTAAGAAAAGCCATTAGGATCACTTACTTGTGAAGGCTTAAAGTTGCTAAAATTTCAAGCTCTTAAAACCCCATTCTTTGCTGAAAATTTCAGTGGAGGAAGAAGATGAAAAGGGATGATATCATCCTTCTTTTATCTATATCTATTTTAGTCAAAATTAACCATCTAACCCACCAAATTTAAAAATTTTGAATCCTTTTTGACTCTATGGCTTGGTATGCCCCTTTAAAAGTGTCTAATTGCCTTTTAAAATCCCCCAAATTAGGTTCTTTAATAAAATAACACCTTTAGCTATCAGATTAGGACTTTTTCACTTTATGCGATTTAGTCATTTTTCGCAATTGAGCTCACAAACGTTAAAATTAGCTCACCAAAATTTTCATGCACTAATATAAACATGCTATGACCCTATATCAATAATAAAATAATTTCTATTACTTTGGATTTGTGGTCCCAAGATATTCCAAGTAGCCCCAAAATCGGGCTGTTACATAAGTAGTTTACTTGATATGTGTTGCAAATCATGTATGATATAAATGAAAAATGTATGATCATATGGAAAGTATATTCGGCCTTTTGATTATATAATGTGAATATTTATGAAATGATTCATGAATTTATGTATATGAGTTTATGGATATTCGGTTATATAATGGTACTATGGTTTTGAAATTGAATGTTACCCTGATAATAGAAACATGTATATTCGGCCAAGGTATAGATTGTATATGAAAGTATATGTTATATATGAAATCTTGATCTTGAAAATAAATGTGATTATGATAGCATATATTAGTTTGGTTAAGTTAAGTTGATATTAACATTGAATTATTTATTTGCTTATGACTTACTAAGCTATAATAGCTTACTGTGTGTGTTTATGTTTGCCTCTGTTTTATAGATTTTGGAGTCTAGATACGAGCTCAGGTATCGTTAGCAAAGTCTATCACACTATTGACTGTATTTGGTACATTATAAGTTTAAACTTGATATTATGGCATGTATAAGCTAGGCTATATTTGGTTAAGTTTGAAGTTGTGTATATATTAAGCCATGCGAAAATGGCTAATATGCTATAAGAGTATATGAAACTTTAGTCAAGTTTATATGTGTTATATGTATTGATGATGGTTGGTGAATTTGGATGTGGTTTGATTGAATCGGCCATGGTATATACATAAGTATGAATTATGCTTGGTATGTTACTTTTGGTTAAAATGACTCAGTTATGTCTTGTATTTAATAGTAAAGGTTTAATTTGATTGATGAGTATATTTGGCTAAATGATGAATTTAGGTAATGAATGTATTTGATTGAAGATTCAACATTAGTATATATATGTTGTGGTGCTTGGTCATGTGTTTCGGTAATAGGGTAAATGATGGATGCTTATTGATTTATAATATGTAATATATTGGTTAAGTAAAATGCATGTCATATATATATATGTTGTTCTTGGTATATGTTTATGGTTTAAAGTAATGATATGTATGGCTTATGATCATTTATTATGGTAAGCTTGTCAAATTGATATGTTTTGCTTTAGTTGAATTTTATAATTTAGTTCAAACGGGGTAAACATGGTTGATGGATAGGTATATATATATTTCTGTTGTGGCTTAAAATTTTCTTAATTGGAATGTATGATTCGGTAAGGAGGTAATGCTAAGCATAATGTATAATCGGCTATGTTACTAAATTATTTTAGAAGTGTTTTTATGGCATATTTTATGTGATGGATTAGTGTGATTCTAGTGTATATGTATTTAATGATTGAAAATTATGACCATTTGAATAGTGAAGAGAAATGTTAAGTTAATGCTTATAATCAGATAGTTATAATTAAAATAAGTGTATTCATCAATGGTATGAGCATGTGTACTTGGTTATGTGAGTGTTAATTATGTATGATAATTAGTTTGTGAATAGGATGTACTTTGGGTTGTAGTTTGTGCTCATTTAATGGTGCATAGTGGTATGCTAAAATATGCATTACATATATCACATTAAAGTTACGTTCGGCCATATAGTAATGGTATTAAGGCTGCATATGTGTTTCAACATTAATTGGTGTGTAATGGTATGTTTGATTTTTAACATGCGTACATGTAAAGTTATTTAAATGGTATGTTTGATATTTGTTAAATTAAATAGATACATTAGCATGTATTCGATATATGTGTTGGAAAGTCTTAATGTTTGTACATGGAATTTTTCATGGAAATATCTATGGTATAATTTGATTATTTGAATGTTATAAAGGAGATGTACAAATGATTCGTACAATTGAGTTTATATTACCTTAATCATTAATAGTAATGAATGACTCTCTTAAGTTGTGAATTGTTCGGTAATGCCTCGTAACCCTAATCTGACGATGGATACGGGTTAGGGGTGTTACATTTGATTGGTATCAAAGCTACGATTTAGTCGGTTCTGGGACTAACATAGTGCGTGTGAGTCTAGCTATACATGCCATATTATGTAATGTGTAACACTCCAAACCCAGCCTAGACGTTATGACCGAATCTGGCGATGTCACATTGAAGTGTTTTTCGTAAAGTGTGATATCGATGAAAACCTTTTTGCTTGTAACCTCTTTGTGTGATCTTAATGATGATTCTAAGACGTGTCGTTCATTTTCAAAATGTGAGTCGTTGACAAAAAGTTGTTCATATTAAAACATTATTAATTTTTAAAAAGTCATTTATTGATAAAGCTCTTAAAATAGGTTGCGTAATCGTGGTATCTTTGATAAAACATTTATCTTTTTGAAAACTTGCGTTCTTTCCTACTGCTGGCAGTTATAAACCAAAACAAATTAAAAATCCCAAAATTAAAGTAAAAATCTAAAAAGGCCATTATTACAGTAAAATACCCCAAAAATTAAAAAGAAATCATAAAATATTATTTAAAATTTGATGGATCGTGTGGCCTCCGCTGAGTCCACCATTGCACCGATCCGCCTATGTCGGGGATTACCTGTGCAGTTGAACAGAAGGGTGAGTTTACAAAAACTCAGTGTGTAATCCTATATAAGCAAACAATCAGAAAACAAGCACAATCCGGGCCTAAGCCCTTTTTAGTAGCAATGACAATATTAGTTTGGGCCTTAGCCCATCTCAATATAGAAACAGTCATGTGTTTGGGCCTTGGCCCATTACAGTAACAATAATCAGTGTAGTAATAGCTTAAACAGTATATAAGTCCTACCCATCCAGCCTCTACACTCCAACTCTGTCGAACCCTACACTCCATGTGGGGATATAATCAACCCATCCAGCCCTACACTCCAAGTAGTACCCGTTGCGGTACTAAACAGTATTTGTAGCAAAGCTGCCAGTACAGTACACTTCCTCCAATCATAATAAACCCATCCCCATGCAATGCATCATACAATCATGTCATGTCATATCATAAAATCATACCTGTATTCATTATAGTTTAAAAAACATGCTAAAATACGGTCACACATGTACATATATATATACATCCCATAGGGGCAAAACAATAATCTTACCATATAAGGGCAAAATAGTCATTTTATCATATATAAGGGGTCTAGGTAAACTTATCGACCCAACACTATGTCTATAGTCGTCTTAGAAGACCCGTGCAACCTTAACAGTCAAATAGAAAAAATGGGCCCAAAGCCCATATTACGGGCACATACGGGCCCACACGCTGTGTGGCCCACATAGCCCAGAATTGGCCTTGGTTGTGTGTAATACATAGCCTGGCCCAATAATTTCCACACACCCGTGTGGGGCCAACAAGCTTGTGGGGCCCACATGGTCCAACTTGGCCCAATACAGCCTCGGCCCATGAAATTGCTCATGATGGCCTCGTTGACCATCTGCCCATGTTTAGTCACACGGGCCACCATACGGGTAGTCGGATGCCCGTGTGGTGTCGACTAATCGCACTTTTTGGATTTTTGTCGATTTATGATTTCAGGGTTGTGTTTACACACACCTTGCTTCTATTTGCCGAGAGAAAAGATTGCCTGCACCTTTGAACCCTACCCTTAAACAAAAATCCTAAATTACTCACTTAATCAAGTACTCAATCGCATACACACAAACTACTTCAATCGTGAAACTCACAACAACATACCTTCAATCAAGCTAAGAGGGGAGTTTCGTCCACCCTAACGCCAACTAAGGATCTTTCTCCCCTCTGAAAAGTCCCTTGATTAAACAACCGAGGCCCTATTTACCTGAACAGTCGAAAGAGAATGACCACTTAAGCCCTGTGATTACAACTTGCAATTCAGCCAACCTCCTGTTAACAATTATTCGAAAGAACAGTTTGAACAAAACTGAAAGTTAGTCTTACCGAAATGCAAAATCAAATAGCTGTAATAACCACAAAATTGACAAAGAACAATAAGGTTCAGAGTCGGTTCAGTAAGGTAGGAGAAAGTGTAGTATTCGATCAAAGTACAACCGATTGAAAGAGAGGAAGAGGAGAAGTATTTGGCTAAAGTAACCAGATGAAAAGAGAGGGAATCTATTAACATAAAAAGAATTGAAGGAGGGGGAATAAGGTGTATTCAGCCAAAAACAAAAGGGAACAAAGGAAAGAACGATTGTTAAAGGTGTACAGGAAAAAGAGAAAATCGACCGGTAAGGGCACTATAATGAAGAACAAAATAGAAACAGAGAAAAATGAAAGGTACCTGAGTGATCCTTTAGCAGAATTTGGCCACCAAGAAATGAAGAAAAGAACAAAAATCGTCACAAGACTGAAAATGGAGAGAAGACAAATGCCTACCAAATTCTTGAGAAGCAAGAGTTCACAATCGACACTAACTCTCCCACTCCTATCTAAATCCCGAATTTTCCTCCCCAATCTCTCAAATTTTCCACCAATCCCTTGATCCACTCCTCAAATCTCTCCTCCAATCTCTCAACCGTCCAATTTGAACCCCTTCAGAGTTTCAGCCAAGCTAGAACACTCCCACAGCACTGGCAGCAAAATAAAACCCATCTTGCGCGTAGCAAAACTCGAACTCCAGACCTTTAGTAACTATGACACACCACTTACCCCTAGACTAGCAGGCCCTTTCTGTCATAAAATTCCCACATTTATTTAAAAGCCTACTACCTAGAGACAGTGTTCATTCACATAAAAACAAAACATTTGCACAAGCCAAGGCTTGAACCCAAGACTTCTCAAACACTCCCTAGAGCACTTAACCACTGAAGTAGACATGCAGTTGTGTCACTTTCTTGCACAAAAAAACATTTATGTGCAGCCTCCTACCTGTTCCCATGCTCAAGACCTAATACTTCTAGGCCCAAAATTTGGGGCGTTACATACTATGATAGTGTGATGACTTCTGGCATTTGAAAATGTGCTTTCATATAGTAAATGGATCCTGGTAGAGTTATAGCTGATGATGTTGAGAGTATAGCACCTGCTCCCGTACAAGGGACAGCCTCGGTTGATTCTCGACCGACTTCAAGTAACCAAGAGGGAGAGTGTAACACTCCTAACCCATATCCGTTGCCGGAATAAGGTTATGAGGTATCACTTGACTGAACAAAACTTCTATAAGGTCAAAGATACTTACCAGACATAAATTATCAACAATGTAAACCTATCTCATTGATTTTCCATAAGAGCTCTTATAAATTTCCAAAATGACTCACTATCAAAACATAACCGAATATCTAATAACAAATTAACTACTATCAAGTTATAACTAAAACATTTCAACATATTAGTTCAATTATAAGGCTTCTTTAAACAAAATGAGCAAGCCATCTTCGCATGGCTATAAAGTATACAAAGTCGAAATATCATTCTACCTATAGTCTATCCTATACATGCCTTAAACCATGATGATATACAATCTTCTCAACTCATATAATGACTCAATAGTGTGATGATATCTCCGGCTCTTCCAACTCGAGCTAAAGTATAAACCTATAAGAAATGGAAAAGAGAACACAGAGTAAGCTTCAATGCTTAGTAAGTTTTAAGCAGTGCAAACAATTAATTTACTTATAGATCGATTATTTCAAATTTTCAAGAAATCAATCCTAGATAATTGTCATTTTGGCCAAGTATCCATGATCATAATGCATTTTTAGCAAATTCACCTCACTTGAATCTGAACTCAATTAAAACCAAATATTGAAATCACAAATAAGATCATAAGAACTCGAAAAGCATCTCATTAACTAGTTTTAACCATGTTTGCAACAAAATCACAAATTCACTACAAGCTGTCTTCCTGAGCAATAGTCACTAAATTATTTATAACTGGATCTAAGAAACTCCAAATCAAGTGCTGTTAATTTTCCCTGAAAATAGGCTCATTGTAACATCCTGATTTTTGGATTTATTCGCGGTTTTCAATATTTTGTAAAGATTTTAAAATTTTGTATTTGGATGTGAAATTAATATTTTGAGTAGGTAAATGGGCTTATAGAAGGCCCATGTGTTGGCCAAAACCCGATTGAAATTTTGAATTTTTGGACTTAGGAATTAGGGGTTCTGGCTAGATGGCCCTTGTATAGAGATATGGGCAATTGCATCACAAAAAGAGCCTTAGTAAAGTGGCAAGGGTGACGCCACTAGGCTCCTAAAAAGGTGGCGTGTGGAGCATTGGGGAAGGCATGGGATTGATTCCCAGTGTTGACAAATAGATGCATTTATTTTTAAGTGCTAGAGGGGTAAGTGTTGGAGTCCAGGTGGATTCTGCTAGAGGAGAGTTTGAATCAGTCTAAACGCTTGGATTAAGGAGAGATAAGTGGAGAGATTTAAGGGATTAGGAGAGAGGTTAGGAGTTGGCCGAATTTTGGGAATTGAAAGGGGAAAAATCGGCAGAGGTTTATGAGGTTAGTATTTCGGCACCTAGGGTATTGAGTGGTGCCGTTCTTTTCTGCTCAGACATCACAAGGTTTTCTTTTCTCTCTTCCTCCTCTCTAGCCGAAACTACCACTTCCCCTATTCTTCTTTTCCTATTTTTCTTCTTCAAAACCATTCATCAATTCTGCTGTTTATCGATACTTTTGCCGAATCCATAAAAGCCGAAATCTTGAACACACATTACAGGTATCGATTTCTTCAAAGCCAAACCCTTTAACATTGTGTTTCCATTAATCAACGATTATTCTTTCTAAACTCTAGAGACCTGTCGGCAATTCTACATCCAGGTTATAGTTTCATATTGTCGTCTCCTTCATCACCCAAAAGCCGAAAAAACCATAGATTTGAGGGCTTATAGATGAAACTTCAAAACTCCGAGGGTCGAGTTCTACCGTCGTTTGAAAGATAAATCTGCACCAGATTGCATGGAGATCAAAAAAAGAGTAAGGGGTAAGTGTTCATCATCTCATATCTGGTCCTATTTTACAAAGTTAGGAAAAGCCGAAGTCCCTAAAATCTAGGGAGGCTGTCGATTTGGGCATGTGGCTCTAAGGGTTTTTAACTAACATTTTCTATCAATGATTAGTGTCTTCTTAAGTGTTGGATTGAAGGCGTGGGTTGTTGGAGCAATCGAATTCGGAGCTAGCTATCAATTTTGGCAAAAAGGTAAGGTTTCAAAGGCTTTTAGGGACATGGTTCGATCATGGATAAGTAGGTTGTGGGTTTAGTGATTATGGTTTGTAAATAAGAACTGTGCTAATCAATTGTAGGACATCGGAAGAGATCTCAGTAGCAGTCGTCGCGAATCATGTGTGTACCGAACACCCTTTCTTAGTTCAATTCGGCAAAAGCCGAAATGCCGAAATTTCGGCATTTCATGGGCTTGTGAGTATGCGAATGCTCTCAAGACGTGGAGTAATTGTTAGATCTAGCACCGTAAGGTGGTAAGTAAGTTTGTGTGACGTCTTAACGTACTTCGGGGAAAGAGGGCCTCGATGGGCCAAAACTGGGCCCAATAAGCTTACGGACCAATATGGGTAAGAGATGAGCAAGGTAGCATGTTAGGTAGATGGTGGAACCAAATTGCATAAAACAGCTAAAAATTACTGAAATAGCTTGTGTAGTTGCGTAAGTACGAAATTACCCCTAAAGAGCATAATTACCGAAATACCCCTAGGGTTTAAATTGGCTAAACTGCATGATTGATTAATACTGTATTGTACATGATATGCTTTATTAATATCTGTTGCATGGGATTGGGGTATTGATGGAGGAAGTATTGAAAGTGGTTCATCCACGTACTGGAGGCTTTGCCTCAACTTACTGATATTTGAGCAGCGTTGCTGCAACTGTGGAGTGTAGGGCTGGGTGGGTTGAGATATTCCCCACATGGAGTGTAGGGCTGGTACGTAGGCAGTGTAGCGGTTGGTGGGTTGAGTAGTCTCCCCAGTTGGGCTTGCATTCATTACTACTATTGTTACTTATGTTACCAAACTGGGCCTATGGGCCACACTGTTATGTAAAAAGGGGCTAAGGCCTTACTACTGTATTCTGAAAAGGGCTTCGGTCCACTGTGTACTGTTATCTGAATAGGGCTTAGGCCCAATGGGCTCGAGCTGATTTGGGCTTTGGATGGGTTTCTGTATACACTGAGTTTTCCCAAACTCACCCCTTTTTTTTTATTCCATCCTTGCAGGTGAGCCCTAGTTGGTGGACTTGGAGCTGGGCGGGATTCGGAGCGGCCACATGTTTTCTACAAATTCGTTTTCTTCTGGTGAACTAGATTTTCCATATTTTTCGTTTATGGTTTTGGGTTTTTGTAATAAGGCCGCTAATTATTTTTATGGTTTGGGTTGTTTCTTTATTATTTAATTCTATTATGATAAAACTGATCTATGATAACTAACGAAATAGATTAGCTCTAAGACGCGTTTTCAAAAACATTAAGTGATTTCAAAATAACACGAATACAAGTAAGACTTCCGCTAAGAAAACGTTTTCAACCTTAATCATTTTCTTAAGATGGACATAACCAAACGGTTTTCTCAAAATTATACGAGATGTTAGAGTGTGGTAATGGCAGTATGCATGTCTAGGATTGGATCCGAAGGGAGCTTGGTACTTAAGCAGTTTGACAGACTCACCTCCTCTTCTTCCTGGTTTCCTACCTGGTGCACAGCTTCCATTCACTTTAACCTACTTTTAAAAGTGTCTTTTACAACACCAACTAAGTTTTCCAACTAAGTAATACGGAATGTTTTGAACGCTTCGATGTGGCGCATCAGATCCGGTCATAACGTCTAGGCTGGGTTTGGGGTGTTACATTTAGTGGTATCAAAGCCAGGTTGCAACAACTCGGCTGTGGATCGGGTCCGAAAATCTTTTAAAAAAAAAGAAAAAAAAAAGTTTTTTCTATAAGTTTTTCAAAGATGTTCAAAGTTTTTCTATTGAACGAGGTTAAATCAATAGTTTTAAAATAAAAGTGTTTTCAAATGAAATCTTTTTATTTTTGATAAACAAAAACATGGGTTTTTTTTATGGACTGATAAGGAAGTGGCACACTGAATCCCCGGCACCAAGTCTGTAAGTGTTCTTTTTCTGCTTTAAATATTTATATGGAACTGGACTGGAAATAACACTGTAGATAGTACTGAGCCTTAGAGATAGTGCTATTGATAATGTAGTATTAGGGCTCCAAAACTGGGACCGTAGCTAAATTGTGATTGCGCGAAAATAACTCTGAAACTCTATCTGTTCATAAGACATTCTGTAATAAACAGTGAATCCAGTAAACTAATGTCATAAAATTCGTAATCAGATAAATCGTTATGAGTACAAGGGTTACTTGGGGAAGAGGTTGTGGTCGAGGCCGAGGTAGCACTCAAGCTGGATCTGCGTCATCTGAACACATGCCAGCTGGCGAGGTACGTCCACCACGGTTAATGAAAATGGGCCGTATGACCGGGCCGCAGGGGATGGCACTCTGTCTCAGGCCATGTTGAGGGTTTTGGAAAGGGTGGCCGGAGCTAACATCGGGCCCATGAATAGGGGGTCCATTTCTGAACGACTTCGGGCCAACGGAGCTGAGATTTTTAGGGGCGTATCTGGAGTGGCCCCAAATGTAACACCCCGTACCCGAGACCGTTGCCGGGGTCGGACACGAGGGGTTAACAGACTTAATTCACTTATTTTCACAGTCCATTTTAAAAATTTCCAGACTAGCTGGCTAACTGCGTCACTGTCACCTTAAAAATCATATCTTGAGTTCCAAAACTCGAAAATCAGTTTTGTAAATTTTACCTGAAACTAGACTCATATATACATCTACGAATTGTTTTCTAGAATTTTTTGTCAGGCCAGTTAGTACAGTTTATTAGTTAAAGTCTCCCCTGTTACAGGGTTCGACTACTCTGACCTTCATGCATTGTGACTTAGATAACTCCTTGTACAGGGCTTCAATACTTATGACGTTTATTTCTAAAGAAACTATACTCGAAAAGGAATCTGTACATATAGTGCATGACTTCTAATTATCTCTGGTTAATTTATAATGAATTTCCAAAGTCAGATCAGGGGATCCAGAAATCACTCTGGCCCTGTTCCATGAAAACTTAAATATCTCTTAAAATGCGACTCATATGACTGTTTCGTTGCTTCCATATGAAAGTAGATTCATCAAGGTTCGATTACATAATTTATTCACTATTTAAATCCATTCCTACTATTTTTAGTGATTTTTCAAATTCACACCACTGCTGCTGTCAGCATCTGCCTTTAGGGTAGACTTTTCCTATTACATAGTTTCCCTGATTTAACTAACCCTTTAGCATATATAGCACAAAATATGATTGTGATTAACCATTCCAACGGCCAGTCATTGCCAAGCATATCCACACCTCTCAATAACCATATACATACAAGATGATTATAACATTATGCTCAAAATATATATATAAGCCATTTTCGCATGGCTATCCAAATTTGTACAATACCGAAAGGTACATGACCAACATCAAAAAGGGTAGTCCTATACATGTCATTTCAAAGTTCAACCAAAAGTGTACTAAAAGGGCTTTGATAGTGTGGACGACTTTGACTTCGACAATCCCGAGTCCGATAGCTGACGAACAAAAATCTATAAAACAGAGATTCAAAGAAACGGAGTAAGCATTTAATGCTTAGTAAGTTTTGAGCCATGAAATTAGACACAACTAAAGTGTAGCATTCATATGGCTAAACGGATAATTTCATATGCACAAATTCTCAATATCATACTTACTTCACATTACCAACCCTTATATTCATACACAAAAGATGAACTTAGCCAAAGGCCGGTAGCTCATTTATCGACTGAGCGAATACTATTTGTAAGGGATCAACTAATTCAATGCATATACGAAACATACCTCATCGCTGGGATTTTACGAGCGTATTAATTGAAACTATTACAGCAAGGTCACTCATTCCCAAGCCAAGTACCTTCGGGATTTAACCGGATATAGCTACTCGCTCGAATGCCTTCGGGACATAGCCCGGATATAGTAACTTGCACCAATGCCTTCGGGACTTAGCCCGGATATAGTAACTCGCACAAATGCCTTCGAGACTTAGCCCGGATATAGTAACTCGCACAAATGCCTTCGGGACTTAGCCCGGATATAGTAGATCGCACAAATGCCTTCGGGACTTAGCCCGGAACTAGTCACTAGCGCAAATGCCTTCGGGACTTAGCCCGGTTATCATCCAAATATTCATGCACATATCAATAAATCATGACACATCTATATTTCATTTTCATAATTAGAGTTCAAACACAAGTCACGTATTAAGCAATCCCATTTTCGGCTCACTAGCCACATACAGACAGCATGGTTTAGTTTGCTTTATGACACAATCTCTATGCACAAACGGCTACCCGTCATACGCATAGACTAATTAACTCAACATATAATTCAAGTAGAATCATCATATCACCGTATATTTGTTATGCTCATACGTCATGACTTAATCAAATCGTAAACTAAGTCTCGTTACTCGAAAACTTACCTCGGATGTTGTCGAGCGATTTTGATGGCTATTCGACCACTTTTTCCTTCCCTTTATCTGATTTAGTTCCCCTTTGCTCTTGAGCTTAATTTAACAAATAAATTGATTTAATCATTTGAGCATCGAAAAGAGGAACTCAAGGTACTTAGCCCATATATATACAGTAGACATTAAAGTCACATACATATGAAATCATGAATCAACTCAACATATTAACCCACACTTCCTTTTAGCCGATTGTCTAAGCCAAGATAAAAGCATCAATATGCTTGCCTCTAACCGAATACACGCAACACCAATCTTCTTCCTATGGCCGAATATGCATGTCTATGTTGAGGCCGATTATATGCTTAATACTTCCTACAAGTATGGTTACTTGTATTGATTATATATCATTTTGTTTCAAGTTCAAAACTCGGCTAATACGCATATATACACTAGTAATCAAATACTAACATTTTGCACTTCACCTTACTACCATTTCACATCTACTTTCTACCATGGCCGAATGCATCAAGACACCATACCATTCAATTTTGGTCATGGGTTACACAAAGAACTTAATGTCTAACTCAAAAATGCCAAAAAGAAAATCCAAGAGTCATCAATCACCATCACATGTATCATTACAAAGCTTCACACTTAGCATGCAAATGACATCAACACAAATCCACCTTAGCCGAATCTTAACTCATCTTCATGCCTCATCACCACAACATCAAACATCAACCAAGAAGACAACACCCATGGCCGAATATCTTCTCCATCTCATAGCAAAGATTTAAACCATGGGCTAGGTAGAACTCAAACTAACAACTAAAAACATGCATGAATCTCATGGACAACATCAAACATACCTTAGTCTAGCAAACCACCATAGTCGATTTTCTCAAGCTATTCCCCCTTCTTCTCTTTCTTCTATTCGGCCAAGAACAACATGAGAGCTTTTTTTTTCTTTCTCTTTTCTGTTTTTCATCATCATTTACCTTCCCATTATTATTTTATTGCCCATACTCCTTATTTTATTTTTCCTAACATAAATCACTAACATAACATGTTTATGACATGTTTTGCCCATTACATTTTGTCCACCCTCCTTGTCATGGCCGGCCACTACTAAATTAAGGGGGAAATTGACATGCAAGTCCACCCTTTTATTACATGCACTAATAGATCCTTATAGATTAACCTATCACATTTCAAAAGTGTCACACATAAGTCCTATTAGCTGAATTCACATGCAATCGACTAAATCGAAGCTTAAAACTTTCACACATTCATATTCACATATTTTGGACAATAAATATCATATTCAAATAATTTGGTGACTCGGTTTAGCAGTCCTGAAACTGCTTTCCGACTAGGGTCACTTTAGGGCTGTCACACCAAATGTGGCTGAGTACTGGTTGGAAGCCACAGAGCGGATCATGGATGACCTGGACTGCTCAGTAGAACAGAAGTTGAAAGGGGCGGTATCGTTGCTGCGGGATGAAGCGTATCAGTGGTGGATTACTGTGAGAGAGGGTACCCCAGCTGAGAGGGTAACATGGGAGCTGTTCAAACAGACCTTTAAGGCAAAATATGTTGGAGCTAGCTATGTGGATGCACGCAGAAAGGAGTTCTTGAATCTGACTCAGGGAAATAAGACCATTGCTGAATATGAGGCAGAGTTTCTACGATTGAGCCGGTATGCTAATGGCATCGTTTCCACCGAATACGAGTGCAACGTTCGTTTTGAGGATGGTCTCAGAGATGAGTTAAGGGTGCTCATAGCTCCGCAGAGAGAGCGAGATTTCGCTGCACTAGTGGAGAAGGCTAAGATAGCCGAGGAGGTGAAACAAATCGAATGGAAGAATCGTGATAGGGATCGGAATCGATTCAGGAGGGATGCTGGACCAGTGGGTGCTGCTAATCGAAATGTTAAGAGAGCTAGGATGGAGGAACCGGTTCGAGCAGTTCCGATGAACACAGGTAGACCGCAAGCTTGTGGGGATTGCGGCAGAATGCATCAAGGAGAGTGCTGGAAGCGTTCTGGGGCTTGTCTTTATTGTGGGTCTAAGGAGCATAGGATTAAGGATTGTCCTAGGAGGGCCACTCAGGCTCAGGTGGCCGAACAAGGGGCTGTGCGACCGGCTCAACCTGTGAGGGATGGACCGCCGCTGCCAAGAGGTCGTGGTCAAGGTCGCGGTGGTAATGGCCGTGGACGTAGGGCACCTGGCAGGGGTATTGGTAACGCAGATACTCGTCAGCTAGCTTTGGTGTATGCTGCTCGTTGCCGCGAGGAGGGTGACGCACCTGATGTCATAACTGGTACGTTTTTTATATATGGTGTACCTTATACTGCTCTGATTGATGTGGGATCAACCCATTCATATGTGGCATATAACATTTCTGGGGCACTGGGTGTGCACTTCGAGGAACTGTATGTGGGGTGTCTGTGATAAGTCCTTTAGGTCATTCGGTTAAGGTAGAGAAACTCTTCAAGGAGGTGCCTTTGGAGATTCAAGGTAGGGTGTTCTGTGGGGATTTGATGGAGTTACCGCTTGAAGAATTCGATTTGATACTAGGGATGGATTGGTTGACCAAGCATAAGGCAACTTTGGATTGTGCAGCTAAGAGGATGGTGTTAAGAACTGTCAATGATGAAGAGGTAATGATTATTGGAGAACGGAGGGATTACTTATCCAATGTAGTATCGGCGTTGAGGGTCGAGAAACTGATGCGCAAGGGGTGCGAGGCATATCTGGCTTTGGTAAGCCAAATTGAAACTGAGGATCTGACTGTGGAGACCATCAGAACTGTTAGGGAATTCCGGGATGTTTTTCCGGAAGAGCTTCCTGGATTACCTCCGAATCGGGAAGTCGAGTTTGGAATCGATTTGTTGCCTGGAACAACTCCAGTATCTATTGCACCCTATAGGATGGCACCGAAGGAGTTAGTGGAACTGAAGGCTCAAATTCAAGAGTTGTTAGATAGAGGCTTCATTAGGCCTAGTGTGTCTCCTTGGGGAGCACCGGTCCTGTTTGTGAAGAAAAAGGACAGAACGATGCACATGTGCATCGATTATCGCCAGTTGAACAAACTGACGATTAAGAATAAGTATCCACTACCAAGGATTGACGATCTGTTCGATCAACTGAGGGGAGCTTCGGTATTCTCCAAAATCGATCTTCGTTCTGGATACCATCAGCTAAGGGTAAAAGAAGGGGATATTCATAAAACAACATTTCGAACTCGATATGGACATTATGAGTTTGTGGTCATGCCGTTTGGGCTGACAAACGCACCTACAGCTTTTATGGATCTGATGAATCGAGTATTCCAACCTTACTTGGATCGGTTCGTAGTCGTCTTTATCGACGATATCCTGGTATACTCTGAAACAGAGGCGAAGCATGATAAGCATCTCCATATTGTGCTGCAAGTGTTAAGGGAAAAGGAGCTCTATGCAAAATTCAGCAAGTGTGAATTCTAGTTGAAGGAGGTAACCTTCCTAGGGCATGTGGTCTCTGCCGAGGGGATTAAGGTGGATCCTCGTAAAATTGAAGCAATTCTGGAATGGAAGCCACCTAGGTCAGTATCGGGAATTTGGAGTTTCCTAGGGTTGGCAGGTTACTACAGAAGGTTTGTGGAGGGTTTCTCGGTGATGGGGGCACCCTTGACAAAACTCATAAGGAAAGGAGTACCATTTGTCTCGATCGAGAAACAGCAAAAAGCTTTTGATCGATTGAAAAAGGTATTGACCGAAGCGCCAGTGTTGATTCAACCGGTGTCTGGGAAAGACTTTACTGTATACAGCGATGCGTCGGATGTGGGGTTAGGTTGCGTACTGATGCAAGAGGGCAAGGTGGTCGCTTATGCATCGCGACAGCTTAAGGCTCATGAGGTGAATTACCCTACGCATGATTTGTAGCTAGCAGCAGTGTTTTTTGCATTAAAAATTTGGAGACACTACTTATATGGGGAAAAGTGCATCATATACACAGATCATAAAAGCCTAAAGTATCTGTTGACTCAGAAGGAGTTGAACCTTAGGCAACGTAGATGGGTGGAGTTGCTTAAGGATTACGACTGTTCAATAGAGTACTACCCAGGAAAAGCTAATGTGGTGGCGGATGCATTGAGTCGAAGGGTTGTTACTGACTTGAGAGCCTTATTCGCACGTTTAAGTCTGTACGACGATGGAAGCTTGTTGGCAGAACAGCAAGTAAGGCCTACTTGGACTGAGCAGATTAAGGAAAAATAGTTGAAGGACGATTCATTAGCTCTTCGGTTCCAGCAAGTTAAGAATGGCGAGAACGAGGATATTGGGTTGAACACTGAAGGAGTTCTGTGATTTCGTGGAAGGGTTTGTATTCCAAAGGACCCTGAGTTGAGGCAGTTAATTCCAAAAGAGGCTCATGGTGGACTCTGTGCCATGCATCCTGGGGGAAATAAGTTATATCGAGACTTGCGAGAGGTATACTGGTGGCCCGGATTAAAATGAGAGGTGACTGAATTTGTTGGGAAATGTCTGACGTGCCAGCAGGTTAAGGCTGAGCACCAATTGCCTTCGGGATTACTGCAACCTGTGAAAATTCCGCTATGGAAGTGGGAAAGAGTAACAATGGACTTTGTGAGTGGGTTACCTTTGACACCCACCAAGAAAGATTCGGTGTGGGTGGTTGTGGATAGGTTAACAAAATCTGCTCATTTAGTACCTGTTTGTACCGACTACTCACAGTAAAAGTTGGCCAAGTTATATGTGGCAGAGGTAGTACGACTGCATGGGGTGCCAATGTCGATAATTTCTAATCGAGACCCTAGGTTTACATCTCGGTTTTGGCCGAAGTTGCAGGAAGCGTTGGGTACACGATTGGATTTTAGCACCGCTTTTCACCCACAGACAGATGGACAGTCAGAAAGGGTTATTCAGGTTCTGGAGGATATGTTGAGAGGTTGTATCATTGATTTTCGTGGAAGTTGGGAGGACTACTTGCCATTGGCGGAGTTTGCCTACAATAACAACTATCAAGTAAGTATTCAGATGGCACCATATGAAGCGCTTTATGGGCGAAGATGTCGTACACCGACGTGTTGGACAGAGTTGGGTGAACGACGAGTACTTGGACCAGAATTGGTGGCAGACACTAAAAGCAAGGTTAGGCTGATAAGGGATCGGTTAAAGGAGGCATTCGATAGACAGAAGTCGTATGTGGATCTAAAGCGCAAGGAGATTGAGTTCGCTGTTGGGGATATGGTTTTCTTGAAGGTTTCCCCTTGGAATAAAATTTTGAGATTTGGTAAGAAGGGTAAGTTGAGCCCACGGTTTATTGGGCCTTACCGAATTGTTAAGCGGGTTGGACCAGTGGCTTATCAGCTAGAGTTACCACCAGAACTGCAGCATATCCACGACATTTTTCATGTATCCATGTTGAGGAGGTATCGATCTGACCTAACTCATATCATACCAGTCGCAGAAATCGAAGTACAGTCAGATTTAACTTTCGAAGAGGAACCTGTGCAAATACTTGATCGTGACGTCAAGGTGTTGAGAAGGAAATCAGTTCCACTAGTGAAAGTACTTTGGAGGAACCATGGCAAAGAAGAAGCTACTTGGGAGACTGAGGAGGCTATGCGTCAACAGTACCCTCAACTGTTCTAATAAGGTAAAATTTCGAGGTCGAAATTTCTTTAAGGGGGTAGAGTTGTAACATCCTGATTTTCGGATTTATTTGCGGTTTTCAATATTTTGTAAAGATTTTAAAATTTTATATTTGGATGTGAAATTAATATTTTGAGTAGGTAAATGGGCTTATAGAAGGCCCATGTGTTGGCCAAAACCCGATTGAATTTTTGAATTTTTGGACTTAGGAATTAGGGGTTCTGGCTAGATGGCCCTTGTATAGAGATATGGGCAATTGCATCACAAAAAGAGCCTTAGTAAAGTGGCAAGGGTGACGCCACTAGGCTCCTAAAAAGGTGGCGTGTGGAGCATTGGGGAAGGCATGGGATTGATTCCCAGTGTTGACAAATAGATGCATTTATTTTTAAGTGCTAGAGGGGTAAGTGTTGGAGTCCAGGTGGATTCTGCTAGAGGAGAGTTTGAATCAGTCTAAACGCTTGGATTAAGGAGAGATAAGGGGAGAGATTTAAGGGATTAGGAGAGAGGTTAGGAGTTGGCCGAATTTTTGGAATTAAAGGGGAAATATCGGCAGAGGGTTATGAGGTTAGTATTTCGGCACCTAGGGTATTGAGTGGTGCTGTTCTTTTCTGCTCAGACATCACAAGGTTTTCTTTTCTCTCTTCTTCCTCTCTAGCCGAAACTACCACTTCCCCTATTCTTCTTTTTCTATTTTTCTTCTTCAAAACCATTCATCAATTCTGCTGTTTATCGATACTTTTGCTGAATCCATAAAAGCCGAAATCTTGAACACACATTACAGGTACCGATTTCTTCAAAGCCAAACCCTTTAACATTGTGTTTCCATTAATCAACGATTATTCTTTCTAAACTCTAGAGACCTGTCGGCAATTCTACATCCAGGTTATAGTTTCATATTGTCATCTCCTTCATCACCCAAAAGCCGAAAAAACCATAGATTTGGGGGCTTATAGCCGAAACTTCAAAACTTCGGGGGTCGAGTTCTACCGTCGTTTTAAAGATAAATCTGCACCAGATTGCGTGGAGATCAAAAAGGAGTAAGGGGTAAGTGTTCATCATCTCAGATCTGGTCCTATTTTACAAAGTTAGGAAAAGCCGAAGTCCCTAAAATCTAGGGAGGCTGTCGATTTGGGCATGTGGCTCTAAGGGTTTTTAATTGACGTTTTCTATCAATGATTAGTGTCTTCTTAAGTGTTGGATTGAAGGCGTGGGTTGTTGGAGCAATCGGATTCGGAGCTAGCTATCGATTTTGGCAAAAAGGTAAGGTTTCAAAGGCTTTTAGGGACATGGTTCGATCATGGATAAGTAGGTTGTGGGTTTAGTGATTATGGTTTGTAAATAATAACTGTGCTAATCAATTGTAGGACATCGAAAGAGATCTCAGTAGCAGTCGTCGCAAATCAGGTGTGTACCGAACACCCTTTCTTAGTTCAATTCGGCAAAAGCCGAAATGCCGAAATTCTGGCATTTCATGGGCTTGTGAGTATGCGAATGCTCTCAAGACGTGGAGTAATTGTTAGATCTAGCACCGCAAGGTGGTAAGTAAGCTTGTGTGACGTCTTAATGTACTTCGGGGAAAGAGGGCCTCGATGGGCCAAAACTAGGCCCAATGGGCTTACGGACCAATATGGGTAAGAGATGGGCAAGGTAGCATGTTAGGTAGATGGTGGAACCAAATTGCATAAAACGGCTAAAAATTACTGAAATAGCTTGTGTAGTTGCGTAAGTACAAAATTACCCCTAAAGAGCATAATTACCGAAATACCCCTAGGGTTTAAATTGGCTAAACTGCATGATTGATTAATACTGTATTGTACATGATATGCTTTATTAATATCTGTTGCATGGGATTGGGGTATTGATGGAGGAAGTATTGAAAGTGGTTCATCCACGTACTGGAGGCTTTGCCTCAACTTACTGATATTTGAGCAGGGTTGCTGCAACTGTGGAGTGTAGGGCTGGGTGGGTTGAGATATTCCCCACATGGAGTGTAGGCCTGGTACGGAGGCAGTGTAGCGGTTGGTGGGTTGAGTAGTCTCCCCAGTTGGGCTTGCATTCATTACTACTATTGTTACTTATGTTACTAAACTGGGCCTATGGGCCACACTGTTATGTAAAAAGGGGCTAAGGCCTTGCTACTGTATTCTGAAAAGGGCTTCGGTCCACTGTGTACTGTTATCTGAATAGGGCTTAGGCCCAATGGGCTCGAGCTGATTTGGGCTTTGGATGGGTTTCTGTATACACTGAGTTTTCCCAAACTCACCCCTTTTTTTTCTTCCATCCTTGCAGGTGAGCCCTAGTTGGTGGACTTGGAGCTGGGCGGGATTCGGAGTGGCCACACGTTTTCTACAAATTCGTTTTCTTCTGATGAACTATATTTTCCATATTTTTTGTTCATGATTTTGGGTTTTTGTAATAAGGCCGCTAATTATTTTTATGGTTTGGGTTGTTTCTTTATTATTTAATTCTATTATGATAAAACTGATCTATGATAACTAACGAAATAGATTAGCTCTAAGACGCGTTTTCAAAAACATTAAGTGATTTCAAAATAACACGAATACAAGTAAAACTTCCGCTAAGAAAATGTTTTCAACCTTAATCATTTTCTTAAGATGGACATAACCAAACGGTTTTCTCAAAATTATACGAGATGTTATAGTGTGGCAATGGCGGTGTGCATGTCTAGGATTGGATCCGAAGGGAGCTTGGTACTTAAGCAGTCTGACGGACTCACCTCCTCTTCTTCCTGGTTTCCTACCTGGTGCACAGCTTCCATTCACTTTAACCTACTTTTAAAAGTGTCTTTTACAACACCAACTAAGTTTTCCAACTAAGTAATACGGAATGTTTTGAACGCTTCGATGTGGCGCATCAGATCCGGTCATAACGTCTAGGCCGGGTTTGGGGTGTTACACTCATATATCTTCTATCCATCAAATTTTTAGAATTTTTGGTTTGACCAATCAATACCAGATTTTTATTAAAGTTTCCCCTGTTTCACTGTTTGACTAATCTGTCCACTCTTCACTACGAATCAATTTTCTCATTATACAGAATTCGAAATATGTTATTGTTTATTTCATTTGAAACTATACTCATTAATGAGTCTAAGAATGTAATTTTTTTCTTAAATCATCATTGTACAATTTACAATGATTTTCTAAAAACAAAACAGGGGATTTCAAAGTCATTTTGACTCTATCTCACCCCACTTCAAATAGCTCATTATCTACAATTCTTTTGTTTACATGGTTTCTTTTATAAGAAACTAGACTCATTAAGCTTTAATTACATAATTTATTCAGCTTCTAATTCAATTTTCACAATTTATGGTGATTTTCCAAAATCACGCTACTGTTGCTGTCCCAAGCAGATTTATTATAAATTTGCTCTTTCACACATTCCTTGCATTCAAATTATCTAAACATGTATATCATGTCATTCAAGATCGAACTCAAATAACATAGGCATTAAAATGCTTCACTATCAGCTTTAGTTCAATTGAAACAAATAAAATACAATATCATATTCACATTTAATTTTCCATGATTGTAATCACTTAAAAATAAAATCATATACTTCCACAAACCTTTCCACAAGGACCAAGTGTTTATATTTGAATATAAACATAGAATCACTTCACATAACTTCACACATTTACCGAATATATAACGATCACATTTATAGTCATAACACTTATTCACAGATGCATCACTTTATATATTTATAATTTAATTCAAATCAAAATCGCATATGAGTACATGATACATACCTGGCCAACTTAATATGTAATGCACTTTCAATTTGTCAACTTAGTGTAAGATCTTGTAATTGTATACTTTTATCAAATTCATTGGCACTTGGCCTGCTAGGTATAAAACCCGAAATTATATTACCAGCACAAAGCCTGTGGAACTTTAGCCCGGATACATTTCCAGCACGAAACCTGCTGGACTTTAGCCCGGATACATTTCCAGCACGAAGCCTGCGAGACTTTAGCCCGGATACATTCCCAGCACGAAGCCTGCGGGACTTTAGCCCGGATACATTTGTAGTGTCTTGCATATTTATTCACATGTAAACACATTTCACATAACATATCACATTAGCAATTCAGTTGATTCATTCGAATATAAGCACAAAATGTACACCTACCCTTTAACTTTCGGTTCAATAATCATACACAAGGAACACATAATCTTTTCACTATCCCAGTTTCACTTTTAATAACCATTCGGCTATAGGCCATATTCACAAATTATTTCACACACAACCTCGATCAAGGAGGAACAATATTCACAATTCATCTATTATACAAATATCCCATTCTTTGACTTTGTTTCATAATAGCTATTCAGTCACCACATATATACCATTCAATTCACATTCGACTTTATACAAACAAGTACAATAAAATTGTATACACATATTACACACTTTCATATCATCACTTAATAGTCATTCGGCCACATTATATACATAAATCATCCATTTCATATTCGGCTTTATAGCCTAAATAGAATATACTTATTGTAAATCGAACTTGTAAAGGTCAAATAATTACTTATCATTTTATATAATCTTAAGTGCGCATAAAATCAAATTTAATTACTTAAGGACTTACCTCGGACAACGATAATCGGAACGAGACGACTAATCGACCACTTTGATTTTCCCCCCGATCCAAATTCGAATTCCACTTTTGCCAATCTAATTAATATCAAAATTAACTCACTTATTCAACATTTCATTAAATTTTATCTAAAGACACATAATTTGGGCATTTTGCATTTTATCCCCTAACATTTCACATTTTTACAATTTAATCCCTATTTCAAAATAACACAAATTACTCAAAATTTCATCAAACCCCTGTTAGGCCAAATTTACCTTAGGTCTCTAGCAACCCATATCTTTTATTTATTTCATATTTTGACCCCTCAATTTACAAACTTCTAAATTTAGTCCTTAATACACATTTTTATCAAAAAAATCACTTAATTAAACATGAAAATCAAACATCAAAGATTTATTAATCATCATCAAACAACAATTTCATCACATAATAAACAATGGAAAATCTCAAATTCTTCATTAAATCCAAAAATTAAGGCATGGGTTTACTAGTACTCGAAGCAACGATCTCAAAAACGTAAAAATTATAAAAAACTGAGTAAAACACATACCCGAAATAAGCTTTCAAAGTGCCGAATATTCAAAGCTTCCAAACTCATCTTTTTTCTTTTCACATTCAGCTCTGGAGAAAGATGATAGCATAAAAGGACAAAAACACATGGCATTTGATTTATTTAATTAAACTTTTTTTTTAACATTTTACCATTTTACCATTAAAATAAATTCATATATACACAAATGCCAAACCAAATATCATGCACTATCTTATAAATGGGCTATTTACCATTTAAGGCCATCATATTAAAAAGCCAAGGCCAATTGACACCTTTAACTAATAGCATGCAACTTTTACGTTTTACGCGATTTAGTCCTTTTTATTAAATCAAACACACAACGATAAAATTTTCGTACAAAAATTTCACACATGTCAATTCACATACTTTAAACACAGAAAATAATATTAAAATCTTTTTTTACTCGAATTCGTGGTCCCGAAACCACTGTTCTTACTAGGTCTAAACTAGACTATTACAGAGAGGCTAAATGAGCCTTTTACCAAATGATGAGCGACTCGTTTTGTAATAGCCCAAAATTGGGTCTAGTTGGAACAGAGGTTTCGGGACTGCAAAATTCGGGATAGAAATAATTATTTTATGATTATTTTGAGGTCTATGATATGATTGCATGATTGTGTGAAAATTTCGTGAAGAAATTCAATGCATAAAGTGCTCAATTTGAAGTTAGGGACTAAATTGAATAAGTTGCAAAACTTGCATTCTGGAAGTTTCTAGTATGAAATTGCTTTGAAATATTAATTAGGAGGTATTAAATAGCAATTTGACCAATTTATAAGTTATGGAAAAAAATTGGACATGGATGGAATTTTTGGAAAGTTTAGTAGGAAGGGCATTTTGGTCATTTAGGGGTAAAATGAATTAAAATACAAAATTAAAAGCCAATTTTGCTCATCTTCTTCACCATGGACGTGTATACCAAGGGATACTCCATGGCTAGGGTTTTCAAGCTTTCCAAGCTCAATAGTAAGTCCGTTCTAACCCCGTTTTTTAAGTTCTTTACGTTTTTAGAGTCTCGGTAACTTGATTTAGCTTATGCTAGCAATAATTTAACCTAGGGTTCATATTTCGAAAAATACCCATAGGTGAAATTTGTGTATTCTGGTGTTTTATGATACAATATGAGGTTTTAAATTATGTTATACAACTTGTGCTACTCGGTTTTAAGTGAAAACGAGCAAAAGGGCTTAATCGGTAAAAATACCTAATAGTCATAAGTATATGTTAGAGTGAGAATTTGATGTTGCCATAGAAGGGAAAAGTGATCAGCATGTCATAAAACATAAGAATAAGGGATGAAGTTTAATTCCCGAGCCTAGGGGCAAAAGTGTAAATATGCAAAAGTTTAGGGGCAAAATTGTAATTTTTTTAAAGTTTGAGTTAAGGACTGTTTTGAATAGTACATTAAATAAATAAATAAAATATGATAAAATGAGATTTGAACCTAAAATGAGAGAAAAATCGAAAATTGGGAAAGTTGGTAAAATGGTCGTTTTAGTATCGAGGTAAGTTCATATGTATAATAAGCATTAATCTATGCAAGTTTCAATGTAAAATTGATATATTTATTATGATTTCCGAGGTGTTGAAAGTATGTAAGTTGGTATGATAATAATACAGCAATAATGTTGTAATTTATATTTGAAAGTTAAATTTAGTGGATTAATTGAATTATGTTAAATTAAATGTTTATGGTGCCCAATTTATGAATTGATTTAAAAATATGTCTATGGTACATGAAGTGCATTAAATATATACATAAATGTGATTTCTATGATTATGGATATTATGGGAAATTGTAAGTTCATATGATTTTTAATAAGGCAATGTGTAATTTAATGTTATTGCCTTGATATTAAATGAGATGTAAGTTTGTATGTAAGTAATACATCAATATTACTTGTATTATGATATTTTATAATAATATTGGAAATATGTTTGTGGATAATTACTTGATTGGTGAAATTGTTGGAAAAGAGAGAGAAATCCCGGTTGAACCTTCGGAAAGATTGGATGATACAGATGGTATGTAGCTAGGTCACATGTATGGTGCTGAGTGCACATCATGTGTACACGAGATCTACGAGACATTATGATGTAGCTAGGTCGCATGGGTGATACTATGTGTACACCATGTAGACAAGAGAGCTACGGGATATATGTAGCTAGGTCGCATGCGTGGTTCCAGGTGAAGGACACCATGTAGACAAGAGAGTTACGAGATAAACTGGCTAGGTCACATGGGTGGTACTAAGTGTTCACCATGTGTACAAGAGAGCCGAACTATATGATGGGTGGAGCTATGTGCTGAAACCACCAAGTATCGAGGATTGATCTGAAGTGTTCAACGGGAGACTCTCTATGTATTGCTTTGTGAGTTTTGTGATGAATAAGTGCAGGAACTTGGTTATGTGAATGATGTGTTCATTAAGTGACCAGGATGTGGTAAGGTTATAAACAAGTAAGTTATACATGAGAATGATTTTATGGTGACCTTGTGATGATGGGCCTATACTTGTGATGTATGAAATGCGGTAAAAATGATTTGTGATATGTATGTTAAAATGAGGTTAATACAAAGAAAGTGTCAAAGAGTGAATTAGCAATAAAACTGTTTTGGATAGTAGTAGTGATGTGATTTTGAAAAATCACCAAAAATATTAGAAATTGAATAAGAGACTAATCGAGATATCAAATTAAATATTAATGAGTCTATTTTCATATAAAAGAAACAGAGCAAGCAAAGGAGTTCTATATTTTGAGATATTTATGTTTTTGTGAGACTGATTCAGAATGACTACGTGATCCCCTGTTCTGACTTTGGAAAATCACAAAAATTTGGAGAAAAATAATTAGAGGCTCAAAATTATATTTTTAAAATTCCTAATGAGTCTATTTTTAAGATAAATCAACAAGAACATTATCTGAGTTTTCTACTGTGATATAATTAATTTTTAGTGAAGAGAGATCAGAACTATTAGAAAGTGAAACAGGGGAAATTTTAATGAATAAACTGTACTAATTGGCCAAACTAAAAATTATGAAATTTTTATGGTAGAAAGATATATGAGTCTAGTTTCATAGAAAATTTATGAATCTTAATTTGGAGCTCTGTAGCTCTAATTATAAATAATTAAGTGACTATGACTCGTGTGGATAATTTAATGTGAGCATTTATTAGTAAATTGTGAAATCGTACTTACAAGGATGCTATATACATTAAGGATGTGGAATGGAGAGGAGGAGGAGGAAAAATAAATATATGTGGAATACATGGAAACTATGGTATATGAAATATTGATATAATGAAATAAATGATATGTGTTTATAAGAAAATAGAAAGAGAATGACATGTATCATGACATGTATATATATATGACTAGTCTCAATGTAATGCTTGCTGGGTATGGGATTGAATTGAAATGTTTCAGGCAAACATGTTATTCTGCGCATCTGAATTGTGGTATTTTATAAAGATATGAATGCTTGATGATTAAGCTGAAGATATTTGATAAGATGATAATCTTGGTATAAATGTATAAGTGGTACTATAATAAACAAGGTAAAATGAGTATGAGAGACACATGTATGATGACATTCAAATGCTATGTTTGTGGTTTAATTGAGGATGTTTAATCATTAATTGAATACCATGTTATATGCTTTTGATTTTGTATAAGTGTGTAAGAGATTAAGGTTGACCAAAGCTTGGAAAATAGCCTAGGTATATTCCACATAGGCAGAAACACGACCATGTGTCTCAGCCGTGTATGGAACACGACTTTGGGACACAGGCGTGTGGAGCCTTAAAGCATGAAATTTTCAAGATTTTCGTAAGTTCTCGGTTTAGTCCCGAACCCTTTCTAAAGTATGTTTTAGGCTTCGTAGACTCAAATAAGGGACTTTGTGTAAGTGAATGAACGTTTTGAAATATGAATGAAATTTTATGGCCCGTATTTTAGTTTAATTTTTGTATGTTTGTCTGGTAACGCCTCGTACCTTATCTCGGCCTCGGGTACAGGTAAGGGGTGTTACAACTTTACTCAGTATATTCGGACTAATTCAACTACACAACAACCTCTACCCCCGCTTAATCCGTCTTCAATACCTGCTATACCTCAAATGAGTGATCCGTTGAGATTACATAAGCCTTCTGTTGATAAAATCAGAAAACATGGGGCTAAAGAATTCAGAGCTACTGATGATGATGATGCTGAGTGAGCTGAATTCTGGCTTGGTAATACTATCCGTATGTTTGATGAGCTATCTTGTACTTCAGATGAATGTTTGAAATGTGCCATATATTTGCTACGAGACATCACATATCACTACTGGGATACACTAGTATCAGTGGTTCCGAAACAGTAGGTGATCTGGGAGTTCTTTCAAACTGAGTTTCGTAAGAAATATATCAGTCAGAGATTTATTGACCACAAGCACAAAGAATTTCTGGAATTGAAACAGGGTTGTATGACTGTGACAGAATATGAGCAGAAATTTGTGAGACTCAGTTGACATGCCCGGGAGTGTGTTTCGACCGAATCCATAATGTGTAAAAGATTCAAAGAGGGGTTGAATGAAGACATTAAACTACTAGTTGGCATACTTGAAATAAAAGAGTTCGTAGTACTGGTTTAGCGAGCGTGCAAAACCGAAGAGCTTAGGAAAGATAAAAGAAAAGCTGACTTTGAAGCTAGAGATTTGCGTAAAAGATCGTTGGGTAAAACTTTTCAGTCTGCATTAAAGAGATTCCGGGATGATTCTAGCCATCCAAAGGCTACAGCGGGTTATACTAGACTGATCGAGATTGACCACCTGTGAGCTCGAGAGCTACCTTAGTAGGTAGTGTTGGTAATGATAGATTGAATCAGCCCGAGTGTAAACATTATGGTAAACGACATCTGACAGTTGTAGATTACATGCTCAGGCCTGTTTTAAATGTGGATCGACAGATCATTTCGTTCGTGAACGCCTTGAGTTAGTTGAACAAAATTCAGTATAGATGTGAGACTGAGTAACATATCAGCTCGAGGTAGACCACCCAAAAATACAGGTAATGTGAGTAGCAGTCAGAGAGGAACTAAATCCACAGTAGTTCGATCTGAGGCCCATGCACCTACCAGAGCTTATGCCATACTTGCTCGCGAGGAGGCTTCATCCCCAAATGTTATTACTGGTATATTCACTCTCTATGATTCTAGTGTAATTGTAACACCCCTTACCCGTATCCAAGGTCGGAACAGAGTACGAGGCATTACCAGACTTAACAATACACATAGAGGAAAATTGGGCCATAAAATTTCATTTAATTTAAAACTTTTCGAACACATGCATAACAAACAAAGCTAACTATATCATTACATCAAAACATAGGACATGACACGATTGATTAAACTTATAAACCATAATGGATAAGGACCACATCTCATGATCATATACGATAACTCAATGCAGACTGATACGTATAGTCAAAATCATAATAAAAATACATATCACAAACCAACTTCCTATACATGCCACTCACTTGATATTTCTAATATTTGAATTAATTCTCCCAAAAATGATAGTTTGATGGTGTGATTTTGCCTCCGACGATCTCCAACCTCGAGCCGACCTGCCAATACTAAAGAAATGGAGAGGATGGGTAAGCTTTACGCTTAGTAAGTTCATATGAAAATAATAAGTAATTACTACCACTCTTTTCAAGATAAAACACTATAATTGTACAATTACACATGTTCAGGTTAAGCTGTGTTATCGAGTTACAGTTACTAAATCATTCATATCTGAAGCTACAAACTCCAAATTTACTTTCATTAATTTTCCTTGAAACTAGATTCATATATCTTTCTCCCATAAAATTTCCAGAATTTTTGGTTTAGCCAATTAGTACAGTTTATTCATTAAAGTTTCCTCTGTTTTGCTGTCCAACAGTTCTGACCTCTCTTCACTAAAAATTATTTATCTCATATTTCGGGACTCGGATGATGTTCCTGTTCATTTATCCTAAAAGTAGACTCATTTAATATTCTATTCATTTAAATTATAACTCATAATTATTTTTGTACAATTTTTAACAATTTTTTCAAGTCAGAACAGGGGATCTCGAATTCATTCTGACATTGTCTCACAAAAATTATAATATCACATAATATATAACTCTTTTGCTCCCCCTGTTTCTTTTATATGAAACTAGACTCATTTATATTTAATTCCATAACCTTTTATATCACAAAAATTATTATTAACACACGAACTTACCTCAATCCAAAAACAGAAATTTACCATTTTAGTCCATAACCTTGTATTTTCTCGATTTAAGCCCGAATCTCGATTTCCTTCATCTATAATATCACATTTAGCCTAATAATTAGTCACAATATTCATACAGGTCCAAAAATCATATTTTTATAAATTTTCATTTTGACCCCTAAACTTTTGCATATTTGCACTTTTGCCCCAAGGTTCGGAAATTAAACTTCATCCTATTTTCTTATGTTTTATGACATGCTGATCATTTTTCCCTTTATGGCAACATCAAATTCTCACTCTAACATGTACTTATGACTATTAGGTATTTTTACCGATTAAGCCCTTTTTCTCTTTTTCACTTAAAATCGAGTAGCACAAGTTGTTTAACATAATTTAAAACCTCATATTCTATCATAAAACACCAAAATACACAAATTTCACTTATGGGTATTTTTCCAATTATGAACCCTAGGTTGAATTATTGCTAGCATAAGCTAAATCGAGCTACCGGGATTTCAAAAACATAAAAATCATTAAAAAGGGGCTTGAAATCACTTACTATGAAGCTTAAAAGTTAAAGAAACCCTAGCTATGGAGAGAGCAAAATTCAGCAGCAACATATGGAGAAGATGACCATTTTTGTGTTATTTTTCCCATTTTATTTCATTTAATATCAAAATGACCAAAATATCTTTCCTTACTAAACTGTCAAAAATTCCATCCATGTCCAAATTTTTGTCCATAAATTTAGAAATTGGTCAAATTGCTATTTAAGACCTCCTAAATAATATTTCAAAGCAATTTCATACTAGAAAATTCTAGAATGCAAGTTTTGCAACTTATTCAATTTAGTCCCTAACTTCAAATTAAGCACTTTATGCATAGAATTTCTTCACGAAATTTTCACACAATCATGCAATCATATCATAGACCTCAAAATAATTATAAAATAATTATTTCTATCTCAAATTTGTGGTCACAAAGCCACTATTCTATTAGGCCCTAATTCGGGATATTACAGTAATTGCATAGATTTATCCTAGTTCGATTCATTCTTATGTGTGTGAGAATTTAGTACTCAGTAAGACTTTACCTATTGAGTCTACTGAATTTGTGATTAGATTATTGAACCCCTTGGGCCGATGTGTTATGATTGATAACGTGTGTAAGAATTGCCCTTTGATGATTCGAGATTCTTGTTTTTCGATTGCTTTGATGTTGCTGCCATTAACGAGTTCGATATAATTCTAGGTATGGACTGATTGACTTTGCACGATGCTGTCGTAAATTGAAAAAGAAAGACTATTAATTTACAGTGCTTGAATGATGAGATTATTCGGATTGAATCTAATGATCTGAATGGTTTACCAGTAGTGATATCTTTGATGTTAGCTCAGAAGTATGTGAAAAGGGGTTGTGAAGCTTACATTGCATACGTGCTTCATAGTAAAGTGGCCGAAAGAAAGATTGAACTTGTACCAGTTGTGTGTTAGTATCTAGGTGTGTTTCCTAAAGAATTGTCAGGTTTGCCACCTATTCGAGAAGTAGAATTTGGTATTGAGTACTCCGATATCTATAGCTCCGTATAGAATGGCACCTACTGAACTAAAAGAATTGAAAGCTCAGTTGTAAGAGTTGATAGATAGAGGTTTCGCGCGACCGAGTTTCTCTCCCTGTGGTGCACCAGTTTTATTTGTGAAAAAGAAAGACGAAACTATGAGAATGTGTATTGACTATAGATAGCTCAATAAGGTGACAATAAAGAGTAAATATATGTTGCCACTGATTAACGACCTATTTGATTAGTTGAAAGGGACTACAGTGTTATCAAAGATAGATTTAAGATCAGGCTACTATCAATTACGAGTTAAAGACTCCGATGTACCAAAGACTTCTTTCCAAACGAGGTACAAACATTATGAGTTTTTGGTTATGACTTTCAGACTTACTAATGCACCTGCTGTTTTTATGGATTTGATGAATCGGATCTTCAGATAGTATTTGGATCGATTTGTGGTTGTGTTCGTAGATGACATTTTGATCTATTCCCGTGATGAAATCGAGCATGCTGAACATCTAAGACTTGTGTTACAGACTTTGCGAGATAAACAGTTGTATGCAAAGTACAGTAAATTTGAGTTCTGGTTACGTGAAATTAGATTTTTGGGACATGTTGTGTCAGCATCGGGTTTTCGGGTTGATTCGAGTAAAATTTTAGCTATACTTGATTGGAAACCTTCGAGAAATGTTTCTGAAGTTCAAAGTTTTCTAGGACTTGCTACTTACTATAGACGATTCGTGAAAGATTTCTCTATGATTGCAACCTGGATGACGAAGCTATTATAGAAAGATGTTAAGTTCGAATGGTCAGAAAAGTGCCAGAAAAGTTTTGATCAATTGAAAGCCCTTTTGACCGAAGCTCTAGTGCTAGTTTAGCCAGAATCGGGTAAAGAATTTGTTATCTATAGTGATGCATCTTTAAATGGTTTGGGTTGTGTTTTGATGCAGGAAGGAAAAGCCGTAGCTTATGCCTCAAGATAGTTAAAGCCGCATGAAAAGAACTATCCGACACACGATCTAGAATTGGCAGCTATTGTGTTTACATTGAAGATATGGCATCACTATCTATTCAGTGAGAAATGTCATGTTTATTCTGATCACAAAAGCCTGAAATATTTGATGACTCAGAAAGATCTGAATTTGAGATAACGCCGATGGTTAGAGCTATTAAAAGACTACGAGCTTGTGATTGACCACCATCCGGGAAAGGCTAATGTTGTTGCTAATGCTCTATGCTGAAAATCATTATTTGCTTTCGTGCAATGAATGCGCATATGGCTATGTCTGATGATGGTACGATAATAACTGAATTAAAAGTAAGACCATTATTTATTCAACAAATTTGTCATGCTTAGAAAGTTGATAATAAGTTGTTAGCAAAACGGGTCCAATGTGATTCGAATGTTGATTCAGAGTTTCGAGTTGATGCTGAAGATTGTCTGAGGTTCAAAAATCGAATATGTGTTTTGAGAAAGCCAGAGTTAATTTAGATGATTTTGAAGAAAGCTCACAGTAGTCGGTTATTTGTTCACCTGGGTAGTACAAAAATGTATAATGATCTGAAATAGCTTTATTGGTGGCACAGCATGAAACGAGACATATCTGACTTTGTTTTGAAATGTTTAGTTTGCCAACAAGTAAAAGCCGAGCATCAGGCACCTTTTGGATTACTTCAACCGATCATGATACCAGAGTGGAAATGGGACAGAGTCACATGGAGTTTGTATCTGGTTTACCGTTGACACCAAGCAAGAAAGATGCAATCTGGGTTATTGTCGATAGATTGACTAAATTGGCTCATTTTGTTTCGATTTGTACAGATTACTTGCTTGATAAGCTAGTTGAATTGTATGTTTCTTAGATTGCGAGATTACACGGTGTACCTATTTCTATTATTTTAGATAGAGATCCGAGGTTTACATCGCGGTTTTGGAAGAAACTGCAAGATGCTCTAGGCACAAAATTACATTTCAGCATTGCTTTCCATCCATAAATAGATGGTCAGTCCGAACAAATCATTCAGATACTTGAGGATATGTTGAGATGTTGCATTCTGAGTTCAAAAGGACATGGGAGTGATACTTACCTCTGATTGAATTTGCTACAATAATAGCTTCCAATCGAGTATCAAAATGGCACCTTATGAAGCTTTATATAGTCGTAAATGTCTTACACCATTACATTGGACTGAGCTTAGTGAAAAAAAGAAACACGGGGTCGATTTGATCAGAGAGACTGAACAGAAAGTAAAAGTGATCCGTGAAAGTCTAAAAATAGCGTCAGATCATCAAAAACCGTATGCAGACTTGAAACAAAAAGATATAGAGTTTCAGATCGGGGACAAATTATTTTGGAAAGTCTCACCATAGAAGAAAATACTTAGATTCAGTCGTAAAGGAAAATTGAGTCTGAGATTTATTGGTCGTTTGAGATGATAGAACCTATCGGGCCGGTTGCTTATAGGCTATTGTTGCTACTTGAGTTAGAAAAGATCCATTGTAACAGTCTAGTTGTGACCCTTGTCGGAATAGTGGTTTCGAGACCACATAACATTTCTAAAAAATATTTTAATATTATTTTTTGTGTGTGTGATATGTGAAATTATATCTCCGAAGTTTCTGTAATTTAATTTGTCTGTTTCTATGCTTAATTATGAAAAAGGACCTAATCGTGTAAAGTGTAAAAGTTGTGTGTTAAAAGTTAAAAGCACCAATTTGATTTGCCTTATTCAAGTGAGGGTCCTTGCATGTCAAAATTACCATTTATGTTAATGGCGGACAATTATGGACATGTTAGGTAAATTTTAATGATTTATAACTAAAGGATATTATGGTCATTAGCATATCAAACATATGTTAAAAAAATATAACATAAAATAATGGCCATTTTATCATTCTCATGGCTGAATGAAGCAAGGAAAGAGCTAAAATGGGGTTTTGATATTCGGCATTGGTAATCCTTAATTAAGGTATGTATTTTGGTTCGTTTTTGATAATTTTTATGTTTTTGTGGTCGTTGCTTCGTGTTCTTCAAAACCCATGTCTGAATTTCTATTTCTGTTGAAGATTATGAAATGTGCCATTGATGATTATATGAGCTTTGTAATGTTCTTATATGGATTATGAAAGATATATGTGAGATTATCATGCTTTATTATTGAATTTTTGATGGAATAGAGCTATTTGGGCTAATTTGTGAAAATGAGGTTTTGAAGGACTAAATTGTAAATTAAATATGTTATTTGGACTTGTATGGAAGGTATGTATATTTGGCCAAGCTATAGTCTTAGTGAATTTTGCATATTTGTGATTTTGTGAAAAATGGACTAAAATGTCCAAATGTGAAAATGTAAGGGCTAAAATTTCAAAGTGCCCTGAAATTGTGTTCATGGATTATTTTGAATGAAATGAATGATTAAAGGGTTGAATTTGAATTGTATTAGATCAAGAACAAAGAAAATCGGACTTAGATCGAGGGAAGTCCAAAATAGTTGAATAGTTGACTCATTTCTGTCCGAAATTCGTACGAGATAAGTCAAATTACAATTATGTGTTAAATCGATTAAATTCTGCTCATACAAATTGTAATCTGTATTGGATGGCCTTGAGAGCCTGATGAATAAATTTCGAGTAAATTTTGATAATATGTTAGTATTTGAAAAGCTCTGTATGCTTCTAAAAGAACGTTGATATCGATATGAGATATAGTGTAAGACCGTGTCTGGACTTGAGATTTACCTGTAAGACCATGTCTGGGACATCGGCATCATATTTGATTTCGTGTAAGACCCTGTCTGGGACAAAGGCATCGATATTGAATTACATGTAAGACCACGTCCAGGACGTTGGCATTGTACCCGTTTGTGATTATCTATATCATTTTGGAAACGTCTGATGATAAAGTACGAGATAGGGGAATGAATATATGAAATGTATAATCTATACAGGTACATTTGTATCGTACTAAATTTTGGAATATGTAAGCCTTTGTTTCTGTGAAATAATGAATGCGAAGTATGTACGAAATCATGGAAATGAAACCTGACATGTATACAAGCAAATGAGCATGGTTAGGCTCATGAATTACTCTCTAAAATAGTTATGAATTCTTGCTATTGACTTTTATCTCATATGCTTTAATAGTTATACTAGTTGTATTTGGCTTACTAAGCTCTTTGTAGCTTACTCTGTGTAATTTCTGTCTATTTTTCAGTTATAGTAGCTACTGAAGGCTTAGGGGATAGTTAAGGATTGTCACCACACTATTGAACTCATTTTTGTACTTTTGAAAGTGTAAATATTTTTTAGTATGGCATGTATAGGCTAGAATGTCTATGTATTTAAGCTTTGATAAGTAATTATGTTGTGCCATGAAAGTTAGCTAACCAACTATATGTGTGTGTATAGTTTTGGTATTTGGTTAGTGATGCCAAATGGTGTGTGCTTTGTAATGTTTTATGATCTAATATGAATTGGTCATTTTAAGCATGGAATTGGCTGAAAATTGTGGCATGAATGTTGTTTAATGTTTCTTGTAGGAATGGCTCAAATAGGGGTCGCAAGTTGGCTTAAATCAAGCCTGCATTGTGCCACATAGCCATAGCACACGTGCGTGTCATATGGCCGTAGGCTTAAGTCAGTAGCTAGCTAAGTATCACATGGCCATAGCACACAGGCGTGTCTATTGGCCGTGGGTGAAAGTCAGTATGTGTGCCCTGTTTTGGCACGGCTAGTTCACATGGGTGTGTCTGATGCCCGTGTGAGGTACACGACCTGGTTACATGGGCGTGTGACTTCAACAGAATTGAAAAATTTTCTGAGTTTTGAAATTTATTAATGTGCTCGATTTAGTTTTGACTGTCCCTAAAAGTATGTTTTAGGTCTCGTAGACCATCTAAAGAGATGAATTGCTGATGTCATATTATGCATAGATGTTATGTGATGTCTGTGATTCTAGATTGGTTTGAAATGTTCTATCCATCTGGTAATGCCTCGTAACCCCGATGACAATTACGGGTTTAGGGGTGTTACAGTTTGTTGGTATCAGAGCTATGGTTTAGTCGATTCTAGGACTACCATAGCATATGTGAGTCTAGTTATACATGCCATATATCTGAAACTGCGATAGTGTGATAAATCCTGACATTGAAATGTGCTTCTATATAGCAAATGGATCTCAATAGAGCTGTAGCTAACGATGTTGAAAGTAATGTGCCTGCTCCCACGCAAGGGATAGTGCAAGCTGATTCTCAAACGACTACAAGTAGCCGTGATTGCGTGGCTAAACAAGCTTTGTATCAGATGATGAATGATTGGTTCACCCAATACATTAAAACCAATTCGGCTGTACAACAACCTCCAACCCTGGTTAATCCTTCTCAAACTCCTGATATGCCACCAGTGTATGCGGTACAGATAAGTAGACCACCAGTTGATAAGATTAGAAAGCATGAGGCTAAAGAGTTCTAAGCTACAATAAATGATGATGCTGAAAGAGCCGAATTCTGGTTAGAGAATACAATAAGAGTGTTTGTTGAAATGCCTCTGAATCCTGAGGAATGTGTGAAATGTGACGTTTCCCTTCTGAGAGATACGACGTACCATTGGTGGAAAACTTTAATATCTATGGTTTCGAGAGAACGAGATACTTGGGATTTCTTCCAAAGTGAATTTCAAAAGAAATACATTAATCAGAGATTCATCGATCAGAAACGTAAAGAGTTTCTCGAGCTTAAACAAGGTCGTATTTCTTTCATTGAATACAAACGTGAATTTGTGAGATTGAGCCAGTATGCTCGGGAATGTGTATCAAATGAAACGATAATGTGCAAAAGATTTGAAGATGGACTAAATGAAGATATTCGTTTGTTAGTTGGAATTTTGGAGATTAAAGAAATGGTAGTGCTCATTGAGCGAGCTTGTAAAGCTAAGAATTAAGTAAAAAGAAAAGAAAAGCTGATTTTGAAGCCAGAGATGCTAGAAAGAGATCTTCGAATAAATCATTTCAGTCTGTGTCAAAGAAATTCTGAGATGATCATAGTCGTTCAAAGGCTAATGTAGGACAATCGAATCGAGATTGAGCTAGATCACATTTGAATTTCAGAGCTCCTATTACTTCTATTGCAAGTGTCGGGAATGTCCTATCTGGGAGACCTGAATGTAAACACTGTGGTAAAAGACATCCGGGAAATTGTAGATTGAATGACCGAGCCTGTTTCCGATGTGGATCTCTGGACCATTTCTAAGGGATTGTTCTGAACCTGCTGAGCAAGAGAATGTATATAATCCGAGACCGAGCGACACCTTAGCTAGATGTAGACCATCTAGAAACATGGGAACTGCAAGTGGTGGTCAAAGAGCTGCTAGGGATACTGTTGTTAGATTTGAGGCCAGAGCACCTGCCAGAGCCTATGCTATCGAGCTTTTGAGGAAGCCTCGTCTCCCAACGTGATTACTAGTACTTTTCCTCTTTATGATACTTCTGTGATTGCATTGATAGACCCTGGATCAACGCATTCTTATATTTGTATGAATTTAGTACACAGTAAGACTTTGCCTGTAGAGTCTACTGAATTTGTAATTAGGGTATTTAACCCCATAGGAAAAAGTGTCTTGGTTGATAAAGTCTGCAAGAATTTCCCGTTATTCATTCGAGATATCTATTTTCTTACTGATCTGATGCTTTTGCCTTTCGATGAATTTGATATAATTATGGGAATGGACTGGTTAACTTTGCACGATGATATTGTGAATTGTAAATGAAAAGTCATTGATTTAAGGTGTAAGAATAATGAGATAATTGGAATTGAGTCTAGTGATCTGAATGGACTATCAACTGTGATATCTGCAATGAAAGCACGAAAATATGTGAAGAAAGGCTGTGAAACCTACTTAGCTTATGTGTTAGTCTCGAAAGTGAATGATAAGAAAGTTGAATTAGTGCCTGCTGTCTGTGAGTTCTCTGATGTGTTTCCTAAAGAATTACCGGGTTTACCTCCGATTCGAGAAGTCGAGTTTGGCATTGAATTAGTACCTGGTACTACTCCAATTTTGATAGCCCCATATAGAATGGCTCCGACCGAGTTAAAGGAATTAAAATCTCAGTTACAAGAATTGACTGGTCGAGGATTTGCTAGACCGAGCATTTCACATGGGGTGCTCCTGTTCTGTTTGTGAAAAAGAAAGACGGCACAATGAGAATGTGTATTGATTACCGCCAGCTTAACAAAGTGACTATAAAGAACAAATATCCTCTGCCCGGAATTGATGACTTATTCAATCAGTTGAAAAGTGCTACTATGTTTTCAAAGATAGATCTGAGATCGGGTTACTATCCGTTGCGAGTAAAGGACTCTGATATTGTGAAAACTGCTTTCAGAACAAGGTACGAGCATTATGAATTTTTAGTTATGCCTTTTGGATTAACGAATGCACCTGCTATCTTTATGGATTTGATGAATAGAATTTTCAGACCGTATCTAGATCAATTTGTTGTTGTATTCATTGATGACATATTGATTTATTCATGTGATGAATCTGAGCATGCTGAACATCTGAGAATAGTGCTACAGACTCTACGAGGTAAATAGTTGTATGTAAAGTTCAGTAAATGTGAATTTTGGTTGCGAGAAGTTGGTTTCCTGGGTCATATTGTATCAGCCTCTGGTATCTGAGTTGATCCGAGCAAAATTTCTGCTATTCTGGATTGGAAGCCTCCGAGAAATATTTCTTAAGTCTGCAGTTTTCTGGGACTTGCCGGTTACTATAGAAGATTTGTAAAAGACTTTTCTGTGATAGCAACTCCGTTGACAAAGTTACTTCAAAATGATGTGAAATTTGAGTGGTCTGAAAGGTGCCAAAACAGCTTTGATCAGTTGAAATTTTTATTGACTAAAGCTCCATTACTGGTGCAACTTGAATCAGGTAAAGAATTTGTTATTTACAGTGATGCTTCATTGAACAGACTCAGTTGTGTTTTAATGCAAGAAGGAAAAGTTATTACTTATGCTTCGAGATAACTAAAGCCGCATGAAAAGAACTATCCGACACATGACCTTGAGTTAGCTGCTATTGTGTTTGCCTTGAAGATCTGGCGTCACTATCTGTTTGGTGAGAAATGTCATGTGTTTTCTGATCATAAAAGTCTGAAGTATTTAATGACGCATAAAGATTTGAATTTACGACAGAGAAGATGGTTAGAACTGCTAAAAGATTACAAACTTATAATTGATTATCACCCGGGAAAAGCAAATGTTGTTGTTGATGCTTTGATTCGAAAATCATTATTTGCTTTACGTGTGATGAATGCTCATTTAGTTATGTTTGATGATGGTTCAGTTTTAGCTGAATTAAAAGCGAGACCTTTGTTCTTACAGCAGATTATCGAAGCTCAGAAGATTGATAATGAGATTTTAGCTAAACGAACTCAATGTGATGTAGAGACTGGTTTAGAATTCAAAGTTGATAAAGATAATTGTTTAAGATTCTGTGATTGGATTTGTGTTCCGAGAAATCCAAAGTTAATTCAAATGATTCTGAGAGAAGCTCACAGCAACTATTTATCAGTACATCCGGGTACTACGAAAATGTATAATGATCTGAAACAGCACTATTGGTGGTCTGGAATGAAAAGAGATATATTTGATTTTTTTTCTAAATGTTTGATTTGTCAGCAAGTTAAAGCTGAACATCAGGTGCCATCTGGATTACTACAACCGGTTATGATTCTGGAGTGAAAATGAGATCGAGTGACTATGGATTTTGTTTCTAGTTTGCCCCTGTCTACGAGAAAGAAAGACGCAATTTGGGCTGTAATTGATAGTTTGATGAAATCGGCTTATTTTATTCTGATTTGATCCGATTTTTCGCTTGATAAATTGGTCAAATTATATATTTTTGATATCGTGAAACTGCATGGTGTACCATTGTCGATAGTGTTAGATAGAGACCCCAGATTTACATTGCGAGTCTAGAAGAAATTACAAGATGCTCTGGGTACTAAATTGCATTTTATCATTGCTTTTCATCCGCAAACAGATAGTCAATCTGAATGGATTATTCAGATACTCGAAGATATGTTGAGATGTTGCATTCTTGAGTTTGAAGGTACATGGGAATAGTATCTACCTTTGATTGAATTTGTGTATAATAACAGTGTTAAGTCGAGCATCAAAATGGCACTGTACGAAGCCTTATACGGTAGAAAGTGTAGAACTCTGTTATACTGGTATGAGCTCAATAAGAATAAGATTTATGGTATTAATCTGATAAAAGAAACAGAACAGAAAGTGAAAGTAATCAGAGATAGTCTGAAAGCTTCCTCGGATCGTCAGAAATCTTATGCAGATTTAAAACGAAAAGATATCAAATTTAAGATCGGTGATAAAGTGTTTCTGAAAGTATCTCCGTGAAAGAAATTGTTTCGATTTGGTAAAAAGGGCAAGTTGAGTCCGAGGTTCATCAGACCGTATGAAATCATTAAACGAGTTGGGTCGGTTGCTTATAGATTTAGGCTACCATCTGAGTTAGAAAAGATACATAATGTATTTCACGTATCGATACTTTGACGGTATAGATCTGATCTGTCTCATGTGATATCCCTTTCTAAGATTGAAATTCAATCTGATATGCCTTACGAAGAAAAGCCGATCCGTATTTTAGCACACGAGGTTAAAGAGTTACGAAATAAGAAAATTCCATTAGTTAAGGTGATGTGGCATCGACACGGTGTTGAAGAGGCTACGTGGGAGTCAGAAGATTCAATGAGACAACAATATTCGAATCTGTTTAATGGTAAGATTTTCGGGGATAAAAATCCCTAAGGGGGGAGAATTGTAACAGCCTGGTTGTCACCCTAGTCGGAATAGTGGTTTCGAGATCACGTAACTAATTTTGAAAAATATTTTAATACTATTTTTTGTGTCTGTGATATGTGAAATTATATCTGCAAAGTTTCTGTGATTTAATTTGTCTCTTTCTGTGGTTAATTGCGTAAAGTGTAAAAGTTGTGTGTTAAATGTTAATCTACCAATTTGATTTGGCTTATTCAAGTGAGGGTCCTTGCATGTCAAAATTACCATTTATGTTAATTGTGGACAATTACGGACATGTTAGGTAAATTTTAATGATTTATAACTAAAGGGTATTATGGTTATTAGCATATCAAACATATGTTAAATAAATATAACATAAAATAAAGGCGATTTTATCATTCTCATGGCTGAATGAAGCAAGGAAAAGAGCTAAAATGGGGTTTTGATATTCGGCATTTGTAATCCTTGATTAAGGTATGTACTTTGGTCCGTTTTTGATAATTTCTACATTTCTGTGATCGTTGCTTTGTGTTCTTCAATCCCATATCTGAATTTTTGTTTCTGTTGAAGATTATGAAATGTGCCATTGATGATTATATGAGCTTTGTAATGTTTTTATATGGATTATGAATGATATATGTGAGATTATCATGCTTTGTTCTTGATTTTTTTATGGAATACAACTATTTGGGCTAATTTGTGAAAATGAGGTTTTGAAGGACTAAATTGTGAATTAAATATGTTATTTGGACTTGTATTGAAGCTATGTATATTTGGCCAAGCTATAGTCTTAGTGTATTTTGCATATTTGTGATTTTGTGAAAAATGGACTAAAATGTCCAAATGTGAAAATGTAAGGGCTAAAATTTCAAAGTTCCCTAAAATTGTGTTCATGGATTATTTTGAATGAAATGAATGATTAAATGGTTGAATTTGAATTGTATTAGATCAAGAACAAAGAAAATCGAACTTAGATTGAAGGAAGTCCAAAATAGTTGAATAGTCGAATCGTTTTTGTCCGAAATTCGTACGAGGTAAGTCAAATTACAATTATGTGTTAAATCGATTAAATTCTGCTCATACAAACTGTAATCTGTATAGGACGGCTAATCCTATTAGGGTCTGAATTTAGCCTTCAGATCCGAGCTCATTAAGGGTGTTTGTCTCTATAAGGGATTTAGCCTGGACTGGTAATCCCGACATCACATTATGAGTTTATGATATCGGGGATTTAGCCTGGACTGGTAATCTTGCCATGAGATGTGAGGTTCACAAGAGTGCATTATGGAATGATCATTCGTATGAATTGACGGATAATGGATATTCCATCGAGATTTCCTAGAAACTCAACGAGATTAACATTGGATACATATAGATATATGTGAATGAAATATTAAATGATAAGCTCATCTATTTAAATTACATGATATAAGAAAATGTGACTAACTCATTGATTGAGTGCATGTGATAGGAAATCATTTCATAATGGATGATTTCATGAATTGAGCCTAGATGTATGCTAATTACTCGATAAGTTTACTTTCAGATTATTCGAGCTTACTAAACATGTAAATACTTACCCTCTCTTTTTGTAACACCCCTCGCCCGTATCCCTCACTAGAAAAGGGTTCGAGGTGTTACCCAACTTAAACTCAGTCAATCACACAAAAACCCTGCCGAAAAATTTCAAGCTATTTAAAACCTTTCTTTTCACATGTAATCTGTCCCATATATGGGCTTACAAGGCCCAAAACATCACTAGCCAACATAAGCCAATTTACATAGCCAAAACACTTTATCAATACAAGCCACCAACTTTGGCTAACTTATAGTATCACATACTCAACATTCAAAACCCTATACATGCCATAGACTCGAAATACTAGGATTTACTTACACCAATAGCGTGAGCTCGACAGTGTGACAATATCTCCGGCGAACTCCAACCCGAGCAAATAACTGGAGCCAACAATCTATAAAACAAAGGAATGTAACAACGGAGTAAGCTTTCATAAGCTTAGTAAGTTTTAAGCAATGCAAACAAATAAACGCAATTATACTTCGATTATTCAATTTCTCAAGAGGCCATATTCTAGGTATATTGCCATCTGGCCGAATACATACAAACACATAATGCACGATCAGCATTCTTATCACACTTAATCTAAATTCGTATAACATAATTAAATCAAGTACTTTCACATACTTTGGCACCCTGACCCGGTGTATCATGATCATAGATATAGTTATAACATTTATTCACGTATGTATCACATTACACACTTATGATTCACTTCAAATCAAACTCACATATGAGTACATAATGTGTACTTGGCCCACTTAACATATTGAATGTATTCATTTGTCAATCTAATACGAGGTACCTTAGTCTTCGATTTTTCTCAAATCACCGGCATTTCGCTTGCTAGGCTCGAGGCTCGATTATCATTTCACCGGCATTATAGCCTGCTAGGCTCAAAGGCCCGAATAATCAAATCAACAAGTTCCATATAACATATTCATATCAATTAAGTACTAACATCATTCAAACATATATAATTATACATCTCAAACACTTTTCTTTCATCTCATTTTCACATTTAGAATTTGATAGCTTATGCATAACATTTCACTCACATTCATTTCAAACTTATCATTCGATTATAAAAGCACATTGCATATTTACCAACATGATTATACTTGCCATTAGGCCATATAAGCATGATACAATACACTATCATTTCATCTTTAACATTCGTCTAAACCCTTATCTTATAAGGAACACCGAATTCACATAACATATCATTTCACCGGCATTACGCCTGCTAGGCACGAAGGCCCGAATACACATCACTAGCACGAAGCTTGCTAGGCACGAAGGCCCGACTACACATCATTGGCACGAAGCCTGCTAGGAACGAAAGCCAGAATACACATCACCGGCACGAAGCCTGCTAGGCACGAAGGCCAGAATACACATCACCGGCATGAAGCCTGCTAGGCACCAAGGCCTGAATATAATACCAGCACTAGGCCTGCAAGATTTAACCCGGATATATTACCAACACGAAGCCTGCGAGATTTAACCCGGATATATTACAGCACGAAGCCTGCGGGATTTAACCCAGATATATTACCAGCACGAAGCTTGCGGGATTTAACCCGGATATAATTCTAGCATATAGCCTGCGGGTCTTTAGGCCCGGCTACACATCAAATATCATGCATATTTAATCATATATTAACACATCTCATTCAACATATCACATTAGTAGTCATTTGCAACACTCGAATATAAGCTCCATATGAACACCATCATTTACATTTCGGTTCAAAAGTCTTACATAAATATCACATATCCATTTCACCATTCAAACTTAACCTATAGTGACCATTCGACTATAAGTCATATACATAAATTATTTATCAAACAACTTAATTCAAGTAGAACCAAAAGGTCACGATTCACCTAATATATACCTATTGCTCACTGATTCACACACAACCTTTCAAATTAGCAATTATAAGATGGTTCCGCACATAGCCCATCCTTATCGATAATTTACGATTGTTTTACCCTTACTCACATATATGTCATAGGCATTTTTACCTATGCTTCTCAATTCACATTCATGATTCAATTCCAATCGATTTAACATGCATAAGTACATATCGCATACCTGAATAATTTACTTTACAAAATGAATCCACGTATCGTATTAGCCCATAGTCTTATAGCACCACACTTTTAATAGTTTACCTCTTCGAAGTTCACATCTAATCACTTTAGTGCCAAGCCATATTCGGCTACCACAAAGGACTAATAATAATAATAATTTTATACACATCATGGTTTCCATTAGGTATTTAATAATCACAACTCGTGATATCTCCACCAGCACATATACGGCATAGTTTATTCATTGTAACACTCATTTAGTGCATCAAATTTCCAAATCCAATTCAACTTAAGCATAATAGCCATAATCGGCTTATAGCCTTAAATCATTACATATTCGGCACATTAACTAAATAAAATTTACATTCCCTTTTCCATATTAATTTAACTCTTGGGTATGTAAAAAGGAATCAAGCTTAAACACTTAAGAACTTACCTTGAATGTTTCCGAACGATTACAACGGCTATTCGATTACTTTCTCTTTTCCCTTATCCGAATTTTGCCCCTCTATGCTCTTGAGCTTAAATTCAAAGATTTTAAACTAGTCATTATTCAACTGTTCGAGCATCACTTTCAAAATATAATATATATAAATATTCGACTTTCACACCTACTGATCATAGTAAGCTTATAAGAAATCAATAAGCAACTCATTAACAAATTTTTGTCAATGTTTACCACATAATCATAATTTCACTGCAAGTTGTCTTCCTGAGCAACAGTCACTAAATCATTTATAACTGGAGGTACGAAACTCCAAATCAAGTGCTGTTAATTTTCCCTGAAAACAGACTCATATATCTCTTTTCCATAAAATTTTTAGAATTTTTGGTTTGGCCAATCAATACCAGATTTTTCTTAAAGTTTCCCCTGTTTCACTGTCTGACTAATCTCACCACTCCTCACTACGAATAAATTTTCTCATTGTACAGAATTCAAAATATGTTCTCATTTATTTATTTTGAAACTAGACTCATTAAGGAGTATAAGCATATAAACTTCATCTTATGACCGTTTTTATGCAATTTATAATGATTTTATAAAAACAGAATAGAGGATCTAGAAGTCATTCTGACCCTGTCCCACATCACTTCAAATATCTCATTATCGGTAATTCTTTTGCTTACACGGTTTCTTTTATAAGAAACTATACTCATTAAGCTTTAATTACATAATTTATTATGCTTCTAAATCATCTCCCACAATTTATGGTGATTTTACAAATAAACGTTACTGCTGCTGTCCCAAGCAGATTTATTACCAAATCACTCTTTCACACATATATACCTTGCATGCATGTTATTTAAACATGTATATCACCAATCAATCATCACATATCTATGATTTTACTTAATTATAATCTCCATTTAATCATTTTAAAGCACAAAAATTACTCAATATTATCCAAGTTCACATTCGGCCATAATACACACAACATGTTAGCCGATTTTTCCCTTTAGCATCTAATGTACATGCATGCTCATTTGTTTGACTTAACTTCACCTATCTTCCATTATTCATCAAAAGAGCATGAAACAACAACCATTTCCTTCATTTCCATTCATGACCGAATGCTCACAACACAACCAAAAATAAAAAATATGCTTCATGGGTTAAGGTAGAATCAAGAAGAACTCAAGAACATCAAAATAGAAGCAAACTACCATGAACTTACCTTGCATCTTCTCCCTCCTTAGTGACTGAATTTTTCAAGAGTTTCCTCCTCTCTTTTTCTCTAAATTTCGGCTATGAAGAACAAGAATGAACAAACCTTCTCCTTTTTTTCATTTTGTTATTCTTATTATTCTTTATTCCTAAACATTTTATGACACAAAATGACATATATTAATTTGTGCCACACCTATGCCATAACTTCAATAAAAAATTTTGCACATGTTGTCTACCATTAACATCATGGCCGGCCACTACACAAAAAATGGGGAGTTTGGCATGCAAATCCTCCTATTTTGTACTACCATTTATTTGGCCATTACAAATTTGCCTATAGCATTTTCAAAAATTTTCACATAGGTCCTATTTCATAATTTCACTCACAAATGGCAAAATCAAAGCATGAGATTTTCACACATGCACTTTCATATGTAATAATCACAGAATATAACATTTAATTATTTTTGTGACTCGGTTTTGTGATCCCGAAACCACTTTCTGACTAGGGTCAAATTAGGGTTGTCACACTTTTTCTCTGTTTTACAGAGCTCGAGGACTTATAAGGATTGGAAGACAGTTGGAGAAGCAACACACTATCAACTAGCCAAGCTTTGGTATAAGGACACTTTTACTTTGTTAATGGCATGTATAGAATTTTTGAGTATTTTGTTATATTTGTCCTTTGATTTGCCAAATGAAGGCATGTAGAAATATATTTATCTCTTTGTATATAGCCATGAAAGTTGGCTTAATTAGGTAGGCTATGACCTACGATTTTTATGCATGGTTTTATTTACAAACGATGGGTTGCTATCAATTGGCAATGAGTCTCTTGAACGAGCCAATTTCAGATGGATTAATGCAGTATAGGAACCCATAAACACTAAATGGGAAATAACCTACCATGTATGAAACCAATGATATGAGGTTTCCATACAATGAGTTTTATTAAGATTATTTACAAGTGTAAAATTGTGTTTTCTCTCAAACTTGGAGGTAGAAATGGGTGACTAAAGGCTTGGAAAATAGCCTATTAAGGTCCATATGGTTAGATACACGGGCGTGTGTCCAGGCCGTATGAGACACACGGTCCAACCCCATGGGCGTGTGGTATGACCGTGTGTCCCCTGCACCTAAAACTTTAAGCTAAATTAGCACACGGGTAGGACACAAGGGCGTGTGTCTTGGCCATGTTAATTTAACAGAATGCTCAAAGTTTTGGAGACGGGATGAGCCCACGGGCGTGTGTCCCTTTATGTTAAGGAAAATTTTTTGAGTAGCCCAAGGTAAATTGAACTTGCCTGTATTTGTCCCGCATTGCTCTCCGGGGGCTTCAAAAGTTGGGTACGCGGTTGAACTTTAGTACAGCCTTTTATCCTCAGACTGATGGTCAGTCGGAAAGGGTTATTCAGATTCTAGAAGACATGTTGAGGGGATGCATTATCAACTTTCGAGGCAGTTGGGAGGAATACTTACCGTTGGCAGAGTTTGCATACAACAACAGTTATCAGGCAAGTATTCGAATGGCTCCTTATGAGGCACTGTATGGGCTAAGATGTCGTACACCTAGTTGTTGGACCGAGTTGGGTGAACGACAGGTTCTTGGACCTGAGTTGGTGGTAGATACTGAGGATAAGGTCAAGTTGATTAGAGATCGGTTGAAGGAAGCATTTGATAGACAGAAGTCATATGTAGATTTAAAGCGAAAGGAAATTGAGTACTCTGTGGGTGATATGGTCTTCTTAAAGGTTTCACCTTGGAAGAAAATATTAAGGTTTGGGAGGAAAGGCAAGTTAAGTCCACGGTTCATTGGGCCTTATCGGATTCTTAAGCGAGTGGGTCCAGTGGCTTATCAGTTGGAGCTACCTCCAGAGTTGGATAGGATTAATGATGTCTTTCATGTCTCCATGTTAAGACGGTATCGTTCTGACCCTACTCATGTTGTGCCAGTTGCAGAGATCGAGGTCCAAACAGACTTGACTTTTGAGGAAAAACTTGTGCAGATTTTGGATCGAGATGTTAAGATTTTGAGGAGGAAATCAGTTCTGCTAGTAAAAGTGTTGTAGCGTAATCATGGAAGAGAGGAAGCTACTTGGGAGCCAAAAGTGGCGATGCGTCAACAATATTCTCATCTTTTGATTCAGGTAAAATTTCGAGGACGAAATTTCTTTAAGGAGGGTAGAGTTGTAACGCCCCAATTTTTGAGTTTTCTGTGTTTCTGTGATTTTCAAAATTTTTGTGTGTTCTGGTTGGTTAATATATATATTTTAGTAGGTTAGTGGTCTTTTGGAAGGCCCAAACTTAAGTTAAATCCGTGGTAGTCTTCGGAATTTTAATTTTATGAACAGGTGATGCAATTGGTGTTTGGGCTTTTAAGAGTAAAGGGGTAAAAGATGACACAAAAAGGAGTGTGGTGTAGTGGCAAGGTGGCACCATTTAGGGGACAAGGAAGTGATGCCATAGAGGAAGCAAGGGGTCCAAGGTTCAAGTCTTGGCTCCTGCAATATATTTTTGTTTTTCTTTTCAATAAATCTGGAAGCAAGTAGGTGCGCTTTAAAGTTTAATGTGTTGGATTTATGACACAAATGAGTTGATGGCCTAGTGGTGGTGGCGTGAGTTGGCATGTGAGAGGACTTTGGTTCGAATCCCTTGGCATGCAAAGGTTGATTATTTTGCTATGTTGGGACGGCAAGAGTTGGTGTTGGTTTTAAACTCTGGTGATGGAGGGATCCCACATCGGGAAGCTACCATTAGAGTGGATGGAGAGCTAGCTTTAAATAGAGCAAACCATGAGGAGAGTAGGCATACCCTTCTTGGCTGATCCCTTTCGCTTTGTGACATGATCATTTGGGCTGGGCGTCAGCTAAGAGTGTTTGGAGCGCGGATTAACTACAGTCTCCTAACAGGTGTGTATTTCTCATTACTCTAGCAGTAGGACGGCTATTTCAAGCCGCGATAGGCTGAAATGGGCCATGTGGTCCCAATGGGTCCGTAGGCCCAAGTGGATAAGTTGTAGAATTACTAAAATACCCCTGTAGGGTAGGACTACCAATTTACCCCTAGAGGGTAAAAAGACTAATTTGCCCCTCGTGCGTAAATGACTAACTTGTGTGATGATTGGGTTAGTTGACGTGGATTTATGTTAGTTATCGTTAATTCATAAGTCTAATGTGTTAGTGATCGATTGTAGGATTATCGCGTGGGAGATATCATCATCAATCGTCATCAACCAGGTGTGTAAACGACACCCTCCCTTAGGCTGAATCGGTAAAAGCCGAAATACCAAAATGTTGGTATTTTGTGAACTCGCGAGCGTGCAAGAGCTCGTGAGACAGTTGTTAATGAATATGGTGCATTTGGATGATTAGAGTGCAGAGTGTGCATTTTCGTGCACAACGGTATTTTTGAGCTTAATGGGCCAAAAACAGGCCAATGGGCCAATGGGCCCATTTCGGTAAAAAGACGAGGTAAGTACTTCTGATTACTTGGTAAACGTTAGAATGAGCATGAAACCTTAGCAATAGGTAATAATTACTGAAATATCATTATGCATGCAAAATTACGATTTTACCCCTAGGGTTATTTTTTTCTGAAAAGCATGATGTTCTGTTTTGGTATACGTATGCCATGACATATTATTTCTGTTGCATGGGACATGGGTTTATAATGATGGAGGAAGCGTTCTGGCGGCCTCGCTGCAATCTGGTGGCCTCGCCACATATATCTGTTCTGGTGACTTTGTCACAATATCTGGCAGCCTCGCTGCAATCTGGTGGCTTCGCCACATATATATATCTGTTCTGGTGGCCTAGCCACAATATCTATATCTGGTGACTTCGTCACAATATCTGGCAGCGTCGTTGCAATTTCTATGGTGTGTAGCGGTTTGGTGGGTCGAGTAGTCTCCCCACATGGTGTAAGGCTGGTACGGGGGTGTTATGGATGGCTCTGGGTTGGGATTTCTGCATTCATGATATATTTGTTCTGTATCTGCTATGGGCCTATGGGTTTCATTCTAATTTCTGTACTGGGCCAAGGCCCAGATAAGTTTGACTCTGAGGTTTGATCTGTTTTGGGCTATGGTTGGGTTATGTTACACACTGAGTTTACCGAACTCACCCTTTATTTTCATCTCTGCAAGAAATCCCCAACCATAGTGGGCTTGGAGTTGTGAGGGATTCGGAGTGGCCACATCATCTGCAAAGTTGGTTTTTCTATGTTAGTTTATTTTTATTATTTTTATATTCTAATTTAATTTTGAGTTTTAAGTTGTAATAAAGCCGCTATTTAAATTTCTTTTTTTCGCTATGGTTTTATTTTCTGATTATATTTATACTATGACCAAACTGCTAGTGTTAGGCTGCGCGGGTTTCAAAATTAATGAACGTTTTCAAGACTCAACAAGCACAACAAATGGATTGCCTAAAGATTGATAAACTGGCTTTTCATTCAACTGCTGTTTTTACAAAGACCACCATAATCACTTAAACCAGCGAATGCATACTAAGTCGTAAGTCCATGGGACACGTCAGATTTGGCCATAACGTCCGGGCCGGGTTTGGGGTGTTACATGCACTAAGGAAATTGAATTGAAGATTGAGTCTGTGCCGATAGTATGTGAGTATCCAGATGTGTTTCCAGAGGAATTACTCAGATTACCTCTTGAAAGGGAGATAGAGTTTGGTATTGAGTTGGTGCCAGGGACGACTCCCATTTCTATTGCCCCGTACAGAATGGCACCTACCGAGTTGAAGGAGTTAAAAGCATAGTTGCAAGAGCTGACGGATAAAGGATTTGCTAGGCCAAGTTTTTCACCCTCGGGTGCCCTCGTGTTGTTTGTAAAGAAGAAAGATGGTTCAATGAGGTTATGTATCGATTATCGGAAACTAAATAAGGTGACTATCAAGAATAAGTATCCTTTGCCAAGGATCAATGATTTAGTTGACCAGTTGAGAGGAGCCACCGTATTCTCTAAGATAGACTTGAGGTCTGGCTATTATCAGCTACGAGTTAAAGACTCGGATGTACCAAAGATAACTTTTAGAATGAGGTATGGCCATTATGAATTTCTTATCATGCTGTTTGGGCTGACAAATGCACCGACTATGTTTATGGATCAAATGAATAGGATCTTTCGGCCATATTTGGATAAGTTTGTCATTGTGTTTATTGACGACATTTTGATCTACTCTAAAGATGAGATAGAGCATGCGAAGCACTTGAAAATTGTGTTACAGACCTTGCGAGGAAAGCAACTATATGCTAAATTTAGCAAGAGTGAGTTTTGGCTCCAGGAGGTTGGATTTTTGGATCATATAGTTTCGGGTGAAGGCATCCGAGTTGATCCAAGTAAGATTTCTGCAATTGTTGAATGGAAATCACCTAAAAATGTAACCGAGGTTAGAAGCTTTTTGGGCTTAGCCAGTTACTACCGAAGGTTTGTAAAAGGATTTTCTATGATAGCGACTCCGATGACGAGGTTGCTACAGAAAGATGTTAAGTTTGAATGGACGGAGAAGTGTCAGCAAAGTTTTGAGAAGTTAAAGACATTACTGACCGAAGCTCCTGTTTTAGTGCTACCTGAACCGAGAAAAGAATTTGTGGTCTATAGTGATGCATTCATAAATGGATTGGGGTGTGTGCTTATGCAAGATGGCAAAGTGATAGCATATGCTTCACGGCAATTAAAGCCCCATGAGAAGAATTATCCAACCCACGACCTAGAGCTTGCCGCTATTGTTTTTGCCTTGAAAATTTGGAGGCATTATTTGTATGGCTAGACTTGCCATATATTTACGGGCCACAAAAGTTTGAAGTACTTGATGACTCAGAAAGAACTAAATTTGAGACAACGAAGATGGTTAGAATTAATTAAGGATTATGATCCGGTTACCGACTATCACTTGGGAAAGGCGAATGTGGTCGCCGATAGAAAATCCCTGTATGCTTTGAGAGCTATGGATACTCGTTTGACTTTGCTTGATGATGGTTCAATTCTGGCTGAGCTGAAGGCTAGGCCTACATTTCTGCAGGAAATTTATGATGCCCAGCTTATTGATAATGACTTGCAAGCAAAAGGAGCTCAATGTAAGTCTGGGGTTGAGTTAGACTTTCGAATTAGACTTGATGGATGTTTAATGTTTAGAGATAGGGTTTGTGTACCCAAGGACAATGAACTTATTTGGAAGATCTTTCAAGAAGCACATAACAGTCGTTGGTCTGTTCAGCCGGGAAGTACCAAGATGTATAACGATTTAAAAAAGATGTACTGGTGGAACGGTATGAAAAGAGATGTATCTGAATTTTTATCGAAATACCTGGTGTGTTAGCAAGTTAAAGCTGAACATCAAGTGCCTTCAAGTTTGTTACAACCTGTAATGGTCCCCGAATGGAAGTGGGACAGAGTTACCATGGACTTCGTGACAAGACTACCTATGACTCCAAAAAAGAAAGATGCCATTTAGGTTATAGTGGATAAATTGATAAAGTCGACTCATTTTATTCTAGTAAGGAGGATTATTCTCTTGATAGATTGGCCGATTTGTACATTTTTGAAATAGTAAGATTGCACAGAGTACTACTGTTGATTATTTCTGACAGAGACCCAAGGTTCACTTCAAGATTCTGGAAGAAGTTACAAGAAGCCTTGGGTACAAAGTTGAGCTTTAGCACAGCTTTTCACCCTCAGACCGATGGCCAGTCTGAGTGGATGATTCTGATTCTTGAGGATCTATTGCGTTGTTGCATCCTTGATTTTCAGGGTAGTTGGGAAAAATACCTGCCATTAGTAGAATTTTCCTACAGTAATAGTTTCCAAACAAGTTTGAAGATGGCACCTTATGAGGTCTTGTATGGTAGGAAATGTCAGACTCCATTGTACTGGACAGAACTCAAGGAACGTCAAATTCATGGAGTTGATCTAATCAAAGAAACCGAAGAAAAAGTTAAAGTGATACGGGATTATTTGAAAGCGGCATCAGATAGGCAGAAGTCTTATGCTGACTTGAAAAGAAAGGAAATTGAGTTTCAAGTTGCAGATAGAGTATTCTTGAAAGTATCTCCATGGAAAAATGTATTGAGATTTGGTCGGAAAGGTAAGCTGTGTCCACGATTTCTCGACTGTACGAGATTACTGAAAGCATCGAACTATTAGCCTATTGTTTGGCGTTGCCACCCGAACTGGAAAAGATTCATGACGTGTTCCATGTATCCATGTTAAGGAGATACCGATCAGATCCCTCTCATGTAGTTTCACTGACTGAGATTGAAATTCGACCGGACATGACCTATGGAGAGGAACCGGTTAAGATATTGGCTCACAAAGTTAAACGGTTGAGAAATAAAGATGTGGCTCTTGTAAAAGTTTTATGGCATCGACATGGTGTTGAAAAAGCTACATGGGAGCCGGAAGAAACCATGAGAAACCAATATCCGAATCTGTTTTCTGGTAAGACTTTCGAGGATGAAAGTCCCTAAGGGGGGAGAAATGTAACATCCCAAAATAGGGCCTAGTCGGAATAGTAGTTTCAGGACCACAAATCTAACATCAAAATATTTATTTTATGATTATTATAAGGCCCAGAATATGATTATATGCGTGTGTTAAAGTTTCATGAAGAAATTCTGAGCATAAGATGTCTAATTGGAAATTAGGGACTCAATTGAATAAATTCCAAAACTTGGTTTCTAGAAGCAATTCATATGAAATTGCTATAGATTATGAATTAGAAGGTCTTGTAGACCAATTTGCCCAAATTCTAAATTTTTGGACAAAGATAGGCTTGCATGGATGAAATTTTAAAGAAAGGGCATAAGGGCATTTTGGTCATTTGGCATTTTAAAGAATTAAAATGGGAAAAATCAAGCCAAGATCAGCCATTTTCTTCTCCATGGCTGCTGAAAATTGAAGAGACACCATAGCTAGGGTTTTCAACATTTTCAAGCTTAATAGTAAGTGCCCCCAAGCCCCGTTTTTAACGTTCTTTGTATTTTTTAAATCTCGGTAGCTTGATCTCTCCATTTCTACCCAAATTTCACGCTAGGGTTCATGTTTAAAAATTTACCCATGCATGATTTGCTTGTATTTTGTTAGATTATGGAGGAATATGAAAGATTAATGTGTGTTAAACATCTTTTTCTAGTTGATTTTCATAAGAAACCCTTATAGGGACCATTTTGCAAAAGATGTAAATGTGTGGTAGAAATGAGAAATTAATGGATACTGTGGGCTACCATAAGAAGGAAAAGTGTTTGGCTAGGCTTGGGTAAGATAGAAAGTGTATGTGTTTCATTATCCGAGCATAGGGACTAAATCGTAAAAATGTGATAGGTTAGGGGTAAAATGGTCATTTGGATCGGGGTAGATATTAAACTCAAAATGCATAATGTAGTGTATAATGAGTTAATTTTGTTATTATAGACCCCAAGGAACAAATTTCGGAAGTCGATCGAGGTAAACGCAAGGTTTCGGAGTAACCGAAACATAATCCCGAAAAGAATACCAGGTAAGTTCGGATAACTTAAAGTAAACCCCTAATATGTATAATTGCATGAATTATGAATGCATGATATTTGCAATTATTGATGGCATGAAAATGTATGAAATGCATCTTTGATAATGAATTGTTGATAACCGTCTCGATTGAGGTTAAAAAGGGAATTCGATGGATAAACCATGTTTTACATGTAGAATGAGATCCTGCATGTGTTGCAATAAGGATTTAGCCTGGACGGGTAATCCGATATCTCAAGTATGAAAAGGAATCTAGCCTGGACGGGTGTTCCTTGAATGATCAAGTCTCCCGAAGAATATATGTGCATTGAGGATTTAGCCCGGACAGGTAATCCTATTAGGTTCTGAATTTAGCCTAGACTAGTAATTCCGATCCGAGCTCATTAAGGGTGTTTGTCTCTATAAGGGATTTAGCCTGGACTGGTAATCCCAGGATCACCTTATGAGTATATGATATAGGGGATTTAGCCTGGACTGGTAATCCTATGATGAGATGTGAGGTTTGCGGGAGTGCATATATGGAATGATCATTCTTATGAATTGATGGATAATGGGTATTCCATCGAGATTTCCTAGAAACTCAACGATATTAACATTGGATACATGTATATATATGTGAATGAAATATTAAATGATGAGCTCATCCAGTTAAATTACATGATATATGAAAATGTGACTAACTCATTGATTGAGTACATGTGATAGGAAATCATTTCATAATGGATGATTTCATGAATTGAGCCTAGATGTATGCTAATTACTCGGTAAGTTTACTTTCCAGTTATTCGAGCTTACTAAGCATGTAAATGCTTACCCCTCTCTTTTTCCCTATTTTACAGAGCTCGAGGACTTATAAGGATTAGAAAACAGTTGGAGAAGCACCACACTTTCAACTAGCCAAGCTTTGGTATAATGACACCTTTACTTTGTTAATGGCATGTATAGGATTTTTGAGTATTTTGTTATATGTGTCATTTGATTTGCCAAATGAAGGCATGTAGAAATATAGTTATCTCTTTGTATATAGCCATGAAAGTTGGCTTAATTTAAGTAGGCTATGACATATGATTTTTATGCATGGTTTTATTTACAAACGATGGGTTGCTATTAATTGGCAATGAGTCTCTTGAACGAGCCAATTTCGGATGGATTAATGCAACATGGGAACCCATAAACACTAAATGGAAAATAACCTATCATGTATGAAACCAATGATATGAGGTTTCCATACAATGAGTTTTATTAAGATTATTTACAAGTGTAAAATTGTATTTTCTCTCAAACTTGGAAATTTCTAAGCATAAGAGGTAGAAAGGGGTGACTAAAGGCTTGAAAAATAGCCTATTAAGGTCCACATGGTTAGACACACAGACGTGTATCTAGGCCATGTGAGACACATAGTCCATCCCTGTGGGCGTGTGGTATGACCATGTGTCCCCTGCACCTAAAACTTTAAGCTAAATTAGCACACGGATAGGACACACGGGCATGTGTCTTAGCCGTGTTAATTTAACAGAATGCTCAAGTTTTGGATACGGAATGAGCCCACGGGCGTGTGAGTCCACATAGCCCACCTACACGGACGTGTGTCCCTTTATGTTAAGGAAAATTATCTGAGTAGCCCAAGGTAAATCGAACGTGCCCGTATTTGTCCCGCATTGCTCTTTGATATGTTATAGGTCTCGAAGGCCTATACAAGGGACGAGATGTTCATGATTGAAAGGTTTTAAATTCAAATGGAATTTTGTGATCCAAGTTAGTATACTGAAAGTATAAAGTTCTGGTAATGCCTAGAGCCCTGTCCCGGTGTTGGTTTCGGGGTAGGGGTGTTACACTCTTAAGCATTCTAAAGCCTATTTAAACACCTGATGAGGCACTTAGAAGGGGACGTAGATTAGAAAGCAAGGAGTTACTCAAGGAAAGCCGATTGATCCATCTCAATAGCTGGATTCATCATCAAGACTAAAGATCTCCCTCCAAGTTCCTTCAGGAGTTTTGGGTTTTCTTATATTTTGTTGGGGAATGAAACCTAAGACAGATCTTGTTATTATTATATGAATTGTATGATAAATATTTGACTTGTTCTTAATTATGTGTTCTTAATTCTTGTTTTAATATTCTAGGATATTGATTCTAGTTAACGCTCTTATTCAGAGGAGGAATAGACCTGTCTAAGAGTAAAATTGTCCTAATTAAGCAGAGTTAATTGCGCGCCTAGAGATAGGGTGACAAGATTTTGCCGGATTAGGGTGAAACCTAATAAGGGAATCCATAGATCGAGTTAATGCAATTCTAGGGTGTTAATTAGAAAGAGATTTCAATTATTCAACCTAAGGTTAGACGTTATTAGTCTTGAGAGGGATAATAATATAATTTAGTGATTTCTACGGATCAAGACAAATGAATAAATCGTCTGATTCAGGGTCAAATAACAAGTGAAGTCTAGGTGGATTTTTCCTTAGGTATTGTCTCAATCAATCAAATTTCCCCAAAAGTATTTTCCCAAGTTTTCTTTCTGTGCATTCTTAGATAGTAATTAGTTTAAATAACCAAACCTCTTAATTTTTAGGGTAGATAATAAAAAGGAAGTAAATACAAGTACTCGTAGTTCCTTTGGGTTCGATAATCTGGTCTTGCTGAATTATACTACTGTTCGATAGGTACACTTGCCTTAATCGTGATAATAAGTTAGTCTCAAGAACGATTCATTTATAAATCTTTAAAACCTGTTGCGAATATGACGCATCAAATCTTTTGACATTCTTGGACACTTGTGTTATTGTATGCATGCTCTTTTTGTATATTATTTTATTATACTTGTAAACTTGTAAATTCTTTGTGTCCATTTATTCTCTCATGTTTTAAATGTTGTTAACATGTGATATAATTAAGTTGGATAGTATTTTAAATCATATATTAAAATTTGAGTATGTTAGTAAATGTATTTTCCACCTTTTGATTGCTTCCAAGCATGTTTTTACTTGATTTTCTTGTAGATATTTGTTTAAACATGGTATTATATGATTTTACATGTGTTATCTATTTGTTTTTGTACCTTTTTTTTTTCATGTATGTTTTCATTTTCTGATTAGTTGTTTCGGTAGTATGCAGGGATGTTTTTATTTTCATTGCCTTTGGATGCTTTTATTTCAAATGTACTGCCATTTTTTGTTTTTTTATGCTTCATTTTTCTTTTCTTTCTACTTTTTATTATTATGTCTCCATATGTTTAAGTATTGTGCCCTTACTTCCCCTAGTTTTTCAAGCATGCATTCTTTTTTATATTACAAAAAAGGGGGAGAAAAATGCAAAATTTTCATAATATGATTTTCAACTAAATCTTAAAGCCAAATTCTTTAAGTTGAAAATTTAAATGAAATAACGTCTAAAATATTTTTTTTTCAAAAAGGGAGCTTATTTTGAAAATAATGTTTAAGATAGGGGAGTTAGCAATTTTTTTCAAAATGTTTTTGTTATATCAAAAAAGAGGGAGATTGTTAGCTCTAGTTTCCAAGTATTTTGATATAACAAAAAGTATATTAAAAATCCCCTACTTAAATTTGCGAAAATTGTTTATAAGTCCTTAAAATTATTTTCAAAGTGTTGGACAAAATAATTTTTAAAAAAAAAAGCCTTGAATTAACTTAAATTTTTAACGAGTTTTTGAACTCCGAAAGACTTCTACTGATAATTAGATGGACAAGTATTGGTAAAACTCAAGATGAAAGGACCTTGAAAAGGCTACATATTTCTACCAGTAGAATTGGGAGTTCTACCGATACAACTCTAGGTTTTACTAATACAACCCAGACTTCTATCAGTAGAACACACTCCAGTAAGCAATGTAGTTTTGGCCTAGGACTTCTATCAATACCCTGGTCTGATCTATTGATACAACCAAAGTTCTACTGATACCTTGAGGACTTCTATCAAAACAATTCAAGTCAGTAGCCAAAGTTCAGCATCCCCTGCACTTCTACTGATACTTCGATGGATTCTTTTGATACTAAATGAAACCCTCAGAGTTATACCAATACAAGAGGACTTATATTGATAGAACGAGCCCAACAATCATATTTTGGAAAGAATTTCGCCGATACAAGTTTCCTTCTACCGATACAACAAATCTGCAAACTACATTTAATGTTGGTTTTTACAGCTGCAACGACTCCATTTTGTTTCCAACGGTGATAAATGTCCATCAGGTTGTTAGATGACTTAAATAAAAGGTCAAGGCTCCCCATTGAAGTGAACAAAAGACAAGAAACAAGTGTATAACTTCCAAGAACTCAATTTTTCATCTTTCTCAATCTTTTACTACATGTTTCTTGTACACACTTGTGGGTTAATTTTTCTATGATTCTTTCAAGAGTTGTAACTTTGTGTGAGAGTGCTTAATTGTTTATTATCTACCTTTTAGAGGTATCATCTTATTCATCATTATTTTTCTCTCATTTGTGAAGTGTTACTTAATGTTTTGGGTAGAAACCTTAAAGAGAAGTGGTTCTATCTTACCTTTGAAAAGATAGGGATTTTTAAGGTTAAACATTGTCCTTAAAGGTTCAAATCTAGTGGATTTGGGAAATCCTTAGTTGAGGAAAGCTGAGGTAGTGGATGTAGGCAATTAAGGCCAAACCACTATAAATACTTAAGTCATTTTATTTTTTCCTTTCCTGAAAATGTTTTAATACACTAATTCACCCCCTCTTAGTGTATTTCGATCTCAACATCTCGAAAGAAAATAAAGAACAAAATAAATGAAATTCTAAAAACCTAAGAAAGAAAGAAAACAAAACTAAATTTAACGGAAGAAACTAGGTTAATGGAAAAGTGTCTTTAACATGTGCCAAATGAGCCTATTTATAGCCTTCAAGTGGTCGTTGTCCTTAACGATAGGTCAGCTGACGTTCTCTAGCTTTAAGTTTGATTGTACGGATGAAAATGCCCCTTCTTAGTGTCTAATTTTTGTCCCAGAGTTGATGTCACGACAAACAAGGACCTGTGTCGTGACATAGCAAACAATCTACTCATTTACAGTTGCCTTCAAGGGTATGTCGCAACACCCTCAGCCTATGTCGCGACATTGATGATAGTTTCTTACTTTCTTCATTCGGCCCTTAAAGTCAATAAAAGACACAATTTGGACATTTTATTGAATGTAAGGCTCCATTTGGTAACGTGTAAAAGCTTTTCTGTAAAAGCTTTTCAGGCTTTTCTAATGTTTGGTTGGGTGAAAAATGATTTCCTAGGTAAAATATTTTACAAACACGGGGAAAAACAGAGTCCTTTCTTAAGGAAAATGTCTTACCCTTTTGAATTTGGTAAGATATTTTCCGAAAAATGACACGTTCTTCTCCCCTTCCCCTTCCCCTTCCCCTTGGGTTACAAATCAATTTGGTCAAGGAGCTTTTCCGGTTCCTCCTTCATCCAGGTAAGGCTCCTTGTCCTTCTTCCGTTCTTTATTCCTTTTCCTTCTTCTATTCTTCATCTTCTCTTCTAGGTAAAAGTCCGTCGCATATTTTGTTCTTATGGAGATAAGTTTCCACATACCCAACGCCAACACCCAATTTGTTGGTGATGAAAATCATCCTCCTCCTCAGGTAAGTCTATTGTCACTTCTTTATTAGGAAAATGTGAATTTACAACTAATTATTACTTTGGTGATACTATGTACCATTACCTTCTAGGTTTTTCGTGAAAAAATCATGTCAGTGGCTGATGTTGGTACTGGAGTTGAAGAAGCTATTGTCACTTTTGAGGGCATTGCAATCACCACACCTAGGTAGCACATTGACATTGGGATGAAAAATCACCTAATCAGAACCAATATGTCATTCGTGTATATTTGATTTTCTTTTGGTTTATACAATTTTGTTTTCTTCCTTTAAATGTATGACTTAGTATGCTCTTCATACAGGGGCCGGTATAGTGTTGAACTTCATCTGTCATTCTTGCGACTCTAAGGACAGGCTAATCATTTCAAAATTCAATATAGCAGTGTTGTGCGTCTTTTTTTGCTTCCAGTGGTTCAATTCTTTCACTGATATGAGATAGTAATGTTCATTGGTATAAGAGAGGCAAAATAAATTTACAACGTCTTTAACATACTTTTCTATACTCTGTTTGTTTGGTAGTTCAACCAGCCTCATACTTTTGCCTCTTGATTGATCTGTTGCTCTAGATGCAAATGACAGGTACCCATTTTAACTGACATGTTTGGTTACCTTTCCCTTTCTGCTCAAAATGCCAGATTGACTATGTTGAATTTGAGAGGCATGCTACTTATGGCTCAAATATGCATTATTTTGATCTTCTTATAAGATTAAAAACTGAGCAAGAACATTTATTTCGAAATATTCAGAGAAATGAATATCACAATTTGTTTGACTTCATCAGGTTAGGTTAATAGGTTCTTCCATTGAGTTAGTAACTCTCGTCATTCATTAACTGCTCTTTTACCATGTAGTTCTAAGGGTTTGAAGATTATGAACCTTGCATATGTACGAACCGCAGATAGTGTGGCTAAGTGTGACACCCCTAATTTGACCCTAGTCGGGAAGTGGTTTCGGGACCACTAAACCGAGTCATAAAAATAATTAACCATCATAATTGATGCTCATTATATGTACATGTGCATGTGTGAAAATTTCATGTTTGAATTTTGTTAATTGTAAGTGAATTTTATCAAATAGGACTTATGTGAGAAAAATTAGAAATGTGCTAGGCAAATGCAAAGTGGCCTATTAATGCATATTGTGAAAATGATGGGTTTGCATGTCAATTTACCCAAATTAAGGCATAGTGGCCGGCCATGCTATGAGTGGAAACATGTCACAAACATGTTTTGTTAGTGATGTATGTTAGGAACAATAAAATAAGGAGTATGGGTAATAAAGAAATGGAAAAAAAAAGAAAGAATGTGTGTGATTGTTTCTTCCCCCCCTCCCCATTGCCGTGAATGTAAGAAAGAAAACAAAAAAAAAAAGGCTTCATCCTCTTTGTTCTTCTTGACCGAAAAATGAAAGAAGGAAGAAATATGTTTTGAGGATTTCGGCAAGATAGCAAGCTAAAAATTTAAGGTATGTGCATTCGGTCATAGAGAAAATTGAATCAAAAGTTGGTTGATCCTTGTCCTCCATTGCCGTAGCCTAAAGGGAGGGGGAAGAAAGTTTGGTTGCCTTGATTTTTGGCTTAGAAGATGGCTAGAATGAGGTATGTATTGAATGATTCTTGAAAATCTATGCATGTTTGAGATGATTAGTTCAAACTCTACTTATCCCATAGATTAAACTTAGAATTTTGAGGTTTGAGATTCGGTCAATAATCTTGAAACTCATAGTAGTTTGTTTTGGTAAGCTTGGTATACAGATGATAGATGTGTTTTGGTTTTGGTTTGATAAAGGTGTTAAAGATGGTGATTTTCGGTCATGTATTAACTTAAATTGTAAGTATGATTTATGGTATAATTTGTGTGATGGAATGGCCTTGAGATTTGGCTTGATTAAATGGGTAAAATGCTAAGTGTATTAAAGATGATGTAATGGATGTTTCGGTTTATGTGAAGTAAATATAGATGATGATTATAAGTTGTTTTATGATTTGATAATGGTGATTAAATCTTATAGTTAAGTGTTTAGATATATATATATTAATAATGAATTTAGTTGTACTTGCTATGTGAGGAAATTTGAGTTGAGGATAGAAGATAGTAAACAAATGTTCAATGGATAATTTGATACCAAAATTCATATGTTTATGAGCTTGTTTTTGAAAAGTATGTTACATGTGAGTGATTAGTTCATGAAGGGATTTTCGGTTATGTTGTTTTGTATGAGTAATGGATTGTTGAGTTCATGCTATTATGAATAAAATTGATTAAGAGAGGCTTGAGATAATTAAATATGCATGTTGGTGGTAAGATGAGCATTCGGTTTTATCATGGAAGCATAGGAAGCTTGTTAAAGTTGAATTTTAGAAAAGTTAAATGTGTGTGTGCTTGTGCTAGTGCCGAATGTGCCTAAGGTGATTTAGCATTGAGTTTGGTGTTATATGAATTGAGTTTTATGGTTTTGGATTTTTAAGTGTTGTTAAATACTTTGAATAATATATATAAGTGGCTTTGATATGTGAAACTCGGCCAAGTGGTTATAAGCATGATTTTAGAAATTCAATGATATTCGGCCGATTTGAATAATTCATGGCACCCCAAGCAAATTAGTTTTAGATGTTAATAAATATTGAAATTATTTAAAAGCATATTACCGAATGTGATTTTAGTTAATGATTCGGTTATGAGTGCTGATTTGTTTTATAATTAGCCGAATGTGTATATGTATACTATGAGGTGGTTTAGCTTAAAGAAAATTTAGGGTGCTCGGAAGGTGATTGTCGTGGATAGTTTAAGTAATGAAATTTAATTTCTGTTATGTAAAGTGATGACATTGCTGTTTGCAAATTTGAAGTTAAAAATTGTTGATTGAGCATCAAGAGCTTATGGAAACAAAGTCGGATCGTGGAAAAAGGGAAATTGGTCGAATAGTCGGAATTGACGTACATTAGCGATCGAGGTAAGTTTTAAGTATTAAAGCCTATAATGTGATTGAGTATGATATGTTAAGCACATATTAAAAGAATCATAACTCTATTGTAAATTTTTATGCATATAGCCTAATGGCTATTATGAAGTATAGGTAAGTTATTGATATGATATGTTGCCAAATGGATATGATATTATGAAGTGCTAAAAGGATATGTCAGAAGAGTAAATTTGTGATAAACCTGCTTAGGACAGCAGCAGTAACATGAATTTAGAAAAATCACCATAAATTTATGGATTTGACTTAGAGGCTGAATGAGACATGAAATTAAAGATTAATGAGTCTAGTTTCTTATAAAAGAAACCGTGTAAGCAAAGGAATTTCCGATAATGAGATACTTAAAGTTGTGTGAGACAGCGCAGAATGACACTGTAATCCTCTGTTTTGTCTTTAGAAAATCATTATAAATTGTACAAAAATGGTTATAAGGTAAAATTTATATGCTTAGACTCCTTAATGAGTCTAGTTTCAAATGAAATCAAATACAACACATTTTGAATTCTGTAAAATGAAAAAATTGATTCGTAGTGAAGAGTGGTCAGATTAGTCAAACAGTGAAACAGGGGAAACTTTAAGAAAAATCTGGTATTGATTGGCCAAACCTAAAATTCTGGAAATTTTATGGATGGAATATATACGAGTCTATATTCAGGAAAAATTAACGGAAAGTGATTTGGAGTTTTGTAGCTCCAGTTATAAATAATTTAGTGACTATTGCTCAGGAAAAACAACTTGTGCTGAATTTGAGATTGTGTTGCAAACCTTGATAAACTTGTTTTAGTTGCTCATAAGCTATTGATTAAACCCATATGTGAAAGTGTATATACATGTGATAAGGCCTAATGGCCGATGTGATGAATGTGAAAGTGTATATACATGTGATAAGGCCTAATGGCCGATGTGATGAATGTGAAAGTGTATATATATGTGATAAGGCCTAATAGCCGATGTGATGAATGTGAAAGTGTATATACATGTGATAAGGCCTAATGGCCGATGTGATGAATGTGAAAGTGTATATATACGTGATAAGGCCTAATGGCCGATGTGATGAATGTGAAAGTGTATATACATGTGATAAGGCCTAATGGCCGATGTGATGAATGTGAAAGTGTATATATGTGATAAGGCCTAATGGCCGATGTGAGGAATGTGAAAGTGTATACATATGTGATAAGGCCTAATAGCCGATGTGATGAATGTGAAAGTGTATATATGTGATAAGGCCTAATGGCCGATGTGATGAATGTGAAAGTGTATATATGTGACAGGGCCGAGTGGCCACGTGATGGATGTGAAAGTGTATAAATGTGATAAGTCCCGAAGGGCATTTGTGTCAATACTATATCCGGGTTAAAACCCCGCAGGCTTTATGCGAGAATATCATCACTGATTAATGTCCGTAAGCTTCGTGCTCGTACTATATCAGAGGTCTAAAGACCCGATGACTACGTGTGGGGATTTTGTCCGGGTAAGACCCGATAACTTCGTGTGGAGATTATGTCCGGGTAAGACTTCGTAATAAGAATTGCTTATAAATATATTCAATGCGAAAGGTTAAACAGGTATGTACTCCAAGTTTATATGTGAGCTTGATTTGCACTAAATCATAAGGTAGTTATGTGATGCATACGAGAGCAATCTATGAGACTATTCCTATGATTATGTAACATCGGATCAGTGTGAGAGGTTATGTGAAATCATACGATATATCTATGTCACATGAGCTCACTTTTATGTGAAAGTTCATCTGCCTATTGTATATGATGAGATGTGCATATTCGGTAAAGGGATGGTATGCCTGAAGGAAGAGTGAAATAAAAATACGAACAACTATGTTATAATTTGATTGTTATCTGTTGACGCTGCTTAAAACTTACTAAGCATTGTAATGCTTACTCCGTTTACTCTGTTTCCTCTGTTTTATAGATCTCATTTGGAAGCTACAGGCTCGGGGATCATCAGCAACTAGTCACACTATCACTATCCATTGTTTGGTACTGCTACGTTTTGGATTATCTTATGGCATGTATAGAATAGACTAGTGGCGGAAGAATATTTTTGGTTAATGTATATAAGCCATGCGAAAATGGCATCTTTTGAATGTGTACTTATGGAGCTTTAAATTGTATCCCTGACTGTCTTTAGTACTTATCTAAAGGAATGTTCAAAAAAACAAAAAAAAAATTTACTGTTCTGACATGAGTTACAAGTCCGGTAATGCCCCTTACCTATTCTGGCGACGGTTACGGGATAGGGGTGTTACACTAAGATTCTTCAAAATGATGATGATGATGCAGTTGATCCACATCTTGAACACATTAAGAACGAAGCTGGTGTGGATGAAAGTGATGATGAGGTATTTTTTTCTTTCGCCATCTTTATTTAGGTCTTTAATATGCACATGGTTCTTTGTTTTTGAAATATGTATTGATTACAATTTTCACTTAGTCATCGAGTGACCCCTAAACACATTGGTTTTAGTAGTAGTTATAGGAAAAATATCTAAACACATTTTAGATATTGACATCTGAGCTATTAGGTTCTGGCTATCCCTATTGATGAAGTTGTAAATGCAGGATGAAGACTTTGTTATTGACAAGGACGACGGAGGTTCTCCAACTGATGATTCTGGGGAGGAAGAATCTGATGCTAGTGAAAGTGGAGACGAGAAAGAGATAAGTCATTTTGTTCCTTCACATAGTTTATTCTTGTAAATGGAAATTGTCGACAAAGTATAATTTGGTATCTCACGTTGAATTTCCAATTACAGAAACCTGCAAAAAAAGGATCAAAGGAAGGAAGCTGTTGTTGCTACAGCTGCCTCTTTTTCTAAAGAAAGTAAGAAGAAAGGTAGAGATGGACAAGATGATGGAAAGAAGAAGAAAATGAAAAAGAAGGATTCTAATGCACCAAAGAGGGCAATGACCGGCTTCTTCTATTTTTCACAAGCGGAAAGAGAGGTGGGTCTTATATATACACACACACATTTATAATGAATAAATAGGGCAGCCAATGAACTGAATCCTTTGATTTGTGATGCTCATCTACATTGAAACACACTATTTCAACTTACATATCTATCTGCTATGAGCAAATTCGGTAACACCTTGGGCTCTACGTCAAAGGTTTAACTTTGCAGGCTGCCTTAATCTGATGTATCAGACAGATAAACAGCAAGAACCATAATTATATCAAACTTTGCAGCTTCTTAATTACCATTCTTGCTTGATGCCTGTTCCAAATTATTTTCTTGCCATGACCGCTTCATGGTATTTAAGTTTGATATTAGTATTTAAGTTTGGAAGTAGACATGATTGTCTGGTCTTGATTGTTGTCACTCTGAGATTGATGCCTTGCACCATACTGGACAATCACTTTTGAAACAAATGAAATTAGTAATCACCCTTGTTAGGCGTGTAACCATGTGCAGCACTAATATTAGAGTATAAGGCTCCAGAAAAACATCATTGACTGTCATTTTCTACTAGCAACCTCGTTTGTGGCTTAACGAAGTCCACCTAGGTTCGCTACTAGTCTTACAATAAATACAGGAGTGGTTGTTATTATGTTTTTATTTCTCAGGTTAGAGTTGGACCTGTGTTTTACTTAAGAATTGCTCTGAAACACAAATGAATGGTTGCTTTGATGCAGGGATCTCTTTCATCAACCTTTCCTATTGAGAACCAGAACAACCTCATGACAATGAGGACACTAAAGAATCATCTAGATAAGACAAAGAGCCTTAAATTCATGAAGTGTATCGTGGATTTCCATTTGCTGTTGTTTCTAGCCATATCTCATGGCCTTGGTTCCAATGTTCTAGCACTAGCAGCGTGTGTTAGCACAGAGATAGCAGTACCAGAAGGTTACCAGCTTCTAATCGAGTCGATGGCCAACAAATCCTGATTCACTTATTATGCTTGGTCGTCTATTGGAAAATACTGTATATTTATGATCATAACAACTTACTCTCTGTCATTGTTTACTAGCATCATTACAAATCTCAGTTATTCTAAGAATCTTAATATTATGCTTTACATTCAAAGCTGAAAATTGGTGAGCTGTCTCTGATACGAAATTTATGATAAAAAAATGTTTTCAAGTAAGAAGCATAGAAAAATTTTGGCTTCAAAAATTTTCTCAAGGTTGAAGATATTGATACTTTTAATGTGGTGTAATATTAGTTATGCACTTGAACAATATTATTGTTATTATGTGGTGTACTACTAATTATGCATTTGGATAATATTATTAATTTCTAGTATTAATTGTGGTTTGGGAGCTAATTTATAATTATTCAATCTTTTTTTTAATTTTTATAACACAATTACAAATAAATTATATGACTTTGGTTGTTTTTAATTTATGATGGTTAATATTCTAACTTAATAATTGAGTATTATTATATATTTAATTTGATTTATTTATAATAAATCATTGTAATATATGTAAAAATAATTTAAAATATAATTTTATTAATATATATAAATTTATTAATATATGTAAAAACAGTTTTTCTAAAAAATATTTTCAGGAAATCTGCCAAACAACAGAAAATATTTTACACAAATTCATCCAAACACCAGAAAAGTAAATCATTTCCAGAAAAGTAAATCATTTTTCAGAAATCATTTTCCGGAAAACATTTTACTAGCAAACAAATGGAGCCTAAGTAAAAGTAAAGAAAATCAATTAAAATATAACAAAAATGCATGTAATGAAGCTCCTTAATGTGAAAACTAGTTTAGTCTGCTACACCAAATTATGGCAGATTATCTTCCTCTTACAAACATAAAGTAAAACGTTGGATATTGATACCAAAATTTTCATGGATCCATTAGCATTAATCTTTATAATTTTTTTGCCTTTAGGAGTCCTCTTTTTCAAACATCCTCATTTTGAGATGTTTTTAAACCTTTTGGAATCCACACGCTTCTTCGTAAGTTTTCTTCTAGATGTATGCTTTCTTAAAAGATAAATTTTCCTTTCATGTCCTTTCTTGTGACAATGGGTACAAGAAAGTGAGGCATAATGTATGTAGCTTGATTTCTCAAGTAAATTTTTAAAATTTCTTTCTTTTTATAAGTTTATAAATCTCAAACCACTATTATCAATGAAATCCTTTTGAAACTCAAGCAAGTCATTTAAATTTTTTTGCGCTAAGAAAACATAGAAAAAGAATCATGCAAGATTTTTTTATTTTTATTCAAATCATCAATTTTAACTTGCATGTCATTCAATTTCTTTCTATTTCTTCTTTGGCTATGTTTAGAGATTCTTCTCTTTTAATTTTGAAACCATTTTCTTATATTTAGAGTTCATAATCTCAAACTCCATAGCCAACTCATTAAACGCATATTTTAATTCATCAAAAGTATATTCATTTAAATTACTAAAATTAGAGAGCACCTTTGGCTCATTAATTGTAACATCTCGAAATAGGGCCTAAATGGAATAGTGGTTGCGAAACCAAAAATTTGAGATAGGAAAGTTTATTTCAATTAATTTTTATGATTTACCGAGTGATTAGATGTATGTGTTAGAGTATTGATAAGAAATTTTATAGGTTGCATGTTTAATTTGCCTATTAGGGCTTATTTGCAGAAGTTGCTGTAACAGCCCGATTTAGGGCCTAAACGGAATGATAGTTTTAGAACCACAAATTCAAAGTCAAAAAATTTATTTCAATTAAGTTTTAAGGTTTATTTATTGATTAAAATATTGTGTAAAAATATCGTTAAGTAATTTTACTGATAAAGTGCTTAATTGGACTTTTAAGACTAAATTGCAAAAGTTGCAAAATATGTGTTCTAATTCATAAGTACTTGATTGAAATGGGGGTTTAAAGAGGAGGCCCTTAAATGGTAATTAGACCATTATATTTCGTTTGGACAAAAATGGGCATGAATAGGACAAAATTTTAAAGAAAGGCCTTAAGGGCATTTTAGTCATTTGGTAATTAAAAGAAATAAAAAGGGAAAATAAAGCCAAAATTGACTCATCTTTTTCATGGAGGCCGAAATTAGCATGGGGGAAGCCATGGCTAGAGTTTTAAAGCTTTCCAAGCTCAATAGTAAGTCCGTTCTAGCCCCGTTTTTCAAGTTCTTTACGATTTTGGAATCCCGGTAACTTGATTAAGCTTATTCTAGCAATAATTTAAGCTAGGGTTCATATTTGGAAAAATACCCATAGGTGAAATGTGTTTATTATGATGTTTTATGGTAGAATATGAAGGCTGAAATTATGTTAAACAACTTTTGCTAAGCGGTTTTAAGCAAAAATGAGTAAAACGGCTTAATTGGTAAAAGTTGTTATTGTTCATAACGATGTGTTAGAGTGAGAATTTGATGTTTCCATAGAAGGTAAAAATGATCAGCATGTCATAAAACATAAGAATAAGGGATGAGGTTTAATTCCCGAGCCTAGGGGCAAAAGTGTAAATATGTAAAAGTTTAGGGGCAAAATTGTAATTTTCCAGAGTTTGAGTTAATGACTGTTTTGAATAGTACATTAATTAGATAAGTAAAATATGATATTTTAGATCCCGGAGAATGAGATTTGAATCTAGAATGGGAGAAAAATCGAAAATTGGGAAAGTTGGTAAAATGGCCGTTTTAGTATCGAGGTAAGTTCATATGTATAATAAGCATTAATTTATGCATGTTTCAATGTAAAATTGATATATTCACTATGATTGCCGAGGTGTTGAAAGTAAGTATAATTTTGATGATTTAAATGTTCAATATTAATTCGACATGGAAATGAGAAAGTATGTAAGTTTGTATGTAAATAATACATTATCTTTATTATCTTTTTTTATTTCAGCATATTTTATGTATTGTAGCTGATTTTTGAATCATAATTGACTATTGGAAGTATGGAATCAAGTATTAGAAAGAGAGAGAAATCCCGGTTGAACCTTCGGAAAGATTGGATGATACAGATGGTTTGTAGCTAGGTCACATGTATGGTGCTGAGTGCACATCATGTGTACAAGAGAGCTACGAGACATTATGATGTACTTAGGTCACATGGATGATACTATGTGTACACCATGTAGATAAGAGAGCTATGGGATATATGTAGCTAGGTCGCATGTGTGGTTCCAGGTGAAGGACACCATGTAGACAAGAGAGCTACGAGATAAACTGGCTAGGTCACATGGGTGGTACTAAGTGTTCACCATGTGTACAAGAGAGCCAAAATTATGTGTACAATCGAGCTAGGTCACATGAGTGGTGCTAAGTGAAGGCCACTATGTGTAAAAGAGAGCTTCAATTTTAAAGGTAGGCTGTGTGCGATACCATCGCATATCTGTTATTATTCCGAAGCGTTCAACTGGGAAATTGATTAAATGAAATTGTGTATGAAGTTGTGATGATAAATGTAAGTATATACGTGTGTAACTTATGAGCAATATGCTCGATATGTGATTGGAAATTGGAAAGATTGTTATGGGAAAGTGATGAATACAATTGAAGTGTGAAAGATCAAAATTGACAATAAAACTGTTCTAGATAGTTGTAGTGACGTGAATCTAAAAATTTACCAAAAATAGTAGAAATTGAATCAGAGACTGAATGAGATATAAAATTAGAGCTTAATGAGTCTATTTTCATATAACAGAAACAGAGCAAGCAAAGGAATTCTATATTATGAGATATTTAAGTTTTTGAGAGACTGGTTCAGAATGACTACGTGATCCCCTATTCTGACTTGGAAAAATCATTAAAATTTATACAAAAAATAATTACGGAATATAATTTATATGAATTAAATACTTAATGAGTCTAGTTTCGAATGAAATAATCGAGAACATCCTTCAAATTCTGTACGAGGATAAAATTGATTCGTAGTGAAGAGTGGCCAGAACAGTTAAGCAGTGAAATAGGGGTAACTTCAATGAATAAACTGTACTAATTGGCTAGACAAAAAGTTTTGAAAATTTTTGGTAAGAATATACGTGAATCTAGTTTCAAGGAAAATTAACGGTTTGTAATTTGGAGTTCTGTAGCTCCAGAAATAAATAATTTAGTTGCTGGTACTCTGCTAGACAGCTTATTTTGAACATGTTTATGATTGTAATAGTGAAAGTATGTGTGTTTGTGATGGTAATATTCCGGGAACATATTGTGACTTTGTTTAAAGTAAGATAATGTATTGTTTATTAATATTTACATACTTACTTACTAAGCTATAATGCTTACTCCCTTCCTTTCCTTTTTCCTATAGTGTCGCAGATGTTTGCTCGAGTTGGAGGTCGCCGGAGGTTAAATCACACTATTAAACTATTGATCGATATATAAAGGTTTTAAAGTATTTTAAGTCTTTGGCATGTATGGAGACTCGTTTAATTGTTATTAAGTTGCTAGAAATTGGCTTAAAATACTGACCTATATTATTTGAAGGTCTCTATTGTATAAAGTCATTTAATGTAGATAGTCTTGATTATGTTATTAATTATGAATTGGTTTTTATACGATGATTAGTGATTAAGTCTGGTAATGCCTCGTACCCTATTCTGGCGTCAAACACGGGTAAGGGGTGTTACATTAATAGCCATGAGACATAAATTGACAACTTTATGTTTCTCTTCACTACAGAAAGAGTCACTATCACTCTAAGTTTCCATAATTAATTCCCTCATTTCTTCCATTGAGGGAATTCAAATTTAATATGACCCAAATTTTGTACTCATAGTAAATAACAATGTCTTTTTCATTCTTACTTGATCCCCCTTAATTATTTCTTTCCTATGAGGTTTTTTGCTTTGTTGAATTTCATGAATTTTCTTAAAAACATTGTCATCTCCTTCTCATCATCATCATTACTAGAGTCATCCTCTTTCTCATGAGTGGTAGACTTGATTGCCACTCTCACTTTCTTTGAAGCTTTCTTGGTCTCTTGAGCATTATGATTGATTTCCATTTCATATGTCAACAATGACCCAATGAGCTCATTAAGAGAAAGAGTGTTAAGATCCTTTGGCTCCTCTATGGTCGTCACTTTATCTTCCCATGATTCTAGGAGGCTATTCAACATTTACATTTTCTCCTTGTTAGCATAAGTTTTCCCAAGAGCCTTGAGACCATTGATATCAGTGAAGCATTTGAACATATCTTTATTCCTTAATCTGGTTCTACCTTGAAGTGTTCATAATTAACGCTGATGAGGTTAATCTTAAACTCATTGACTCTACGTGTACCTTTATTAGTGACTTCAAGTTTATCCCATATCTTTTTGGCATAATCACATAAGGAGACTCTATTGTATTCGTCGGGTCCAAGAGAAAAAAATATAGTGTGGATAGATTTAGCATTTTGTTGCACCATTTTGATATCAGTTTCATCCCATTTATCTTCCTTATTGGTAACAATGACATTGTCAACTCTTTTCTTTGGAATGGATGGCTCATTTGTGATTACCCTTCACATTTCATAATCATATAATTGGATGAATAACTTCATTCTTGTCCTCCAATAAAAGTAATTAGTGTCATTAAATAGAGGAGGCCTCATGGTGGAATGACATTCTCCCAATATAACTAAATTTTACTTTAAGGCCATGAGATAAACTTCGTGATTTCTTGCTTCCATTTTGAACATCGTGTGGATATTTTCTATTGATAGTAATATCATCTCTAGAGTTCTAGCTCTGATACAAATTGTTAAGCTCAATATACACAAAATGGGGGGTTAGTTAGTGTTTTAAAAATTTTAAATAAATATAGAAATAAAGAGAGACTCGAGAATTTATAGTGGTTTAGCCCTAATTGCCTCTCTTCACTACCTTTGCTTATTAGAACTAAGGATTTCCTAGATTCACTAAATTGAACTTTTCAAGGACAATGTTTGACTTTTATAATATCTATCTTTTCAAAAAGGTAAGATAGAGCCACTTTCCCTTAAGGTTTTCGACCCAAAACCTTAAGCAAATCCCCACAAATTAGAGAAATAAAATTTAGAAAGAATTATACCTCTAGAAGGTAGATATACAACAATTCAATTCTCTCACAATACAAGTTAACACTTGAAAGAATAGATTACAAATGAACCCACAAGTGTGTACAAGTGAAGAAATGAATAAAAAAGAGAAAATATTGGATTTTTTCTCTTGATCTTTGTAAGCTTGTTTCTTGTCTTTTCCTAAGTGTTTTTGTGCTCTATTTATAATCTCTTATGGATTAATAGTCGTTTGGTGTTGATAGAAATCAAATTTAGTCATTGTAGTCATTAATTTGAGCATTAAAGGCATTTGTAGAGCTAGAGGTACCAGTACCAAGGCTTTGGGGTTCTATTCCTTTCATCCAAAATGTAACTGTTGGGCCATGGGTACTGCACCTCGACTAGAAGGGGTGTGATATCGCAACACTTGGGCTCTGATACTTGGGTTTTTGAGGACCATCATAAAGAGGCTTGAGTGCAGTACTAAGAACTAAGGGGGTGCGATACCCTTGTGTCACTTTTTTTACTAACTCTTAAATACTATACCCTTTGCCAAAAGGGTCCGATATGTGCTTACTAACTCTTAGGTATTATTCCCTTTTTTGTCAGGGTATCGTACTTGACCTGGTGCACTTAGAAAATTTTGTTAATCACTTTTACAAAAGACTTCAAAATAATTCTTAAAAATTTATTTACCAAATTTAATTTAAGGAGTGCTTTTTTATATCAAAACATTAAAAAATCAAACCTAACATAATCCATTCAATTTTTCACAATTCACCAATATATATTTTATATATCAACAAGCACCATTTATCACATGGTATATACTAATGTCAACAAAGTTTCACTACAAGGAAAATAACATCTAATTTTAACTACTACATAACATGGAGACTTCAAGAGTTCTCTAAAGCCTAAAAGATCAACATTATACCAATCAATGATATGCAAGGCATCATTTATGTACATAGTACTTTATAATAACCTATACACTTCTATAGTTCAAGGATGATTGACAAGCACCATGCAACAAAAAATAAATTTTTTTGAAAGCTTTTGAAAATTTTCCTAAAAATCTAATAGACAGTCAAATCAACGAAAACATGCAATCCTACATCTAACCTCTACACCTACACTTGGACCAAATTTTTTCCTTAATGTTAAAAGTAAAACATAAACGAATAGAAGAACTTCCCTCTTAAAATCTTGGCAAAATTGATTAGAGTTGTCTCATCTTGCTTTGAAAAATTTAGAAAGTATTTTGAATAAAGTGTTGGAGAAGCTTATGCTCCCTTTTTCCTAATAGTGTACCCCTTAGAGTTGATAATGTTATGACTTGATGTTAGTGTGTGGAGTTGATAATAAACTTATGGAAGGACTTAATGAAATATGATAGAAAGAACCTTCAAATGAACCTTGATGAGATTCACCATTGGTGCCTGATAGGATTCAACACTAAAATGTAATTTGATGGAGACCTATTTGAGGAGCATATGAAGATAGTTATTTTGCTAAAAAGATAGTTTAAAGAAAAATGAAAAGATTACAAAGTAGAACTGGGGAATAAAGAACCTCTAGCAATATCCTCTTCTACAGTTTCTTGAATCACTAACGGTGAGTCTTCAAATAAGCAAAGTTCTTCCTTGTTTGCAAAGGCCATTTTACCTAGAGTATCTGTTACCTGATTATCCTCTCTACGAATGTGCCGTAGGATCCACCTTTTTTCTCGGAATAAAATATCTTGAATTCCCTTAACTAAAGAGATACTTAAGGTATTTGCATTATGATTACAAATGACTTTGACTACCTCCAGATTATCTGACAAAATAAGTATTGTATCATGACCTTGCTTTTGAAGTAGGAGCAACCCATCCAAAATTCCCCATAACTCGACAATGAAAACTGAAGACTTCACCAGAAACAGATTGTAGCCTAATATCCACTTCCTCGTTTCATCCCTAATCATGCCACCTACAATAGATAAACCAATGTTCGTTTGAATAGCACCATCAATATTAAGGTAAATGCACGTACCTGGGATAGAGGGCGCATAAAAGAGAGTAGTATTTGTCATTGTCATGATTGTATGAATTGAGAAGAATTGGTTTGGCCACCAGAAAGACACTTTGGTGATTTCAATTGGATCCATACAGATTCCTTGGAAAATAGAAAGATTTTTATTTTTCCAAAGATGCCACGCTAATAATCCAAAAAAATAGGCTTAACTAGTATCCCTCAAACTTTGACATGAATGGTCCTCTAAGTTCGAGGTCATCCATTCAATTAAGTTACAAGAGAAGAACGTATGCTGCTTTTCTTGAGGAATAACTTGTAGCCAAACATCCTTAGCAATTGGACAGTTTGTAAGCACGTGTAGACCATCCTCAAAACAATGACCACAAATAGAGCATGATTCAACCTGGCTAATTTTCCTTCGCACTCTCTCGACATTAGTAAGGAGTCACTGCTTGAGGGCTATCCAAAAGAAGTGTCTTACTCTTTAAGGACAAGGAAATTTCTACATAATATTCCAAGCTGAATTATTGGGATTCCACGATGCTTCCTTCATCATTAAAAAAGCATTTTTGACAGAAAATTTACTGGTCGTAGAACGAGACCATAAGATTGAATTCGGGCTTTCAAATGCTAAAGGATGAGGGATGTTAACAATATGTTGAATAACATCCTCTATCAGCCAGAGACAAAAAAGATCAAGATTCCAATCCCCATTTTTCGTAATAATCTCACCCAATTTATAGTCTACGTTAATGTTTACATGAGCAAGGAGAAGTTTGGAAAGAGCTCCCACATTAGGAGCCCATATGTCCAACCAACAATGTGTATTATTTCCTTTTCTAATTAACCATATCAAATTATCATGTAACAAGTGTCATACCTTAAAAATAGATTTCCACAAAAAATAACTACTTCACGAGATGCAATCTGGTACTCTATCCTTAACCCACATACTTTCCTCTAAGAACCTGAACCCATAAGGCCTCAGTTTTTGTGATGAGATTGAAACCAATTTTCACCATGAAAGATAAATTCTGACCATTGAGATGCCAGAATCTAAACCCTCCATACGATCTAGGTTGACAAATAGCATTCCAGCTCACTAATGCCATTTTCCTGCTGTTACCAGAAGAATCCAAAATAAAGTGTTGCAACAAACCTTTAATGTAATACCCCTTACCCGTATCCAATTCCAGAATAGGGTACGAGACATTACCGGACTTATACATAAGCAATCATACAAAACCGAGACGTAAATTTTCATCGAAATTTAAAACTTTTCATATACATTCATATTGTCCCTAAAATTAGCCTATGAGGCCCAAATCATACATTCGAAGTGGTTCGGGACTAAACCGAGAACTTTAAAAAATTTAACAACACTTAGAAATTTTTTCACTAAACAGTGGTCAGACGCCCGTGTGGCTTTGGGACACGCACGTGCGGGCAAGTCGTGTGGTCACACACGCCCGTGTCCCTAACCCGTGTAACTCTCTGTTTGTCACCTAAGAAGAAATTGAAGACACATGGCCAAGTCACACGCTCGTGTGCTAGGCTGTGTGGTCGATTTAAAAATTATGATTCTTCATAAAATAGGTGCAGACTTCAATGCTTGTTCCTGAGGCCGTGTCATCTACACGGCTGAGACACAAGCCCATGTCTCTGCATGTGTGCTCAACTTCGAGCATTCTATTTTCCAACAATTAAGGTGCAGACGACACATGGTCAAAAGACAAGCCCATGGGGCAAGCCGTGTGTCACACACGGCGTAGATACACGCCTGTATGGACAAAAACAAGGCTATTTACCAAGCCATTTTGTCACCCTTTAATGCACACACCTACACAACAAAACATAGTATCAATCCAATCAATTACATTCTATCAATTCAGCCACAACCAAGACATCCACACATCATTCACATGCTACCATTAATCACATACGAACATCACATCCTTATCAACTTAAACCATACAAATTTCCACATCTATGAAAAGCTTCATCATAAACATATATACTTATACCAATATTAGCCAATTTCAAATGGCCGTTTACAAGATGAATTATCAACCGACATAAGCCAATACATTTGGCCAAATCAATTATAATCCATAACAAAATGACTAATTCCCTATACATGCCATAACTCAAAATGTTGAATTCATTGGTACCCACAATAATAAGTTGATAGTGTGAGTGGATCTCCGACAGGCTCCGATCTCCGAGCTAGCTTGGTGAAACCATAAGACAAGGGAAAAGAAAGGGGAATAAGCTATATAACTTAGTAAGTTCCTATGCAAATAATAAGTATCATGTCCAAACATTTAACATAAAATTAACTTGATGATAATTGGCATAAATATTATTAAGATCTTATTATCATAACTTACTCAATCATAATATTACCGAGGGCTCATCCCATAATGAGCACATTACGTATGAGTTTTACGTACATACCTGCATCATCTTGAATTGGATTTACACACAATTCATCTTTGACATACTCGTTAAATTACCCGTTGAATTTCCCGCTAAACCACTTGGAAAACTAAAGGATACTCGGGACTCTCGTACACACAGTACCATTCTAATGCCATATCCTAGATATAGTCTCACATGTAATCTCGTATCGATGCCAATAGCCCAACTACGGCCTTACACGAAGTCTCAAATTGATGCCATATCCCAGATATGGTCTTACACATAATCTTAGCAACCCTAATGTCATGACATTTGAATACTATCTATTCCCAAGGTTCAACAGAGATTTCACGCTTGTCGAAACTTTGTTGAATACGTCCAAGGATCAATCACAATTCATACAATATTAAAGCATTTAAAACATAATTAAAGTAATGCATTAGTTACATACAAACTTACCTCGATACAAAAATAGTAGAAATGGGACCTAATCGTCAAACACTTTATTTTTTCCCTGTTTTAGGTCCAAACCTCATTTCTCTTGATCTATAATAACAAATTTAACTCATTTAATACTCACATTGTTCAATTCAGCCCAAAAATTACATTATGGAAAAATTACACTTTTACCCCTAAACTTTGACCTTTTTACAATTTAGTCCCTAGGCTTGTAAAATGATTTTTATCAAATTTCTTCATTACCCAAGCCTAGCCAAATCTTTATTGTACTCATACCAGCCCACATTTTTCATTCAATCACACTTTTACTACTTATTTTATAACTTTCACAAATAGGTTCTTTTAGGAATATTCATAGAAAATCACTTAGCAAAAGTCATTTATCAAACATCAAACTTGCATAATCTATCATTAAACATAAAAAATACACACATTTATAACATGGTTGAAGCCCTAGACCTTAGTCATTTCTCAAATTAGTGGTAAAAATAGGTAGATTAAGTGATAACTACTTAAAAAATGTAAAGAGCGTTAAAAACGGGACAAGAACAGACTTATAATCGAGCTTGAAAAGTGGCAAAACCCTACCTATGTCTCCCCCCTTCAAGTTTCGGTCAAGAAAGAAGATGATGGACTAAAGTTTGCTTTTATTTTACTTATTTTGTCTTTAATTGACAAATTAGCAAAATGCCCTTTTTATAAAACATGAAATTTCTCTTAACTCATGTTGATTTTTGTCCACTAACTTAACAAATGGTATAATGACCATCTAAGGACCTTCAATTTAAAATTTCATAACAATTAGACACCTTTAGCATGTAGAACCCAACTTTTGCACCTTTTACAATTTAGTCCATTTTGCTAAATTGAGTGCTCAAACGTCAAAATTATCGAACGAAATTTTCACAAAATCATTCAATAAACCTTTAGGCCATAAAAATTTAATAGAAACAAGTTTTTCTACGTCGAAATCGTGGTCTCGATACCACTGTTGTAACTGCACAATTTTGGGCCTAGTCAAAAGAGTGGTTTTGAAACCACAAATCTGAGGCTGAAGAAATTATTTTAATGATATTTTATGGGTTATAGCATGATTATGAAGGTGCATGAAAATTTTGATGAATTAATTTTAGCGATTGCATGCTTAATTATGAAAAAAGACTAAATCGCATAAAGTGCAGAAGTCCTGTTTTATTAGCTAAAGGTGTAAATTGACTATAAATCCTATTGTGGAGGTCTTTAAAGGGAAAATAGACCCTTTTGAGAGTGGTGGCTGGCCATGGGAGACAAAGAAATAGAAAAGTCAACATTTGGTGAAATTAGGTGATAAAAATTGAATAAAATAAAACAAATAGGAAAAGTTGTCATTTTCTCATCTCTCTCCTTCTTTCTCCACCAATTTCTCTTCAAGAAAAAATCCATGGAAGCTTAAAATTTTCAGCAACCTTAAACTATTGCAAGTAAGTCTTCTTGGTGGCCTTTCTTAATAATTTTTGTGTTTTCAGAACCCCTAAAGCTTAATCTAGCTAATAAGAGGACTATATTGCAAAATGGTTTAGAGTCTAGGGTTTTACCATATGTGTTGTTAACTAAAATTTTATGGATGAATATGAGTTATGGTTGTGAAATAAACAACTTTTGTAAAGTGATTTTCATGGAAAACACCCAAAAAAACCATTTTGTAAAAGTTATAAAATAGGTTGTAATTGTGTGAAATAGTGGAAATTTGGGGTTTTCATAAGAGAAATAAATGGTCAGTTAGGCTTGGCTAATAAGGAAATTTGATAAAAATTGATTTTCGGGCCTAAGGGTAAAATGGTCATTTTGTGAAAGTCTAGGGGCAAAATGGTCATTTTGCCAAAATTATAAATTATTGAGCTTTTAGATTTAATTGATGATTAAATGACTAAATGTTGCCATTTTAGATCAAGAAATACAAAAACCAGACTTGGATTGGGGAAAGGCCAAGCCTGTGGACTAGGCCGATTAGTTGCTCACATTTTGTAAACCAAGGTAAGACATATGTTAATAATGCAACTATACTGCTAAGATGTGTAATTGAATTGATATTGTATAAATTATTTTAAATGTGAATATGAGTTTGCATGTTGAGAAATGAATGTAATAAAGACTCCCAGTTTAACATTAGGAATAGAATTGGATATTCATGCCATGACATTGGGTGATATGTGTGCTAGTGTAAGACATGTCTGGGACATGCATCGGCCTCGAGAGATACAAGCTAGTGTAAGACATGTCTGGGACATGCATCGGCCTCGATAGATACAAGCCAGTGTATGACATGTATGGGACATGCATCGGAAGACATGTCTAGGACATGCATCGGTATTGAGACGAGAGTTATTGTAAGACATCTCGAGACATGCATCAGCCTCAAGATATAAAAGCTAGTTTAAGACCTGTTTGGGACATGGCGTCAGCTTGTTGTGTGTCAGTGTAAGACCTGTCTGGGACATGGCATTGACACCGATAGATGAGAGCCAGTGTAAGACCTGTTGGGACACGGCATCGGCCTCAATATATGAAAGTCAGTGTAAGACCTGTCTAGGACATGGCATCGAGTTTGATGTGCTAGCCAGTGTAAGACTATGTCTCGGGCATAGCGTCAGCATCTTATTCCATGTTTAGGGCTAATGAATATCTTGTAGTATTCCAAATGGTTCAACGGAAGATTTATGGTATACATCAAAATGAGAGAACTTATGACCATGTGGTGAATGGCATAGGTACCTAAATGAGAATTACGAAATACAAGCTTCATTTACGTTGTATGTTTAGTTAAGAAGGAAAATGAGTAAGTTATGCTTATGACCACTTGTGTATTTTACATGAAGTATGAAATGTGAATTCAATAGACATTGTATGCTTGGTGAGAGATGAATATGAACAAATAATATTCATGAATCCTCACTTTCATGCGTAAATTGAGTTATATTGGAAGTATGATTCCTTATGGAAACTTGTAGTTATTTATTATTTACATGTGACTTACTAAGCTTTATGTTTATCTCTTTTCCTTTCCATTTCCTTGTAGCGCCACCAAACTAGCCCGTGGATCGGATACCGTCAGAGGCCTCGTTCACACTATCATTTGAAGCTTGGTATAGTTAGTTCTTTTATTTTGAATATGGCATGTATAGGACTGTGACTTTTAAGTTTTGTGTCTTTGTTAATTGGCTGAATGTGTTGCCTTGGGGTGAAACACCTTTATTTTGTATAAGGCCATAAGTTATGGCTAATATTTATCTATGATATGCAATTGATGATGTTTCATGGATGGGCAAATTGCATGAATGAATAAGTGCATGCTTGGATTGTTATAGAGTAATGAGGGTTGTTTTTAATTATCATGTTGTGGTTGAATTGCCTTGATGTTGATGGATGGAATTTGTAACATTGATGTGGTACAAGTTAGTGTAAGTAAGGGTGGCAAAAAAGGCTTCCTAGATAGCCTTATTTTTGTCCATACGAGAAGACGCATGGACATGTGTCTAGGCCGTGTGTCCCCTGCACCTCGAATTTGCAAGTCAGTATGTATGGTAGTAAATACACAAGCAGAGACACGACCGTGTGTCTCAGCCCTGTGGAGAACATGGCCTCTGGCCACGGGCGTGTGCCTTGGTCATGTGCCTCTAATTGGTTGCTGATGTCAGAAACAGAATATCAAGGTATTTACACACGGACTGCGACACGGGCATGTCATGGCCGTGTGAGGGACACGGGCTATAGACATGGGCGTTTGCCCGGCCGTGTGAAAATCCCTGTAGGTTCACATTTAGAATTAATTCCATACGGGTTTGGGCCACGGGCGTGTCTATTGTGCTTAGGCCGTGTGAACTACACAGGCCCTTAGCACGGCCTGTCAAAATGGCCACATGGGCGTGTTGTTCTTTAACACGGGCGTGTGCCCCTATTTCAAGTAACATTTTTCAAAGTTTTCAAATCTGTTTTTGATTAATCCTAGATCGTTTCCAAAGTGTGATTTGGGCTTTCTAGGCCCATATCAAGAAATTCTAGATTAAGAGTGAAAAGTTTTAAATTTGATCTAGTTTTTATATCTCGGTAATGATTGTATGCAAGTATTTAAGTTAGGTAATGCCTCGTGCCCGGTCCCAGCCTCGGACTTAGGTAAGGAGTGTTAGATTTAGTGGTATCAGAGCTATGGTTTAGTCAATTCTAAGACTAACCTAGCGTGAGTACGAGTTTAGCTATACATGTCATAGTTGTATATTAATAGTGTGACGACTCTTGACGAAATGAATTGTCTTCTTATATATATAGTAAATGGAACCTGATGTGGCTACGGTAGCTGATATGGAATGTAATGCGTCTGTTCTTGCTAAAGGGACCGCGTCGGTAGATAGTGGGCCTGTGACAATGAGTCAAGGCGGAGGGGCTAAAGAAGCTTACCTCCACATGATGGATGCATGTGATACGTGATATTCGTGACAGTTTTTAAATATTTATAATGAATCGTTCTTGAAACTAACTATTACCATGATGAAGGCAAGTGTACCTATAGAACAGTAGTATAGCTTTAGCAAGACTAGATTGTCGAACCCAAAGGAACTAAAAGTACTAGTAATGACTGTCTTTTTATTATCTAGCCTAAGAATAATGGGGTTTATTTTAACTAACTAATTAACTAAAATAAGAATTCACAGAAAATAGAATTGGGGAATTACTTTTGGAAAACTCGATTGATTGAGACAATACCTAAGGAAAAATCCACCTAGACTTCACTTGTTATTTGACTCTGAATTGGACGATTTATTCATTTCACTTGATCCGTAGAAATCCCTAAGTTATATTATTATCTCTCTCGAGAATAACAACACCTAACCCTAGGTTGAATAATTGAAATCTCTTTCTAATTAACTCCCTAGGGTTGCATTAATTCGATCTATGGATCCTCGTATTAGGTTTCACCCTAATCTGGCAAAATCTTGTCACCCTAACTCTAGACGTGCAACCAACTCTGTTTAATTATGACAAATGTACTCTTAGACAGGGTCTATTCCTCCTCTGAATAAGAGCTTAACTTGAATCAATATCTTGGAATATCAAAACAAGAATTAAGAACACATAATTAAGAATAAGTCAAATATTTATCATACAATTCAGATAATAATAACAAAATCTGTCTTAGGTTTCATTCCCCTTAGGTATTTGGGGGTTTTAGTTCATAACTAAAAGGTAAACATCTCAGAAGAATAATGAATACAAAACATAAAGAAAAACCCAAAACTCCTGAAGGGAAATTGAGGGGAGATCTTCAGTCTTGATGATAAGTCCGGCTTCTGAGATGGATCAATCGGCTTTCCTTGAGCAGTTTCCTGCTTCCTCCCCTATGTGTCATTTTCCTCCTCCTCTAGGGTGTATTTATAGGCTTTAGAATGCCTAAGAACCCTCAAAATTGGCTGTTTCTGAATTAGATTAAACTTGGGCTCAGCAGGAACACGCTCGTGTGACACGCCCGTGTTTGATTACTTAAGGTTGTAGTCAAGCCTGTTAAATAGGCACGGGCGTGTGGTCCACCCGTGTGAGTCGTGTTTCGATTCTGCTAAATTGACACGACCGTGTGAGGAGATCCAAGCTATTTTGATTTCGTACGTTGGCCTATTTTCTCCGTTTTAGGCCTGTTTCTCGTTCTTTTCACTCTCTTATGCTTACCTAAGTATAAAATATGAAATTAAGGCATTAGGAGCATCGAACTCACCAATTTTAAGGAAAAATCATCCATAAAATGTGCTAAGCATGGGATAGAAATATGTATAAATTACGGTTTATCAAATACCCCTACACTTAAACATTTGCTTGTCCTCAAGCAAAATCCTCAACTTATAATCAAAATAAATTCTTCTCAACTTATAATTTCTATCGATAATATCTCAAAATAATTCATAGGTAATCATACATTGAAAATTCAACCGAAAGAACATCAAAGTTTCAAACATTCCAGGTTGAGTATTTTATCATGAAGACATAGGTGTCTCCTCTCGTCTAAGTATTACCTTTGATTCAAAATATCACAGAGTTTCACATCCTCACTAAAGATTCACTCAAATCACTCGAGGTGTTTAAGGACAATAAATGAAGCACTCAATAGTCAATAATGAAGAGTCATTACCATAGGCTTGCATGAAAATCAAATCTCCACCACTATAAATTGAGATGAAACATCAATCAAAAGGTCTTTAGAGGGTTGTAATGTAGCTTTGGTTAGAGGGTGTGGTCACAAACTGAAAGAAAGGGTTATAATCGAGATTAAATTGAAAAATTGCCTAACTAGAAAAATGACTAGTCATCAATTGCGTACAACAGAGCTTTTTCTCAAAATTTGGAATTTAACTTCTTTAGCTCAGAAGATCACTACTACTAATATGTATACATGTATTTTTTTTAGAACAAGTCAAATTACAAAATAGAATAAAACATAGCTAAGCAATTATTCCAACTCAAATCTCGACAAAAATAGGGATCAAATTAATTTAGGGGATTTCAACAATAATGAGTTATGGGTTAATATTGAGGGTAAATTAATGAATGGGTTGTTAGGCTTAAGAGGGTTCACTAAGGGTTAATTGTGAAGGTAGGCTTTTATGGAATGCATGGGTTAAACCTAAGTGCCTTGCTCATTTTGACATATCAAATCAAATGGAGTGGTCTTGACATGCATAATCAAGCAAGAACTAGAATAACAATTCAATACTGACGCACTCATAATAAAAGTGAGCATGAAAGAAATAATAGATTCTCTAAAGGCTCAGGATCTCACAAAAATTATGGCTTTTTTATGTTTAAACTTGTGAATTCCAACTCAAGGTAATACCTAAACTTGGGGAAACAACCTAAAGTTTTAAATTCTTAAAAAATCAACTTATCATGCTTGATTCCCTAATGTCTTAAAGTTTAAAAAATCAATGCATAAATGCCTATGTTTTAATTTAAGATATATCAATAAAAATCATAAATCAATCAAAATTATCCTAAACATGATATGAGAGTTTTTCAAGAGAACAAGGCAATCATTCAGGGATTTTCTGATAGTGAAATGAATACCCCCCACACTTAAGATGTACATTTCCCTCAATGTACAAAGATAGATATATAGAAAAGAATATAAATATTAGATAGTGAGAGAAGTGAAACTTCCTGAATGATGAATGAATTTCCCTGAACTGGAGTTTTGGAGAATAATCAGCGTGAGGGTGGAGGAGGATACTTCGGCAGTGGTAAAGGTTCATTAGTCCATGAGTCCTACGCCAAAAGAATATTATATCTGGTGGTAGCTATGGTCGTGGTCAAGCAGGACATTGCAGTCGTAGGGAACCTTTCCCAGTGGAGTTTCAAGTTCCTAAGTAATAGTGAGCTTTGGAGCTCTTTATAACTGTGATAGAATCAGGAACTCTTTAGGGAAATATATAAGGAAGAGTAAGTACTCAATATGAATTAGCCGAAATTAAAAATTGCAAAATAATAAGTATAAGTCCTAATAAAAATAAGGTGAATGAAAAATAAAAAGTAGTCTTAAAATAAAATAAAAGTAAAAATATAAAATAATAAATAATAGTTTTTAAACATGTTCATCGCTAGATGGTTCGCGAGGTGGGGGTGGCGATGAGATGTGGAGGTGCTGACAAATCTGCTGTAGAGTAGCATTAATCTTATCGAAGCGCAAAAAACACTGTTGCTTGAATCGGGTAACGCGCTCAGAGATGTCAGCGTATGAAGCCGCCACATGAACTGGACGAGAAGGATGTGGTGGCTGAGATGGTGGGCTCTCGTGACATGGAGGGACATCTTCAATAATGTCCTTAGGGGCATCCTCATTGGTGGATTGGGCGAGACGTACTGAAGAGGGAAGGTGCCATGTCGTTTCTTGACCATCCTCATACTTAGCATGCTCGAGATGCCCTGTGGGAACATCTAGCCCATGAGAGTGAGGGAGGATGATTGGGCTACTGTGTTGAGGAGCCTGAAGTGCTGAGCCAACAGCGTCATATAGGGCCCAATGGAGATGACCCCCTTCCTATGTCGCTCCGTCTGATGTTGAATGGCAAGGGTAATGAACTAAGCAAGGTCTATGACGTGCCCGTCCGACATACATCATAGAAAGTAGGCATCGTGAGTGTTGACGACACCAGTGCCCTCTCACCATCCTGTTAACGAGTGAGCCAAAATGGCGTGTAAGTACTTCAGAGATGGAGGGAGAGCCGATGCCTTGGAGTGGCTAGGATTGTAGGAGGCAGCGCCGGGGGCGAGGGCGTTCCAACATCTTGAAAGAGAGTGATGGATGTGGCGATTGAGAGCATAGAGTTCATTCTCCTCCATGAACTCTTCAATGTAAAGACCCAGTGCAGTTCCAAACTCTGGGATGTTGAACTGGCGGACTAGACTGCCAAGGCGAAATTGGATTGTTCCTAGGTCATCAAAACGAGCCATCACGGTCTGAAGATGGAACGTTGAGCAAAATTCCATTATGAGTTCGAGATATGTCGGCTCGACAATCTCAAAGAAAAACCCCCAAGGATCGGTGGTGAAGAGGGCCCGAATTGCATCCACGAGTTGGACTTGTTCTAGCACGGCCCAGTCTATACAGCGACCCAGTTCCAAGGGTCGGGCCCATAGAATCTGGAAAAGTTTTTCTTGGGGCTTGACGGGAAACTGCAGGAAAGGGTGACGAATTTTTGCGGTAGGACCCGAGGAAGATGACGACCCCTTCCTTTTCTTCGAAGCAGGGATGGCGGCTTTCTTTCCTCGTGAAAATGACATGGTATACGCTAGAAAGAGGAGAATGTGTGTCAAAAATGGGGTTGGAAGTGGCACACGGGCGTGGTAGGGAGGCCGTGTGGACTTGTAACAGTTAAGGTTAGGGATTTTGGGTAAAGATGATGATGAATAGTGAAAGGTATTTATAGATTTTGAGACACACGACCAGGGAACATGCCCGTGTTCCCCAATTTTTGTCCGTGTGATTCGCGAATTTTGAATTTAGGCACATCTGACATTTGGCCCATGCCCGTGTTCTTTGGGCGTGTGGGTGCACACGGCCATGTCGCACGGCCGTTTCTACCTTCGTTCGCTTCTCCCAAGCCAGTGTATCTAGGCCCACGCCCATGTTAATCTGACAGGTTCACCCATGGTTGCTCGGCCACATTTTCCAGGCACGGGCGTGTCACCTGCCTTTGCTGTTTTGGCAAGTTTGGCCATGGCCGTGTCGCACAGTCGTGGTGATTTATCGTAGCCCGTGCTGGGGAAAATCTTTGCCCTGTTTCCACACGGTCCTTAGCATGCCCGTGTGCTTGACCATGTCTGTGTGGTAAACCTGTAATTAAGAGCTCCATTAGTAAGTTAGGTGTTAAACAGTAAAATTTAAAGAAGCTAATACAGTTAGTGCTCACGTTGCCTCCCGCTTATTTATAGTCTAAGCTCGACTTAGCTCTCCATTGAATGATCTTGGTGGTTCGAGGAGTTTATACTCCTTATTCCTGCTATGTATCTCATCAAAATAAGGTTTTAGGAGGGTATTATTTACCTTAAAAGTGTCGAACTTAGGATGACTTACCTCAACTGTACCAAATGGGAAAATGCTAAGTACCGTAAGAGGAATTTCTTCATTCTATTTGGCAGTGACAATGTGAGGATCTGCGGTATCTAGTAAAACTTTATCTCCAACCTTAAGTTGATTTGGAAAGGTATTGAGCTTGTTCTGGCGTAGTTTTGGTTTATCGTGTGTTCTCGGTTTATGTGTATGCCATTCATCTAGCTCCTCGATTTGTAGCCTTCGTTCTTCATGAATAGGTCCTCTATTATTGCTTGAAAATGGCTCATGTACTTCCTTCAAACTCATTTCCTGCAAAGTAGGTTGCACCATATTGTCAGTTTTAGTAGAATGGTTTAGACAATCACCTTCAATTTTCGATGTGTTGTCAGAATTGCGAGCTTGAAGGGTGATTGTTTCGTCTCCCACACGAAGTGTGATCTCACCTGCCAACATCAATAATCGTTCTAGCAGTTGCTAAAAAGGGCCTTCCTAAAATCAAAGGAGTGTTGCTATCCTCCTCTATGTCTAGAACAACGAAGTCAACGGGAAATATAAATTTATCGATTTTAACTAGCACATTTTCGATAATACCCTTAGGAAATCTTATAGTTTTATCTGCTAATTGAATGCTCATCCTAGTCTATTTGGGTTTCCCAAGACCTAGTTGTTTAAACATTTTGTAAGGCATGACATTAATATCAGCCTCTAAATCAGCTAATGCATTATTAACATCTAAACTACCAATTAAGCAAGGAATTGTAAAACTCCCTAGATCTTTCAATTTGTTGGGTAGTTTGTTCTATAGAATAGCTGAGCAAACTGTGTTTAGCTTCACATGCGAAGCCTCGTCCAACTTTCTCTTATTTGCTAAAAGCTCCTTAAAAATTTCATTGCGTTTGGCATCTGCGATAGAGCTTCAATAAATGGTAAGTTAATATGTAATTTTTCTAAGAGTTTAAGGAATTTACCAAATTGTTCGTCTAGGCGGTCTTTCATTGTCGCATTAGGGTATGGCATAGGAGGATTGTATTCTGTACTTACCGATTTCTGCTCATTGTGGTCTACCTCACCTTTACCTTTGCTTATCTCAGTTTCTTGCCTTGGTTCTGGTTCAGGTGTGACTAACCCTTCCTCATCTTGAATAGTAATCGCGTTGAGTTGACCCCTTGGGTTAGATTCTATGTTGCTTGGCAAGCTACCTTGTGGTCGTTAAGAGATCAACTTGGCAAGCTGTCCAATTTGAGTTTCGAGCCTTTGGATCGATGCTTGTTGATTCTTAAGTGCTATCTCGGTATTCTGAAAATGAGTTTCTGACACCGATTTAAACTTTGAGAGCATCTCTTCAAGGTTCAGCTTCTTTTCCTGTTGGTAAGGTGGTTGTTGGTAGCCTGGAGGTGGCCTCTGATTTCCTTGGCCTCCCTATGAAAAATTTGGGTGGTTCCTCCAACCTGCATTGTAACATCCTGATTTTCGGGTTTTTCGTGATTCTTGATATTTTAAGTAAGTTTCTAAAATTTGGTATGTTATTATGGAATTCATAATTTGGGTATGTAAATGGGCTTATGGAAGGCCCATGAGTTGGCCAAAACCCGGTAGAATTTTTAAATTTTGGACTTAGGAGTTAGGGGTTCTGGCTAGGTACCCTTATATAAAGTTGTGGGTAACATGCATCACAAAAAGAGCTGTAGTAAAGTGGCAAGGGTGACGCCACTAAGTTTCTAAAAAGGTGGCATGTGGAGCATAAGGGAAGACCTGGGATCGATTCCCTGTGTTGGCAAATAAGAGTATTTATTTTTATGTGCAGGAAGGGTAAGTGTTGGAACCTAAGTGGATTCTGTAAGAGGAGAGTTGGATCAAGTCAAATGCATAGATTAAGGAGGGATAAGGGGAGAGATTTTAGGGATTTGATATGGAGTTAGAGTTGGCCGAATAAAGGAAATTGGAGAGGGGATTTTCGGCAGAGGGGTTTAGTTAGGGATTTTCGGCACTTAGGTATTTGTGTGCCATTTTCTCCCTGGAGGATTAGTCTCTTTCTCTCTTTTACTTTTGCAGCCGAATCTACCATCTCTTCTTCCATCTTTTCTTCCTTCTCCTTCTTTCAAACCAACCCACTATTCCCTCCATTCACCCATTGTTTCTTTCCTTTATCTCTACTTCTGCCGAGATACCGCAAAAAGCTAAAATCAGTGAAGATAAGGGGGTGCCGATTCTTTGTGACCAGCAACCTTTTCTTTCTTTTTCAATTGTTGGCGTTCAATTCCTTTACCTTTTAGGCGTACGGATACAAGAGAAGAAAGTGTAATATCCTAAATTAGGGCTTAATCAGAATAGTGGTTTCGTAACCACAAATCCGAGATAGAAATAATTATTTTATAATTATTTTGATGAGTATGATATGATTGCATGATTGTGTGCAAATTTCGTGATGAAATTCTATGCCTAAAGTGTTTAAATTGAAAGTAGGGACTAAATTGAATAAGTTGCAAAATTTGCATTCTAGAAGTTTTTAGTATGAAATTGCATTGAAATATTAATTAGGAGGTCTTAAATAGAAATTTGACCAATTTCTAAGTCTATGGACAAAAATTGGACATGGATGGAATTTTTGGAAAGTTTAGTAGTAAGGGCATTTTGGTCATTTAGTTATTAAAATGAATTAAAAACAAAATTAAAAGCAAATTTTTGTCCATCTTCTTCATTAGGCCGAAATTTCAAGGGTTCTCCATAGTTAGGGTTTGTTTCAAGCTTCCAAGCTCCGTAGTAAGTGATTCCAAGCCCCGTTTTTAATGTTCTTTACGTTTTTGGAATCCCGGTAGCTCGATTAAGCTTATGTTTGCAATAATTCAACCTAGGGTTTATATTTGGAAAAATACCCATAGGTGAAATTTGTGTATTTTGATTTTTTATGATAGAATATGAGGTTTTAAATTATGTTAGACAACTTGTGCTACTCGGTTTTGAGTGAAAACGAGTAAAAGGGCTTAATCGGCAAAAATACCTAATAGTCACAAGTATATGTTAGAGTACGAATTTGATGTTGCCATAGAAGGGAAAATGATCAGCATGTTATAAAACATAAGAATAAGGAATAAAGTTTAATTCCCGAACCTAGGGGCAAAAGTGTAATTTTTCCAAAGTTCATATTAAATGCTATTTTGATGAATGTATGTATTAAATAAGATTTATTTGGTATTATTGATCAAGAGAAACGAGATTCAAGTCGCAATCGAGGAAAAGAAAAGATTGTGGACTAAATTGCAAAATCTTTATATTTTGGTACCAAGGTAAGTTCATGTGTAAATAATGTAGATAAATGTTATTTTTAAGTTATTACTGTTAATTATATGATATGCTGATTTTTAATCGTGAAATATTATGCTTTGTGGTTAATATTGAGTAATATGCAAATTATGTTTACTACTTGATAAATATGAATTACTACCGAGTATCGGTTTCGATATTCCATGGAAGATAGAAAATGTGAGATCGAGGAAAAAAGCCCGCTTGAACCTTAGGAATAGATTAGGATACAAGTGACATGTCACTAGGATGGTTGAGCATCCGAACTCGTTGAGTTGAGTCCGAGTTCACTTATGGATGCGAATGTCCGAACTCGTTGAGTTGAGTCCGAGTTCACTTATGGATGCGAACGCCCGAGCTCGTTGAGTTGAGTCCGAGTTCACTTAGGGGTGGGTTACATGATTTCTTGATTACATATGAGGCACTTATGTGAAAATTATCCGTGTATCTGAGTTGTATTCCGATGTGTTCAACGGGTGAAATTTCTAGTGAAATGGAAGAACACTTAAGATGCAAGCGAAGTTTTGGTAAGTGTTGTGAAATGGACACTTTGGACAGGTATGTTCTTAACCCTCGGGTTGAAAATAGATACAACAACGATAAGGTGGTAAGATGATGAATGATGTTTAGAAATGTGATATATGTTTTGGTGATACCATGCTAAAGTTGTTTGGTATATTTGTATTGTTATGTTACTTGTTATTTACATATGAACTTACTAAGCATTTATGCTTACTCCCTCTTCTTTATTCACTGTAGTTTTGAACAAGCCAGCTCGGGAATCGGGACGGGTCGAAGGTTCGATCACACTATCCAAAGGACTTTCATCTAGGTAAATGGCTTGTAAAACTTAAGTATGGCATGTATAGCAATATACTTATTTTGTGTAAATAATTTTATGATATGGCCATGATTGGTTGAAAAAATGTTTGATATTGATAAGTCATGGTGATGGTTAAATTTAGATCATGTTTGATATCATGGAAGTTTAATAGGTTATCTAGTTCATAACAACTCATGAAAAGATGAAATTTGCCTTAAAATAGAATATTGTTGCAGCAATGACATGAATTTTAAAAAATCACTAAAAATAATATAAATGGAATTAAATAATGTGAAAGTTATGAAATTGAAGCTTAATGAGTCTATTTTCATATGGATTAAAAAGAAACAGGCATATAAATTATACTTTATGAGATATTTGAAACCTTGTGAAACAGGGCCAGAGTGATTTTTGGATCCTCTGTTCTGACTTTAAAAATTAATAATAAATAGTAAAAAAATAATTAGAAGTCATTATTTATATGTACAGATTCCTTGTTGAGTCTAGTTTTAATAGAATCAAACCTCGTAGTCATTGAAATTCTTTATAGAGAGATATCTGATTCGTAATACACAGAGGTCAGAGCAGTCGAACCCTAAAATACGGGAGACTTTAACTAATAAACTGTACTAATTGGCCCAACCAAAAATTCTAGAAAAAAATTTATAAACATATATATGAGTATAGATTTAGGGAAAATTTACAGATCTTGATTTTGATTTTCGTAACTCGAGATATGATTTTTCTTGTAATTGTGATGCTGGTAGCTAGAAAGCTGTGAATGTCGAAACAAATAATTTGAAGTTCTTAATTTGATAAATTATGTTCGGTAACCCCTCAAGCTCGACTCCGGTGATGGTTTCGGGCGTGGGGGCGTTACATTTGGTGGTATCAGAGCAGGTTTAGTCAGTTCTCAGACTACGTGTTGTATGTACAGATTTTGCTACACATGCTATATGTATGAATTGTGATAGTGTGACGACTTCTGACCTTTGTAAATGATTTTTATATAGTAAATGGATCTCGATCCAGCTGTGGCAGATGAAGTAGAGAGTAATGCGCCAGCTCTGGCTGAAGGGCAGAGCCGACTGAAAACCCACCCCCTACTATTGGTCAGGGAGGAGGAGAAAGGGATCGGGAAGCCTTTCTCCAAATGATGAGTGCATGGTACACTGAGTTCATTCGTACGAACCCAAATGTACGACCTCCCCGACCTCTCCTAAATCCTCAACCTATGCCTCCGATGCTCAGGGAGTGGATATGATAAAATTTCACAGAACCCCCGTTGACAGAATTCGTAAACAAGGGGCTGAAGAATTTAGAGCAAATATTGATGATGATGCAGAGAAAGCAGAGTTCTGGCTTGAAAATTCTATCCGGGTATTTGATGAATTATCTTGTACACCTGAAGAATGTTTGAAATGTGCTACATCTTTGTTGAGAGATTCAGCCTATAATTGGTGGAAGACTTTGATTTCGGTGGTACCGAAAGAGAGGGTAACTTGGGAATTCTTTCAAGAAGAGTTTCAGAAGAAATATATTAGTGAAAGATTTATTGATCAGAAATGTAAAGAGTTTCTTGAGCTGAAGCAAGGTAATATGACAGTCTCAGAATATGAAAGAGAGTTTGTTCGATTGAGTAAGTATGCCAGGGAATATGTTCCTACAGAAGCCAAGATGTGCCGACGATTTGAAGACGGGCTTAACAAAGACATGAAGGTATTTGTTGGGATCCTTGAACTAAAAGAAATGGTGGTACTTGTCGATCGAGCTTGCAAGGCTGAAGAATTACTGAAGGAAAAGAAAAAGGTAAAATCTGAAACACGAAATTGGAAGAAAAGACCAATGAGTAATGCACCCTCACAACAAACCGGAAAGTCAAGAAATATGAATCCTCGTTCCCAAGTTTCAGCTGGGCAATCATATGGAAATTTTAAGAAGCAAAATGTGGGTCCTAAATCTCAGACTACTTCTGTGACTAGTGTGGGAAATACGAGATTTGTTAAACCCGAGTGCCAGTGGTGTGGTAGAAATCATTTTGGTCCGTGCAGATCAAATGAATGTTTTCGATATGGTTCTCCAGATCATTTTATTAGAGACTACCCAGAGAGAGCTGAGAAAGAAAATTTTCAGAATGTAAAAGCTAGTGGTGTAGACTCGAGGGGAAGGTATCCGAGAAAAGCTGGAAGTGAAACAAGCAGTAAGAATGTAGCCAGAGATGCAGCAGTTAGGTCTGAAGGAAGAGCTCCGGCTAGAACTTATGCTATTAAAGCATGTGAAGATGCTTCCTCACCCGATGTGATTACCGGTACATTTTCTCTTTATGATACTAATGTTATTGCTTTGATTGATCCCGGTTCTACTTATTCATATGTATGCATGAAACTGGTGTCTAGTATGAATATACTTATTGAGAACACAGAATTTATGATTAGAGTGTCGAATCCACTAGGCAAATGTGTGATAGTTGATAAAATATGCAAGAAATGCCCTTTAATGATTCGGGGTCATTACTTTCCGGCCGACTTGATGTTGTTGCCGTTTGATGAATTTGATGTTATTTTGGGTATGGATTGGTTGACATTGCATGATGCTATAGTAAATTGCAAAGAAAAGGTTATAGAATTAAAATGTGAAAGTGGTGAAATCTTGCGGGTTGAACTAGACAAATCAGAGGCAATATTTAGTATGATTTCTTCGATGTCGGCTCAGAGATATTTGAGAAAAGGTTATGAAGCTTACTTGGCGTATGTAATTAATACAAAAAAAGTTGAAAAGAAAGTTGAATCAGTGCCGGTTGTGTGTGAATTTGCGGATGTATTTCCAGAAGAATTGTCGGGTTTGCCTCCAGTCAGGGAAGTAGAATTTGGTATAGATTTGATACCGGGAATAGCTCCGATCTCGATTGCTCCATATAGAATGGAACGAACAGAGTTGAAAGAATTAAAGTCACAGTTGCAAGAGTTGACTGATAAAGGCTTTGTCAGACCAAGTTTTTCACCTTGGGGTGCTCCCGTGTTATTTGTGAAAAAGAAGGATGGTTCTATGAGATTATGTGCTGATTATCGGCAGTTAAACAAGGTGATAATCAAAAACAAGTATCCATTGCTGAGAATTGATGATTTTTTTGATCAGCTAAAAGGAGCGACATGGTTTTCAAAGATTGACTTGAGATCTGGGTATTATCAGCTGCGAGTGAAAGAGTCTAATGTGCCTAAAACTGCTTTTAGAACAAGGTATGGTCATTATGAATTTTTAGTTATGCCATTCGGGTTGACAAATGCTCCTGCTGTGTTTATGGACTTAATGAATCGCATATTTCGGCCATACCTGGACAGATTTGTTGTGGTGTTTATAGATGATATTTTAATTTATTCAAAAGATGAGACAGAGCATGCTGAGCATTTGAGGATAGTTTTGCAAACTTTGAGAGATAAGCAGCTGTATGCTAAGTTTAGTAAAAGTGAATTTTGGCTCCGGGAAGTTGGATTTTTGGGTCATATTGTTTCAGGTGATGGTATACGAGTTGATCCTAGTAAAATTTCAGCCATTGTTGATTGGAAACCACCAAAAAATGTAACTGAAGTTAGGAGTTTCTTAGGGCTAGCTGGGTATTATAGGCGGTTTGTAAATGGATTTTCTATAATTGCTGCTCCTATGACTAGACTACTCCGAAAGGATGTTAAATTTGAATGGACGGAAGAATGTCAACAGAGTTTCGAAGAATTGAAAACGTTATTAACTGAAGCACCAGTGTTGATACAACCCGAATCAGGTAAAGAATTTGTGGTGTATAGTGATGCTTCTCTAAATGGTTTGGGGTGTGTACTCATGCAAGAAGGAAAAATGGTGGCTTATGCTTCAAGGCAGTTAAAACCTCATGAGAGGAATTATCCTACTCACGATTTGGAATTGGCTGCAGTGGTGTTTGCTTTGAAGATTTGGCGACATTATTTGTATGGTGAAAAGTGCCGAGTATATACCGATCACAAAAGTCTTAAATACTTCATGTCACAAAAGACTTGAATTTGAGACAGCGAAGATGGTTAGAGTTATTGAAAGATTACGAGCTTGTTATTGATTATCATCCGGGAAAAGCGAATGTGGTTGCCGATGCTTTAAGCAGAAAGTTGTTGTTTGCTTTGAGAGTTATGAACACTCAGTTGAAAATGTTAGATGACGGTTCGATTCTAGCAGAGTTAAGAGCAAGACCGATGTTTTTACAAGAGATTTTTGAAGCTCAAAAAAATGATCAAGATTTGCTAGCTAAGAGAAAACAGTGTGAAGCTGATATGGGATCAGATTTTAGAATCAGTTTTGATGGTTGTTTGATGTTTAAAAATCAGATTTGTGTACCAAAAAATGATGAGTTGATTCAAAAGATTTTGCATGAAGCACATAATGGTTGTTTGGCGGTTCATCCGGGCAGTACGAAGATGTATAATGACTTAAAGAAAATGAACTGGTGGAGTGGAATGAAAAAAGATATTTCTGAGTTTATATCAAAGTGCTTAGTTTGTCAACAAGTGAAAGCTGAACACCAAGTACCTTCGGGATTACTTCAGCCTATTATGGTTCCTGAATGGAAATGGGATCGGATTACTATGGATTTTATATCAGGGTTGCCATTAACTCTAGGGAAGAAAAATGCCATCTGGGCAATAGTTGACAGACTAACTAAATCGGCTCATTTTATTCCGGTAAGTACAGATTATTCTCTTAATAAGTTGGCTGAATTGTATATCCGAGAGATTGTTAGATTCATGGGATACCTTTGTCAATCATTTTGGATAGAGATTCGAGGTTTACCTCACGATTTTGGCAAAAGTTGCAAAAGGCGTTAGGTACAAAGTTAAATTTCAGCACTGTCTTTCATCCACAAACTGATGGACAATTAGAGAGAGTAATTCAGATTCTTGAAGACATGCTCAGATGTTGCGTATTGGAATTTCACGATAGTTGGGTAAGGTACTTACCATTGGTAGAATTTGCTTATAATAATAGTTATCAGACGAGTTTGAAGATGGCACCTTATGAAGCATTATATGGTCGTAAATGTCGGACGCCATTGTATTGGACTGAACTCAAGGAAAATCAGATTTATGGAGTTGATTTAATAAAAGAAACCGAAGAAAATGTGAAAGTGATTTGAGATTGTTTGAAAGCTGCTTCAGATAGACAGAAATCTTATGCGGATTTGAAACGAAAAGAAATGGAGTTTCAAGTTGGTGATAAGGTATTTTTGAAAGTGTCTCCATGGAAGAAAGTCCTTAGATTTGGACGAAAGGGCAAGTTAAGTCCGCGTTTTATTGGACCGTATCAAATAATTGAAAATGTTGGACCGGTAGCATATCGGCTAGCGCTACCACCTGAATTAGAGAAGATTCATGATGTGTTTCACGTATCTATGTTACGTCGGTATCGTTCGGATCCTTCACATATAATTTCATCGACAGAAGTTGAACTACGACCGAATATGACTTATGAAGAAGAACCGATTAAGATTTTAGCTCAAGAAGTCAAACAACTAAGAAATAAAAGTGTTGCACTTGTGAAAGTGTTGTGGCAAAAGCATGGGGTAGAAGAGACTACATGGGAACCTGAAGAAACTATGAAAAACCAATACCCACACCTGTTTACCAGTAAGATTTTAGAGGACGAAAATCCTTAAAAGGGGGGAGAGTTGTAATATCCTGAATTAGGGCTTAATCGGAATAGTGGTTTCGTAACCGCAAATCCGAGATAGAAATAAATATTTTATAATTATTTTGATGAATATGATATGATTGCATGATTGTGTGAAAATTTCGTGATGAAATTCTATGCCTAAAGTGTTTAAATTGAAAGTAGGGACTAAATCGAATAAGTTGCAAAATTTGCATTCTAGAAGTTTTTAGTATGAAATTGCATTGAAATATTAATTAGGAGGTCTTAAATAGCAATTTGACCAATTTCTAAGTCTATGGACAAAAATTGGACATGGATGGAATTTTTGGAAAGTTTAGTAGTAAGGGCATTTTGGTCATTTAGTTATTAAAATGAATTAAAAACAAAATTAAAAGCCAATTTTTGTCCATCTTCTTCATTAGGCCGAAATTTCAAGGGTTCTCCATAGTTAGGGTTTGTTTCAAGCTTCCAAGCTCCATAGTAAGTGATTCCAAGCCCCGTTTTTAATGTTCTTTACGTTTTTGGAATCCCGGTAGCTCGATTAAGCTTATGTTTGCAATAATTCAACCTAGGGTTTATATTTGGAAAAATACCCATAGGTGAAATTTGTGTATTTTGATGTTTTATGATAGAATATGAGGTTTTAAATTATGTTAGACAACTTGTGCTACTCGGTTTTGAGTGAAAACGAGTAAAAGGGCTTAATCGGCAAAAATACCTAATAGTCACAAGTATATGTTAGAGTACGAATTTGATGTTGCCATAGAAGGGAAAATGATCAGCATGTTATAAAACATAAGAATAAGGAATAAAGTTTAATTCCCGAGCCTAGGGGCAAAAGTGTAATTTTTCCAAAGTTCATATTAAATGCTATTTTGATGAATGTATGTATTGAATAAGATTTATTTGGTATTATTGATCAAGAGAAACGAGATTCAAGTCGCAATCGAGGAAAAGAAAAGATTGTGGACTAAATTTCAAAATCTTTATATTTTGGCACCAAGGTAAGTTCATGTATAAATAATGTAGATAAATGTTATTTTTAAGTTATTAATGTTAATTATATGATATGCTGATTTTTAATCGTGAAATATTATGATTTGTGGTTAATATTGAGTAATATGCAAATTATGTTTACTACTTGATAAATATGAATTGCTACCAAATATGGGTTCCGATATTCCATGGAAGACGGCAAATGTGAGATCGAGGGAAAAAGCCCATTTGAACCTTAGGAATAGTTTAGGATACAAGTGACATGTCACTAGGATGGTTGGGCATCCGAACTCGTTGAGTTGAGTCCGAGTTCACTTATGGATGCTAATGTCCGAACTCGTTGAGTTGAGTCCGAGTTCGTGAAATGTAACTAGGCATCCGAACTCGTTGAGTTGAGTCCGAGTTCACTTATGGATGCGAACGCTCGAGGTCGTTGAGTTGAGTCTGAGTTCACTTAGGGGCGGGTTACATGATTTCTTGATTACATATGAGGCACTTATGTGTAAATTATCCGTGTATCCGAGTTGTATTCCGATGTGTTCAACGGGTGAAATTTCTAGTGAAATGGAAGAACACTTAAGATGCAAGCGAAGTTTTGGTAAGTGTTGTGAAATGGACACTTTGGACAGGTATGTTCTTAACCCTTGGGTTGAAAATAGATAAAACAACGATAAGGTGGTAAGATGATGAATGATGTTTAGAAATGTGATATATGTTTTGGTGATACCATGCTAAAGTTGTTTGGTATATTTGTATTGTTATGTTACTTGTTATTTACATATGAACTTACTAAGCATTTATACTTACTCCCTCCTCTTTATTTACTGTAGTTTTGAACAAGCCAGCTCGGGAATCGGGATGGGTCGAAGGATCGATCACATTTTCCAAAGGACTTTCATCTGGGTAAATGGCTTGTAAAACTTAAGTATGTCATGTATAGTAATATACTTATTTTGTGTAAATAATTTTATGATATGGCCATGATTGGTTGAGAAAATGTTTGATATTGATAAGTCATGGTGATGGTTAAATTTAGATCATGTTTGATATCATGGAAGTTTAATAGGTTATCTAGTTCATAACAACTCATGAAAAGATGAAATTTGCCTTAAAACAGAATATTGTTGCAGCAATGACATGAATTTTAAAAATCACTAAAAATAGTATAAATGGAATTAAATGATGTGCAAGTTATGAAATTGAAGCTTAATGAGTCTATTTTCATATGGATTAAAAAGAAACAGGCATATAAATTATACTTTATGAGATATTTGAAACCTTGTGAAACAGGGCCAGAGTGATTTCTGGATCCTCTGTTCTGACTTTAAAAATTCATAATAAATTGTACAAAATTAATTATAAGTCATTATTTATATTTACAGATTCCTTGTTGAGTCTAGTTTTAATAGAAACAAACCTTGTTGTCATTGAAATTCTGTATAGAGGGATATCTGATTTGTAATACACAGAGGTCAGAGCAGTCAAACCCTGAAACAGGGGAGACTTTAACTAATAAACTGTACTAATTGGCCCAACCAAAAATTCTAGAAAAAAATTTGTAAATATATATGAGTCTAGATTTAGGGAAAATTTACGGATCTTTATTTTGAGTTTCGTAACTTGAGATATGATTTTTCTTGTAACTGTGATGCGGGTAGCTAGAAAGCTGTGAATGTAGAAACAAATAATTTGAAGTTCTTAATTTGATAAATTATGTTCGGTAACCCCTCAAGCTCAACTCCGGCGAGGGTTTCGGGCGTGGGGGCGTTACAGAAAGACTGTGGTAAGTGCTCGAACTCTAAACGATTCCTAGAGTAATTTTTGGCCAAAAGCCGAAACCCCTCTAGTTTAGGGAGGTGACTGAATATAGGTATAGGCCTTATGGGGTCTTCTTTTAATATTTTTGTGGTTTATTTAGTGGAGGAGCAGCAAGGTGTAGTGTCGACTTGTAGTAGCTTGGATCACCGGAGTGGCTAGACCTAGTCATCAATCGCGGCAAGGTAAGATTCCTAAGGCTATTATGGATGGTGGCCGAATGTGTAAGTATTAATATTAGATGATTTTTGGTTTGTGTAACACCCCGTACCTGAGACCGTTGCCAGAGTCGGACATGAGGGGTTCACAGACTAAATTCGCTTACGATCGCGGTCCATTTTAAAAATTTCCAGGCAGTTGGCTAACTGCATCACTGTCACCTTAAAAATCATATCTTGAGTTTCACAACTCGAAAGTCAGTTTCGTGATTTTTCCCTGAAACTAGACTCATATTCCCATCTACATATTTTTTTCTATAATTTTTGGTCGGACCAATTAGTACAGTTTATTAGTCAAAGTATCCCATGTTACAGGGATTGAGTACACTGACCTTTGTGCATTACGACTAGGATATCTCCCTGCACAGAGCTTCAATACTGATGCCGTTTGTTTCTATAGAAACTAGACTCAGAGAGGAATCTATACATATATGGAATGACTCCTAATTATCTCTGGTTAATTTATAATGAATTTCCAAAGTCGGAACAGGGAATCCAGAAACTGTTCTGGCCCTGTCTCACGAGAACCTGAATATCTCTTAACATACTGTCCATATTATCGTTTCGTTACTTTCCTATGAAAATAGATTCATCAAGGTTCGTTTAAATAATTTATTCACTATTTAATTTCATTCCTGCTATTTTTAGTGATTTTCCAAATCTACATAACTGCTGCTGTCAGCATCTGCCTTTAAGGTAGACTTTACCTATTTCATAGTTTCCATGATTCAACTAGCCCTTTTAGCATAAATAGTACAAATTATGATAGTGATTAACCATTCCCATGGCCAATCCTTGTTAAGCATATCCACACCTCTCAATAAACATATCCATACCAAATGATTATAACATTATGCTCAAACATATATAAGCCATTTTCACATGGCTATCCAAAATTATACAAATCCAAAGGGTCCATGACCCACAACAAAAAGGGTAGTCCTATACATGCCATTTCGAAGTTCAACCAAAATTGTACCAAAAGGGGGCTTTGATAGTGTGGGCGACTTCGACTTCAAAATCCCGAGTCCGATAGCTGAAGAACCAAAATCTATAAAACAGAGAATCAAATAAACGGAGTAAGCAATTTATGCTTAGTAAGTTTTGAGCAAGGGATTCCAGCACAACAAAAGTATAGCATTCATATAGCTAAACGGATAATTTCATATGCACAAATTTTCGATATCATACTTACTTCACATTACCAACCCTTATGTTCATACACAAAAGATCAACTTAGCCAAAGGCCGGTAGCTCATTTATCAATTGAGCGAATACTTATTTGTAAGGGCTCAACTAATTCAAAGCACATACGAAACATACCTCAATGTTGGGATGTTACAAGCGTATTAACTGAAATTTTTACAGCAAGATCATTCATTCCCAAATCACGTACCTTCGGAATTTAACCGGATATAGCTACTCGTTCAAATGCCTTCGGGACATAGCCCGGTTATAGTAACTCACACAAATGCCTTCGGGACTTAGCCCGGTTATAGTAACTCGCACAAATGCCTTCGGGACTTAACCCGGATTTAGTAACTCGCACCAATGCCTTCGGGCTTAGCCCGGAATTAGTAACTCGCACAAATGCCTTCGGATCTTAGTCCGGATATGGTCACTTAGCACAAAGCCTTCGGGACTTAGCCCAGACATCATTCAAATAACCATGCACATTTAACAATAAATCATGGCACATTCGTATTTCATTTTCGTTAGCAAAACTCAAACACAAGACACTTATCATTCTTGCAATTTCGGCTCAATAGCCACACACAAAGAGCATGATTTTGATTTGCTTAAAACATGATCTAATCAAATCATAATTTAAGCTCTATTACTCAAGAACTTACCTCGGATGTTGTCGAACGATTCCGATGGCTATTCGACCACTTTTTCCTTCCCTTTATCGGATTTAGTTCCCCTTTGCTCTTGAGCTTAATTAAACAAATAAATTGATTTAATCATTTGAGCATCGAAAAGAGGAACACAAGGCACTTAGCCCATATTTATACATTAGACATTAAAGTCACATACATGTGAAATCATGCATCAACTCAACATATTAACCCACACTCCCTTTTAGCCGATTGTCCTAACCAAGATATAGGCATCAATATGCTTGCCTCTAACCGAATGCATGCAGCACAAATCTTCTCATGTGGCCGAGTATGCATGTATATGTTGAGGCCAATTATATGCTTAATACTTCCCACAAGTATGGTTACTTGTATTGGTTATATACCGTTTCGTTTCAAATTCAAAACTCGGCTAATACGCATGTATACACTAGAAATCAAATACTAACAATTTTGCATGTTATCTTACTACCATTTCACTTCTACTTTCTACCATGGCCGAATGCATCAAGACACCATTTACCCTTGCAAGGCATAAATTTCATCATCAAAACTAACAAGCTTATAATCCCATGACCGAAACTTCTAACAACACCAATTAAAATACTTCATGGGTTTGAGGTAAAACCAAGAAAGAAACTCATGAATATCGAGATATAAGCACTAACATTGTTCATCTAGATTTAGCATGACACAACATCCATCACCCTTGTATTTACCATAGCCGAAAACCTTACTCATTCCAAAAATTCAAATCTCAACTTGGTCACAAAAATAACTTGGTATCTCACCAACACAACATCAACACCAAGCAAGAATGATGCATCCATGGCCGAGTGTCATTTCCATCACATAGCAAGATTTAGACCATGGGCTAGGTAGAACTCAAGCTAACAACTAAAACATGCATGCATCTCATGGAACATCATCAAACATACCTTAGCCTAGTTACATGCATGGCCGAACCTCTTCAACATTTCTTCCTCCTTCCTCCTTAAAATTTTCGGCCAAGGATGAACCAAAGGATGAACACTTTTTTTTTTGTTTTTCTTTCTAGTTTCGGCAAAATGGGGGAACAACCACACACTTTTTTTTTGTTTTCATCATATTCCCTTTCATTATTTTATTCCCATGCTCCTTATTTTATCATACTTCCCATGAAACACTAACTCAACATGTTTATGACATGTTCTTGCCCATCACACTTGGTCTACCATACTTGTCATGGCCGGCCACTACTAATTAGGGGGGGAAATTGACATGCAAGTCCCCCCTTTTTATTTCATGCACTAATAGATCCTTATGCTTTGACCTATCACATTTCAAAATTTTCTCACATAAGTCCTATTTACTAAAATTCACCTACAATTAAACAAAATTCAAATATGAAATTTTCACACATGCATATATACATATAATAAGCATCAAATATGACAGCTAATTATTTTTATAACTCGGTTTAGCGGTCCCGAAACCACTTCCCGACTAGGGTCAATTTTGGGCTGTCACAGTTTGGTTCAATTATGGGAAGCTGATTATTAACGATGGATATAGGAGAAATCGTGTAGGAGATCTCGTCGAGGAATATCGCCAAACAGGTGTGTAACAAACCCTTTTTCATAGCTTAAAGCGATAAAAGCCGAAAAGCTGAAATGCCGAAATTCTGGCATTTCGAGGACTTGTGAGCAAGCGAACGCTCATTAGTTAGTTAGATTCGTTGAGATGATGATCAGGAACATTGGAAACGGTAAGATCGTGATTTTTGGCATTCACGGTAAGTTGGGCCTCGAGGGACTGCAATAGGGCCCAATAGGCTTTCGGACCCATTTGGGAAAAATTGGTAGAAAACGAAAATCTGTTAAATTGCATGTTAAGACTGTTAATACTGTTATGGATATGGGCTAAATGGGCCTAGATGACAAAATTGGCTAAGTAGGGCCCATTAGGGGTTTTAGGCCCAATAACTCGGTTTCGCTAACAGTGGGCCAGAAACGCTGTTTAAACAAATGAATAGTTAGTAATTGATGATGAACATGGAAAAATCCCTAAATTTTGGTAAAATTAAGATATTACCCTTATAATATGAAAAAGACCGTTTTTGCCCCTAAGTAAAAATGACCATTATACCCCTAGGGTTTATGTATGAAGTTAATACATGGGATTTTGATAAACATGGTATGTATGATATGCACATGACATGTATGATATGCACATGATATGTATGATATGCACATGATCTAATCACAAATGCATTGGGTTGGGGTTTTTATATGAATGGAGGAAGTGAAAAAGGGCTTATGCCCCAGTTATTAAAGGGCTTATGCCCCAGTTATTAAAAGGGTTTTTTCCCCAGTTATTAAAAGAGGCTAGGCCTCTAGTTATATGATAAAGCAGCTATGCTGCCAGTGGAGAGTTATGGCGGGGTGGGTCGAGTTAATCTCCACATGGTGTGTTGGTTGGTACGGGTGGAGAGTAGCGGATGGTGGGTTGAGTAGTCTCCCCAAATGGGCTTGCATTCTCTCATTGACATTACATGTGATATTGAAATGGGACTATGGGCCATACCGTTTACAGTAAAAGCTTCGGCCCAGTAATATGAAATATGAAAAGGGCTATGGCCCAGTACATGTTGAGATTGGATTTGGGCTTAGGCCTAACAGGCTGTTATTGTTTTGGGCTCTGAAAGGGGCTTGTTGCACACTGAGTTTCCAAACTCACCCCCCTTTCCTTAACCTTGCAGGTGAGCCTTGATGTGGGGACTTGGGTCGGAGGGGATTTAGAGTAGCCACGGTGATCGCCTTTGGAATTTTAAATAAGCGTTGGTTTTCATTAAATTTCCTTTAATTATTATTTATTTTTGGGTTGTAATAAGACCATTTTAACTTTCCTTTTATTTCTTTTCGGGATTATTTCAATTTTAATAACTTTAAACCTGGTTGATAATTATTCAAATGGGCTAGACTTAGAACGTGTTTTCAAAATGATACTTGTTTTCAAAATAGCTCAACGCCACGATTAATCGATTTATCAAAGACGTCCTCTTAAACAAATTTAAACTTGATATAACAAAGTGTGGCTTTGGTTGTGGGCATGTCTAGGATTGGATCCAATTAAAGAGCTTGGTACTTAAGCAGCCTTCATGGCTCACCTCCTCTGTCTCGGATACCTACCTGGTGCTCAGCTTCCATACACTTTGTTAACTCAACAAAATATATGGTTTTTAAAACACTAAGACGGAACGTGGGTTTTCAACTCCAATGTGGCACGTCTGATTCGGCCATAATGTTTGGGCCGGGTTCGGGGTGTTACATGCATTGTAAGTATTACTGTATGGGTTATTTTGGGATCTAGAGTTATTGTTACCTATATATTGGACTTGTTTCTCCTCGATGCTAGGGTTGAAGGGTTGATATTATGTACATGCTCCTCCTCCATTCAAATCGCACCTCATCACTGGATGTACCTGAGTAGAACCACACAAACTGCCAATCTTTTTATTTAAGAGTTTTACTTGGTTAGATAGCATAGTAACCGCGTTGAAGTTGAAAACACCAGCTGCTTTCGTCGGCTTTGTTCGTATAACTTGCCACTGATAGTTATTCAGTGACATCTCCTCAATAAATTTGTAAGCCGCCTTAGGTGTCTTATTATCGATAGTTCCTCCAGCGGCTGCATCAATCATCTACCAAGTTGAAGGATTCAAGCCATTATGGAACGTTTGAACCTGTAGCCAAAGCGGTAACCCATGGTGAGGGCACCTTCTCAAAAGGTCTTTTTATATCTCCCATGCATCGTAGAGTGTTTCTAAATCCATCTGCACAAAAGAAGAGATATCATTACGTAATTTGGTTGTTTTAGCCGGTGGAAAATATTTTAATAAAATTTTTTGGTCATTTGTTCCCAAGTAGTGATTCACCCTCATGGTAACGAGTTCAACCATTATTTAGCTTTATTTCTTAACGAAAAGAGAAACAACCGAAGGCGAATGGTGTCATCAGAAACGCCATTAATTTTAAAGGTATCGCACAATTCTAGGAAATTTGCCAAGTGAGCATTGGGATCATCGTCCTGCAAACCATCAAACTGAACAAACTGTTGTATCATTTGAATTGTGTTAGGTTTCAGTTAAAAATTATTTGCAGCAATAGCAGGTCTAACTATACTTGACTCAGTTCCTATTGAATTAGGTTTAGCATAATCATACATAGTGCACGGAGCAGGATTTTGATTAATAGCAGTTGCAGGAGGTAGCGAATTTTCTTGGTTTTCAGCCATCTCCTCGGTTGTGGTTTGAATATCGTCCTCTTGCTCGTTCTCTGTATATCTTAAGCTTCGTCTTGTCTCTCTTTGGTTTCTGCGAATTGTGCAGTCGATCTCACTGTCAAATAGTAATGGTCCTGACGGGTTTCTTCTAGTCATAAACTATAAGAACCTACCAGAAAAAGGGAAAAAGAAGAATCAGTAATAAAAATTAGAATAAAATTTAAATTGCAGTAAAAGTAAATGGCTAAAGTAATAAAAATCGAGTGTTCCTAATATCCTAGTTCCCTGGCAACGATGCCAAAAACTTGATATGTGATATTCGTGACAGGTTTTAAATATTTATAATGAATCGTTCTTGAAACTAGCTATTATCACGATGAAGGCAAGTGTACCTATCAGACAGTAGTATAGCTTTAGCAAGACCAGATTGTCGAACCCAAAAGAACTAAAAGTACTAGTAATATCTGTCTTTTTCTTATCTAGCCTAAGAATAATGGGGTTTGTTTTAACTAACTAATTAACTAAACTAAGAATTCACAGAAAATAGAATTGAGGAATTACTTTTGGAAAACTCAATTGATTGAGACAATACTTAAGGAAAAATCCACCTAGACTTCACTTGTTATTTGACTCTGAATAAGACGATTTATTCATTTGACTTGATACATAGAAATCCCTAAGTTATATTATTATCTCTCTCGAGACTAACAACATCTAACCCTCAGTTGAATAATTGAAATCTCTTTCTAATTAACTCCCTAAGGTTGCATTAACTCGATCTATGGATCCCCTTATTAGGTTTCACCCTAATCCAAAAATATCTTGTCACCTTATCTCTAGGCTCGCAACCAACTCTGCTTAATTATGACAAATTTGCTCTTAGACAGGGTCTATTCGTCCTCTGAATAAGAGCTTAACTTGAATCAATATCTTGGAATATCAAAACAAGAATTAAGAACACATAAGTAAGAACAAGTCAAATATTTATCATACAATTCAAATAATAATAACAAGATCTGTCTTAGGTTTCATTCCCCTTAGGTATTTAGGGGGTTTAGTTCATACTTATGGAAGAAAACATCTCAAAAGCATAAAGATAACAAAACATAAGAAAACCCAAAACTCCTGAAGGAACTTGGAGGGAGATCTTCAATCTTGATGATGAATCCGGGTTTTGAGATGGATCAATCAGCTTTCCTTGAGCAGTTCCCTACTTCCTCCTCTGTGTGTTTTTTTCCTCCTCCTCTAGGGTGTATTTATAGGCTTTAGAATGCCTAAGAACCCTCAAAATTGACCATTTCCGAATTGGATTAAACTTGGGCTCGGTAGGAACAAGCCCGTGTGACACGCCCATGTGCGATTACTTAAGGCCGTGGTCAAGCCTGTTAAATAGGCACAGACATGTGGTCACCCATGTGATTCGTGCTTCAATTCTACTAAATTGACACGGCCGTGTGGTCTGCCCGTGTAAGGACATCCAGGCCATGTTGATTTCATATGTTGGCCCATTTTCTCCGTTTTAGGCCCATTTCTTGTTCCTTTCACTCTCTTATGCTCACCTCAGTATAAAACATGAAATTAAGGCATTAGGAGCATCGAACTTACCAATTTTAAGGAAAATCGTCCATAAAGTGTGCTAAGCATGGGATAGAAATATGTATAAATTACGATTTATCAGCATGGTACTCGGAGTTCGTTCATACAAATCCGAACACTCCACCTCCCCCACCTCCTCCAATTCCTCAGCCTGGCCCTATGGCTCCTCATAGAGTAGACATGATTAGGAGGGAGAAACCTCCAGTAGACAGAATCTGTAAGCATGAGGCCGAGGAATCTTGAGCAAACATTGATGATGACCAGGAGAGAGTAGAGTTTTGGTTGGGAAATACCATTAGGGTATTTGATGAGCTATCATGCACCCCCAAGGAGTGCATGAAGTGTGTCATGTCACTACTGTGAAATTTAGCTTACCAGTGGTGGAATATTCTCGTGTCCGTTGTACCGAGGGAGAGAGTAACTTGGGGATTCTTCTAGGAAGAATTCCAAAAGAAGTACATTAGCCAATGGTTTATCGATCAAAAGAAAAAGGAATTTCTCGAACTGAAGCAAGGTTGTATGAAAGTGACAGAGTATGAGCGCAAATTTGTTAGGCTCAGCAAATATGCGCGGGAGTGCATATCCACAGAAGCCACGATGTGTAAAAGGTTTAAAGATGGACTGAATGAAGACATCAGACTATTGGTTGGCATCTTAGAGTTAAGAGAATTTATGGTACTTGTTGAGAGAGCTTGCAAGGCTGAAGAATTGGCCAAGGAAAAGAGAAGAGCATACATTGAGTCCCATGACTCAAAGAAGAGGCAGATGGGGAAGTCACATCAAAACTTATCCAAGAGATCAAGAGAGTTTCCTACTCGATCAAGCGCGTCAGTGGGGTCTTTGAGCAAGATTAAGAATAAGCAGTATAAAGTGACTAAAGCCCAAACCACTTTCATCGCGAGTGTTGGTAGTGCTCGCCCAGAGTGTCCATAGTTCGAAAGAAATCATTTTGGTGAATGCCGAGGAAGTGAAAGAGGCTATTTCAAATGTGGGTCACTTGACCATTTTATCTGTAGTTGTCCCGAGATAGGCAAGAAAAATAGAGATTAAGTTATGAGATCGGGTAATGCTCCTTCGAGGGGTAGACCATAGAAGAACTCAAGAAGTGGGGCTAGCATTAGAGGTGCACCCAGAGATCTTGCTGTGAGGTCTGACGGTAGAGCACCTATGAGGACTTATGCCATACGTGCCTGAGAGGAATTAGAGTCTCCCGATGTGATTACGGGTACCTTTTCCATCCATGATATATCTGTCGTTGTTTTGATTGACCCAGGGTCTACCCATTCTTATATTTGTGTGAAATTGATACCTTGTATGAACATGCTATTCGAGTTCACTAAATTTGTAGTAAAAGTGTCCAACCTGTTAGACACCCATTAGACAAACATGTGTTAGTTGACCAAGTGTGTAGAACTTTTCCTTTGACAATTAGAGGTCATTGTTTTCTGGCTAACTTAATGTTATTGTTGTTTAATGAATTTGATGTAATCCTTGGGATGGATTGGTTAACTTCTCAAGGTGTTGTAATGGACTGTGGATGAAAAGTTATCGAGTTGAAATGTGGGAGCGGGGATGTTCTTCGGGTTGAAACGGGTGAATTAGACAATTCGCCTGTAGTGATATTGTCCATGTTGGTAATGAGATATTTGAGAAAAGGGTATGAAGCTTACCTCACTTTTGTATTGAATACTCAAGCATCTGAACTGAATATCGAGTCAGTACCAGTGGTATGTCAGTTAACAGATGTGTTTCCAGAGGAATTACCCAGATTGCCTCCAGTGAGGGAAGTTGAATTTGAAATTGAGTTAGCCCCTGGTACGGCACCCATCTCGATTACTCCGTATAAGATGGCTCTAACGGAGTTAAAGGAGTTGAAAGTTTAGCTACAAGAGTTAACGGATAAAGATTTTACGAGACTGAGTTATTCTCCATGGGGTGCTCTGGTACTTTTTGTGAAAAAGAAAGACCGGTCAATGAGGTTAGGTATAGACTACAGACAATTTTACAAGGTGACTGTAAAGAACAAGTATCCCTTGCCAAGGATAGATGATTTGTTTGACCAATTGGAAGGAGCCACCATGTTTTACAAGATAAACTTAAGGTCTGGTTATTACTAGCTCAGAGTAAAAGAGCAAGATATACCGAAAACCGAGTTGAGTTCCTTGTTATGCCCTTTGGTTTAACGAATGCACCTACAGCGTTTATGGAATTGATGAACCGTATTTTTCGATCGTATTTGGATAAGTTTGTAGTGGTCTTTATCGATGATATATTGATTTATTCTCAAGATGCGAGTGAACACGTGGAGCATTTGAGAACTGTTTTGCAGACATTGAGGGATAAGCAGCTGTATGCCAAGTTTAGTAAAAGTGAGTTTTGGCTTTGAAAGGTCAGATTCTTAGGACACATTGTGTCGGGTGACGGAATTAGAGTTGACCCAAGTAAGATCTCACCTATTGTAGAGTGGAAACCGCTGAGAAATATGTCAAAGATTAGAAGCTTTCTGGGCTTAGCTGGGTACTACAGATGATTTGTTAAAGAGTTCTCGATGATAGCTACTCTTGTGATGAGACTGCTACAAAAAGAGGTCAAGTTCGACTGGATGATAAATGCCAACAGAGCTTTGAGACTTAAAGACCTTGTTGACTGAGGCCCCAGTTTTAGTGTAACTGAAATCGGGAAAAGAGTTTGTGCTATATAGCGACGCCTTCTTGAATGGATTGGGGTGCGTACTCATGCAAGAAGGTAAGGTCATAGCTTACGCTTTGAGACAGCTGAAGCCACATGAGAAAAACTCCCCGATGCACAATTTAGAGTTGGCAGCCATCGTGTTCGCGTTAAAAATTTGGAGACACCATTTGTATGGCGAGAAATGCCGAGTGTTCACCAACCATAAAAGCCTCAAGTATTTGATGACTCAAAAGGAGTTGAACCTACGACAACCATAAAAGCCTAGTGTTCACCAACCATAAAAGCCTCAAGTATTTGATGACTCAAAAGGAGTTAAACCTACGACAACGGAGATGGTGGGAGTGGATAAAATACTACGAGTTGATAATCGACTACCACCCAGGAAAGGGGAATGTAGTTGTCGATACGCTGAGTAGAAAGTCATTATTCGCCTTGAGGGCCATGAACACTCAGTTTTCTGTGGCCAATGATGGTTCGGTTCTAGCAAAACTGAGAGCTAGACTGATGTGCCTTCAAGAGATCTATGAAGCTCAGAAGGGTGATAAGGAATTGCAAGCCATGATGACTCAGAACAAGACAGATTATGAATCAGACTTTCGAATTGGTACCGATAGGTGTATAATGTTCAAAGATAGGGTTTGTGTACCCAATGACAATGAACTTATTCACAAGAGCTACATAGTGGCTGCTTGTCTGTCCTTCCGGGTAGTGTGAAAATGTATAATGACCTGAAGAAAATGTACTAGTGGTCGGGAATGAAAATAGACATTTTGGAGTTTGATTCTGAATGTCTAGTTTGTCAGCAAGTGAAGGCCGAACACTAAGTACCTTCGGGTTTACTTCAACCTGTGATGGTTCCCAAATGAAAATGGGACCGTGTAACCATGGATTTTGTATCAGGGTTGCCTTAGACGCCAAGGAAAAAGGATTCTGTTTGGGTTGTTGTTGATAGGCTTACCAAGTCGGCACATTTTATACAGGTGCGTACCGATTATCCCCTTAAGAAATTGGCTCAATTGTATATTTTCGAGATCGTGGGACTTCATGGAGTACCCTTGTGGATTATTTCAAATAGAGACCCGAGGTTATTTCAAATAGAGACCCGAGGTTTACCTCACGGTTTTGGAAGAAGTTACAAGAGGCATTGGGAACGAAACTGAATTTTAGCACTTTATTTCACCCGTAAACCGATGGTCAGTCATAAAGAGTGATTCAGATCTTAGAAGACATGTTGCAATGTTGTGTTCTCGAGTTTCAAGATAGTTGGGAAAAGTACTTATCGTTGGTTGAATTTGCCTACAACAATAGTTATCAGTCAAGTTTGAAAATGGTGCCTTATGAGGCTTTATATTGGACCGAACTTAAAGAAAATCAGATTCATGGGGTTGACTTAGTCAAAGAAACCGAAGAGAAAGTTAAGGTGATTCACGACTGTTTGAAGGTCACTTCAGATAGACAGAAATCCTACGCGGATTTGAAACGAAAGGAAATTGAGTTTCAAGTCAGTGATAGGGTGTTTTTGAAAGTATCCCCATGGAGGAAAGTCCTCAGATTTAGTAGAAAAGGTAAGCTGAGTCCTTGTTGGAAAAGAATAGGGTCTGTTGCCTACCAATTGGCTTTGCCCTCAGAGTTGGAAAAGATTCACGACGTGTTTCACGTGTCCATGTTACGTCGATATAGATCAGATCCTTCGCATGTGATTGTGCCAACTGAGGTTGGGATTCAGACGGATATGACTTATGATGAAGAGCTGGTTAAGATTTTGGCTTGGGAGATCAAACAATTGAGGAATAAAAGTATAGCACTGGTGAAAGTTTTGTGGCATAGACATGGAGTCGAGGAAGCCACATGGGAACCTGAGGAGACTATGACAGATCAATACCCAAACCTCTTTACAGGTAAGATTTTCAGAGACGAAAATCCCTAAGGGGGGAATTATAATAGCCCGATTTTGGACCTAGTCAGAATAGTGGTTTCAAAACCAAAAATTCGAGGCCAGAGAAATTATTTTAATGATATTTTATGGGTTATAGCATGATTATGAAGGCGCATGAAAATGTTGATGAATTAATTTTAGCGATTGCATGTTTAATTGTGAAAAAGGACTAAATCGCAAAAAGTGCAAAAGTCCTATTTTGTTAGCTAAAGGTGTAAATTGTCTATGAATTCTATTGTGGAATTCTTTAAAGGGAAAATAGACCCTTTTGAGAGAGGTGATCAGCCATGGAAGATAAAGAAATAGTAAGGGTTAGTGGCAAAACCAAGGTAGCCTGCCAAGCAACACTGAATCTAACCCAAGGGAGCAACTCAACGCAATTTCCATTCATGATGAGTAAGGGTTAGTGGCAAAACCAAGGCAAGAACCAGTGGTAAGCAATTGTAAGAATGAGGTAGGCCAAAACGAATAAAAATTGGTAAGTACAGAATATAAACCTCGTGTGCCATACCCCAATACGACAAGGAAAGACCGCTCAACGAACAATTTGGTAAATTCCCTAAACTTTTAAAGAAACTACATATTAACCTACTGTTTATTGAAGCACTTTCGCAGATGCCGGACGCAGTTAAATTTTTAAAGGAGCTTCTACCAAATAAACGAAAGTTAGATGAAGGGTCGCATGTGGAGCTGAACGCGGTTTGCTCAGCCATTCTTCAGAATAAGCTACCTAACAAACTAAAAGATCCAGGGAGTTTTACGATTCCTTATTTAATTGGTAGTTCAGATGTTAATAATGCGTTGGTTGATCTAGGGGCTAGTATCAATGTTATGCCTTAGAAATTGTTTAAGGAACTAGGTCTAGGGAAACGCAAACAAACTAGGATGAGCATTCAATTAGCAGATAAAACTGTCAGATTCCCTAGGGGTATCATTGAAGTCGTACTCGTTAAAATTGACAAATTTATATTCCCAGTTGATTTTGTTGTTTTAGACATAGAAGAGGACAGTAATGTTTCTTTAATTTTGGGAAGGCCCTTTTTAGCAACTGCAAGAACAATTATTGACGTTGGCACAGGTGAACTCACACTTCGTGTAGGAGACAAAACAATCAACCTTCAAGCTCGCAACCCGAACAACACATCAAAAATTGAAAGTGATTGTACAAATTGTTCTACTAAGACTGATCATACAGTGCAACCTATTTTGCAGGAAATAAGTTCAAAGGACACACATGAGCCATGTTCAATCCCCAACAAAGAATCTACCCATGAAGAACAAAGGTTACGGATTGAGGAGTTAGATGAATGGCTGACATTTAAACCGAGAAAACATGATAAACCAAAACTATGCCAGAACGAGCTCAACACCTCACCAAATCAACTTAAGGTTGGAGATAAAGTTTCATTAGATGTCGCAGATCCTCACATTGACACTGCCAAACCGAATGAAGAAATTTCTCTTACGGTACTTAGCATTTTCCCATTTGGTACAGTCGAGATAAGTCATCTCAAATTCAGCACCTTTAAGGTAAACAATACCCGCCTAAAACCTTATTTTAATGGGATTCATAGCAGGAATGAGGAGTATAAACTCATCGAACCACCATGACCATTCACCAGAAAGGTAAGTCAAGCTTAGACTGTAAATAAGCACTTCTTGGGAGGCAACCTGAGCACTAACAATATTAATTTATTTAAATTTTAGTTTTAACATCTAACATACTAACCGCTCATGGAACGCTGGCTTTCTAAAGCACACATGGCCAGGCACACGGGCGTGCCCTAGGCCTTGTGAAAACAGGGCAAAATTTTCCCCAACACGGGATGCGATAAGTCACCACGGTCGTGGGTTAGGACCATGGGCAAATCTACCAAAACAACATGGGTGTGTGGCATGCCCGTGTCATAGAATCGTGGTTGAACCTGAGAAAATAGTACGGGCATTCACCATGCCCATGTCTAGAACCCGTGGTCAAACCTGTCAGATTAACACGAGCGTGGGCCTACATACACGAGCGTGGGAGAAGCAAATGAAGATAGACGCGACCGTGCGACACGGCCGTGTACACCCACACGCCCAAGGAACACGGGCGTGGGCCAAATGTCAGACGTGCCCAAATTCAAAATTCACGAATCGCACGGGCAAAAAAATTGGGGAACACGGGCGTGTCCCCTGGCCGTGTGTCCCAAAATCTAAAAATACCATTCACTATTCATCATCTTCTTCACCCAAAATCACTAACCCTAGCCGCTGCAAGTCCACACGACCTTCTTGCCATGCCTGTATGCCGCCTCCAACTCCATTTTTGACACCTATTCTCTTCTTTTTAGTGTTTGTTTACTCTTTTCTCTCTGTTTTCTTCATCCCTTTTACTAATTTTTTGATTCTTATGGTTTTATTTGGTAGATTTTTTTATTTATATTCATAGTTCTCACTATAGTCATACTTATACGTTTATTCTTTTCCATTTTAGTCAATGCTTTCTGATACATTTATTCTTTTCGTGTGTTCCCATAAGAGTCTAGTTCACTCATTTTATGTTGAAAATAATCATGCTTTTATTATGTCAATTGCTATATAAACTTCTATCATTTAGATTAAACTACTGAGTATTCTTGGTTGGACTGATTAGTTTAACTATATTCATGATTACTTCTTGAGTTAGTTAGATATGTTATATTCTTTGTTCTTATTGCAGGTATACCATGTCAAGCTCACGTGGCAAGAAAACTGTCGTTCCCGCTTCGAAAAAGTGGAAAGGGGCATCTTCCTCGGGCCCTACCGCGAAAATTCACCACCCATACCTCCAATTTCCACCTGGCAATCAGGAGGAACTATTTCAAATCCTACGAGTCTGACCTTTAGGTGTGGGCTGCTGCAATGACTGGACAGCACTTGAACAAGTCCAGTTGGCTGACGATATGCGAGCACTCTTGACAACCGATCCATAGGACCTCTTCTTTTCGATCATCGAGCCGACATACCTTGAGCTGACAATTGAACTTTGCTTGACATTCCATGTTCAAGACGTCATGACCAACTTTGATGATCCTGGAACAGTCCAATTCCATCTCGATAGTTTAGTTTGCCAGTTGACTGTGCTCGACTTCGGTATAGCTTTGGGCCTATCAACAGAGGAGTTCATGGATGAGAACAACCTTGACACTCTCGGTCGCCACATCCACTACTCTCCCTCGAAGTGCTGGTACGCTTTGGTCCCCGATTCAGCCACCTACGACCCGAGCCACTCCAAGGCATCAGCTCTCTCTCCCTCCTTGAGGTACCTACACGCCATCTTGGCACACACTTTGACAAGATGTTGAGAGAGCACCGGCATCGTCAACACTCATGACACCTACTTTCTATAGAGCATGGTGAACGGGCATGTACTCGACCTCGCCTACTTTATTGCCCTCGCCATTCACCATTAGACGGAGTGACATGGGAGGGGGTCATCTCCATTGGCCCCTATGTCACTCAACTGGCACGACACTTCGGGCTCCTCAACACAGCAGCCCAATCATCCTCCTTTACTCTTATTGACCAGATGTCCCCACAAGGCATCTCGAGCAGGCTTAGTATAAGGATGATCGAGAAGCACTGAGGAACCCACCCTCCTCAGTATCGCCTCGCCCAATCAGCCGAGGAGGGAGACCTTGAGGACATTACTGATGATGTCCCTCCACATCATGAGGACCTACCGTCTCAGCCACCACCACCCTCTCATCCAGATCATGCGGCGACTTCATACGCTGACATCTCTAAGCGCCTTACCCGATTCGAGCAACAGTGTTTTTAGTGCTTCGATAACATTGATGCTACTTTACAGCAGATTTGTCAACACTTCCACATCTCTTCGTCACCCCCACCTCGCGAACCACTTAGTGTTGAAGATGTTTAAAAACTTTCATTTATTATTTTATGTTTTTATTTTTATTCTATTTTAAGACTACTTTTTATTTTTTCTTTAAACTTATTTCTATTAGATTTTATAATTTTTAATTTACAATTATCAACTCCAATTATTCCATTACGAGTAATTATGCTTCCTTATACTTCTTAAAAAGTTCCTGATTTTGTCACAGTTATAAAGAGCTCCTCAAGCTCATCATCACATAGGAACTAAAAACTCCACCGAGAAATGTTCTCCACGACTGCCATGTCTTGCTCAACCACGACCATAGCTACCACCAGATATAATATTCTTTTGGTGCTGGACTTATAGACTAATGAACCTCTAACACCACCGGAGTATCCTTCTCCACTCTCATGCTGATTATTCTCCAAAACTCCAGTTTAAGGAGTTCATTCATCATTCAGGAAGTTTCATTTCTCTCTCTATCTTATGATTATAAATCCATCTTTTTCAATATATCTACCTTTGTACATTGAGGGCAATGTACATCTTAAGTGTGGGGGGGTCTTTTATACCAGAAAAATCCCTGAATTTTGTTTTATTCTCATGCGATCTTCTCATATCATTATTAGAATGAATTCCAATTAATCTACAATGTTTATTGATATATCTTGAATTAAAAGATAGGCATTTATGCATTGATTGTTTAAACTTTAAGACATTAGGGAATTAAGTATGATAAGTTGATTTTTGAAGAATTAAAAAATTTTAGGTTGTTTCCCCAAGTTTAGGTATTATTTTGAGTTGGAATTCACAAGTTTAAACATCAAAAAACCATAATTTTTGTGAGATCTTAAGCCTTTAGAGCATCTATTATTTCTTTCATGCTCACTTTCATTAATGTGCGTTAGTATTGAATTGTTATTCTAGAACTTGCTTGATTATGCATGTCAAGACCACACCATTTGATTTGATATGTCAAAATGATAAAGGCACTTAGGTTTAACCCACTCACTCCATAAAAGCCTACCTTCACAATTAACCCTTAGTGAACCCCCTTGAGCCGAACAACCCATTCATTGACTTACCCTCAATATTAACCCATAACTCATTATTGTTGAAATCCTCTAAATTAATTTGATCCCTATTTTTGTCGAGATCTGAGTTTGAATAGTTGCTTAGCTATGTTTTATTCTATTTTGTAATTTGACTTGTTCTTAAAAAAATACATGTATACATATTAGTAGTAGTGATCTTTTGAGCTAAATAAGTTAAATTCCATATTCTGAGAAAAAGCTCTGTTGTATGCAATTGATGACTAGTCTTTTTTCTAGTTAGGCAATTTTTCAATTCAATCTTGATTCTAACCTTTTCTTTCAGCTTGTGACCACACCCTCTAACCAAAGCCACGTTACAACCCTCTAAAGACCTTTTGATTGATTTTACATCTCAATTTATAGTGGTGGAGATTTGATTTTCATGCAAGCCTATGGTAACGACTTTTCATTATTGACTATTGAGTGCTTCATTGATTGTACTTAAACACCTCAAGTGATTTGAGTTAATCTTTAGTGAGGATGTGAAACTCTATGATATTTTGAATCAAAGGTAATTACTTAGATGAGGGGAGACACCTATGTTTTCATAATAAAAGGCTCAACTTGGAATGTTTGAAACTTTGATGTTCTTTCAGTTGAATTTTCAATGTATGATTACCAATGGATTATTTGGAGATATTATCGATAGAAATTATAAGTTGAGAAGAATTTATTTTGATTATGAGTTGAGGATTTTGCTTGAGGACAAGCAAATGCTTAAGTGTGGGGGTATTTGATAAACCGTAATTTATACATATTTCTATCCCATGCTTAGCACATTTTATGGATGATTTTTTCTTAGATTTGGTGAATTGGATGCTCCTAATGCCTTAATTTCATGTTTTACACTTAGGTGAGCATGGGAGAGTGAAAGGAACGAGAAATGGGCCAAAAATGGAGAAAATGGGCCAACGTATGAAATCAACACGGCCTGGACTTCTTCACACGGGTAGACCACATGACCGTGTCAATTTGGCAGAATCGAAGCACGACTCACATGGGTAGACCACACGCCCGTGCCTATTTAACAGGCTTGACCACGGCCTGAAGTAATCACACACGGGCGTGTCCCTGTCGAGCCCAAGCAGAGTCCTATTCGGAAAAGGCCACTTTTGAGGGCTTTTAGGCATTTCAAAGCCTATAAATACACCCTAAAGGAAAAGGAAAAGGGGGACACACAGGAGGAAGCAAGGAATTGCTTAAGGAAAGCCAATTGATCCATCTCAGAAGCTGGATTCACCATCAAGACTGAAGATCTCCCATCAGATTACCTCAGGAGTTTTGGGTTTTCTTATGTTTTGTTATCTTTATGCTTTTGAGATGTTTTCTTTCATGAGTATGAACTAAACCCCCTAAATACCTAAGGGGAATGAAACCTAAGACAGATCTTGTTATTATTATCTGAATTGTATGATAAATATTTGACTTGTTCTTAGTTATGTGTTCTTAATTCTTGTTTTGATATTCCAACACATTGATTCAAGTTAAGCTCTTATTCAGAGGAGGAATAGACCTTGTCTAAGAGTAAATTTGTCATAATTAAGTGGAGTTGATTGAGCACGTAGAGATAGGGTGACAAGATTTTGTCGGATTAGGGTGAAACCTAATAAGGGGATCCATAGATCGAGTTAATCCAACCCTAGGGCGTTACTTAGAAAGAGATTTCAATTATTCAATCTAGGGTTAGACGTTTTTAGTCTCGAGAAAGATAATAATATAACTTAGGGATCTCTACGAAACAAGTTGAATGAAGAAATCGTCCGATTCAGAGTCAAATACCAAGTGAAGTCTAGGTGGATTTTTCCTTAGGTATTGTCTTAATCAATCGAGTTTTCCAAAAAGTATTTTCCCCAAATTTATTTTATGTGATTTCTTAGTTTAATTAATTAGTCAAATAAACAAAACCCTTTTATTTTTTAGGCTAGATAATAAAAAGAAAGTTGATACTAGTACTTTTAGTTCCTTTGGGTTCGATAATCCGGTCTTGCTAAAGCTATACTATTGTTCTATAGGTACACTTGCCTTCATCGTGATAATAGTTAGTTTCAAGAACGATTCATTATAAATATTTAAAACATGTCACGATTATCACGTACCAGCCTCGATATATGAAAGTCAGTGTAAGACCTGCCTGGGACATGGCATTGACTTTAATGTGCTAGCCAGTGTAAGACCATGTCTAGGACATGGTGTCGGTATCTTATCCCATATTTAGGGCTAATGAATATCCTGTAGGATTCCAAATGGTTCAACGGAAGATTTATGGTATATATCGAAATGAGAGAACTTATGACCATGTGGTGAGTGGTACAGATACCTAAATGAAAATTATGAAATACGAGTTTCATTTACATTGTATGTTTAGTAGAAAGGAAAATGAGTAAGTTATCTTATGACCACTTGTGTATCTTACATGAAGTATGAAATGTGAAGTCAATAGACATTATATGCTTGGTGAGAGACGAATATGAACAAATAATATTCATGAATCCTTATTTTCATGTGCAAATTGAGTTATATTGGAAGTATGATTCTTTATGGAAACTTGTAGTTATTCATTATTTACATACGACTTACTAAGCTTTATGCTTACCTCTTTTCCTTTCCATTTCCTTGTAGCACCGCTAAACTAGCCCGTGGATCAGATACCGTCAGAGGCCTCGGTCACACTATCATTTGAAGCTTGGTATAGTTAGTTCTTTTATTTTGAATATGGCATGTATAGAACCGTGACTTTTGAGTTTTGTGTCTTTGTTAATTAGCTGAATGTGTTGCCTTGGTGTGAAACCCCTTTATTTTGTATAAGGCCATAAGTTATGGCTAATATTTATCTATGATATGCAATTGATGATGTTTTATGGATGGGCAAATTGCATGAATGAATAAGTGCATGCTTGGATTGTTATAGAGTAATGAGGGTTGTTTTTAATTATCATGTTGTGGTTGAATTAACCTTATGTTGATGCATGGAATTGGTAATATTGATGTGGTATAAGTTAGTGTAAGTAAGGGTGGCAAAAAGGCTTGGTAGATAGCCTTAACTTTGTCCACACTAGTAGACGCACGGGCGTGTGTCTAGGCCATGTACGACACATGGGCAGAGACACGGTCGTGTGTCTTAGCCGTGTAGAGAACACAACCTCTGGCCTTAGGTGTTTTCCTTGGCCGTTTGCCCGTAATCGGTTGCTGAGATCAGAAACAAAATGTTAAGGTATTTACACACAAACTGCGATAAGGGCTATAGACACAGGCGTATGCATGGCCGTGTAAAAACCCCTGTAGGTTCGAATTTAGAATTAATTCCACACAGGTTTGGGGCATGAGCATGTCCCTTGTACTTAGGTCATGTGAACGACATGAGCCTTTAGCACGGCCATGTCAAAATGGCCACAGGGGTGTGTTGCCCTTTCACACGACCTGTGCCCCTGTTTCAAGTGACATTTTTCAAAGTTTTCAAAGGTGTTCGGATTAATCCCGAATCATTTCCAAAGTGTGATTTGGGCTTTGTAGGCCCATATTAAGAAATTCTTGATTAAGAGTGAAAAGTTTTAAATTTGATCTAGTTTTTATAACTCGAAAATGATTGTATGCATGCATTTAAGTCAGGTAATGCCTCATGCTCGTTCCCGGCCTTGGACTTGGGTAAGGGGTGTTGCAACTATTCTTACTAAGCCCAAATTTGGGTTGTTACAACTCTCCCCCCTTTATGGATTTTCATCCCCAAAAATCTTGCCAAAAAATAGGTTTGGGTATTGTTTTCTCATAGATTCCTCAGGTTCCCACGTAGCCTCTTCGACCCCATTTTGTCGCCATAAAACTTTCACTAGGGCTATACTCTTATTTCTCCATTGTTTAACTTTCCAAGCTAAAATCTTGATCAGTTATTCACCATACATCATATTAGGTCTAATATCAATCTCTGTTGGAGAAATCACATGTGAAGGATCAGAAGGATATCATCGCAACATCGACACATGAAACACATTATAGATCCTTTCCAACTCTGTCGGTAAAGCTAACCGATATGCCACTGGCCCCATTCTTTAAATAATCTCATACGGCTCAATGAAATGTCGACTCAACTTACCTCTACGAAAAAATCTGAGAATTTTCTTCTATGAAGATACTTTCAAAAATACTTTATCACTGATCCAAAATTCAATATCTTTTCTTTTCAAATCTGCGTACGACTTTTGCTGATCTGAAGCAACTTTCAAGAAATCACAGATTACCTTTACTTTTTCTTCAATTTCTCTAACCGAATCAACCCCATGAATCTGTCTCTCACTGAGCTCAGTCCAGTAAAATGGAGTTCGACACTTGTAGCCATATGATGCCTCATATGATGCCATCTTTATACTTGACTGAAAACTATTGTTATAAGCAAATTTGACCAATGGTAGATATTTCTCCCAACTACCTTCGAACTTTAAAACACAATAGTGAAGCATATCTTCACGTACCTAAATTGTTCTTTGAGACTGACCGTCGGTTTATGGATGAAATGCGGTACTAAAGTTCTACTTTGTACCCAAAGGCTCTTGTAATTTCTTCCAAAATCTCTAAGTGAACCTCGGATCTCTATCCGAAGTAATAGAAATAGGCACTCCGTGTAATCTTAGAATCTCAAAAATATATAATTTGGCTAACTTGTCAAGTGAGTAGTCAGTATGTACCGGAATAAAATGAGCAGATTTTGTCAATCTGTCTACAATAACCCAGACGACATCTTTCTTGTTCAGAGTCAAAGGCAACCCAGTTATGAAGTCCATAGTAATTCTATCCCACTTCCACTCAGGTACCATTACTGGCTGAAATAAATCTGAAGGCACTTGGTGTTGGGCTTTTACTTGTTGACAAATCAAACATCTCGAAAAACCTCTGAAATATCTTGTTTCATACCTGACAACCAATAGAATTTCCTCAAATCATTATACATTTTTGTACTACCCGGATGCACAGATAAACAACCATTATGTGCTTTGAAGAATTTTTCGAATAAGTTCATCATTTTTTGGTACACAAATTCTGCCTCGAAACATCAAACAATCATCAGATCCGATATGAAAATCTGAATCACTACCCGATTCACAATGAACTCTTTTGGCTTGCAAATCACTGTCACATTTTTTAGCTTCACAAATTTGTTGAAGAAATAACGGTCTAGCTCTCAACTCAGCTAGGATCAAACCATTATCGGACAAAGTCAACTATGTAATCATCACTCTCAAAGAAAACAAAGTATTTCTACTCAACACATCTGCGACAACATTTGCCTTACTTGAGTGGTAATCAATTACTAGATCATAATCCTTCAGTAACTCGAGCCATCTCCGTTGCTGAAAGTTTAAACCTTTCTAAGTCATCAAATATTTTAAACTCTTATGATCAGTAAAGATACGGCATTTCTCACCGTACAAATGGTGTCTCCAAATTTTTAAAACGAATACACTAGCAGCTAATTCCAAATCATACGTTGGATAATTCTTCTTGTGTAGTTTCAATTGTCTTGAGGCATAAGCTATCAATTTGCTCTCTTACATCAACAGACATTCTAATTCATTTAGTGACACATCACTATAAATCACAAACTCTTTTCTCAGCTCAGGTTGCACTAAAATCGGCGCCTCAATCAATAATGCTTTCAACTTCTCGGAACTTTGTTGACATTTTTCAGACCATTCAAATTTCACATCTTTTTGCAACAGCTTGGTCATGGGAGTAGCAATCATCGAAAATCATTTGAAAAAACATCGATAATATCTAGCTAAGCCCAAAAAGCTTCTAACTTCAGATACATTCCTCAGCAGTTTCCAATCAACAATCGCTGAAATCTTACTTGGGTCAACCTGAATACCATCACCTGAAACAATATCCTTAAAAATCTAACATCTCGGATCCAAAACTCACTTTTACTGAATTTAGCAAACAACTGCTTATCTCTCAAGGTCTGCAATATAGTTCTCAAGTGCTCGGTATGCTCAGACTCGTCTCGAGAATAAATTAGAATATCATCGATGAACACAACCATAAACTTATCTAAATACGGTCAAAAAATTCTATTCATCAAGTCCATAAAAACAGCAGGTGCATTAGTTAGTCCAAATGGCATAACAAGAAATTCATAGTGCCCATACCTTGTCCTGAAAGCAGTTTTCGGCACATCTACCTTTTTAACTCTTAACTGATAGTAGCTAGATCTCAAATCAATTTTCGAGAATACTGTTGCTCCTCTGAACTGATCAAACAAGTCATCAATCCTTGGTAAAGGATACTTGTTCTTTATAGTCACCTTGCTGAGCTGTCGGTAATCGATACAAAGCCTCATGGATCCATCTTTCTTCTTTACAGATAACACTGGAGCACTCTAGGGAGAAAAACTTGATCTCGTAAAACCCTTATCTGTCAACTCTTGCAGCTGAGCTTTTAATTCTTTCAATTCAATTGGAGTCATCCTATATGGATTAATAGATATCGATGAGGTCCCTTGTACTAAATCAATACCAAACTCAACTTCTTTAATCGGAGGCAACCCAGGCAACTCTTCTGGAAACACATCTGAATATTCGCATACTATCGGTACTGTCTAAATTTTCAATTCAGACATCTTTGTATTCAAAACATAAGAAAGATAAGTTTCACAACCTTTGCTTACATATTTTTGGGTAGAAATCGAAGAAATCACAACAGGTAACTCACCCGACTCATCTGAATCAATCCGAAAAGTTTCACCATTTTCACATTTCAGTTCAATAATCTTTCTTTTACAGTTCATTACGGCATCATGCAGTGCCAACCAATCCATACCCAAAATAATATTGAATTCATCAAATGGAAATAACATTAAATCAGTCAAAAAACATTGGCCTTGAATCATCAAGGGACAATTCTTGCAAACTCTATCAACTAATACATGTTTGCCTAAGGGGTTTGACACTCTAATCACAAACTCAGTAAACTCAACAGGCAAGCTCTCACTAGTTACCAATTTCACACAAACATAAGAATAGGTCGATCTAGGATCAATCAATGCAATTACATTAGTATTATAGAGAGAAAAACTACCAGTGATAACATCAGGAGATGTCACTTCTTCGTGAGCACGGATGGCATAAGATCTAGCAGGTGTAACAGCCTGGTTTAGACCCTAGTTAGAGTAGTGGTTTTGGGACCACAAATCTAAGTTAGAAAACATTTAAATATTATTTTTTGTGTTTACAGTATGTGGTTAAGCATGTGTGAAAGTTTCATATGAAAATTTAATTGTTTGTGTGCTTAATTTGATAAAAGGACCTAATAGCATAAAATGTAAAAGTTGTTTGCCATATGTTAAGTCTGCTTATTTGTTATGTCTTTGTAAATGAGAGGTCCTTATGTTGGGAATAGACCATTTGAATAATGGATGGACATAAATGCCTATAGTTAATGGAATTTTATATGTTATTAATTAAGGGCAAAATTGGTATTTGGTAATTAAAGTATATTTAATAAAACAAAGTGAAAATTTAGGCCATTAACATCTATGTTGGCTGAATATATCAAAGAAAAAGAAAGAAAAATACAAGCTTAGGGTTTCGTCACTTTGATTGGTGATTAAGGTATGGATTTTGTTTGGTTTTTGATAATTTCTACGTTTTTGTGATTGTTACTTAGTGTTCTATCAAGCACATGTCTCAGTTTCTGATTTTGTTGATGATTTTAAGTTATGCAATTGAAGAAATTGTAAGCTTTGTGAAGTTAGTTGATGGAAAATGAAAGATATGTGTTGGGTTAATATATTTTGTCTTTGAATTTTTTATGAATTTGAGTAATTTGGGTTAAATTGTAAAAATGAGATTTTGAGGACTAAAATGTTAAATAAATGAAATATGTGGGCTTATATGAACGCTATGAATAGTCGGCCAAGTATGTGAAAAAGGAAATTTTGTGTATTTTGTGATTTTGTGAATTAGGGACTGAAGTGTTAAAATGTGATAATGAGAGGGCTAATTTGTAAAATGCCCTAAATATGTGTTTATGGATTGATTTTAATGAATGTGAGATTGAATAAGTCAAATTTGAATGTGTTTAGATCAAGAACTAAATAAAATAAAATTAGACCGGGGAAAGTCAAAAGTCATTGAATAGTCGATTCCTTTCATTCGAATCCGTACGAGGTAAGTCGATATACAAATACATGTGTTAAATTGAATTATTATTGCTTATATGATATTTGAATTGTCGTAAATGGATATTAGAGTTGAATATATGAAATTTGAGAAATTTTTGATAATGTGACGACGTCCAAAAAATCCCATATGAACCATAGGAATAGCTAGGATACATATGTCATGACATAAGATTTTTAGTATGTGATTTCGTGTAAGACCACGTCTGGGACGTTGGCATCAGTTTGAGATTTACGTGTAAGACCATGTTCGGGACATCAGCATCATATTTGATTTCATGTAAGACCCTGTCTGGGATAGTCGCATCGATATTTGATTACATGTAAGACCACATCTGGGACGTTGGCAATGTACGAGCTTTCTAAGTTATCCGCATATCCTATTTGATTCCGTAAGGTTCAATAGGCATTTCAAGAAATGAGTAACTATGTGGTTGTGTATCGACTCAGGTACCTTTGATATGTATATCATGGTTAAGAATAAAAGGTAAGTATTTGAACATATGTGGACATATGAAATATGTATGAGATGTACAGATATGTGGTTATGCTTTGCCATGATCTATATGATTGAATTGAATTTAAATTATGTTATGTTATGTGATAAGTTTATTTGTATATGGCTTACTAAGCTTTTGAAAGCTTACTTTGTGTGTGTTTGGATTGTGTTTTAGATATCAAAGCTACTAGAGGCTCGGAGATTGTCGAGGATCATCACCACACTATCGAATTTGATTTTGGTACCTTTTGAAAATGTATATATCAAAGTATGACATGTATAGGCTAGAGAACTTTGAATGTGTTTTAAGATGTGTATATCTAGCCATGTGATATGGCTTGGTTATGGATGAAATTATGAATGAATTTTTGTATATGTTTTGTGTTTAATAATGGTATGTTTTGATGCACTTTTGAATGACCAAATGAAATGGTCAATTTTGGTAAGTTTCATGATTGATTTGGGAAGTTAATATGATGTATGAAACATGTGCTTTTGGTATAAAATTTATACTTTGAATTGGTATGTTTGAGTTGGATTTTTATATGGAAATGAATGATGATATCATGGGTAAAATTGTTCATGATTTGGTATGTTTTTGGCTGCCTTTGGGATATAAAATGTGCTCGGTTTTTTACTTGTAGGGATGACCCAAAATGGGTGGCATGTTGGCTTTGTATGGCTTATTTTTTCCAACACAGGTAGGGACACGGGCGTGTGTCTCAGCCGTGTTTCACGAGGGCTATTTCGAAATGAGCCTAAGCAGTCCACACGGGCATGTGACTGGTCGTGTGACCCAAGTCAGTAGCCTCCCTAATTTTCATATAACCTGGCACACGAACGTGTCTTATGGCCATGTGGACAAGTCAATATGTATGCCCTGTTTTTCCACAGCCTAGACACATGGGCGTGTCTAAAGCCATGTGAGGCACACGGCCTGTTCACACGAGCGTGTGACCTATGTAACTTAGAAAATTTGTTAAGTTTTGAAAAATTTTGTATGGTTTCGGTTTAGTCCCGAACTCCCTCTAAAGTATGTTTAAGGTTTTGTAAACCTTTTAAAGGGACTATATGTGTATAAATTGCTATAATATGATGATGTGTGATTAAAGTTATGGAATGATTAATAAATGTTTTGAAATGTCCGGTAATTCCTCTTAACCCTAGTCCGTCAACGGATACGGGTTAGGGGTGTTACAGGTGCTCAAGCTTCGGATCTCACAGCTGAATCCTTCATCACACCTTTACTACTAGTTCCATTTCTGGTATTCCTCAGTGGTCTACCCCTATTAATAGTATTACTCGGCGTTGCACTCTAAAATTTTTCTTTCTCAACCATTTCAAGGCAATCTTGGATAAAATGCTCTAGCGAGCCACACTTGAAACAAGCTCGGTCATTCATCCTACACTCATCGGGATGTCTTCTTCCACATTGTTGACATTTGGGTTTATTTGGTGTAACACCCTATGAGGCATTACCGAACTTAAACACAAGCATACATACATTTTTGAGCCATAAATTTTTGTACAAATTAAAACTTTTTACAGTTAATCATATTGTCTCTAAATCAAGCTTACGAGGCCTAAAACATGCTTTGGAATTGATTCGGGACTAAACCGTGAACTTTAGAAAATTTTTCATGTTTTAAGGGCCACACGCCCGTATGGGCAGCCGTATGGTCACACACGATCGTGTCCCTAACCCGTGTAACTCTCTGTTTGTCACCTAAGGGCAAATTGAAGTCACACGGCCAAGTCACATGCCCATGACTCGGGGCCATGTCCTTCACACGGCTGAGACACATAGCCGTGTCTCATACTCGTGTGCTTGATACTAAGCATTCTATTTCGCAACAACTTAGGTGTAGAGGACACACGGCCAGATCACACATCCATAGGGCTGACTGTGTGTCACACGCGGCCTAGACACACACCCGTGTGTCTACCTGTGTGGACGAAAACAAGGCTATTTACCAAGCCATTTTGCCACCCTCACTTGCACATATCTACTCAACATCACATGGCACAAACTCAAGCATGAAGAGCAAACAAATAATCACAACCAAGACAATAACATGTCATTCTCATATCATTTTTAAACATGCTTAAAACATCAACCTTTCCACGTCAAATTATGCAAGTTTTCACATTCAAAAATGACATTAATACAAATATACTCATAATAAACATTAGCCAACTTCCGAAGCTATATACAAAATGAACCATGAACCATTTTTATCCAAAAACTTAACCAATGGTCTAATTACCATTTAAGGACCTCCGATTTATAATTTCACAACAATTAGACACCTCTAGCTTGTAGAACTGAAATTTTGTACTTTTTACAATTTAGTCTTTTTGACTAAATTGAGTGCCCAAACGTCAAAATTTTCGAACGAAATTTTCACGAAATCATTCCATAAAATTGTAGACCATAAAAATATAATAAAAATGAATTTTTCTACGTTAGATTTGTGGTCCCGAAACCACTATTCTGACTAGACTCAAAATCAGGAGGATTTTACAACTCTCCCCCTTGGGGATTTTCGTCCTTGAAAATCTTACCAGAAAAGAGATTAGGGTAACGTTCTCGTAGTTTCCTCTACCTCATCGAAGAGTCCTCTTCAAGGGCAATACTTTCAGAAGCACTCTTTCATCGATCTAGAATCCAATATCTTAAATTTTCAAATCTATATGCTACTTATGTCATTCTGAAGTTGCTTGCAACTTTTATGAATCACTTTCACCTTTTTCCTTAGAATCACAAGTCAATTTCACCCCATATATCTCTTTCCAATCACATTTGAACTCTGAAACACAGTGTCGGATCATATCATCAAAGATCTAAATTACTCTCTCAGACTTACCATCAACCTAAAGATGAATTACATTGCCAAGATGGAACTATGTACTTAGATTATATTCACAATCATCAGAACATCTTCTTCAAATAACTGCATATTTATTACTCCCTGAATGAACAAAGAGCTACTACTAGATTTCATACATCATTTTCTACCTAAGCTCTGGATAATTCATTGCACAAATACTATCTCGGAGTAATAATAATAGAAATCAAAATCAAAAGTTGTCTCACACTGTACTAGTTTAGTTTACCACTCATTATCACATTTTTGAGGTTCTGAATCTTACAAAGAAAACATCACTTTAGCTTTTTAATTTAGCTAAATTTAGACTTCCATAAAATAAGATTAATCATGAAACCAACACTGTAACGCCCCCGTACCCGAGACCATCACCGAATTCGAGTACGAGGTGTTACTAAACATAATTCATTAATTAAACAACTTAAACAATTTATTTTAGAATTTCCAGACAAGTTGACTAACTGTGTCACAGTTGCTTAAAAATTCATATCTCGAGTTTCGAAACTCAAAATTAATATCCGTGAATTTTCCCTAAAATTAGACTCATATATATATCTACTAATGTTTTTTCTAGAATTTTTGGTCGAGGTAATTAGTACAGTTTATTGATTAAATTCTCCCCTGTTTCAGGGTTCGACTACTCTGACCCCTGTGTATTACGAATCAGATATCTCCCTGTACAGAGTTTCAATGATTATGTCGTTTATTTCTAATAAAACTAGACTCAATAAATAATCTATAAATATAAAATATTTCTAAATATTTTTTTATAATTTATGGTGAATTTTAAAATTCAGAACAGGGGATTTAGAGACCACTCTAACACTATTCCACCAAAACTTAAATATCTCATAAAATATAACTCATTTACCTGTTTTGCTCCATCCATATAAAAATAGACTCATCAAGCTTTGATTTCATAACTCATTCATCCTTTAATTCCATTTCTACTATTTTTAGTGATTTTTCTGATTCATGTCACTGCTGCTGTCTGATTCTGTTTTGTGGCCAATTTTACCTTTCCAAGGATTTTCATGGTTTAGTTAAGACATAAAGCATATATGTTATCATATATAAAATTGATTAGTCATTCCAATAGCTAATCATTTATAAACCCTTTTCTTACCAAAACCATAACCATATCATATGATCATTTACACAAAGTGAGTATATTGCTATACATGCCATACTCAAAATATACAAGCCATTTTTCCAATTTAGGTCTTCGGATAGTGTGAACGAGCCTTCGTCCTATCCCGATTGTCAAGCCGGCTTGTCAAAACTACAATGAATGAAAAGGAGGGAGTAAGCATAAATGCTTAGTAAGTTCACATGCAAATAACAAGTAACATGATCATGCAATCCAACATAAACATCATTAAGACACTCATATCATAAGAATACTTACTATCTTACCACAATTTTGTCTTACTAAGTTCAACCAAGGATTAAACTCATACCTATCCATTCCCACTTCTTCAACACATTCATCATCGAATCACTTTCGTTTTAAGCATTCTCCATATTCCCTTAGGATTCTCCCGTTGAACACATCGGAATATAATTTCAGATACGCGGATAGTGTGCACGTAAGTGCTATACTCATAACTGAATAAGCTTAATAGCTTTTGAAATCTATGTAGCCAAGCTACCATGTAACCCGCCCATAAATGAGCTCAGACTCAACTCAACGAGCTTGGGTGTTCGCATCCATAAGTGAACTCAGACTCAACTCAACGAGCTTGGATGCCTAGTTACATCTCACGAACTCGGACTCAACTCAACGAGTTCGGAACTCAACCATCCTAGTGACATGTCACTTATACCCTAATCTATTCCAAAGGTTCAAACGGGATTCTTCTCAATTTTACATTTTGATCACCTTCTTCGAAATGTAAAAACCGATACTTGCTAACATCTCATACTTATTAAGTTGTTCACATAATTTGCATATTACCAAATAATAATTCACAAAGCACAATATTTCATGATAATAAATATCATATCATACAAATATCATTAAATCACTTAAAATAAAATAAAATAAAATATCATTAAAATACATGATAATAAGCACAATGTTACCTTATTTACACATGAACTTACCTCGATACAAAATATTAGAAATCGATCCTATTCCTCGTAAACTTTGTTTTCCCTTCGATTGTGACTTGAATCTCGTTTCTATTGATATATAATGCCAATTTAATTTATTTAATACATTCATTCATCAAAACAGCCCCTAATACGAACTTTGGCAAAATTACCATTTTGCCCCTAAACTTTCACATATTTGCACTTTTGTGAAATTAAACTTCATCCCTTATTATTATGTTTTATGACATGCTGATCATTTTTCCCTTCTATAGCAACATCAAATTCACACTCTAACATGTACTTATGAATATTAGGTATTTTTACCGATTAAGCCCTTTTACTCGTTTTCACTTAAAACCGAGTAGCACAAGTTGTCTAGCATAATTTAAAACCTCATATTCTTTCATAAAACACCGAAATACACAAATTTCACCTATGGGTATTTTTCCAAATATGAACCCTAGGTTGAATTATTGCTAGCATAAGCTAAATCGAGCTACCGGGATTTCAAAAACATAAAAATCATTAAAAACAGGCATAGAAATCAATCAAGGCTTAAAAGTGTTGAAACCCTAGCTATAGTGGAGAGAAAAATTTGGCAGAAACTTATGGAGAATATGGTCATTTTTGTGTTATTTTTCCCATTTTATTTTATTTAATATCCAAATGACCAAAATGCCCTTCCTTACTAAACTTTCAAAAATTCCATCCATGTCCAATTTTTTTTCCATAAACTTAGAAATTGGTCAAATCGCTATTTAAGACCTCCTCACAAATATTCCAAAGCAATTTTATACTAAAAACTTCTAGAATGCAAGTTTTGCAAATTATTCGATTTAGTCCCTAATTTCAACTTAAGCACTTTATGCATAGAATTTCGTCACGAAATTTTCACACAATCATGCAATCATATCATAAACCTCAAAATAATTATAAAATAATTATTTCTATCTCAAATTTGTGGTCATAAAACCACTATTCTGATTAGGCCCTAATTCGGGATATTACAACTCCCCCCTTTAAGGATTTTCGTCCTCGAAAATCTTACCAGTAAATAGGTGTGGGTATTGATTTCTCATGGTTTCCTCAGGTTCCCATGTGGTCTCTTCTACCCCGTGTTTTTGCCATAATACTTTCACGAGAGCGACACTTTTATTTCTTAGTTGCTTGACCTCTCGAGCTAAAATCTTAATTGGTTCTTCTTCGTAAGTCATTTCCGGTCGTAGCTCAATTTCTGTCGGTGAAATTATACTTGAAGGATCCGAACGATTCACTTTCACTTTTTCTTCAGTTTCTTTTATTAGATCAACTCCATAAATCTGATTTTCCTTGAGTTCAGTCCAATACAATGGCGTCCGACATTTACGACCATACGATGCTTCATAAGGTGCCATCTTCCAACTCGTCTGATAACTATTATTATAAGCAAATTCTATCAACGGTAAGTATCTTTCCCAACTACCTTGAAATTCCAATACACAACATCTGAGCATGTCTTCAAGAATCTGAATCACTCTCTCTGATCGTCCATCAGTTTGTGGATGAAAGGCAGTGCTGAAATTTAACTTCGTACCTAATGCCTTTTGCAACTTTTTCCAAAACTGTGAAGTAAATCTCGGATCTCTATTCGAAATGATTGACAAAGGTATTCCGTGAAGTCTAACAATATCACTGATATACAATTCAGCCAACTTATTAAGAGAATAATCTGTACGTACCGGAAGAAAATGAGCCGATTTAGTCAATCTGTCAACTATTACCCAGATGGCATTTTTCTTCCCTGGAGTTAACGACAACCCTGACACAAAATCCATAGTAATCTGATCCCATTTCCATTCAGGAACCATGATAGGCTGGAGTAGTCCCAAAGGTACTTGATGTTCAGCTTTCACATGTTGACAAATTAAGCACTTTGATACAAACTCAGAGATATCTCTTTTCATTCCACTCCACCAATACATTTTCTTCAAGTCATTATACATTTTCGTACTGCCTGGGTGAACCGCCAAACACCCATTATGTGCTTCATGCAAAATCTTTTCAATCAACTCATCATTTTTCAGTACACAAATCCGGTTTTTAAACATCAAGCAACCATCAGAACTGATTCTGAAATCTGACCTCGTATCAACCTCACATTGTTTTCTTTTGGCTTGCAAATCTTCATCGTTTTTATGAGCTTCACAAATCTCTTGAAAAAACATCGGTCTTTCTCTTAACTCTGCTAAAATCGAACCATCATCTGATACCTTTAACTGAGTATTCATAGCTCTCAAAGCAAATAGCAACTTTCTGCTCAAAGCATCGGCAACCACATTCGCTTTTCCCGGATGATAGTCAATAACAAGCTCGTAATCTTTCAATAACTCCAACCATCTTCGCTGTCTCAAATTCAAGTCTTTTTGTGACATCAAGTACTTAAGACTTTTGTGGTCAGTATATACTCGGTACTTTTCACCATACAGATAATGTCGCTAAATCTTCAAAGCAAACACTATAGCAGCCAATTCCAAATCATAAGTCGGATAATTCCTTTCGTGAGATTTTAACTGCCTTGAAGCATAAGCTACCACTTTACCTTCTTGCATAAGTACACATCCTAAGCCATTTCGAGAAGCATCACTATACACCACAAATTCTTTACCTGATTCGGGTTGTACCAACACTGGTGCTTCAGTTAATAACTTTTTCAATTCTTCAAAACTCTGTTGACATTCTTTCGTCCACTCAAATTTAACATCCTTTCGGAGTAGTCTAGTCATAGGAGTAGCAATTATAGAAAATCCATTTACAAACCGCCGATAATACCCAGGTAGCCCCAAGAAACTTCTAACTTCAGTTACATTTTTCGGTGGTTTCAATCAACAATGGCCGAAATTTTACTAGGATCAACCCGTATACCATCACCTGAAACAATGTGACCCAAAAATCCAACTTCTCAAAGCCAAAATTCACTTTTAATAAACTTGGCATATAACTGCTTATTTCTCAAAGTTTGCAAAACTATCTTCAAGTGCTCGGCATGCGCTATCTCATCTTTCGAATAAATTAAGATGTCATCTATAAATACCACAACAAATTTGTCCAAGTATGGTCTAAAAGCAGTTTTAGGCACATCCGACTCTTTTACTCGCAGCGGGTAGTACCCAGATCTCAAGTCAATCTTTGAAAACCATGTCGCTCCTTTCTGCTGATCAAAAAAATCATCAATTCTCGGCAACGGATACTTGTTCTTGATTATCACCTTGTTTAATTGCTGATAGTCAACACACAATCTCATAGAACCATCCTTCTTTTTCACAAATAACACGGGAGCACCCCAAGGTGAAAAACTCGGTCTCACAAAGCCTTTGTCAGTCAACTCTTGCAATTGTGACTTTAATTCTTTCAACTCTGCTGGTGCCATTCTATATGGAGCAATTGAGATAGGAGCTATTCCCGGTATCAACTCAATACCAAATTCTACTTCCCCGACTGGAGGCAAACCCGGCAACTCTCCTGGAAATACATCTGCGAATTCACACACAATTGGCACTGATTCAACTTTCTTTTCAATTTCTTTCGTATTAATTACATATGCCAAATAAGCTTCATAACCCTTCCTCAAATATCTCTGAGCCGACATCGAAGAAATCACACTAGATAATGCTTCTGATTTGTTTGATTCAACCCACAGAATTTTACCACTTTCACATTTTAATTCTATAACCTTTTCTTTGCAATTTATTATAGCATCATGCAATGTCAACCAATCCATACCCAAAATAACATCAAATTCATCAAACGGCAACAACATCAAGTCGACCGGAAAGTAATGACCCCGAATCATTAAAGGACATTTCTTACATACTTTATCAACTATCACACATTTGCCTAATGGATTTGACACTCTAATCATAAATTCTGTGTACTCAACAGGTATATTCATACTAGACACCAATTTCACGCACACCTATGAATGAGTAGAACCGGTATCAACCAAAGCAATAACATTAACATCATAAAGAGAAAATATACCAGTAATCACATCGGGTGATGAAGCATCTTCACATGCTTTTATGGCCTAAGTTCTAGCTGGAGCCCTTACTTCAGGTTTAGCTGCTGAATCTCTGACTACATTCTTGCTACTTGCTTCATTTCTAGCTTTTCTCGAATATCTTCCCCTCGAGTCTGCACCACTAGCTTTCACACTCTGAAATTTTTCTTTCTCAACTCTCTCTGGGCAGTCTCTAATAAAATGATTCGGAGAACCACACCGAAAACATTCATTCGCTCTACACGGGCCAAAATGATTTCTACCATACCACTGGTACTCAGGCTTAGCAAATCTCGAATTCCCCACACTAGCCACTAAAGTAGTCTGAGATTTAAGACCCACATTTTGCTTCTTAGAATTTCCATATGATTGTGCGGCCGAAACCTAAGAACGAGGATTCATATTTCTAGATTTTCTAGATTGTTGTGAGAATGAACTGCTTATCGATCTTTTCTTCCAATTTCTAGTCTCAACCTCTACTTTTTTCTTCTCTTTGAGTAGTTCTTCAGCCTTGCAAGCTCGACCAACAAGTACTACCATTCCTTTTAATTCGAGAATCCCAACAAATACTTTAATGTTTTCATTGAGTCTATCTTCAAATCGTCTACACATTTTAGCCTCTGTAGGAATATATTCTCTAGCATACTTACTCAACCTGACGAACTCCCATTCGTATTTAGTAATTATCATGTTCCCCTACTTCAATTCAAGAAACTCTTTACGCTTTTGATCAACAAATCTTTCACTGATGTATTTCTTCTGAAATTCTTATTGAAAGAACTCCCAAATTACTTTCTCTTTCGGTACTACTGAAATCAATGTCTTCCACCAATGATAGGCTAAATCCCTCAACAATGATATAGCACATTTCAAGCATTCCTCAGGTGTTCAAGACAATTCATCAAATACCCGAATTTTCTCAAGCCAAAACTCTGCTTTCTTGGCATCATCATCAACATTTTCCCTGAATTCTTCGGCCCCTTGCTCACAAATTCTGTCAACTGGAGTTCTCTGAAATTTCATTAGATCTACACCTTAAGGCATCGGGGGTACAAGTTGAGGAATCGGGGGAGGTGGGGGAGGTTGTGCATTCGGGTTCGTACGAATGAACTCAGTATACCAGGCATTCATCATCTGGAGAAAGACTTCCTAAGCCCCTTCTCCTCCTCCTTGACCAACAGTAGGAGGTGGATTTTTAGTTGGCACTGGCCCTTCAGCTGGAGCTGGTGCATTACTCTCTACATCATCAGCCGCAGCTGGATCGAGATCCATTTACTATAAAAAAATCATTTAAAAGGTTAGAAGTCGTCACACTATCACAATATATATATGGCATGTATAGCAAAACCCGTACATACAACACGTTAGTCCGAGAACTGACTAAACCTTCTCTGATACCACCAAATGTAACGCCCCCGTTTCTTAGACCGTCGCCAGAGTCGAATACAAGGTGTTACTAAACTTAATTCATTAATTAAACAACTTAAACAATTTATTTTAGAATTTCTAGAAAAGCTGACTAACTGCGTCACAGTCGCTTAAAAATTCATATCTCGAGTTGTGAAACTCGAAATTAAGATCAGTAAATTTTCCCTAAAACTAGACTCATATATATATCTATTAATTTTTTTATAGAATTTTTGGTCAAGGTAATTAGTACAGTTTATTGATTAAATTCTCCCCTGTTTCAGAGTTTGATTACTCTGACCCCTGTCTATTACGAATCAAATATCTCCCTGTACAGAGTTTCAATGATTATGCCATTTGTTTCTCATAAAACTAGACTCAATAAGGAATCTATAAATATAAAATATTTCTAAATATTTTTTTACAATTTATGGTGAATTTTTAAATTCAGAACAAGGGATTTAGAGACCATTCTAACCCTATTTCACCAAAACTTAAATATCTCATAAAATATAACTCATTTACCTGTTTTGTTCCATCCATATGAAAATAGACTCATCAAGCTTCGATTTCATAACTCATTCATCCTTTAATTCCATTTCTACTATTTTTAGTGATTTTTCAAATTCATGTCACTACTGCTGTCTGATTCTGTTTTGTGGCCAATTTTACCTTTCCAAGGATTTTCATGGTTTAGTTAAGACATAAAGCATACATGTTATCATATATAAAATTGATTAGCCATTCCAATAGCTAATCATTTATAAACCCTTTTCTTACCAAACCATAACCATATCATATGATCATTTACACAAAGTGAGTATATTGCTATACATGCCACACTCAAAATATACCAGCCATTTTACCAATTTAGGTCTTCGGATAGTGTGAACGAGCCTTCGACCTATCCCGATTCTCAAGCCGGCTTGACAAAACTACAATGAATGAAAAGGAAGGAGTAAGCATAAATGCTTAGTAAGTTCACATGCAAATAACAAGTAACATGATCATGCAATCCAACATAAACATCATTAAGACACTTATATCATAAGAATACTTACTATCTTACCACAATTTTGTCTTACTAAGTTCTCAACCAAGGATTAAACTCATACCTGTCCATTTCCACTTCTTCAACACATTCATCATCGAATCACTTTCTTTTTAAGTATTCTCCATATTCTCTTAGGATTCTCCCGTTGAACACATCGGAATATAATTTCAGATACGCGGATAGTGTGCACGTAAGTGCTATACTCATAACTGAATAAGCTTAATAGCTTTTGAAATCTATGTAGCCAAGCTACCATGTAACCCGCCCATAAACGAACTTGGAATCAACTCAACGAGCTCGGGCGTTCGCATCCATAAGTGAATTCAAACTCAACTCAACGAGCTCAGATGCCTAGTTGCATCTCACGAACTCGAACTCAACTCAACAAGTTCAGAACCCAACCATCCTAGTGACATGTCACTTGTACCCTAATCTATTCTCAAGGTTCAAATGGGATTCTTCTCAATTTTACATTTTGATCACCTTCTTCGAAATGTAAAAACTGATACTTGCTAACATCTCATACTTATCAAGTTGTTCACATAATTTGCATATTACCAAATAATAATTCACAAAGCACAATATTCCATGATAATAAATATCATATCATACAAATATTATTAAATCACTTAAAATAAAATAATGTTACCTTATTTACACATGAACTTACCTCGATACAAAATATTAGCAATCAATCCTATTCCTCATAAACTTTGTTTTTCCCTCGATTGCGACTTGAATCTCGTTTCTCTTGATATATAACGCCAATTTAATTTATTTAATACATTCATTCATCAAAACAGCCCCTAATACGAACTTTGGCAAAATTACCATTTTGCCTCTAAACTTTCACATATTTGCACTTTTGCCCCAAGGCTCGGGAACTTCATCCCTTATTCTTATGTTTTATGACATGCTGATCATTTTTCCCTTCTATAGCAACATCAAATTCACACTCTAACATGTACTTATGAATATTAGGTATTTTTACCGATTAAGCCCTTTTACTCGTTTTCACTTAAAACCAAGTAGCACAAGTTGTCTAGCATAATTTAAAACCTCATATTCTTTCATAAAACACCAAAATACACAAATTCACCTATGGGTATTTTTCCAAATATGAACCCTAGGTTGAATTATTGCTAGCATAAGCTAAATCGAGCTATCGGGATTTCAAAAACATAAAAATCATTAAAAACGGGCATAGAAATCACTTACAATCAAGGCTTAAAAGTGTTGAAACCCTAGCTATGGTGGAGAGAAAAATTTGGCAGCAACTTATGGAGAAGATGATCAATTTTGTGTTATTTTTCCCATTTTATTTCATTTAATATCCAAATGACCAAAATGCCCTTCCTTACTAAACTTTCAAAAATTCCATCCATGTCCAATTTTTGTCCATAAACGTAGAAATTGGTCAAATCGCTATTTAAGACCTCCTCATTAATATTCCAAAGCAATTTCATACTAAGAACTTCTAGAATGCAAGTTTTGCAAATTATTCGATTTAGTCCCTAATTTCAACTTAAGCACTTTATGCATAGAATTTCGTCACGAAATTTTCACACAATCATGCAATCATATCATAAACCTCAAAATAATTATAAAATAATTATTTCTATCTCGAATTTGTGGTCACAAAACCACTATTTCGATTAGGCCCTAATTCGAGATATTACAAACACTCACAAAATGAACAAAGGCTTTCCATTCAAGCATCTGCAACTATTTCTACTCCTCCAAAGGTTAATGTTGACTAATCATAATTTTTCAATAGTTCAAGCCATCAACGTTGTCTTAATTTCAGATTTTTCTATAAGATTAGATACTTTATACTCTTGGAATCAATAAGCATATGACATTTTTCGTCGAAAAGACGAAGTCATCAATTTCTCAACACAGACATACTAGCGGCCGACTCTAATTCACTCTTCGAACAATTCTTTTAATGAGACTTTAACCGCCTGAAAGCATAAACTATCACTTTACATTCTTATATTAAACACATTCCAATCCGTTCAATAGTGCACTGCTGAAAAATCATGAATTCTTTACTCAATTCAAACAAAACCCAAAACTAGTGTTTTGGTTAATAATACCTTCAACTGTTTTCAACTTTGCTAACATGCAACAGACCGTTCAAACTTTCACAAATGTGATAATTTTATTAATTGGAACAGCTTTAACTCATAACTACATCATTTGATTAGAACAAATCTAATAGGTATATCTCTGTATCATACTTTCTAGAATATGAATTCTTCCTTCAAACTATCCATCTATTCACCCATGAATGTACATGATTTTATTTTCTTACTTGAGGATAAACGTAAATGCATATAACTTAAATTACCTTTCAACTGACCAGCTCACTCAGATAAAAACAACTGAGTCGATCTCAACTATCAAATAAAAACATATCGAAATACTCCTTTCTTCATGCTGTTAAACAACTCAAACATACAATCTTTTATAATTCCCTTAACATGCTAATCAAGGATCTTTACAACTGCATTAGCTCAAGGAAACAAAATATACTGATTGAATTCATTGACTTTAATCAAACATACCTGAGAAAAGAAAACCATCATACAATTTAAGCTTGAGCTTCCACTATCTATACCTTTGTCGATGTCAATTCCTTTCATGAAAATTAGAGAAATCCAGATACCAGAATCACCACGTTCCTATGATTGAACCAAAAATACACTCATAATAGACATAGTTATCACAAGCAAAAGAACACACTTTAAACATGAGCCATAATTGATAATTTACGAAATAAGGATGATAAAAAAACCAAGATAAAGAAATCCAATATGCGAATACCATACTGGAAGCCAGAGAAAATAACTCATAAGAAATAATAAAGATCTTGATGACTCCTCGGAGAAAACCAGAAGAAAAACAATGCTTACACACTTTGGAATCAATTGTAATAGAGATAATATATTTTCCAAATATATACATAAAACAAAACAACATCCAGTAGAAATCGAAGAATAGCCTCACATAAATTTTCACCATCAACTTTTATTCCAAACATAATAGAATAGAACCCCAAAGAGAAAAATAATATATGTTGATCATCAACCAACCAGACCAACAGTGCTTTCATCTAACATTATAATTAGCTAGCATTCTCATACGATAAGAATTTCATCAGAAAATTAACAATCACATATATCTTTGAGGATAAATGAATATATAACATACTCAGGAGAGATCATCATAATCTAGTCAATTACAATTCCTCTGACTAATTCTGTCATCACTAATCCCATATTATTCCATTCACTAATGAAAATCAATCTAGAAGACATTCCAGCAAAACATACATTAGACATCATACCTGAATGAGTCGATTAGCCGAGATTAACATTTTCTTTAACCTTGACATTGTGAAATCCAAATGATCTTTAAAATAATCTAACATCTTTTCCAAAACTGTATTCACTAGCTAAACTATTCTCAACTCTGACCACATTATTAGTTATTCCACTACTGAATTCTTTAGTCTCTCATTTTTGAGGTCATTCAACATAAATCTCGTGAAATTTCATCATACAATACCACATTGGTAAGTGGTGAGGTCGTAAAGCCTCTAACTTGACTCTCTTATATGCACACATGTGACTTAACATTTATCATCATCATAATATCATCACAGTTATATAATTCACTTCAGGCAAATTAACATATATATTTATGTTACACAAACTATCCAAGTACATTATTCAAACAAGTGCACTTATACATACATTCTATAACTTTTGAGTAAATTTACTTATCGCATTCACTTAATCAAACAAGTTAGGCACATAACATCATATGAATGACAAACAAACATGGATGAGCTTATCACAATATAAACTTTCATTTCGTTTCATAAAATCACCATAATCCATCGAAACACAACGTTCAACCGGAGCAATGACATTTTACCCATATTTCTCAACTTAAGGTTATTTCATTTTGTACATCATCACATACATATCATGAACTCTTATTCATACCTTTCCAATATTCAACTTATCACAAAAACATTTCCAAATATCTTAGTATCACTTTCAACGTTTTCAAAATTAGCTCAGTTGGAAAGCATCTCTGTCTCAACAAAACAATTTCATCAGAGTCGGGAGATATCACACTATCACAGATTATATATGGCATGAATAGCTAGACTCTCACACATGCTAGGTTAGTCCGAGAATTTACTAAACCATAGCTCTGATACCACTAAATGTAACATCCCTTACCTATATTTGACGCTGAAACAGGGTATGAGGCATTCCGGTCTTAAAAACAAGCATACATACATTTTCGAGCCATAAATTTTCGTATAAATTAAATTTTTTTAAAATTAATCATATCCTCCCTAAATCAAGCCTGCGAGGTCCAAAACATGCTTTGAAAGTGATTCGGGGCTAAACCGTGAACTTTAGAAAATTTTTCATGTTTTAAGGGCCACACGCCCATGTGGTTTGGGACATGCCCGTGTGGGTAGGCCGTGTCATCACACAAGCCCGTGTCCCTAGCCTGCGTAAATCTCTATTTGTTACCCAAGAACAAATTGAAGTCACACGGCCAGGACACACGCCTGTGTCCCTAGGCCGCGTCCTTCACACGACTGAGACACATAGCCGTGTTTCATACCCGTGTGCTCGATACTGAGCATTCTGTTTTACAACAACTTAGGTGCAAGGGATACACGGTTGGGTCACACGCCCGTGGGGCTGACTGTGTGTCACACATGGCCTATACACACGCCCGTGTGTCTACCTGTGTGGACAAAAACAAGGCTATTTACCAAGCCATTTTGCCACCCTCACTTGCACATATCTACTCAACATCACATGGCACAAACTTAAGCATGAAAAGCAACCAAATAATCAAAACCAAGACAATAACATGTCTTTCTCATACCATTTTTAAACATGCTTAAAACATCAACCTTTCACACCAAATTATGCAAGTTTCCACATTCACAAATGACATTAATACAAATATACTCATAACCAACATTAGCCAACTTCCAAGGCTATATACAAAATGAACCATGGACCATTTTTGTCCAACAACTTAACCAATGGTCTAATTACCATTTAAGGACCTCCACTTTAAAATTTCATAGCAATTAGACACCTCTAGCATGTAGAACTCAACTTTTGCACTTTTTAAAGTTTAGTCCTTTTGACAAAATTAAGTGCCCAAACGTCAAAATTTTCACGAAATTGTAGACCATAAAAATATAATAAAAATAAAATTTTCTACGTCAAATTTGTGGTCCTGAAACCACTGTTTCAGCTAAACTTAAAATCGGGCTATTATATTAGAGCTTACATTACCCACACTTGCCATTGAAGTGGCTTGAGATTTAAAACTCGAGTATTGCTTCCCGTGGTCTCTGTGAGAATACCCAGCTGATACATTCGAATGGGAATACTTTTCTTTAGATTTCTTTGAATGAGATGGAAATGACTTACTCATCAGTCTTTTCCTCGAATCTCTAGCTTCGCAACCAGCTTTCCTCTTCTCTTTATTCAACTCTTTGACCTTACAAGTTCGCTCGACTAACACCATGATTTTTTTTCAGCTCTAAGATCCCAACTAACACATGATTATCCTCGTTCAATCCATCCTCAAACCTCTTATACATGATAGCCTCAGTGGATACACACTCTCGAGCATATTTACTAAGTTTGAAAAATTCTCGCTCACACTCTATTACTGACACTTGGCCCTGTTTCAGCTCAAGAAATTCCTTACGTTTCTGATCGATGAACCGCTGACTAATATATTTCTTCTAGAAATCCTCTTGAAAGAATTCCCAAGTAATCCTCTCTCTCGGTACCACAAATACTAGTGTATTCCACCAGTTGTATACAAAACCTCTCAAAAGTGAGATGGCACACTTTAAACACTCATCCGGTGTGCAAGACAGCTCATCAAATACCCTAATGGAGTTTTTGAGCCAAAACTCGGCTCTCTCAGGATCATCATCCACGTTAGCTCTGAAATATTCAGCACCGTGCTTTCGGATCTTATCAACTGGGGGCTTGTTCATTCTTACAAGTTCCATACCTTGTGGAACTACGAGAACTGGTCGAGGAATAGGTGGAGGTGGAGGAGGTTGGGCATTCAGATTTGTTCAAACAAACTCTGTATACCACTAGCTGATCATGTGGAGAAAGGCTTCCCTAGCCCCTTCTTTCTGACCAATCGTTGGAGGTCTACTATCAGATGACGCTGCCCCTTGAGCGAGAGCCGGTGCATTACTTTCAACGTCATCAGCCTTAGCTCGTTTGGGATCCATTTACAATATGAAAACATAATTTAAAATTGTCAGGAGTTATCACACTATCACAGTTCATTTATGGCATGTATAGTTACACTCTTACACACGCTACATTATTTCAAGAATCGACTAAACTGTAGCTCTGATACCACTAAATATAACACCCCTTACCCGTATCTAATGTCAGAATAGGGTACGAGGCATTACCGGACTTATACGCAAGCAATCATACAAAACTGAGACATAAATTTCCATCCAAATTTAAAATTTTTCATATACATTCATGTCATCCCTAAAACGAGCCTACAAGACCCAAAACATACATTTGAATCGATTCAGGACTAAATCGAGAACTTCAAAAAATTTAACAACATTTAGAAAATTTTTCACTAAACAAGGGTCACATGCCTGTGTGGCTTTGGGACACGCCCGTGTGGGCAGTCTGTGTACACACGCTTGTGTCCCTAACCTATGTAATTCTCTGTTTGTCACCCAAGAACAAGTAGAAGACACGAGGCCAAGTCACACGCCCGTGTGCGAGGCTGTGTGGTTGATTTAATAATTATGATTTTTCATAAAATAGGTACAGACTTCACACGCCCAGGACACATGCCCATGCCTAAGGCCGTGTCATCCACACAATTGAGAACATGCCTGTGTCTCTGCCCGTGTGCTCAATTCTGAGCATTTTTTTTCCAACAATTAAGGTGTAGGGACACACAGTCGAAACACACGTCCATAGGGCAAGTCGTGTGTCACACATGGCCTAGACACACGCCCGTGTGTCTACCCATGTGGACAAAAACAAGGCTATTTTCCAAGCCATCTTGTCACCCTTTAATGCACACACCTACACAACAAAACATAGTACCTATCCAAGAAATTATATTCAATCAATTCAGCCACAACCAAGACATCCACACATCATTCACTTGCTACCATTAATCACATACGAACATCACATACTTATCAACTTAAACCATGCAAATTTCCACATCCATGAAAAGCATCATCATAAACATATATACTTATACCAATATTAACCAATTTCAAATGGCCATTTACAAGATGAATTATCAACCAACATAAGCCAACAAATATGGCCAAATCAATTATGACACATAATAAAATGACTAAGTCTCGATACATGCCATAACTCAAAATGTTGAATTCATTGGTACCCAAAATAATAAGTTGATAGTGTGAGTGGATCTCCGACAATCTCCGATCCCGGAGCTAGATTGGTGACACTGTAAGACAAGGGAAAATAAAGAGGAGTAAGCTATATAGCTTAGTAAGTTCCTAAGCAAATAATAAGTATCATGTCCGAACATTTAACATACAATTAATTTGATGATAATTGGCATAAATATTATTAAGATCTTATTATCATAACTTACTCAATTGTAACCTTATCGAGGGTTCATCACATAACGAGCTCATTACATATGAGTTTTACGTACATACCTATGTCATCTTGAATTGGATTTACACATAATTCATCTTTGACATACTCGTTAAATTACTAGTTGAATTTCCCGTTTAACCACTTGGAATACTAAAGAATACTCGGGAATCTCGTACACACAGTTCTATACCAATGCTATATCCTAGATATAGTCTTGCATGTAATCTCATATCGATGCCAATAGCCCAGCTATGGTCTTACATGAAGTCTCAAATCAATGCCATATCCCAGATATGGTCTTACACGTAATCTTAGTAACCCTAATGTCATGACATTTGTATCCTATCTATTCCTAAGGTTCAACCAGGATTTCACACTTGTCGAAACTTTGTCGAATACTTCCAAGGATCAATCACAACTCATACAATAGTAAAGAATTTAAAACATAATTAAAACAATGCATTATTTACATACGAACTTACCTCGGTACAAAAATAGTAGAAATGGGACCTAATCGTCAAACACTTTATTTTCCCCCGTTCTAAGTCCAAACCTCGTTTCTCTTAATCTATAATATAAAATTTAACTCATTTAATATTCACATTTTTCAATTCAGCCCAAAAATTACACTATGGAAAAATTATGTTTTTACCCCTAAACTTTGACCTTTTTACAATTTAGTCCCTAGGCTCGTAAAATGATTTTTATCAAATTTCTTCATTACCCAAGCCTAGTCGAATCTTTATTGTACTCATACCAGCCCATATTTTTCATTCAATCACACTTTTACTACTTCTTTTATAACTTTTACAAATAAGTCCTTTTAGGCATTTTCATCGAAAATCACTTAGCAAAAGTCTTTTATCAAACATCAAACTTGCATAATCTATCATAAAACATCAAAATACACACATTTCTAACATTTTTCAAACCTAGACCTTAATCATTTCTCAAATTAGTGGTAGAAATAGGTAGATCAAGTGATAACGACTTAAAAATGTAAAGAGCATTAAAAACGGGACAAGAACGGACTTACAATCGAGCTTGAAAAGTGGCAAAACCCTAGCTATTTCTTCTCCCTTCAAGTTTCAGCCAAGCAAGAAGAACATGGGCTAAATTTTGCTTTTATTTTACATATTTTGTTTGTAATTGACAAATTACCGAAATGCCCTTTTTATAAAACATGAAATTTCTCTTACCTCATGTCCATTTTTTCCACTAACTTAAAAAATAATCTAATTACCATCTAAGGACCTTCAATTTAAAATTTCATAACAATTAGACACCTATAGCATGTAGAACTCAACTTTTGTACTTTTTAGAATTTAATCTTTTTTGCTAAATTGAGTGCTTAAACGCCAAACTTTTCGAACGAAATTTTCACCAAATCATTCAATAAAATTGTAGACTATAAAAATGTAATAAAAATAAGTTTTTCTACGTCGGATTCAAGGTCCCGAAACCACTGTTCTGACTAAGCCCAAAATCGTGCTGTTACATTCAATTTCATTAGAAACACTTTTTGGGACCATTAAGACTACATTAGGTAGCTAGGAATGGATAAAATGACAGATTGTGCAAGAGTAACCCTTCCAGTGAAAGAGTGTTTCTTAGCCTCCCAACTAGAAAGTTTCATAGGGTACCTTTGGTGATTCTATGAAGAAGGAGAGGGACTCCTAGATAATGTCCAAGTTCATGGACTGGTTGAAACCCGAGCAAATTAGTAATCTTCCCTACTAGATCCTCCTTTACCCTTGTAGAGAAAAAAATTAGCCTTACGAGTGTTAACCTTGTGTCCTAAGTGCTTAAAAAAACTCATAACGAAGTCCTTAAGAAGTTTACTATGCTTCAAGTCTGTTTTACTGAAAATCACAAGGTCATCTGCAAAGAAAAATGCAATATAGCTGGACCTCTACAAGATAAACGAATGGGATTCCTCTTTGTAGAAGAAATGGTTGAATGGAACCTATGACCAAACCATCCCATGCACAACACAAACAAATAGGGAGAGAGAGGGGAAACCCTAACGAATTCCTTTAACAGGTTTGAACTTGTCAAACTGAACACCGTGCGAAAGAACCTGCATAATGGATGTTGAAATAGCTGACATGCTGACTTGTATCAGAAAATTAGGGATAGATGTAGCTCTAAGAAAGGCTTCCATAAAATCCCACCAAACTCTATCGTAAGCCTTTTCCAAATCAATTTTGACAGCCATCCATTCCATTGTACCCTTACTTCTCATAGTATGCAAAACTTCCTGCGTTATAATCACAATATCAATAATGTTTCTCCCTGTGATAAATCTCGCATACTCTTGGCCTATGATCTTAAGAAATGCAGCCTTGTACCTATTCTCTATCACCTTCATAACAAGTTCATATAAAGTAGAACAGAGGCTGATAAACCATAATTTATACATATTTTTATCCCATGCTTAGTGCATTTACGGATGATTTCTCCTTAGATTTGGTGAATTCGATGCTCCTAATCCTTTAATTTCATGATTTATACTTAGGTGAGCATAGAAGAGTAAAAAGAGCCAGAAACGGGCCAAAAATGGAGAAAATAAACCCACATGGGAAAACAACATGGCCTGGACTTTCTCACACGGGCGTGTCACACAACCGTGTCAATTTGGTAGGATCGAAGCACGACTTACACGAGTAGACCACACGCCTGTGCCTATTTAACAGCTTTGACCACAGGCTGGAGTAATTGCACATGGGCGTGTCACACGGGCGTGTCCCTACCGAGCCCAAGTTTAGTCCTATTCGAAAAAGGCTAATTTTTAGGGCCTTTAGGATTCAAAAGCCTATTAAAACACTTGAGGAGGGACTTAGGAAGGGGACGCAAAGTAGGAAGCAAGGAATTACTCAAGGAAAGCCGATTGATCCATCTCAAGAGCCAGATTCATCATCAAGACTAGAGAGCTCCCTTCAGGTTCCTTCAAGAGTTTTGGGTTTTCTTATGTTTTGATATCTTTATGCTTTTGAGATGTTTTCTTTCATAAATATGAACTAAACCCCCTAAATACCTAAGGGGAATGAAACTTAAGATAGATCTTGTTATTATTATCTGAATTGTATGATAAATATTTGACTTGTTCTTAATTATGTGTTCTTAATTCTTGTTTTGATATTCCAGGATATTGATTCAATTAAACTCTTATTCAGGGGAGGAATAGACCCTGTCTAAGAGTAAATTTGTCATAACTAAACGAAGTTGATTGTGCACCTAGATAGGGTGACAAGATTTTATCGGATTAGGGTGAAACCTAATAAGGGAATCCATAGATCGAGTTAATGCAATTCTAGGGTTTTAATTAGAAAGAGATTTCAATTATTCAACCTAGGGTTAGATGTTATTAGTCTCGAGAGAGATAATAATATAACTTAGGGATTTCTACGGATCAAGTCAAATGAATAAATCGTCTGATTCAGAGTCAAATAACAAATGAAGTCTAGGTGGATTTTTCCTTAGGTATTGTCTCAATCAATCGAATTTTCCCAAAAGTATTTTCCCGAGTTTTCTTTCTATGCATTCTTAGTTAGTAATTAGTTTAGATAACCAAACATCTTAATTTTTAGGCTAGATAATAAAAATGAAGTAAATACTAGTACTCGTAGTTCATTTGGGTTCGACAATCTGGTCTTGCTGAGCTATACTACTGCTCGATAGGTACATTTGCCTTAATTGTGATAGTAAGTTAGTCTCAAGAACAATTCATTTATAAATCTTTAAAACCTAAAACGAATATCACGCAATCAAGTTTTTGATGCCGTTGCCGGGGAACTAGGATATTAGGAACACTCGATTTTTATTACTTTAGCCATTTTACTTTTATTGTAATTTAAATTTTTATTTTATTTTCTAATTCTTCATTTATTTTCTTCTGACAAGTTTTTCTAGTTTATGACCAGAAGAAACCCGTCAGGACCACTACTTTTTGACGGTGAGATCGACCGCTCAATTCATAGAAACTAGATAGAAATAAGGTGAAGCCTAAGATACACAGAGGACGAGCAAGAGGATGATACTTCAACCACAACCGAGAAGATGGCTGAAAACCAAGAAAATCTGCTACCTCCTGCAATTGCTGCTAATCCAGTAAATCAGAATCCTGCTCCACGTACTATGTATGATTATGCTAAACCTAATTTAATAGGAACTGAGTCAAGTATAGTTAGACCTGCTATTGCTGCAAATAATTTTGAACTAAAACCTAACTCAATTCAAATGATACAACAGTTTGTTCAGTTTGATGGTTTGCAGGACGAGGATCCCAATGCTCACTTGCCAAATTTCCTACAATTTTACTATACCTTTAAAATTAATGGCGTTTCTGATGACGCCATTTGCCTTTGGTTGTTTCCCTTTTTGTTAAGGAATAAGGCTAAATAATGGTTGAATTCGTTACCATGAGGGTCAATTACTACTTGGGAACAAATGACCGAAAAGTTTTTATTAAAATATTTTTCGTCGGCTAAAACAACCAAATTACATAATAATATCTCTTCTTTTGTGCAGATGGATTTAGAAACTCTATACGATGCATGGGAGAGATACAAGGACCTTTTGAGAAGGTGCCTTCACCATGGGTTACCGCTTTGGCTACAGGTTCAAACGTTTCATAATGGCCTAAATCCTTCAACTCGGTAGATGATTGATGTAGCCGCTAGAGGAACTATCAATAATAAGACACCTGAAGCGGCTTACGAATTTATTGAGGAGATGTCACTGAATAACTATCAGTGGCAAGTTATGAGAACAAAGTCGACGAAAGCAGTCAGTGTTTTCAACCTCGACGCGATTACTATGCTATCTAACCAAGTAGAGCTCTTAAATAAAAATATTGATGATTCGTGTGGTTCTACCCAGGTACATCTAGTAATGAGGTGCGATTCGAATGGAGGAGGAACATGCATAAAATATCAACCCTTCAACCTTAGCATTGAGGTGGAACAAGTCCAATATATAGGTAACAATAACTCTAGACCCCAAAATAACCTGTATAGTAACACTTATAATGCAGGTTCGAGGAACCATCCCAATTTCTTGTGGGGCAGTTAAGGAAATCAAAGGCCACAACATCCTCCGGGTTTCCAACAACCACTCTACCAACAAGAGAAAAAGCTGAACCTTGAGGAGATGCTAACAAAATTCATCTCAGTGTCAAAAACTCATTTTTAAAGTACCAAGACAGCACTCAAAAATCAACAAGCATCAATCTAGGGGCTCCAAACTCAGATTGGACAGCTCGCCAAGTTCATTTTCGAACGACCACAAGGTAGCCTTCCAAGCAACACTGAATCTAACCTAAGGGAGCAACTCAACGCTATTGAAATAGTGGTAAGTAAAGGTAAGAATGAGGTAGGCCACAATGACCCAAAGCCGATGAGTACAGAATATAAACCTCTTGTGCCATACCCTAATGCAACAAGGAAAGACCGATCAGACGAACAAGTTCGTAAATTTCTTAAACTTTTAAAGAAACTACATATTAACTTACCGTTTATTAAAGCCCTTTCACAGATGCCAAACGCAGTCAAGTTTTTAAAGAATTTTTTAACAAATAAATGAAAGTTGGATGAGGCGTCGCATGTAGAGTTGAATGCAGTTTGCTCAGCCATATTACAAAATAAGCTACCCAACAAATTGAAGGATCCAAGGAGTTTTACGATTCCTTGTTTAATTGGTAGTTTAGATGTTCATCATGCATTGGCTGACTTAAGGGCAAGCATTAATGTTATGCCTTATAAAATGTTTAAACAGCTAGGTCTTGGGAAACCCAAACAAACTAGGATGAGCATTCAATTGGCTGATAAACCCATTAGATTTCCTGGGGGTATCATTGAAGATGTTCTTGTTAAGATCGATAAATTTATATACCTAGTAGACTTTGTTGTTCTAGACATGGAATAGGATAGTAACGCACCTTTAATTTTAGGACAACCCTTTTTAGCGACTGCTAGAACCATTATTAATGTTGGCACAGGTGAACTCACACTTCGTGTGAGAGATGCAACAATCACCCTTCAAGCTTGTAATTCGAGTAAAACATTGAAAATTGAAGGTGGTTGTATAAATCATTCTCCTAGTATTGATTATGTGGTGAAACCCTCTGTGCAGGAATCAGTTACGAAGAACTCATATGAGCCATGTTCAAACAACAATAAAGGACCTACCTATGAAGAACGAATGCTACAAATCAAGTAGTTAGATGAATGGCAGAAACAGAAACCGAGAACACTCGATAAATCAAATCCAAGCCAGGACGAGCTCAGTAGCTCACCAAATCAACTTAAGGTTGGAGAAAAAGTACTACTAGATGCAGTAGATCCTCGCATTACCACTTCTGAACCTAATGAAGAAATTCCTCTTACGGTACTCAGTAATTTCCCATATGGTACAGTCGAGGTAATTCATCCTAAATTTAGTACTTTTAAGGTAAACAATACTCGTCTTAAACCTTATGTTGATAAAGTTGATAGCAGGGATAAGGAGTGTAAACTCCTCGCACCACCTTGACCATGTAGAAGAGAGGCAAGTCCAGCTTAAGACTATAAATAAGCACTTCTCGGGAGGCAACCTGAGCATTAACGATAAGGACTTATTTAAATTCTAGTTTTTCACATCTAGCTTATTAACTAAGTCCTGAAACATAGGATTTGCCCATCCATACGGCCAGGCACACGGGCGTGCCTTAGGCCATGCTCACACCATAGGTGGAGAAACGGTCGTGTGATACGACCGTGTGAAAACAGGGCAAGATTTTTCCCCAACACGGGATGAAATAAGTTACAACAGTCGTGCGACATGGCCGTGGTCAAAACTGCCAAAACAACATGGGCATGAGACACGCCCGTGCCTTGAAACTATGGTTGAAATTGAGACTCACACCATAGGTGGAGAAACGGCCGTGCGATACGACCATGTGAAAATAGGGCAAGATTTTTCCCCAACACGAGATGCAATAAGTTACCACAGTCGTGCGACATGGTCGTGGTCGAAACTGCCAAAACAACACGGGCATGAGACACGCCCATGCCTTGAAACTGTGGTTGAAACTGAGAATGTAACAGGGGCATGCGACACGCTCGTGCCCTCCACCCGTGGTAGACACTGTCAAAATGAACACGGGCGTGGAATATGTACACAGGCGTGGGAAAAGGAACGAAGCAAGACACGGCCATGTGACTCGGCCGTGTGCACCCACACACCCAAGCAACACAAGCGTGGGTCGAATGTCAAACGCGCCGAAATTCAAAATTTGATAAACCCTAAACCCTAAACCCCAAAATCTTTATAAACCCCTCACTATTCATCATCTCCATCCCCAAAAATCCCTAACCCTAGCCACTGCAATTCCACACGCCCTATCCCCAAACCCGTGTGCCGCCTACAAAACCGATTCTGACGCCCCAAGTTCCTTTTTTTTACGTTTGTTTACTCTTTTCTCTCTATTTTTTCTAAATATGTTGCTTATTTCATGATTCCTTTGCTATATTGAACTATTTTTGAATATTCATAGTTAGAATACTAAAATACTAATGCTTGTTTAATAAAAAATTTTTGTCATTTTAGTTACTCCATTATGCTGTACTCTTCAATTTTTCCTTGTTTCCATGAAATTTATGCCTACTCACATCCATTCATTCATTATTTCTATAATCCACTAACTTGATATATTTAGTGGTTTTAGTTTTTATCATCTCGTACGTTAATCTCATAAAATATTCATATTTAGCCTTGATTTTCCATACTATTCTTGAGGCATATTGATTGAACTTCAATTTTTCCATGCAGGTACAATATCGTCCTCACGTTGTAAGAAAATCGATGTTCCCACTTCGAAGAAGAGAAAAGGAGCAGCGTCATCCTCGGGTCCTACCACGGAGATTAGGCACCCATTCCTCCAAGTTCCCTTGGGACCCCAGGAAGAATTATATTAGATATTATAGGCCTGACCCCTAGGTATGGGCCGCTACATTGACTGGGCCGCACTCGAGCAGATTCAATTGGCTGACGCGGTCCGAGCCCTCCTAACGACTGACCTGTGGGGGCTCTTCTTCGAGATCGTCGAGCCGACGTATCTCGAGTTTACATTGGAACTCTGCTCGACGTTCCATCTTCAAACCGTCATGACAAACTTCGATGATCCTGGAACAGTCCAGTTCCGCCTCGGTGGTCTAGCACGCCAGTTGAGCTTACCCAAATTCTGGATTGCACTATGGCTGTACACGGAGAAGTTTATAGATGAAAATGACCTTGACACCCTCCACCGCCACATCCACTACTCCCCTTCGAAATGTTAGAGAGACCTCGTCCCTACCTTAGCCACCTACGATCCTAGCTGCTCCAAGGCATCGGCTCTCCCTCATTCTTTGAGGTATCTACACGCCATCTTGGCTCACACTCTTACAGGGAGACGAGAGAGCACTGGCGTTGTCACCACCCGCGACGCCTATTTCTTATAGAGTATGGCGAATGGGCACGTCATCGACCTCACCTACTTTATTACCTTCGCCATTCGCCACCAGACGGAGCGGCACAGAAGAGGGGTCATCTCTATCGAGCCCTTTGTGACTCAATTGGCTCGGCACTTCAGGCTCCTCAACACAGCAGCCCAATCATCCTTCCTCACTCTTATCGGCCAGATGTCCCTACAGGGCATCTCGAGTATGCTAAGTATGAGGATGATCGAGAAATGACGTGGTACATACCCTCCTTAGTACCGCCTCGCCCAATCCACCAAGGAGGAGGACCCAGATGACATTCCTGATGATGTCCCTCAACGTCACGAGGATCCGCTGACTCAGCCACCACCCCCTTCCTTCCAGTTCATGTGGCGGCTTCATACGCTGACATCCTGAGCGCCTTACTCAATTCAAGCAATAGTGTTTTCAGCGCTTCGATAACATTGATGCTACTCTATAGCATATTTGTTAGCACTTCCACATCTCATCGACACCCCACCTCGCAAACCATCTGCTGATGAAAATGTTTAAAAACTTTTATTTATTATTTTATGTTTTTACTTTTATTCTATTTTAAGACTACTTTTTATTTTTTGTTAAGCATATTTTTATTAAGTTTTATAATTATTATTTTACAATTTTAAATTTCGGCTATTTCATTACGAGTAATTATGCTTCCTTATATTTCCTAAAAAGTTCCTGATTCTATCACAGTTATAAAGAGCTCCAATGCTCATCATCGCATAGGAACTAAAAACTTCACCAGGAAAGGTTCTCCACGACTGCCATGTCCTACTCAACCACGACCATAGCTACCACTAGATATAATATTCTTTTGGCGCAGGACTTATGGACTAATGAACCTCTACCACCACCGGAGTATCCTCCTCCACTCTCACGCCAATTATTCTCCAAAACTCCAGTTCAAGGAATTCATTCATCATTCAGAAAGTTTCACTTCTCTTCCCATCTTATGATTATAAATCTATCTTTTTCAATATATCTATCTTTTTCAATATATCTATCTTTGTACATTGAGAGCAATGTACATCTCAAGTGTGGGGGGTGTTTTATATCATCATTGGAAATCCCTGAATTGTGTCTTATTCTCACGTGAATCACTCATATCACTATTAGAATGAATTTTAATTAATTTATGATTTTTATTGATATGTCTTGAATTAAAACATTGGCAATTATGCATTGATTGTTTAAACTTTAAGACATTAGGGAATCAAGCATGATAAGTTGATTTTTGAATAATTAAAAACTTTTGGGTTGTTTCCCTAAGTTTAGGTATTATCTTGAGTTGAAATTTACAGGTTTAAACATCAAAAAGCCATAATTTTTGTGAAATTTTGAGCCTTTAGAGCATCTATTATTTCTTTCATGCTCACTTCTATTGTTGCTTTGAGTGCGTCAGTATTGAATTGTTATTCTAGAACTTGCTTGATTATGCATGTCAAGACCACACCATTTGATTTGATATGTCAAGATGATAAAGGCACTTAGGTTTAACCCACTTACTCCACAAAAGCCTACCTTCATAATTAACCCTTAGTGAACCCCTTTGAGCCTAACAAACCATTAATTGATTTACCCTCAATATTAACCCATAACCCATTATTGTTGAAATCCCCTAATTTGATCCCTATTTTTGTCGAGATTTGATTTGAACTAATTGCTTAGCTATGTTTTGTTCTTCTATGTATTTGACTTGTTCTTAAAAAAAATACTTATATACATATTAGTAGTAATTCGCCATTTTTTGAGCTTGAGTGTTAATTCCATATTCTGAGAAGAAGCTCACTTGTATTCAACTGATGACTAGTCATTTTTCTAGCTAGGTAATTTTTCAATTCAATCTTGATTCTGACCTTTTCTTTCAGCTTGTGACCACACCCCCTAACCAAAGCCACTTTACGACCCTCTAAATACCTTTTTGATTGAGGTATCATCTCAGTATATAGTGGTGGAGATTTGATTTTCAAGCAAGCCTATGGTAATAACTTCTCATATTGACTAATGAGTGCTTTAATTGATGCTCTTAAACACCTTGAGTGATTTGAGTGAATCTTTAGTGGGGATGTTAAACTCTGTGATATTTTGATCAAGGTAATCACTTAGATGAGGGGAGACACCTATGCTTTCATGATAAAATGCTCAACTTAGAATGTCTAAAACTTTGATGTACTTTTAGTTGAATTTTCAATGTATAAATACTTATGGATTATTTTGAGATATTATTGATAGGGATTATAAATTAAGAATAATTTATTTTGATCGTGAATTGAGGATTTTGCTTGAAGACAAGCAAACGCTTAAGTGTGGGGGTATTTGATAAACCGTAATTTATACAAATTTTTATCCCATGCTTAGCGCATTTACAGATAATTTCTCCTTAGATTTGGTGAATTCGATGCTCCTAAACCTTTAATTTCATGTTTTATACTTAGGTGAGTATAGGAAAGTAAAAACAGCGAGAAATGGGCCGAAAATGGAGAAAATAGACCCACATGGGAAAACAACACAGCCTGGACTTCCTCACACGAGCGTTTCACACGGCCGTGTCAATTTAGCAGGATTGAAGCACGACTTACACGGGTAGACCACATGCCTGTGCCTATTTAACAGCTTTGACCACAGGCTGGAGTAATTGCACATGGGCGTGTCACACGGGCGTGTCCCTGCCGAGCCCAAGTTTAGTCCTATTCGAAAAAGGCCAATTTTTAGGGCCTTTAGGATTCAAAAGCCTATTAAAACACTTGAGGAGGGACTTAGGAAGGGGACGCAAAGCAAGAAGCAAGGAATTACTCAAGGAAAGCCGATTGATCCATCTCAAGAGCCAGATTCATCATCAAGACTGGAGAACTCCCTTCAAGTTCCTTCAAGAGTTTTGGGTTTTCTTATGTTTTGATATCTTTATGCTTTTGAGATGTTTTCTTTCATAAATATGAACTAAACCCCCTAAATACCTAAGGGGAATGAAACCTAAGATAGATCTTGTTATTATTATCTGAATTGCATGATAAAATTTGACTTGTTCTTAATTATGTGTTCTTAATTCTTGTTTTGATATTCCAGGATATTGATTCAAGTCAAGCTCTTATTCAGAGGAGGAATAGACCCTGTCTAAGAGTAAATTTGTCATAATTAAGCGAAGTTGATTGAGCGCCTAGAGATAGGGTGACAAGATTTTACCGGATTAGGGTGAAACCTAAGGGAATCCATAGATCGAGTTAATGCAATTCTAGGGTGTTAATTAGAAAGAGATTTCAATTATTCAACCTAGGGTTAGACGTTATTAGTCTCGAGAGAGATAATAATATAACTTAGGGATTTCTATGGATCAAGTCAAATGAATAAATCGTCTGCTTCAGAGTCAAATAATAAGTGACGTCTAGGTGGATTTTTCCTTAGGTACTGTCTCAATCAATCGAATTTTCCCAAAAGTATTTTCCCCAGTTTTCTTTCTGTGCATTCTTAGTTAGTAATTAATTTAGATAACCAAACTTCTTAATTTTTAGGCTAGATAATAAAAAGGAAGTAAATACTAGTACTCGTAGTTCTTTTAGGTTCGACAATCCGGTCTTGCTAAGTTATACTACTGCTCGATAGGTACACTTGCCTTAATCGTGATAATAAGTTAGTCTCAAGAACGATTCATTTATAAATCTTTAAAACCTGTTACGAATATCACGCAATCTGAGGCTGATAGGCCGGAATTGAGATAAGCTTTCAAGGTTCTGAACTTTTGGGATTAAAATGATTAGGGTGTTATGTAGATCTGAATTGATAACATTACCCTTAAAGATCCCCCTAACCCAGTTACAGATTGCTCCTCCTACAACATTCCATTGTTTCTAAAAGAACAAAGTGTTAAAATTGTCACCTCTTAGTTCCTTTAGTGGGGCCATATGTCTTCCAAGGAAGTCAAAATCCTTATTCTCAAGTCGTGGATAGCCACTCGTAGGCAAATTCCCTATAGAACCAGGAGTCTTACCATATGGCTTTTGAAAAAACTTAGCAACCTCTATTTTTCGAGTCTCAGGATAAAAAAATCCATTCGTTATCTGAGCCACGAAAGGTCGTTATATTATTGAATTTTTTCTTCTCAATCATATACATATAAAAATACCTACTATTGCGATCTCCTAATTTCAACTAATCACATATTGATTTCAATTTCTAGAGTAACTCCTCATGATAAAGAACATTCTCTAATTCCTCTCGAGTTTCCAATTCGCGTTGTGCCAAGTTATTAGAACTAAAGGCATCCATAGCGCTGAATACAGACTAATTTGTTAATCAACTTTTTTTTAGTGTTGCAATGCCCATAGACACATTTATTCCAGTCTCTAAGTCTTTTAATGAGGTGACTAAAAGTGCCCAAAATGTTACTGTCAAAACTCTAAGTATTCAAAAGAAACTTCAAATAGTTCGGATGTTCCAACCACCCAACTAAAACACAGAAAGGCTTGCCTAGGTGGGGAAAATTTTCCTGTAAAGAGAATAAAATAAGCTTATGATCCGATTTAATTCTTGAGAGATGGGTCACCACACAATCAGGGAAAGCTTCCAACCAAGACTCATTTCCAAGATCCTGATCCAAACATTCAAAGAGAGAACCACGACGCCAAGTAAATGGGGAACCCCTGAAGCTTAAATAATGGACCTTATTAGTATCGACAAAATCATCAAAAAAATGGCATCAATGGCCTATAAAACAGCCCATTTTCGGTGAGATTGGAATAGTGGTTCTAGGACCATAAATCCAAGCGAAAAAATAAAATTTATTTTTATTTTAATATATGGTCCATATTATGATAGACATGTCATGTGATTTTGGGTGAGAAATGAAGCTAGAAGTGGCTCTATTTTGTCCACACAGGCAGACACACGGGCGTGTCTCTAGACCGTGTATGCCTGGTACATGGGCATGTGGTCCAGTCGTGTGTCCCCTGCAACTTAAAAAATGAGAAACAGAATGCTCAGAATTGGGCACACGGGTAGAAACACAGGCGTGTGTCTCAGCCATGTGGTTGACACGGCCTTGAACATGGGCGTGTTACACGGCCGTGTGAAAATTACACCTAAAATTTGAAAAAAAATTTGCCATACAGCCTAGCACACGGGCATGTGACTTGGCCGTGTGACTTCAATTTCTTCATGCCTTAAAAGTCAGAGTGTTGCGCGGGTTAGGGACACGGGCGTGTGTAGTACACAACCCGACCATATGGACATGTCCGTAGACCATACGGAAGTGTGAGCCCTACAACCTTGAAAAATTTTTAAAATGTCGCAAAAAACTTTATAAGTATCCGATTAAGTCCCGACTTGATTGTAATGCTCGTATTAGGACTCAAAGGTCCAATTAAGGGATGTTTTGAATGATCTCGGTAATTGAATAGAAATTTTTGTAAATAAATTGAAAAGTGTTCTGAATGTTCTGGTAATGCTCTAAAACCTTGTTTCAACGACGAATACAGGTTAGGGGTGTTACATTTAGTGGTATCAAAGCTACAGTTTAGTTAGTTCTCAGACTGAATGTAGCGTATGGGGAGTCTAGAAATACATGTCATTATATAACCTATGATAATGTGATATCTCTCGACTCTGATGAAAATTGTTTTGGAAATAGACAGAGATGCTTTCCAACCGAGCTATTTCTGATACTATTGAAAGTGGTACACACATGTCTGAGTAAAAATGTTGCCTATGATAAAAAGAGGACTTGTAAAGGTATGAAATACATGTTTTATAATAGACATGTTAATGATAAAATGTTAAGTGATATATGTATGTATTTATGAAAGTTTAATTTGAGGCTTACGATCTCCACCCCTTTTCAGTACAGTTTTATACGATGAAATTCATAAGATTTATATGGATTAAGCTCATATGTGTTAAAGAAGAGTTTAAAGACTGAATGAATAATGATGTAGTCAGAATGAGAATGGGTTAGAATGTAAATGCAGTATTAAAAAGTGATATCAGATTTTTTTGAAAATTTATTCTGAATATGTAATGTCATTGTTAAGGAAGAAGTTATTCATGGGTAAATGACTTATCTAGATATGATATTTATAGAATATATTAGCTAAAAAATTCTTCCGAATTGACTCTTTCAGTGAACTAAATAATGTAAGATTATTGATCACTTAATTAGTCAGTAGAATAGTGATGAAATTGCAAAGATATTTGAAGGCAACTGTTATAATTGAGTATATTACAACAACATCTCTTGGGTACTCTATAAGTTCTATTATTCTCAGAGGCATATGAAATTGTTCATGTTCAGATATAGTATTTGTTGTATTGAAAGACTAGTAAATCATGATGATGGAATTACTGTAAGTCAGGTTGATATATGAGCAGTATTGCTCTACCTTACTTGGGTTTTCTAATTCATCATGATTGATATAAGATTTGAGGATTAGATTCGTATGATGTTATTTTCTATTTCTACTGATTAAAGCCCTGAATTGCGAGTGTGCAAGTTATATTGTATTAATCACAGTTGTTTCTACTGAGTATGCGTCATATTACTCTTTTGAATTTTCTCTGAGATATCATTAATTTCTTTATTATGTAAACATGGGTTATCTAAAAAAGATATTCTTTGATCGAAGGTAATTACATTTATTACTGTTATAAATATTGACTCAATCATGAGGTATGGTGATGGAGATCACAGATTATAGAAACTGTATTACTATTGGTCATTATTGGGGCCACTTTTGGTTTTCCCTCTTTTAAGTTAAAGTGCATTATTGATGTTGAAGTGTTTTTTTATCTATACAGCTGAAATATGAGTCATATCATTGCACAATGGTTTTAAATCTATCTGATGGTTACGCCTTTGGAAAATCTCAAAGCTTCAACATAATAATTGAAATAGCTACATTGACGACATAGTTATTATAGAAAGATGTAAGATTTGAATGGACTAACAAATATTAGTAAAGTTTTGACCAGTTGGAAGCTCTATTGATCAAAGTATTAATTTTGGTTCAGCTTGAATCGGGAAAGGAATTCATTATTACAATACTGTACTATTGAACAGGATTAGACTGTGTTTTGATGCAGTAAGGTAAGGTAATAGCTTGTACTTTCAAACAGTTAAAAACCACATGGAAAGAGTTACTTGATGCATGATCTAGAATTGAAAGTTATTATTTTTGTATTGAAATCTGAAAACATTACTTGTTTGGTGAAAAATGTCATATATTCACCGATTATAAAAGTTTGAAGTATCTGATGTTGCTAAAAGATTTGAATCTGAGATAGCGTATATGGTTTGAAATGTTGAAAGATTATGATTTGATAATTGAATATCACTCGGAAAGAGTGAATGTGGTTATAGATATTCTGAGTAGAAAATCTCTGTATACTTTGCAAGCCATGGATACCGATTATGATTGTCTGATAATAGTCAATTTTAGCTGAGTATAGAGCTAAACCGATGATTTTACGACAGATCTGTAAAACTCAAAAAAGTAATAATGAGTTGCAAGTTAAATAAATACAGTGTGAAATAATTTTTGATTCAGAATTTCAGAATAGATCTAAAAATGTCTGTTATTCAGAGACAGAGTCTGTGTATAGAAGAATTTGGAGTTTATATAGAAAATTTTACATGAATGATCACAGTAGTACTATGTCTGTTTATCTAGGAAATGATAAAATGCATAAAGATTTGAAAAAGATGTATTAGTAGCTCGAAATGAAATGTGGTATTTCTGAATCTGTATTAAAATGTTGGATGTGTCAGCAAGATAAGGATGATACTTTCAAGATGGGTATAGCCAGTGAAAATACCCAAATAGAAATGGAACAAAGTTACCATAAATTTTATATCAGGATTATCCCTGTCTATGAAAAGGAACGATACTATTTGATTAATTTTCAATTGGGTGACGAAGCCTGCACATTCCATTCTACAATGAGTGGATTTCGCACTTGATAGATTGCTTGAATGATCTGTTTTTGAGATTGTCAAATTATATGATGTGCTAGCTTCTGTTATTTCAGATAGAGATCTATAGTTCATATTTCGATTCAGAAACAAGTTACAAGAAACTTTGGGTATACGATTACATTTTTTTACTGTATTTCATTTTTAGACAAATGATCAATTTGAACATATGATTCAGAATTTGGAAGATGTGCTTTAATGTTGTGTACTTTAAATTGAAGGCAACTGGGAAAAGTATTTGCCTCTGGTTGAATTTGCTTATTATAACAATTAACAGTCAAGTATAAAATTGTACTATATAAAGTTCTATATGGTCACAAGTGCAAAACTCCATAGTTTTGGATTGAGCTCAGCGAGAAAAGATATATGTAGTAGGTTTGATTCTTTGAAACCGAAGAAAGATGAAAATGATATAAGACAATTTAAAAGTAGTATTAGATTGTTAAAAATCTGATGTGGATCTAAAAGGAAAAAAAATAAAGTTTCAAATTCGTGAAAAAATATTTTTGAAAGTTTCGCTATGGAAGAAATTTCTCTGGTTTGGCAGTAAAGGCAAATTAATTCTGTGGTTTAATGGGTCATATGAGATCATTTAAAAGAATTAGACTTGTTGCATATTGATTGGTATTATTATCAAAGTTCTACAAAATTCACAATGTGTTTATGAGTATAAGTGTTATAACAATATCAATCAGACCCATCATCTGTCATTATTTTGATAAATGTTAAATTCAGCTTGACACGACTTACAGTGAGGGACTGGCTGAAATTCTGACATATGAAGTGAAAGAAATGAAAAATATAAAGGTAGCTTTAGTAAAATTTTTCTGGCAATAACATGATTTAGAATAAGTTACCTAGGAACTAGAGGAAACTATGAGAAAGTAATGTCTGAATCTCTTTACTGGTAAAATTTTCGAGGACAAAAATTTTAAGGGTGAGAGTTGTAACAGCCCATTTTTCTGTGAAATCGGAACAATGGTTTTGGGACCACAAATTCGAGTTGAAAAATAAATTTTATTTTTATTTTAATATATGGTCTGTATTATGATAGACATGTCATGTGAAAATTTTGATAATCAAATTTTATTGATTATGTGCTTAATTATGAGGAAGACCAAACCGCATAAAATGCAAAAGTTGAATGTAGCTATAAGGATTAAATAGTTATGGAATTCAAAACTTGAGGTTCTTATATGGTAATTATACCATTAAATAACGTATGTAGATATTTTGGTGACTCATCCATGTAAATTTAGAAAAAGGGCAAGGACTAAAATGGAAAGTAAAAATATTTAATTGATTAAAAATGATAAAAAAAGAAATACCATTTTATTTTATCATCTTCTTCCCCAAAAATACATGGAAACCCTAGGAGAGAGAGAAGAAACTTTCATGGCCAAATTGGGTAAGCTTCTTTGGCCCGTTTTTAGTAATTTTGATATTTTTGAAATCGGGATAGCTTAATCTATCTATTTGGGGGATCAATTTGAGAAGTTAGAAAAGTATGGAAAATGGTTCATGGATGTATATGCTAAAAATTAGAAATTTATGGTAGAAAATGAGAGGTTGTTGATAGATAAATAACTTTTAAAAAGTGATTTTTGATGAAAACATGGTTTAGACACTAAAATGTAAAGTTGTGAAATTGAAGAAAAATGCTGAATTTTTATGAATACATGTGCTGTAAATTTTGTAATATGATTTTGGTTAGGCTTAGAATAGGGAGTAAATTGCACAAATTTTATTTCCCAAACCTAGGGATGAAATGAGAATTTATAAAAAAGTTGGGGGCAAAATAGTAATTTTTCCTAGGTGATCACATGATATCAAGATAGGTTTTAAATATTTATAATTAATCGTTCTTGAAACTAACTATTATCGAGATGTAGGCAAGTGTACCTATCGAACAATAGTATAGTTTTAGCAAGACCGGATTGTCGAACCCAAAGGAACTAAAAGTACTAGTAATGATTGTCTTTTTATTAACTAGCCTAAGAATAAAGAGGTTTTTGTTTTAGCTAACTAATTATCTAAACTAAGAATTCACAGAGAATGGAATTGGGGAATTGCTTTTGGAAAAATCGATTGAATTAAGACAATACCTAATGAAAACTCCACTTAGACTGTACTTGTTATTCTGGCTCTGAATCGGACGATTTATTCATTTAACTTGTTCCGTAGAGATCCCTAAGTTATGTTATTATCCCTATTCAAGACTAATAATGTCTAATCCCTACATTGAATAATTGAGGCATTTCTCTATTAACACCCTAGGGTTGCATTAACTCGATCTATGGATCCCCTTATTAGGTTTCACCCTAATCCGGCAAAATCTTGTCACCCTATGTTTAGGCGCGCAATGAACTTCGCTTAATTATGAAAAATGTACTCTTGGACAGGGTCTATTCCTCCTCTGAATAAGAGCTTATCTTGAGTCAGTATCCTGGGATATCAAACAAGAATTAAATTAATAAACAAGAATTAAGAACGCATAATTAAGAACAAGTTAAATATTTGTCATACAATTCAGAAAATAATAACAAGATTCGTCTTAGGTTTCATCCCCCTTAGGTATTTAGGGATTTAGTTCATAACTAAATAAGAAAACATCTTAGAATAATAAAGAATACAAAACATAAAGAAAACCCAAAACTCCTGAAGGGGAAATTGAGGAGAGATCTTCAGTCTTGATGGTGAATCCGATTTCTGAGATGGATCAATCAGCTTCCTTGGAGTAATTCCTTACTCCATATTCTGTGTCTCTTTTTCTTCCTCCTCTAGGGTGTATTTATAGGCTTTGGAATGCCTAAGAGCCCTCAAAATTAGCCTTTTCTGAATTGGACTCAACTTGGGCTTGGCAGGGACACGCCCGTGTGCGATTACTTCAGGCCGTGCCTGAGCCTGCCAAATTGACACGGCCGTGTGGTTTACCCATGTGAAGAGGTCCAGGCCGTGTTGATTTCGTACTTTGGCCCATTTTTTCTGTTTTTGGCCCGTTTCTCATTCCTTTTGCTCTCCTATGCTCTCCTAAGTATAAAACATGAAATTAAAGCATTAAGAGAATCAAATTCACCAATTCTAGTGGAAAATCATCCATAAAATGCATTAAGCATGGGGTAAAAATATGTATAAATTACGGTTTATCACTAGGATAAAAATTGAGTGCACTTGAATATAAAATATGATAAATTGATGTTAAATTTACTCGTGTAGATCCAGATAGACCAAATTCAGAGCTAGAACGAGGAAAAGAGGAAAATGTCAGATTAGAAGATTTATGTACACGAACATTTGTCGAGGTAAGTTCATGTAACTAAATTGTATATGTTTTTATACTTGAACTAAAAATTTTGTGTTTGCGAATTGTATAAATGCCATAAATATGTGAAATGATCACATACTTGTTAAAGCCCGATAAATGAAAGTGCCCAATCAATTATAATGCCCGACAAATGATAAATGATAAAAATGTTAATTTTATGCCTGAGTTGAATGTGAACACTTGAATTGCATAAATGCATAAATATATGAGATTGACCACATGCTTGATAATGCTTGAAAGATGTTAAATTCTATATGAAAATGTTACTTATAAGCTTGAAATGAATGTGGAATGTGTTTATTTGAATTATATGAATGTTATGGATGTATGGAATAATCACATGTCCGATAATGCTTAAGAAAAATGTTTAAATCTCGATTGAATAAATGGAAAATTCGATGGATATGTGATTTCCCGAAATGAATGTGGTCCTGTATTTGTTACAGACAGGATTTAGCCTGGACAGGTAATCCTGATGTGAGTCCTCTCGAGCATATGTTATGGATTGGATTTAGCCCAGACAGATAATGTAACACTGAATTAGGGCCTAGTCAGAATAGTGGTTTCATGAACACAAATCTAATGTTAAAATAACTATTTTATGATCATTATGAGGTCTAGGATATGAGAATAAGCATTTGTTAAAGTTTTATGAAGAAATTCTATGTCTAAGGCGTCCACTTTGAAATTAGGGACCAATTTGAATAAATAGCAAACCTTGGGTTCTAGAAGCCATTTGTATGAAATTACTTTGGAATACTAACTAGAGGTCCCAAAAGTGTAATTTACCCAATTTCTAAGTTTTTGGACAAAAATGGGCATGCATGGAAAATTATGAAAGTTTTGTAAGGAAGGGCATTTTCGTAATTTGGTTTGTAACTTCCCAAACCCGGCCTAGACGTTATGACCGAATCTGGCGTGTCACATTAAAATGCTTTTTCGAAAAACTTTGTCTTATTAATAAATCTCGCTTGAAAGAGAAAAAACCCCTTTGTTTAATTCTAAAGTCAACTTAATTATTTGTTAATCATTTTAAACCAGCCTTACTTTTTAAAACATGTTTGTTACGGAAGCATTTCAAAAAATGTTGTGAAAACGTGATGTTATGAAAACAGATATCGTTTTGGAAAACCGCGCTCTACTTTTAACAAAAATAAATCATAATAGTTAAAAACCCCCAAATTAAAAGCTAAAAAATTAGAGAAAGGCCTTATTACATCAAAAACCCAAAGTGAAAGTAATTTAAGTAATTTAGAAGAAAATACGAATATTTAAAGCGGTTCGTAGTGTGGCCACTTTCGAGTCCTCCCATACGCCGAACCGCCTACTGAGGATTACCTGAAAAATTTAAAAGAAGGGGTGAGTTTGCGAAAACTCAGTGTGTACAACCCTTATCGATCATATAGCATGCTTCACATCAATTTGGGCCTAAGCCCATTACAATAATGGTGGGATTTAGGCCTTAGTCTATAGTAGTCTCAATTGGGCCTGATCCCATGTCACAATCAGAATCAGATTATGCAATGTGCAAATACCCAACCAACCCTGCACTCCGTATCCCGTCCAACCCTACACTCCTGTGGGGATTTAATTGACCCACCCATCCCTACACTTCTGATGTAGCACCAGTTGCAGCACTAACCAATTTTGTAGCAGAGCTGCCAATCACATAATGGCTTTAAACCATCGGTGGATCCACAGTCATCAAGCGACCAAGCGAAGCTAACAAATCATATACTTCCTCCAAATCAATGATCCCGTCCCCCATGTAGCACAATATCACATGAATGCAAACATATCATAAATGGCATACAATAACAATCAAATAACATGTAGTGGCATTTTAGTTATTTTTCCCTTCGGGGCATAATGATCATTTCGTAAATCGAGATCTAAGTGCACTTATTGACCCATCAGAAGGTTCACTGTCGTCTCGCGCGACCTGTGCATCCTTTAGCGAACAAACAGAGCGATTGGACCCAAAGCCCATTTAAGCAGGCCCATAGGCCCACACGACCTATTGGTCCACCAAGCCCGATTTCGATCCAAGCCATGTGGGTGACACAGTTGGTCTAACGTTTTCCCACCTATTGGTGATTTTTACACATCTAGGGCCTACGGGCCTATTGGGCTCGTACGGCCCAACTCGGCCCAACATAGCCCATTACGGCCACAGCCTATAAGTTCGCTCATGGTGGCATCTACTATCGCATCAGATTTTCCACACGTGTGTTCGCGTGCTCGTGTAGTAATCGTTATCATTCTTTTGGCTTTTCAACTTTTCGGCATTTCGAGATTTGTTGATCTAGAGTTAAAGTGGTGTATGTACACACCTGTTATGGAGTTGTAATCGAACTACTTCTGAATCGAGAACCTATGATCAACCACAACCCCTCACCCTCAGTCATATTTACGGTTAAACCAAAAACCTAAGCATCGCAGAAACTTTAACCAAATCATCGCTACTTACCAAATGAACTATTGTAGAGCCCATTTCGCTCCGAAACCCACGTATCTCCCAAAGCTTCAACCTTCACATGAAACAGTCAACCAATTCATCAAACTCCATAATCCCACATAACTGTGTCTAGGATTTAAAGTACTTACCAATAAAGAAGGTACCACTTGTAGGGATAGAGTAATCGACTTAGCACCTTGATTACAGAAGTCGAGTCCCTAACAACAATCGCACGAAAAAAGGAATTAAAAAGGTGTTAGATGATTACCACCCCAAGGTAGGAAAGAGAGAAAGCAATCATTCGGCCAAAGAGATACCAAATGCTGAACCTTAGAGAAAAAACCAAATGAGATTCGGCTAGGGAAAACACACCACAAAACACTTACCCAAAAGTCAAGGAATTCCGGCAGCACTTCAGCAAGATTCGGCCAAAAGAAAGATAGGAAGAGAAGGGAGAAAATAATTTAGCTTTTACAATTTCAGCTACCCAAAGACAGAGGGTATTCGGTTTGGAGAACAGAGAAGAAGAGGTGAACAATACTTAGGGTATTCGGCCAAAAAAGAAAATGGGGGAATGATTTGGCTTGACAAAGAACAGTGAAAGGAGGAATGAAATCAAAATAAAAAAGAGTATTTGGCTTTTGAGAAGAAGGGACAAAGAAGAAGAAAATATGTAGAGTAAAATGTCACATGGGTATTCGACCAAAGAAAATGAACAAGAGGCTAAGAGGTTTTCAGGAGTCTTCAATTATAGCCAAAACAAAACAAAAGAAGTAAAATTGCCAACCCGAGGCATTGAAACGAAAATGACCTATGGTTAGCTAACACCAAAATGGCACCCCAAAAGCCTATAGCAGAATTTTCATGAAAAAAACACTTCACAAATTTGTTCAGCCTTCAACACATTAAACACCTCCCCAACACCTACACAACCGAAACACTAAGTGCCAGAGTTCAAACTCGGTAAGACTCTCCTCCAAATTCGAATCTTCCTGGATTTTCTCCTTAAATTTCCCCCATCCATTTCTTCAAATTTGGCTAACAACAACCCCAACCAAATCTATTCAAACCCTTGGTGTTTTTGTCAAACACAACTTCCTCCCAAAGTCACCGGTAAGAATAATCCCCATTTACACAAGCAGGGATTCAAACCTAAGACCACTAGTATATACAACATGCCACTTACCACTAGATCAGTAGTTTTTTTATCATACTTTACCAAATTTTATTTATAACCTTACTGACCAAAGATAGGGGTTTTATCCTTAAAAACCAAAATTTTGTGGAAGCTAGGACTGACCCATGACTTCCAGACACTTCTAGAGCACACAACCACTAAGCCAAATACTCCATTGTGCCACTTTCTTGTACAATTAAATATTTATGTGCAGTCTCCTAACAGCACCCCTGCTCAAAACCTAATACTTCTAGGCCCAAATTCGGGGCGTCATATGGTTAATTAAAGAATAAAAAGGGAAAAATAAGTCAAAATCATGTCATTCATCTTCTTCATGCTGCCGAAATTTGCATTCTCTCCATAGCTAGGGTTTTCAACATTTCAAGCTCTATAGTAAGTTCTCCTTAGCCCCGTTTTTAATGCTCTTTGTATTTTTGAGATCCTCGTAACATGCTCTTTCTATTTCTTTCCATATCTCATGCCAGGGTTCATGTTTAGAAATTTACCCATGCATGAGATGTTTGTGTTTTGATGATTTATGAAGGAATATAAGAGTTTAAAGGATGGTAAAAAACTTTTACTAAGTGGTTTTTCATGGAAATGGCTTAAAGGACTAAATTGTAAAAGTTGTGAATGTGGGTAGAAAAAAATATCGAATGAAGGAAAAACATGGGCTGCTATAAGTGTGAATAACATTCGGCTAGGCTTGGGTAGCCAAGGAATTACATGCATATCATTATACGAGACTTAGGACTAAATTGTAAATATTATGAAAGGTTAAGGGCAAAATGGTCATTTTTCTCGGAAGTGAGTTTTAGGCCTAAAAAAAATAATGTGATGTATTAATAATCTAATTTTATTGATATAGACCCCAAGGAACCAATTTTGGAGGTCGACCGTGGAAAAGGAAAGGTTTCAGAATAACCGAGACACGAATCCGCAATGACTACCAAGTAAGTTCATATAACCCGAAGTAAAATCTTAATATACTTATAATGCATGCTATTGAATGTATGAAAATTTAGATATTCATTGCATGATAATACATTAAATGTGCTAGTGTAAATGAAAAGATGATAAATGTCCCGGTTGAAATAAAAAGGGAAATCTGATGGATAAAGTATGGCTTACATGACATGAGATCTTGCATGTGTTGCAAAAAAGGATTTAGCCCAGACGGGTAATCCAATGATCTCAAAATAGAAAGGATCTAGCCCGGACGGGTGTTCTTTGAGTGACCGAGCCTCCCGAAGAATATAGGTGCATTAAGGATTCAGCCCGGACGGGTAATCCGATTGAGGATTGAATTTAGCCTGGACTGCCAATTCAAATCCGAGCATATGAGAGTAATTGTCGTTAAAAGGGATTTACCAGGATTGGTAACCCGACATTGCTCTATGAGTTATTACTATGGAGGGATTTAGCCTAGACTGGTAATCCCGTTGTAAGACGTAAGGTTCGCGGGAATGCGTACTTGAGATGATCACTTGTATGACTTGATGGTAATTGAGCTATCCATCAAGATTTTCGAGAAATTCAATGGGATTAACATGAGAAACAGAGATGGAAATATTGAATTGATGAGCTCATCTAAGACTAATGATATGATGCATTGTTATGAGACTAACTTGACGATTGAGTGCATGTGATAGGGAAACTATTTCATGCTTGTTGGAATCATTGCCTATTATGGTTGTATGCTAATTAACCGGTAAGTTTACTTTTCAGTTATCTAGACTTACTAAGCATATAAATGCTTACCCCCTTCTCTTTTCCCTGTCTTACAGAGCTCGTGGACTCGTGACGATTGGAAGACTGTTGGAGAATCAACACACTATCGACTTGTTCCGCTTTGGCATATAAATACTTTTATTTTGTTTAATGGCATGTATAGGGTTTTTGGTTATTTTGTTATATGTATCATTTGGCTACCCAATGTAAGGGCTTAAATGGTATACTTATTCTTTTGTATTTGGCCATGAGATATGACTCATATTGATGTAGGTTGTAAACTTACTAATGATGCATGTTTAAGTTTAAATGTTTCATGAGATATGATAATGAGGTTTATCATGGATGGATGCATGAAATGAGACCTAATAACTTGAGAGTTGATATAGCATACAATGGTATATGGTTATAATATGGCCTAAGTGTAAAATATGCTATGTTAATCCCTAATACGAAAAGGATAATTTAGCATGTACTAATAAGATGAGGTTAACACGCAATGAGTTGTGCCAAGATTGTTTAAGAGTATAATTAGGCCATGTTAAATACCATTGAAGCCTATAAGTGTGTATGGTTATTAGAGGGTGACCAAAGGCTTGGAATATAGCCCTAAAAAGGTCCACACAGATAGACACACAGGCATGTGTCTAGGCCGTGTGTGACACACGGTCAGCCTCCACGACTATGTGTCCCCTGCACCTAAAATTCTAGGTCAGTTTGCATGGTAGTAAACACATGAGCAGAGACACAGCCATGTGTCTTGACCGTGTAGAGGACACGGCCTAGCACACGGGCGTGTGCCTTGGAAGTGTGCCTCAAAATGAATGATGACGTCATAAACAAAATGTCTGAGTTTTAGGACACGAACGTGTCTAGGCCGTGTGAGGGACACGGGCCAGGGACATGCGCATGTGCTTGGCCGTGTAAAAACCCCTATAGGTTTAAAATGGAAAATAAATCCAATAGTTCAACATGGGTGAGGGGTACAGGCGTGTCCCTAAGCACACGGGCGTGTGCTTTGCCTTCACACGGACGTGTGAGGCCTAACCCTAGAAATTTTATTAGAATTTTCTACAGTCCCCGGTTTAATCCCGGACCGCTAATAATGTATGATTTGGGAACCTTAGGTCCATAATAGGGACAATATAATTTTGTTAGTTGGTTTTAATTTGGAAACGATATTTTATAACTCGTTTTTCCGAAATGATCTTATTTACGAGCAGTAACGCCTCGTATCTAATCCCGGTCTCGGGTATGGGTAAGGGGTGTTACAGATAATCCAGATCAAGCTCTTTAAAGCATATGTCATAAAAAGGATTTAGCCTAGACTGGTAATTCTGTAGTATACATGTGTGGCTCGAGAGTGTACTCTCTGATATAGAACCCTGTGGGTACCATTGGACATGAATTGACGGATTTTGATTCGTACACCTTTGAGTGTACTACCTGCGTATCCATTGATATTTCAGATAAATTCAATGGGTAAAAGTTCTTGACATGAGAAGATATGAATAAGAAATGGGTTATTACGCATATCGGCTTGAAATACATGAAAATGACGATATGTGATAATTGATAAATGGAAATATGAAGTGAAGATATTATACATGGAATTTATTTGATGAGTACGTTCCTTGATTCTAGACTATACACCTTGAGTGCAATAATCATGACCTTGATATTCCGAGTAATAGGGGTAAAGTTCTGATATGAAATGATCTAAACTCGAGATGAACTATTATGAAATTATACTTGTAATATAAAGAGATGATTTATAAATGTTAAATGAATACATGTTGTGGAAAGCATATGTGTAATACCGCTAACCTGTATCCGTCGTGGGAACAGGGCTGCGGAGCATTACCAAAATTTTTCTCAAAACATTTTCCAGATAAATCATACAAGTTACTATTCATTAATCGAGATTATTCATCACGTCCTTTAATTGGACCTTCGAGGTCCAATTCGAGCATTAGAATCGAGTCGGGACTTAATCAAGACCTCTAAGAATTTTTCGCGACTTTTCAAATTTTTTTTCCAAGTGAAGGGCTCACACGCCTATGTGGTCTAAGGGACACGCCCGTGTGACCCTGGGACATGCCCATGTTAGAGGCTATGCTCGACCCCATGTAACTCTCTGACTTGCACACATAGCCATGCCACACGCCCGTGTGCTAGGTTGTGCGGTTAATTAATTCAATTCGAATTAGGTGCAAGTTTCACATGGCCAAGACACACGCCCGTGTTCTAGGCCATGTGGCACACACAGCTGAGACACACACTCGTGTCTCTACCCATGTGCTCAATTCTGAGCAATCTATTTCTCAAAATTTAGGTGCAAGGGACACACGGCCTAACTACATGCCGGTTGTGTGTCACACACAGTCTAGAAACAAGCCTGTGTGTCTGCCCGTGTGGACAAAATAAAGTCATTTCTAGCTTTATTTCTCACCCAAAATTTCACACATGACCTGCACTTCAATCACACATGCAAATACGAACCATTTCTAGCATTCAAGATAAGCAAACTCTGTCATTCAACATGATATATCATCACAAGCATTCATGTTTACAATCTTACTCTTTAATAAGCATACTTGTTTCCACTTTCTTAATCAAACAATATATAGTACCTATGTTATCACCATAACATGAACTTAAATACATATATACATGTATCAAAACATAATTACCCCTAACCATTCCAATGGCTAGATTACAATAATCATTTACATTTTCATGCCAATATGGCCAACATAACCTATACATGCCATTACAACCATAATTGATTTACCGTATATATACCGACATTGGCCGATGGATAGTGTGAGTGATCTCTGCCAAGCTTACAATACAACGAGCTTCTGCTTTACTCTAAAACAAGGGAAAATAAAACAAAGTAAGCATAAAATGCTTAGTAAGTTCGTATAACATGGTACTTAACTTACCATTCATCCTATTTGAGGTAACTAAGTAAGGCATATTCAACCACTTTAATCTCAAGCCCTACACAGAACCTCATTGCCCTTGTTAGTCATATATTCTATAGTAACATCAAGACATGTATAGGTTCAACAACAATCAAGTTCCCACGCACATATGCTTTCCACAACATGTATTTATTTAACATGTATAGACCATCTATTATTATTACAAGTAAGATTCATAGTAGTTTGTTTCGTGTTCAGATCATTTCATGTCAGGACTTTACTCATTTTATTCGAGTATTAAGGTCACACAAGTAGTAGTATATTCAAGGTGTACGGGTCTATGATCAAGGATGGACATTTTCATCAAGTAATTTCCATATACAAATATCATATTCTTGAATTTCATGTAATATTCTTTCATGTCATATTTTCTCATGTCATATTTCCATATCATATGTATCATTCCATGTCAATTTATTTTAAAATTCATCTTTGCCCTTGTAAGAACTTTACCCGTTGAATTTATTCAAAATATCGATGGATACATAGGTAGTACACCCAAGGTGTACAAATTAGAATCCGTCAATTCATGTCCAACAGTACCCTTAAGGTACAATTTTCAAAGAGTACACTCTCGAGCTACATATGTACTACACAATATGATTACCAGTCCAAGCTAAATCCTTTTTATGTCATATGCTCTAAAGAGCGTGATCTAGATTACTCGTCCAGGCTAAATCCAATCCATAACATATGCACGAGAGGACTTATATCAGGATTACCCATCCAGGCTAAATCCTTTCATAAATACGGTCAATAAGATTACTCGTCCGAGCTAAATCCTATCAGCAGCAAATACAAGACCTCATTCATTTCAAGAAATCACGTATCCATCGATTTTCCATTTATTCAATTGGGATTTAATCACTGTTCAAGCCTTATCAGGCAACTGGTCAATCTCATATATTTATGCATTTATGCAATTCAAATCTTCACATTCAACTCAAACATAAAATTTAACGTTTTTATCGTTTATCGTTTGTCGGGCATTATAATTGATTGGGCACTTCCATTTATCTGGCTTTAACGAGTATGTGATCTTTTCACATTTTTATGGCATTCATACAATTCACAACACAACATTTAATTCAAACATAAAAACATATACAATTCGGTTACACGAACTTACCTCGACAATTGTTCGTGTATGAAAAATCCACTAATCTGACTTTTTCCTCGATTCTTCATTCTAACTCATAATTTGGTCTATCTAGATCTATATGAGTAAATTTAATGTCAATTTATCCCATTTTATATTCATGTGAACTAAATTTTCATCCTAGGCAAAATTACCATTTTGCCCCTAACTTTTCTATGAATTCCAATTTTGTCCCTAGGCTCGGAAAATGAAATTCATAAAATCTGACCCTTTACCCAAGCCTATCTGAAATATACGTACAACTTTTACAGCACATACATTCCAGAAATTTTAGCAATTTCCATGGATTTTCACCATTTTTCATTTTAGTCCTAAATCAAGTTTTCATGAAAAATCACTTTGTAAAAGTTGTTTATCTATCATCAATCTTTCATTTTCTACCATAAATTTCAAATTTCCAGCATATACATCCTTGATCCAATTTTTATACCTTGATAACTTTTCAAATTAGTCCCCCAAATAGATAGATTAAACTATCCATGTTTCAAAAATATCAAAATTACTAAAAACGGGCCAAGGAAACTTACCCAATTTGGCCATGAAAGTTCTTCTCTCTCTCCTAGGGTTTCCATATTTATTTTGGGGAAGAAGATGAGAAAATATGATGATATTTTCTTTTCATCTTTTTAATTAATTAATTTAATAGAATTCCAATTTAGTCCTTAGCCTTTTCCTCAATTTCCATGGATGAATCATCCAAAAATATCTACATACTTTTATTAATGGTCTAATTACCATATAAGGACTTAAGTTTTGAATTCCATAGCTATTTGATCCTTCTAGCTACTAGAATTTAAATTTTGTATTTTATGCAATTTAGTCCTTCTCGTACTTAAGCACATAATTGATAAAATTTTCTTATCAAAATTTTCACGTGATATTTCTAGTATAATATGGATCATTTAATAAAATAAAAATAAATTATATTTTCGGCTCGAATTTGTGGTCTCATGACCACTGTTACGATTTCACAGAAATTGGGCTGTTACAACTCTCCCCCTTAAGGAATTTTCATCCTAGAAAATTTTTCCAGTAAAGAGATTCCAACATTACTTTCTCATGTTTCCATCTGGTTCCCAAATAGCTTTCTCTACATCATGTCATTGTCGAAGAACTTTCACTAAAGCTATCTTTATATTTTTTGTTTCTTTCACTTTACATCCCAGAATTTCCACCAGTCACTCACTGTAAGTCATGCCAAGATAAATTTAAATATCTATCAAAGAATAACAGATGATGGGTTTGATCGATACCGTTGTAATACATATACACATGAAAAGCATTTTGAATTTTGTAGAACTCTAATAAATATACCAATCAATACTTAACAGGTTTAATTCTTTTCAATAATCCCATATGACCTAGTAAGTCGCATACTTAATTTTGTCGTACGACTTAATTTTGCCTGTACAGCCAATCCGAAGAACTTTCTTTCATGATGAATTTCTAGAAATACTTTGTTACCATCAAAAACTCTATTTCTTTTCATTTTAGATCCGCATCGAATTTCCAACGATCAAATACTGTTTTAATACTGTCTCAGATCACTTTCACCTTCGTTTTGTTTTACAGAATCAAATAAATTACATGTATCTTTTCTCACTGAGCTCCATCCAAGGCACTGAAGTTTTACATTATAACCATTTAAAACCTCATACGGTACAAATTTTATACTTGACTGCTAACTATTATAATAAGCAATTTCAACCCAAAGCAATTACTTTTCCCAATTACTTTCAAATTCAAGTACACAACATTAAAGCACATCTTCCGAATTTCGAATCATATGTTTAGATTGCTCATCCATTTGAAAATGAAATACGGTACTAAAATGTAACTGTATACCCAAAGTTTCTTGTAACTCGTTTCAAAATTGGAATTCAAACTGTAGATCTTTATCAGTCATAGCAGAAACTAGCACATCATATAATCTGTCAATCTCAGAAACAGATAATTCAAGCAATTTATCAAGCAAGAAATCCATTCATGTCAGAATAAAATGTGCAGGCTTTGTCAAACAATCAACAATTACTCAAATAGTATCTTTCTTTTTCATAGACAGGGATAATCCTAACATAAAGTTCATAGTAACTTTGTCCCATTTCCATTTCGGTATTTTCTCTAACTATAATCATCTTGAAAATTTCATCCTTATCTTGCTGGTACATCCATCATTTAAGTACAATTTAAGAAATACCACATTCCATTTCCGAGCTACTAATACATCTTTTTCGAATCATTAAGCATTTTATCATTCTCCAGATAAACAAGCATAGTACCACTGTTATCATTCATGTAAATTTTTTGGTACAAGCTCCAATTTCTTTAGTACGTAGACTCTGCCTCTAAAATAAAAACATTTACTGAATCTATTCTAAAATTCTGGTTCAGAAATTATTTCACACTTTACTCATTTAACTCACAACTCATTATCACTTTTCTGAGCTTCATTGATCTTTTGTAGAGACACCGATTTAGCTCTATACTCAGCTAAAATTAAGTTATTATCAGACAATAAAATTGGATATCCATGGCTTGCATAATATACAAAGATTTTCTACTCAGAACATCTGTAACCATATTCATTCTTTCCAAGTGATATACAATTATCAAGTCATAATCTTTCAACATTTCAAACTATATACGCTGTCTCAGATTCAAATATTTTAACAACATCGGATACTTCACACTTTTATAATCAGTGAGAATACAACATTTTTCACCAAACAAGTAATGTTATCAGATTTCAATACAAAATCAATAGCGGTCAATTTTAGATCATATATTAGGTAATTCTTTCCATGTGGTTTTTAACTGTCTAAAGCATCAAATCACAATCTAATTCCATTCAATGTTACATTACTGTAATAACAAGTTCCTTATCCAATTTAGGCTGAATCAGAATCAATACTTTAATCAACAAAGCTTCCAACTGGTCGGAACTTTACTGATTCAACTCTTACATCTTCTCTGTAATAACTATGTCATCAATTTAGCTACTTCAATTATTAACATTAAAGCTTTGAGTTTTTCCAAAGCTACAACCATCAGATAGATTCAAAACCATATTGTATTAATATGATCGGCATTTCAATCGTATAGATAAAGCAACACTTTAATATCAATAGTGTACCTCAAATCAGAAGAGGGAGAACCAAATGTGGCCCCAAGAATAACCAATACAGTAATTCAATTTCTATAATCTGTGATCTCTATCAGCATACCTCATGATCGAGTCAATAATTATTACGGTAATAAATGTAATTACCTCCAATTGATGAATATCTTTCTCAGATAAACCATGTTTAAATAATAAAGAAACTGATGATATCTTAGAGAAAATTCAGAAGAGTAATATCACGCATACATCGATAGAAACAACTATGATAAAGACAATATATCTTGGACATTTGCAATTCAAGGCTTAAATCAGTAGAAATAGAAAACATCATCATATGAACCTTATCATCAAATATTATCTCAATCATGATAAATTAGAAAACCCAAGTATGATAAAGCAATACCGCTCATGAATCAACCAGATTTCAGTAGTTCCATCTATCATAATTTACTAGCCTTTCAATACGATAAATATTGCATCTATATATGCACAATTTCATATGCCTTTGACAAATATAGAACATATAGAATACTGAGAAGAGGTTGCGGTAATACACTCAATTATAATAGTTGTATTCACATATCTTTGCAATTTCATTACTATTCCACTCACTAATAAAGTCATCAATAATCTTACATTATTCAATTCATTGAAAGAGTCAACTTGAAAGAATTTTCAGCTAATCTGTTTTGTAATTATCATATCATGGATAAGTCGACCACTCATGAATAATCTTCCTCCTTAATAATGACATCGTATATTCAGAATAATCTTTAGAATAATCTGATATATCTTTTACTACCATCTTTACTTACTAACCTATTTTTATTCTAACTACATCATTAATCATTCAGCTTTTGAACTCTTTAATTTCACATTCATGAGCTTAATCTATATAAATCTTGTGAATTTCGTTGTATAAAACTATACTGGTAAGGGGGTAGAGATCGTAAGCCTCACAATTTAGTTTTCATGTATACACTCCTATGACATAACATTCATCATTCTCATGTACTATAAAACATTTATCCGTACCTTTTCAAATTCTATTTCATCATGAGTAATGTTTTTACTCAGGCACGTGAATTTCACTTTCAGTAGTATCGGAATTAGCTCGATTGGAAAGCATCTCTGTCTATTTGTAAGACAATTTTCATCAGAATTAAGAGATATCACACTATCACAGGTTATATAATGGCATGTCTTTCTAGACTCCAAATATGCTACATTTAGTCCGATAACCAACTAAACCATAGCTCTGATACCATTAAATATAACACCCGTAACCCGTATCTGTTGCCAGAACAGGGTTACAGATTGTTACCAAAATTTTTCTCAAAACATTTTCCCAATAAATCATACAAGTTACTATTCATTAACCGAGATTATTCATAACGTTCCTTAATTGGACCCTTGAGGTTTAATTCGAGCATTAGAATCGATTCGGGAATTAATTAAGACCTCTAAGAATTTTTCGCGACTTTTTAAATTTTTTTCCAAGTGAAGGGCTCACACGCTTTTATGGCATTGCTATGGCACTTTCATTTATCGGGCTTTAACGAGTATGTGATCTTTTCACATTTTTATGGCATTTATACAATTCACAACACAACATTTAATTCAAACATAAAAACATATACAATTCAGTTACACGAACTTACCTCGACAATTGTTCATGTACGAAAATTCCACTAATCCGACTTTTTCCTCTATTCCTCGTTCTAACTTCGAATTTGGTCTATCTGGATCTATATGAGTAAATTTAACGTCAATTTATCACATTTTATATTCATGTGAACTAAATTATCATCCTAGGCAAAATTACCATTTTGCCCTTAACTTTTTCATAAATTCTAATTTCATCCCTAGGCTCGGAAAATGAAATTCATGAAATCTGACTCTCTACCCAACCCTAGCTGAAATATGCATACATACAATTTTTACAGCACATGTATTTCACAAATTTCAGCATTTTCCATGAATTTTCACCATTTTTCATTTTAGTCCCTATATCAAGTTTTCATGAAATATCACTTTGTAAAAGTTGTTTATCTATCATCAATCTTTCATTTTCTACCATAAATTTCAAATTTCCAGCATATGCATCCTTGAACCCATTTTTATACCTTGATAACTTTTCAAATTAGTCCCTCAAATAGATAGATTAAACTATCCCGGTTTCAAAAATATCAAAATTACTAAAAATGGGCCAATGAAACTTACCCAATTTGGCCATGAAAGTTTTTTCTTGCTCTCTTAGGGTTTCCATGTTTATTTTGGGGAAGAAGATGAGAAAATATTATCATATTTTCTTTTCATCTTTTTAATTAATTAATTTAATGGAATTCTAATTTAGTTCCTAGCCTTTTTCTCATTTTCCATGGATGAATCATCCAAAAATATCTACATACTTTTTATAATGGTTTAATTACCATATAAGAACCTTAAGTTTTGAATTCCATAGCTATTTGATCCTTCTAGCTACTAGAATTCAACTTTCGCATTTTATGCGATTTAGTCCTTCTCGTAATTAAGCACAATCGATAAAATTTTCTAATTAAAATTTTAATGTGACATTTCTAGTATAATATGGATCATTTAATAAAATAAAAATAAATCATATTTTTCGACTAGGATTTGTGGCCCGGAGACCACTATTTCGATTTTATCAAAATTGGGTTGTTATAATATGTGCATAGAAACTTGATTGTTGTTGAGCCCATATATGTTTGTGATGTTATTATGGATTATATTACTAACAAGGGTAATGAAGAATATGTGTAGGGCTTGGGGGCAAATTGATTGAATAATCCTTACATAATTACCTCAAAATAGAATGAATGGTAAGTTAAGTACCATGTTATACGAACTTACTAAGCATTATATGCTTACTTAGTTTTAATTCCTTGTTTTATTGTGACAGCCCTAAATTGACCCTAGTCGGAAAGTGGTTTCGGGACCACTAAACCGAGTCACAAAAATAATTAGATGTTATATTCTATGTTTATTTCATGTGAAAGTGCATGTGTGAAAATTTCATGCTTTGATTTTGCCAATTGTGAGTGAAATTATGAAATATGACTCATGTGAAAATTTTTGCAAATGCTATGGGCTAATTTATAGTGGCCAAATAACTTATAGTATGAAATAGGTGGATTTGCATGTCAAATTTCCCACCTTAAAACATAGTGGCCGGCCATGATGGGCATGATAAGCATTTGTGCAAATTTTTTTTATATTGGAATTATGGCATAAGTATGGCACAAATAAAAAAAATGTTATTTTGTGTCATAAAATGTTAGTAATAAATAAATAAAAGAGAGAATAAAAGAAAAGTAATGAAAAAAAAAAGGGATCATCATTCATGTTCTTGCTAGCCAAATCTAAAGAAAAAAAAATTGTTCATCTTTTATCATCCTTGGCCGAAAATGCTAAGAAGAAGGGGGAAGGGGAAGTAAAACATTCGGCCACTCCTTCTAGTCTTGAATAAGGTATGTAATTCATGGTAGCTTTTGGAAATTGTTGAATGTATTAAGCTAGTTACTAAGTCCCTTAGTTAGCCCATGTTCAAATCTTGAATCTTGTTGGTAATATGAGCAATCGGCCATGAGAAAATGTTCAAGAAATGGTTGTTGATCATGTTATTTGGATGAGAAACGAGTTAAAATGGTTTTGGTGTAGTTGCCGAATTTGAATTAGGAAGTTATTGAGTAATGTTTATACCTTAAGTGATAGAATAGAGTGAATGCTTGGAATGTGATATGTGTGAATTATATGTTAAATTAAGGTTTGCTAAGCTAGCTATTAAGGTGAAATGCAAATGTTAGTATTTGATTTGGTAATAATCTGCTTGGGGACAGCAGCAGTAAGGTGATTTTGGAAAATCGCCATAATTTGTAGGAGTTGAATTAAAAGCTGAGTAAATTATGTCATTAAAGCTTGAAGAGTCTATTTTCTTACAAAAGAAACTATAAAAACAAAAGAGTTACCGATCTTGAGATATTTGAAGTATTGTGGGGCTGAGTCAAAACGACTACTAGATTCCCTGTTCTGTTTTGAGAAAATCATTATAAATTGTACAAAAATGATTATAAGATAAAATTTATATGCTTAGACTCCTTAATGAGTCTAGTTTCAAATGAAATCAAATACAACACATTTTGAATTCTGTAAAATGAGAAATTTGATTCGTAGTAAGAGTGGTCAGATTAGTCAAACAGTGAAACAGGGGAAACTTTAAGAAAAATCTGGTATTGATTGGCCAAGCCTAAAATTATGAAAATTTTATGGATGGAAGATATACGAATCTATATTCAGGGAAAATTAACGGCAAGTGATTTGGAGTTTCGTAGCTCCAGTTATAAATAATTTAGTGACTACTGCTCAGGAAAAACAGCTCGTAGTGAATATGTGATTTTGTTGTAAACATTAATGAAAATTTGCTAATGAATTATTTATTGATTTTTATAAAGCTTACTATAATCTATGTGTGTGAAAGTCGAATCAATATATATATTATTCTGAAAGTAATACTTGAATAGTCGATTAATGACTATTTTAAAATTTGTTGAACTTAAGCTCAAGAGCAAAGGGGAACTAAATCCGATAAAGGGAAGGAAAAAGTAATTGAATAGCCTTTGAAGTCGTTCGACAACATCCGAGGTAAGTCTTCGAGTAATGACCCCACTTGAATTATATTGAAATGATTAGTCATACTATGATGGATAGCCGAATGTGCATAGAGACTATGTTATAAAGCCAAATGAAATCATGCTCTTTGTGTGTGGCTATTGAGCCGAAAATTGGAAAGGTTTAATAAATGTTTTGTGTTTGAGCCTTAGTAATGAAAATAAGATATGGATGTGTTATGATTATTGATATATGTGTGCATGAGCATTTGTATATATATCCGGGCTAAGACCCGAAGGCATTTGTGCGAGTCGATATATCCGGGCTAAGACCCGCAGGCATTTGTGCGAGTTGATATATCCGGGCTAAGACCCGAAGGCATTTGTGCGAGTTGATATATCTGGGCTAAGACCCGCAGGCATTTGTGCGAGTTGATATATCCGGGCTAAGACCCGAAGGCAATTGTGCAAGTTGATATATCCGGGCTAAGACCCGAAGGCATTCGTGCGAGTTGCTATGCCCGGCTAAGACCCGAAGGCAATTGTGCTTGTGGTAATATCCGGCTAAATTCCGAAGAAACTTGGGCATGAATGTGAGCGTTTTGTGCTGTAATAAATTCAATTAATACGCTCAACAAACCCAAACGATAAGGTATGTTTGCATGTGCTTCGGAAAAGTCGATTCGTTTTAAGTAGTATTCGTTCAATCGACTAACGAACTTTTGGGCTTTTATATGGGTTGATACCTTGTGTGTGTATATATGTTGACGAATTGTGAAGTAAGCATGATTATGAGAATGTGTATTAATAAAGTGATTCATTTAGTTATGTGAATGTAATACTTTAGTCAAAGCCGAATTCATTACTTGAAACTTACTAAGCTTTAAAATGCTTACCCCGTTGCTTTGGCTCTCTGTTTTATAGATTTTGTTCGTTAGCTATCGGATTCGGGATCATCGAAGTCGAAGTCATCCACACTATCAAAGCTCTTTTGGTACTCTTTTAGTTGAACTCTGGATATGGCATGTATAGGACTACCCCTTGTTGTTTTAAGCACTTTTTGTGATGTGTGTGTGTACAGCCATGCGAAAATGGCTTGTAGAAGTGGAGTATGGCATTAGACCATTTGTGTTTATGTATGTATATATGGTTTCATGATGTGACTATGGTTTGGAATGGAAGTGTTGGGCAAATGATCAGCCATTGGAATGGCTAAATATGATCATATGTGGACCTATGTATGACAAGACCCTAGTTGGTCCATGGTAACCACGAAATAGGTAAAGTTTACCTTGAAAACAGATGCTGACAGCAGCAGTGGTGTGAATTTGAAAAATCACAAAAATTTGTAGGAATGGAATTAAATAGTGAATAAATTATGTAATCGAACCTTGATGAATCTATTTTCATATGAAAGTAACGAAACAATCATATGAACAGTATATTAAGAGATATTAAAGTTCTCGTGAAACAGGGCCAGAACGGTTTCTGGATCTCCTGTTTCGACTTTGAAAATTTACCATAAATTAACCAGAGATAATTAGGAGTCATACTACATATGTATAGATTCCTCTCTGAGTCTAGTTTCTATAGAAACAAACGGCTTCAGTATTGGTGCCCTGTACAAGGAGATATCCAAGTTGTAATGCGAAAAGGTCAGGGTAGTCGATCCCTGTAACATGGGAGACTTTGACTAATAAACTGTACTAATTGGCCCGACCAAAAATTCTAGAAAAAAATATGTAGATGGGCATGTGAGTCTAGTTTCAGGGAAAAATCACGAAACTGATTTTCGAGTTGTGAAACTCAAGATATGATTTTTAAAGCGACTATTACGCAGATTGGCAGTGTCTGGAAAATTTTTAAAAGTCTGTTAACACCTCGTGTTCGACTCCGGTGACGGTCTCGGGTTCGGGGTGTTACAATTTGATTGGTATCAGAGCCACGGTTTAGTCGATTCTAGGACTACCGTAATGCGTTGGGTCTAGCTATACATGCCATTTTATGTGATTATTTGATAGTGTGGATATTTCTAACATTTGCAAATGTGTTCATTTATAGTAATGGATCCCGATCCCGACCGAGAGGTAGCTGATGATCTTGAGAGTGTAGCGCCTGCTCCCGTACAAGGGACAGCGCCGGCGGACTCTCAACCTAATGCTAGTAACCCGAATGATGAAGCTAGACAAGCTTTCTATAGCGTGATGAATGATTGGTTCAACCAATACATTCGAACTAATACGGCTGTTCCACAACCTCCATTCCCGACAAATACCACCCCCGCACCTACAATACCTCCGGTAACTGACCAAATAAGGTCAAATAAGCCCCCAGTTGACAGAATCCGAAAACATGGGGCTACTGAATTTAAGGCTACGGATAGCGATGATGCCGAGCAAGCTGAACTTTGGTTGGACAACACTATCCGGGTACTCGATGAGCTATCTTGTACACCTGATGAATGCCTAAAGTGTACTATCTCCTTGTTACGCGATTCTGCCTACTATTGGTGGAGTACTCTGACTTCTGTTGTGCCTCGAGAGCAAGTAACTTGGGAGTTTTTCCAAACTGAGTTTCGAAAAAAGTATATCAGTCAGAGATTTGTTGATCAAAAACGGAAGGAATTTCTTGAGCTTAAGCAAGGTTCTATGTCAGTTACTGATTACGAGCGAAAATTTGTTAGACTTAGTAGATACGCTCGGGAATGTGTTTCGTCCGAGGCTATCATGTGTAAACGCTTCGAGGATGGGCTGAATGAAGATATAAAAATGTTCGTTGGCATTCTTGAAATACGAGAGTTCGTAGTACTTGTCGAGCGAGCTTGTAAAGCTGAAGAGCTTAGAAAAGAAAAACAAAAAGTTGATGTGGGAACAGGGGAGTTTCGTAAAAGATCCTCGGGAAAGTCTCTTCAACAGGCATCGAAGAAATTTCGAGATGATGTGGGCCGGTTTAGAGGCACTTCGGGCCTTTTTAGACAAGATCGTGATCGACCCCCTGTGGGTACCCGAGGCACTTCGATCGCTAGTGTTGGGAATGAACATCGAGACAAAACAGAATGTCGATATTGCGGTAAATGGCATTCGGGGAGTTGTAGATTCCATGACCGCTCCTGTTACAAGTGTGGATCAGTTGACCACTTCATCAAAGATTGCCCGAGGTTGTCTGAACAGAATGTAAATCAGAGTGGGAAACCGGGTGCTACCACTGCTCGAGGTAGACCATCTAGAAATACGGGCAATGCTAGTGGTGGTCAGAGAGGATCTAGAGATGCTACGACCGGATCTGAGGCTCGTGCGCCTGCTAGAGCTTATGCTATACGTGCCCGCGAGGATGCTTCTTCGCCTGATGTTATTACCGGTACTTTCACTCTCTTTGATACTAATGTAATTGCTTTGATTGACCCCGGTTCTACTCATTCTTACATATGTGAAACCTTAGCATCCAGTAAGACTTTACCTATTGAGTCTACTGAGTTCGTAATTCGGGTGTCAAATCCCTTGGGTCGTTACGTGCTTGTCGACAAAGTGTGTAAGAAATGTCCCCTAGTGATTCGAGGTTCCTGTTTTCCGGCGGACTTGATGCTTTTGCCGTTTGATGAATTTGATGTTATTCTCGGGTTGGATTGGTTGACCGTGCATGATGCGGTTGTGAATTGCAAAAGCAAGACTATTGATTTGAGGTGCGCAAATAACGAAGTAATCTGAGTTGAGTCTACAGACTTGGATGGGTTGCCAGTTGTAATATCCTCAATGTTGGCCCAGAAATATGTAAGAAAAGGGTGCGAAGCATACCTTGCGTATGTACTTGATGACAAAGAATTAGAAAAGAAACCCGAATCTGTGCCGGTGGTTTGTGAATACCTGGATGTTTTTCCTGAAGAATTACCGGGTTTACCACCTGTTCGGGAGGTAGAGTTTGGTATTAAGCTTGTACCTGGGACTACGCCGATTTCGATAGCTCCGTATCGTATGGCACCAACCGAGTTAAAAGAGTTGAAAGCTCAGTTGCAAGAATTGACGGATAGAGGTTTTGCTCGACCAAGTTTCTCACCTTGGGGTGCACCAGTATTGTTCGTGAAAAAGAAGGACGGAACCATGAGGTTGTGCATTGACTATCGTCAACTGAATAAAGTGACGATAAAGAATAAATATCCGTTACCGCGTATTGATGATTTGTTTGATCAACTAAAGGGAGCCTTAGTGTTCTCAAAAATAGATTTGAGATCGGGTTATTATCAGTTGCGGGTTCGAGATTCGGACGTACCCAAAACTGCTTTCAGAACGAGGTACGGTCACTACGAATTCTTAGTGATGCCGTTTGGGCTTACTAATGCCCCTGCGGTATTTATGGATTTGATGAATCGGATCTTCAGACCATATTTGGATCGGTTCGTAGTTGTGTTCATTGATGACATCTTGGTCTATTCAAGAGATGAGACCGAACATGCTGAGCACCTGAGACTAGTGTTGCAAATGTTGCGGGATAAGCAGTTATATGCTAAGTTCAGTAAGTGTGAGTTCTGGTTAAGAGAGGTTAGCTTCTTGGGTCATGTGGTATCCGCATCGGGTATTCGAGTTGACCCGAGCAAAATTTCAGCCATACTTAACTGGAAGCCTCCAAGAAATATTACTGAAGTTCGGAGCTTTTTGGGACTCGCCGGTTATTACCGACGATTTGTCAAAGGTTTCTCGATGATAGCCACACCAATGACGAAGCTACTTCAAAAGGATGTTAAGTTCGAATGGACGGAGAAATGTCAGAAAAGTTTTGATCAACTAAAAACTTATTTGACTGAAGCTCCAATTTTAGTGCAACCCGAATCAGGCAAAGAGTTTGTCATTTATAGTGACGCATCCCTACTTGGGCTGGGCTGCGTATTGATGCAAGAATGTCGAGTGGTGGCCTATGCGTCGAGACAATTAAAGCCACACGAGAAAAATTATCCGACTCATGATCTTGAACTAGCTGCCATCGTGTTTGCTTTAAAAATATGGCGACATTACCTATTTGGTGAAAAGTGCCATGTATTTTCGGATCACAAAAGTCTCAAATATTTGATGACTCAACGAGACTTGAATCTGCGACAAAGACGTTGGCTTGAGTTGTTGAAAGATTACGGGCTTGTCATTGATTACCACCCGGGAAAGGCTAATGTGGTTGCGGACGCCTTAAGCCGGAAGTCATTGTTTGCTTTACGAGCGATGAATGTGCATTTTTCTGTTCTACCCGACAATGTGTTAGTAGCTGAATTAAAAGTCAAACCATTATTGACTCATCAAATTCGTGAAGCTCAGAAAGTCGATGATGAATTGGTTGCAAAACGGGCTGAGTGTGTTCCGAACAAGGAATCGGAGTTTCAAATTGATGATGATGATTGTTTGAGGTTCAGAAGTCGTTTGTGTGTTCCAAGGAATTCGGAACTCATTTCGATGATTCTGAACGAAGCCCATTGTAGCCGAATGTCAATTCACCCGGGGAGTACGAAAATGTACAACGATTTGAAACGTCGATTTTGGTGGCATGGTATGAAACGAGACATCTCCAACTTTGTTTCGAGATGTTTAATATGTCAACAAGTGAAAGCGGAACATCAAGTGCCTTCAGGATTACTTCAGCCAATCATGATACCCGAGTGGAAATGGGATTGAGTCACAATGGACTTTGTGTCCGGACTGCCATTGTCAGCAAGTAAGAAGGATGCGATTTGGGTTGTTGTTGATAGACTGACTAAGTCGGCTCACTTTATCCCCGTGCGTATGGATTTTTCATTGGATAGACTAGCTGAATTGTACGTTTCTCAAATTGTGAGATTACACGGGGTACCTATTTCTATCGTGTCGGATAGAGATCCGAGATTCACCTCACGATTTTGGAAGAAATTGCAAGAAGCTTTGGGTACCAAGCTGCATTTTAGCACTTCTTTTCACCCCCAAACCGATGGTCAATCCGAGCGGATAATTCAGATACTTGAGGATATGTTGAGATGTTGCATCCTCGAGTTCAGTAGTTCATGGGAACGGTATTTACCTTTGATTGAATTCGCTTACAACAATAGTTTTCAATCAAGTATTAAGATGGCACCTTACGAGGCTTTGTACGGCCGTAAATGTCGTACACCATTGTTTTGGACCGAGCTCGGTGAAAGTAAAATTTTCGGAGTTGATTTGATTAAAGATGCCGAACAAAAAGTAAAGGTAATCCGGGAAAGTCTGAAGGTAGCCACAGATCGTCAGAAATCGTATGCGGATTTGAAACGAAAGGACATTGAATATCAGGTGGGAGATAAAGTGTTCCTTAAAGCTTCGCCTTGGAAAAAGATACTCAGATTTGGCCGTAAGGGCAAATTGAGTCCGAGGTTCATTGGGCCGTACGAAATATCCGAAAGAATTGGTCCAGTTGCATATAGGTTGCTTTTACCCCCTGAACTTGAAAGGATCCACAACGTTTTTCATGTTTCGATGCTTCGACGTTATAGATCTGATCCTTCGCACGTAATAAGTCCCTCCGAGGTTGAAATTCAAGCCGATATGAGTTATGAAGAAGAACCGATTCGTATCCTGACCCGTGAAGTGAAGGAGTTACGAAACAAAAGGGTTCCTTTAGTAAAAGTGTTATGGCTTAAGCATGGGATGGAAGAAGCTACTTGGGAACCTGAGAACTCTATGAAAGAACGATACCCAAACCTATTTACCGGTAAGATTTTCGGGGACGAAAATTTCTTAAGTGAGGGAGAGTTGTGACAGCCCTAAATTGACCCTAGTCGGAAAGTGGTTTCGGGACCACTAAACCGAGTCACAAAAATAATTAGATGTTATATTCTATGTTTATTTCATGTGAAAGTGCATGTGTGAAAATTTCATGCTTTGATTTTGCCAATTGTGAGTGAAATTATGAAATATGACTCATGTGAAAATTTTTGCAAATGCTATGGGCTAATTTATAGTGGCCAAATAACTTATAGTATGAAATAGGTGGATTTGCATGTCAAATTTCCCACCTTAAAACATAGTGGCCGGCCATGATGGGCATGATAAGCATTTGTGCAAATTTTTTTTATATTGGAATTATGGCATAAGTATGGCACAAATAAAAAATGTTATTTTGTGTCATAAAATGTTAGTAATAAATAAATAAAAGAGAGAATAAAAGAAAAGTAATGCAAAAAAAAAGGGATCATCATTCATGTTCTTGCTAGCCAAATCTAAAGAAAAAAAAAATTGTTCATCTTTTATCATCCTTGGCCGAAAATGCTAAGAAGAAGGGGGAAGGGGAAGTAAAACATTCGGCCACTCCTTCTAGTCTTGAATAAGGTATGTAATTCATGGTAGCTTTTGGAAATTGTTGAATGTATTAAGCTAGTTACTAAGTCCCTTAGTTAGCCCATGTTCAAATCTTGAATCTTGTTGGTAATATGAGCAATCGGCCATGAGAAAATGTTCAAGAAATGGTTGTTGATCATGTTATTTGGATGAGAAACGAGTTAAAATGGTTTTGGTGTAGTTGCCGAATTTGAATTAGGAAGTTATTGAGTAATGTTTATACCTTAAGTGATAGAATAGAGTGAATGCTTGGAATGTGATATGTGTGAATTATATGTTAAATTAAGGTTTGCTAAGCTAGCTATTAAGGTGAAATGCAAATGTTAGTATTTGATTTGGTAATAATCTGCTTGGGGACAGCAGCAGTAAGGTGATTTTGGAAAATCGCCATAATTTGTAGGAGTTGAATTAGAAGCTGAGTAAATTATGTCATTAAAGCTTGAAGAGTCTATTTTCTTACAAAAGAAACTATAAAAACAAAAGAGTTACCGATCTTGAGATATTTGAAGTATTGTGGGGCTGAGTCAAAACGACTACTAGATTCCCTGTTCTGTTTTTAGAAAATCATTATAAATTGTACAAAAATGATTATAAGATAAAATTTATATGCTTAGACTCCTTAATGGGTCTAGTTTCAAATGAAATCAAATACAACACATTTTGAATTCTGTAAAATGAGAAATTTGATTCGTAGTGAAGAGTGGTCAGATTAGTCAAACAGTGAAACAGGGGCAAATTTAAGAAAAATCTGGTATTGATTGGCCAAGCCTAAAATTCTGAAAATTTTATGTATGGAAGATATACGAGTCTATATTCAGGGAAAATTAACGGCAAGTGATTTGGAGTTTTGTAGCTCCAGTTATAAATAATTTAGTGACTACTGCTCAGGAAAAACAGCTCGTAGTGAATATGTGATTTTGTTGTAAACATTAATGAAAATTTGCTAATGAATTATTTATTGATTTTTATAAAGCTTACTATAATCTATGTGTGTGAAAGTCGAATCAATATATATATTATTCTGAAAGTAATACTTGAATAGTCGATTAATGACTATTTTAAAATTTGTTGAACTTAAGCTCAAGAGCAAAGGGGAACTAAATCCGATAAAGGGAAGGAAAAAGTAATTGAATAGCCATTGAAGTCGTTCGACAACATCCGAGGTAAGTCTTCGAGTAATGACCCCACTTGAATTATATTGAAATGATTAGTCATACTATGATGGATAGCCGAATGTGCATAGAGACTATGTTATAAAGCCAAATGAAATCATGCTCTTTGTGTGTGGCTATTGAGCCGAAAATTGGAAAGGTTTAATAAATGTTTTGTGTTTGAGCCTTAGTAACGAAAATAAGATATGGATGTGTTATGATTATTGATATATGTGTGCATGAGCATTTGTATATATATCCGGGCTAAGACCCGAAGGCATTTGTGCGAGTCGATATATCCGGGCTAAGACCCGCAGGCATTTGTGCGAGTTGATATATCCGGGCTAAGACCCGCAGGCATTTGTGCGAGTTGATATATCCGGGCTAAGACCCAAAGGCAATTGTGCAAGTTGATATATCCGGGCTAAGACCCGAAGGCATTCGTGCGAGTTGCTATGCCCGGGCTAAGACCCGAAGGCAATTGTGCTTGTGGTAATATCCAGCTAAATTCCGAAGAAACTTGGGCATGAATGTGAGCGTTTTGTGCTGTAATAAATTCAATTAATACGCTCAACAAACCCAAACGATAAGGTATGTTTGCATGTGCTTCGGAAAAGTCGATTCGTTTTAAGTAGTATTCGTTCAATCGACTAACGAACTTTTGGGCTTTTATATGGGTTGATACCTTGTGTGTGTATATATGTTGACGAATTGTGAAGTAAGCATGATTATGAGAATGTGTATTAATAAAGTGATTCATTTAGTTATGTGAATGTAATACTTTAGTCAAAGCCGAATTCATTACTTGAAACTTACTAAGCTTTAAAATGCTTACCCCGTTGCTTTGGCTCTCTGTTTTATAGATTTTGTTCGTTAGCTATCGGATTCGGGATCATCGAAGTCGAAGTCATCCACACTATCAAAGCTCTTTTGGTACTCTTTTAGTTGAACTCTGGATATGGCATGTATAGAACTACCCCTTGTTGTTTTAAGCACTTTTTGTGATGTGTGTGTGTACAGCCATGCGAAAATGGCTTGTAGAAGTGGAGTATGGCATTAGACCATTTGTGTTTATGTATGTATATATGGTTTCATGATGTGACTATGGTTTGGAATGGAAGTGTTGGGCAAATGATCAGCCATTGGAATGGCTAAATATGATCATATGTGGACCTATGTATGACAAGACCCTAGTTGGTCCATGGTAACCACGAAATAGGTAAAGTTTACCTTGAAAACAGATGCTGACAGCAGCAGTGGTGTGAATTTGAAAAATCACAAAAATTTGTAGGAATGGAATTAAATAGTGAATAAATTATGTAATCGAACCTTGATGAATCTATTTTCATATGAAAGTAACGAAACAATCATATGAACAGTATATTAAGATATATTAAAGTTCTCGTGAAACAGGGCCAGAACGGTTTCTGGATCTCCTGTTTCGACTTTGAAAATTTACCATAAATTAACCAGAGATAATTAGGAGTCATACTACATATGTATAGATTCCTCTATGAGTCTAGTTTCTATAGAAACAAACGGCTTCAGTATTGGAGCCCTGTACAAGGAGATATCCAAGTTGTAATGCGAAAAGGTCAGGGTAGTCGATCCCTGTAACATGGGAGATTTTGACTAATAAACTGTACTAATTGGCCCGACCAAAAATTCTAGAAAAAAATATGTAGATGGGCATGTGAGTCTAGTTTCAGGGAAAAATCACGAAACTGATTTTCGAGTTGTGAAACTCAAGATATGATTTTTAAAGCGACTATTATGCAGATTGGCAGTGTCTGGAAAATTTTTAAAAGTCTGTTAACACCTCGTGTTCGACTCCGGTGACGGTCTCGGGTTCGGGGTGTTACAATTTGATTGGTATCAGAGCCACGGTTTAGTGGATTCTAGGACTACCGTAATGCGTTGGGTCTAGCTATACATGCCATTTTATGTGATTATTTGATAGTGTGGATATTTCTGACATTTGCAAATGTGTTCATTTATAGTAATGGATCCCGATCCCGACCGAGAGGTAGCTGATGATCTTGAGAGTGTAGCGCCTGCTCCCGCACAAGGGACAGCGCCGGCGGACTCTCAACCTAATGCTAGTAACCCGAATGATGAAGCTAGACAAGCTTTCTATAGCGTGATGAATGATTGGTTCAACCAATACATTCGAACTAATACGGCTGTTCCACAACCTCCATTCCCGACAAATACCACCCCCGCACCTACAATACCTCCGGTAACTGACCAAATAAGGTCAAATAAGCCCCCAGTTGACAGAATCCGAAAACATGGGGCTACTGAATTTAAGGCTACGGATAGCGATGATGCCGAGCAAGCTGAACTTTGGTTGGACAACACTATCCGGGTACTCGATGAGCTATCTTGTACACCTGATGAATGCCTAAAGTGTACTATCTCCTTGTTACGCGATTCTGCCTACTATTGGTGGAGTACTCTGACTTCTGTTGTGCCTCGAGAGCAAGTAACTTGGGAGTTTTTCCAAACTGAGTTTCGGAAAAAGTATATCAGTCAGAGATTTGTTGATCAAAAACGGAAGGAATTTCTTGAGCTTAAGCAAGGTTCTATGTCAGTTACTGATTACGAGCGAAAATTTGTTAGACTTAGTAGATACGCTCGGGAATGTGTTTCGTCCGAGGCTATCATGTGTAAACGCTTCGAGGATGGGCTGAATGAAGATATAAAAATGTTCGTTGGCATTCTTGAAATACGAGAATTCGTAGTACTTGTCGAGCGAGCTTGTAAAGCTGAAGAGCTTAGAAAAGAAAAACAAAAAGTTGATGTGGGAACAGGGGAGTTTCGTAAAAGATCCTCGGGAAAGTCTCTTCAACAGGCATCGAAGAAATTTCGAGATGATGTGGGCCGGTTTAGAGGCACTTCGGGCCTTTTTAGACGAGATCGTGATCGACCCCCTGTGGGTACCCGAGGCACTTCGATCGCTAGTGTTGGGAATGAACATCGAGACAAAACAGAATGTCGATATTGCGGTAAATGGCATTCGGGGAGTTGTAGATTCCATGACCGCTCCTGTTACAAGTGTGGATCAGTTGACCACTTCATCAAAGATTGCCCGAGGTTGTCTGAACAGAATGTAAATCAGAGTGGGAAACCGGGTGCTACCACTGCTCGAGGTAGACCATCTAGAAATACGGGCAATGCTAGTGGTGGTCAGAGAGGATCTAGAGATGCTACGACCGGATCTGAGGCTCGTGCGCCTGCTAGAGCTTATGCTATACGTGCCCGCGAGGATGCTTCTTCGCCTGATGTTATTACCGGTACTTTCACTCTCTTTGATACTAATGTAATTGCTTTGATTGACCCCGGTTCTACTCATTCTTACATATGTGAAACCTTAGCATCCAGTAAGACTTTACCTATTGAGTCTACTGAGTTCGTAATTCGGGTGTCAAATCCCTTGGGTCGTTACGTGCTTGTCGACAAAGTGTGTAAGAAATGTCCCCTAGTGATTCGAGGTTCCTGTTTTCCGGCAGACTTGATGCTTTTGCCGTTTGATGAATTTGATGTTATTCTCGGGTTGGATTGGTTGACCGTGCATGATGCGGTTGTGAATTGCAAAAGCAAGACTATTGATTTGAGGTGCGCAAATAACGAAGTAATCCGAGTTGAGTCTACAGACTTGGATGGGTTGCCAGTTGTAATATCCTCAATGTTGGCCCAGAAATATGTAAGAAAAGGGTGCGAAGCATACCTTGCGTATGTACTTGATGACAAAGAATTAGAAAAGAAACCCGAATCTGTGCCGGTGGTTTGTGAATACCTGGATGTTTTTCCTGAAGAATTACCGGGTTTACCACCTGTTCGGGAGGTAGAGTTTGGTATTAAGCTTGTACCTGGGACTACGCCGATTTCGATAGCTCCGTATCGTATGGCACCAACCGAGTTAAAAGAGTTGAAAGCTCAGTTGCAAGAATTGACGGATAGAGGTTTTGCTCGACCAAGTTTCTCACCTTGGGGTGCACCAGTATTGTTCGTGAAAAAGAAGGACGGAACCATGAGGTTGTGCATTGACTATCGTCAACTGAATAAAGTGACGATCAAGAATAAATATCCGTTACCGCGTATTGATGATTTGTTTGATCAACTAAAGGGAGCCTCAGTGTTCTCAAAAATAGATTTGAGATCGGGTTATTATCAGTTGCGGGTTCGAGATTCGGACGTACCCAAAACTGCTTTCAGAACGAGGTACGGTCACTACGAATTCTTAGTGATGCCGTTTGGGCTTACTAATGCCCCTGCGGTATTTATGGATTTGATGAATCGGATCTTCAGACCATATTTGGATCGGTTCGTAGTTGTGTTCATTGATGACATCTTGGTCTATTCAAGAGATGAGACCGAACATGCTGAGCACCTGAGACTAGTGTTGCAAATGTTGCAGGATAAGCAGTTATATGCTAAGTTCAGTAAGTGTGAGTTCTGGTTAAGAGAGGTTAGCTTCTTGGGTCATGTGGTATCCGCATCGGGTATTCGAGTTGACCCGAGCAAAATTTCAGCCATACTTAACTGGAAGCCTCCAAGAAATATTACTGAAGTTCGGAGCTTTTTGGGACTCGCCGGTTATTACCGACGATTTGTCAAAGGTTTCTCGATGATAGCCACACCAATGACGAAGCTACTTCAAAAGGATGTTAAGTTCGAATGGACGGAGAAATGTCAGAAAAGTTTTGATCAACTAAAAACTTATTTGACTGAAGCTCCAATTTTAGTGCAACCCGAATCAGGCAAAGAGTTTGTCATTTATAGTGACGCATCCCTACTTGGGCTGGGCTGCGTATTGATGCAAGAAGGTCGAGTGGTGGCCTATGCGTCGAGACAATTAAAGCCACACGAGAAAAATTATCCGACTCATGATCTTGAACTAGCTGCCATCGTGTTTGCTTTAAAAATATGGCGACATTACCTATTTGGTGAAAAGTGCCATGTATTTTCGGATCACAAAAGTCTCAAATATTTGATGACTCAACGAGACTTGAATCTGCGACAAAGACGTTGGCTTGAGTTGTTGAAAGATTACGGGCTTGTCATTGATTACCACCCGGGAAAGGCTAATGTGGTTGCGGACGCCTTAAGCCGGAAGTCATTGTTTGCTTTACGAGCGATGAATGTGCATTTTTCTGTTCTACCCGACAATGTGTTAGTAGCTGAATTAAAAGTCAAACCATTATTGACTCATCAAATTCGTGAAGCTCAGAAAGTCGATGATGAATTGGTTGCAAAACGGGCTGAGTGTGTTCCGAACAAGGAATCGGAGTTTCAAATTGATGATGATGATTGTTTGAGGTTCAGAAGTCGTTTGTGTGTTCCAAGGAATTCGGAACTCATTTCGATGATTCTGAACGAAGCCCATTGTAGCCGAATGTCAATTCACCCGGGGAGTACGAAAATGTACAACGATTTGAAACGTCGATTTTGGTGGCATGGTATGAAACGAGACATCTCCAACTTTGTTTCGAGATGTTTAATATGTCAACAAGTGAAAGCGGAACATCAAGTGCCTTCAGGATTACTTCAGCCAATCATGATACCCGAGTGGAAATGGGATCGAGTCACAATGGACTTTGTGTCCGGACTGCCATTGTCAGCAAGTAAGAAGGATGCGATTTGGGTTGTTGTTGATAGACTGACTAAGTCGGCTCACTTTATCCCCGTGCGTACGGATTTTTCATTGGATAGACTAGCTGAATTGTACGTTTCTCAGATTGTGAGATTACACGGGGTACCTATTTCTATCGTGTCGGATAGAGATCCGAGATTCACCTCACGATTTTGGAAGAAATTGCAAGAAGCTTTGGGTACCAAGCTGCATTTTAGCACTTCTTTTCACCCCCAAACCGATGGTCAATCCGAGCGGATAATTCAGATACTTGAGGATATGTTGAGATGTTGCATCCTCGAGTTCAGTAGTTCATGGGAACGGTATTTACCTTTGATTGAATTCGCTTACAACAATAGTTTTCAATCAAGTATTAAGATGGCACCTTACGAGGCTTTGTACGGCCGTAAATGCCGTACACCATTGTTTTGGACCGAGCTCGGTGAAAGTAAAATTTTCGGAGTTGATTTGATTAAAGATGCCGAACAAAAAGTAAAGGTAATCCGGGAAAGTCTGAAGGTAGCCACAGATCGTCAGAAATCGTATGCGGATTTGAAACGAAAGGACATTGAATATCAGGTGGGAGATAAAGTGTTCCTTAAAGTTTCGCCTTGGAAAAAGATACTCAGATTTGGCCGTAAGGGCAAATTGAGTCCGAGGTTCATTGGGCCGTACGAAATATCCGAAAGAATTGGTCCAGTTGCATATAGGTTGCTTTTACCCCCTGAACTTGAAAGGATCCACAACGTTTTTCATGTTTCGATGCTTCGACGTTATAGATCTGATCCTTCGCACGTAATAAGTCCCTCCGAGGTTGAAATTCAAGCCGATATGAGTTATGAAGAAGAACCGATTCGTATCCTGACCCGTGAAGTGAAGGAGTTACGAAACAAAAGGGTTCCTTTAGTAAAAGTGTTATGGCTTAAGCATGGGATGGAAGAAGCTACTTGGGAACCCGAGAACTCTATGAAAGAACGATACCCAAACCTATTTACCGGTAAGATTTTCGGGGACGAAAATTTCTTAAGTGGGGGAGAGTTGTGACAGCCCTAAATTGACCCTAGTCGGAAAGTGGTTTCGGGACCACTAAACCGAGTCACAAAAATAATTAGATGTTATATTCTATGTTTATTTCATGTGAAAGTGCATGTGTGAAAATTTCATGCTTTGATTTTGCCAATTGTGAGTGAAATTATGAAATATGACTCATGTGAAAATTTTTGCAAATGCTATGGGCTAATTTATAGTGGCCAAATAACTTATAGTATGAAATAGGTGGATTTGCATGTCAAATTTCCCACCTTAAAACATAGTGGCCGGCCATGATGGGCATGATAAGCATTTGTGCAAATTTTTTTATATTGGAATTATGGCATAAGTATGGCACAAATAAAAAAATGTTATTTTGTGTCATAAAATGTTAGTAATAAATAAATAAAAGAGAGAATAAAAGAAAAGTAATGAAAAAAAAAGGGATCATCATTCATGTTCTTGCTAGCCAAATCTAAAGAAAAAAAAAATTGTTCATCTTTTATCATCCTTGGCCGAAAATGCTAAGAAGAAGGGGAAGGGGAAGTAAAACATTCGGCCACTCCTTCTAGTCTTGAATAAGGTATGTAATTCATGGTAGCTTTTGGAAATTGTTGAATGTATTAAGCTAGTTACTAAGTCCCTTAGTTAGCCCATGTTCAAATCTTGAATCTTGTTGGTAATATGAGCAATCGGCCATGAGAAAATGTTCAAGAAATAGTTGTTGTTCATGTTATTTGGATGAGAAACGAGTTAAAATGGTCTTGGTGTAGTTGCCGAATTTGAATTAGGAAGTTATTGAGTAATGTTTATACCTTAAGTGATAGAATAGAGTGAATGCTTGGAATGTGATATGTGTGAATTATATGTTAAATTAAGGTTTGCTAAGCTAGCTATTAAGGTGAAATGCAAATGTTAGTATTTGATTTGGTAATAATCTGCTTGGGGACAGCAGCAGTAAGGTGATTTTGGAAAATCGCCATAATTTGTAGGAGTTGAATTAGAAGCTGAGTAAATTATGTCATTAAAGCTTGAAGAGTCTATTTTCTTACAAAAGAAACTATAAAAACAAAAGAGTTACCGATCTTGAGGTATTTGAAGTATTGTGGGGCTGAGTCAAAACGACTACTAGATTCCCTGTTCTGTATTTAGAAAATCATTATAAATTGTACAAAAATGATTATAAGATAAAATTTATATGCTTAGACTCCTTAATGAGTCTAGTTTCAAATGAAATCAAATACAACACATTTTGAATTCTGTAAAATGAGAAATTTGATTCGTAGTGAAGAGTGGTCAGATTAGTCAAACAGTGAAACAGGGGAAACTTTAAGAAAAATCTGGTATTGATTGGCCAAGCCTAAAATTCTGAAAATTTTATGTATGGAAGATATACGAGTCTATATTCAGGGAAAATTAACGGCAAGTGATTTGGAGTTTTTTAGCTCCAGTTATAAATAATTTAGTGACTACTGCTCAGGAAAAACAGCTCGTAGTGAATATGTGATTTTGTTGTAAACATTAATGAAAATTTGCTAATGAATTATTTATTGATTTTTATAAAGCTTACTATAATCTATGTGTGTGAAAGTCGAATCAATATATATATTATTCTGAAAGTAATACTTGAATAGTCGATTAATGACTATTTTAAAATTTGTTGAACTTAAGCTCAAGAGCAAAGGGGAACTAAATCCGATAAAGGGAAGGAAAAAGTAATTGAATAGCCATTGAAGTCGTTCGACAACATCCGAGGTAAGTCTTCGAGTAATGACCCCACTTGAATTATATTGAAATGATTAGTCATACTATGATGGATAGCCGAATGTGCATAGAGACTATGTTATAAAGCCAAATGAAATCATGCTCTTTGTGTGTGGCTATTGAGCCGAAAATTGGAAAGGTTTAATAAATGTTTTGTGTTTGAGCCTTAGTAACGAAAATAAGATATGGATGTGTTATGATTATTGATATATGTGTGCATGAGCATTTGTATATATATCCGGGCTAAGACCCGAAGGCATTTGTGCGAGTCGATATATCCGGGCTAAGACCCGCAGGCATTTGTGCGAGTTGATATATCCGGGCTAAGACCCGCAGGCATTTGTGCGAGTTGATATATCCGGGCTAAGACCCGAAGGCAATTGTGCAAGTTGATATATCCGGGCTAAGACCCGAAGGCATTCGTGCGAGTTGCTATGCCCGGGCTAAGACCCGAAGGCAATTGTGCTTGTGGTAATATCCAGCTAAATTCCGAAGAAACTTGGGCATGAATGTGAGCGTTTTGTGCTGTAATAAATTCAATTAATACGCTCAACAAACCCAAACGATAAGGTATGTTTGCATGTGCTTCGGAAAAGTCGATTCGTTTTAAGTAGTATTCGTCTAATCGACTAACGAACTTTTGGGCTTTTATATGGGTTGATACCTTGTGTGTGTATATATGTTGACGAATTGTGAAGTAAGCATGATTATGAGAATGTGTATTAATAAAGTGATTCATTTAGTTATGTGAATGTAATACTTTAGTCAAAGCCGAATTCATTACTTGAAACTTACTAAGCTTTAAAATGCTTACCCCGTTGCTTTGGCTCTCTGTTTTATAGATTTTGTTCGTTAGCTATCAGATTCGGGATCATCGAAGTCGAAGTCATCCACACTATCAAAGCTCTTTTGGTACTCTTTTAGTTGAACTCTGGATATGGCATGTATAGGACTACCCCTTGTTGTTTTAAGCACTTTTTGTGATGTGTGTGTGTACAGCCATGCGAAAATGGCTTGTAGAAGTGGAGTATGGCATTAGACCATTTGTGTTTATGTATGTATATATGGTTTCATGATGTGACTATGGTTTGGAATGGAAGTGTTGGGCAAATGATCAGCCATTGGAATGGCTAAATATGATCATATGTGGACCTATGTATGACAAGACCCTAGTTGGTCCATGGTAACCACGAAATAGGTAAAGTTTACCTTGAAAACAGATGCTGACAGCAGCAGTGGTGTGGATTTGAAAAATCACAAAAATTTGTAGGAATGGAATTAAATAGTGAATAAATTATGTAATCGAACCTTGATGAATCTATTTTCATATGAAAGTAACAAAAAAATCATATGAACAGTATATTAAGAGATATTAAAGTTCTCGTGAAACAGGGCCAGAACGGTTTCTGGATCTCCTGTTTCGACTTTGAAAATTTACCATAAATTAACCAGAGATAATTATGAGTCATACCACATATGTATAGATTCCTCTCTGAGTCTAGTTTCTATAGAAACAAACGGTATCAGTATTGGAGCCCTGTACAAGGAGATATCCAAGTCGTAATGCGCAAAGGTCAGGGTAGTCGATCCCTGTAACATGGGAGACTTTGACTAATAAACTGTACTAATTGGCCCGACCAAAAATTCTAGAAAAAAATATGTAGATGGGCATGTGAGTCTAGTTTCAGGGACAAATCACGAAACTGATTTTCGAGTTGTGAAACTCAAGATATGATTTTTAAAGCGACTATTACGCAGATTGGCAGTGTCTGGAAAATTTTTAAAAGTCTGTTAACACCTCGTGTTCGACTCCGGTGACGGTCTCGGGTTCGGGGTGTTACATTTATAGTGAACCGGAAGCTTGTTGGATTGGAAGCTTCGTAGAGATCACTTATACCATCCATCGGCCCATGTCGGTACAATATGGTAAATCAATTATGGTTTTAAGGGCATGTATAGGATATATTGGCCATATTGGCATGTAAATGTAAATGATGCTTGTAATCTAGCCATATGAATGACTAGTAATGGTTTGTTTTGATATATTTGTAATGTCATACTATGGTAACTACATGTGTGTTAAGTAGTTGATCTATTATGTCTAACATATGGACTAGACTAAGGCAAGGTTATGAATATGTATGCATGTAATGGTATGCTATGTTGAATGATAGAGTTTGCTTAACTTGAATGCTTGAAATGGTTGGTATTTGGATGTGAGTTTAAGTGCAAGTCATTGTTGTGATTTTGGGTCAGAAATGAAACTAGAAGTGGCTTTATTTTGTCCACATGAGCAGACACATGGGCATGTGTCTAGACCGTGTGTGACACACGGCCTGGTACATGGGCGTGTGGTCTGGTCGTGTGTCCCCTGTAACTTAAAAAATGAGAAATAGAATGTTCAGAATCAGGCAAACAGGCGTGTGTCTCAGCCATGTGGTTGACACAGCCTTGAACACGGGTGTGTTACACAGCCGTGTGAAAACTGAACCTAAAATTTGAAAATAAAATTCGCCACACGGGGTGTGACTTGACCGTGTGACTTCAATTTCTTCATGCCTTAAAAGTCAGAGAGTTACACGAGTTAGGGACACGGGCGTGTGTAGTACATGGCCCAACCACACGGCCGTGTTCCTAGACCACACATGCGTGTGAGCCCTACAACCTTGGAAAATTTTTGAAATGTCGTGAAAATTTTTATGAGTATCCGATTAAGTCCCGACTTGATTGTAATGCTCGTATTGGGCCTCGAGGGTCCAATTAAGGGACATTTTGAATAATCTCAGTAATTGAATAGTAATTTATGTAAATAAATTGTAAAGTGTTTTGAATGTTCCGGTAATGCTTCGAAATCCTGTTTTGACGATAGATACGGGTTAAGGGTGTTACAGCCTGCCACTTAGCCACCCTTCTTCTCCTCTATTGAGAGAATGGAGTTAAAATCCCTAATAACCAACCAACGATAATGACCTGAAGGGATAGATAACCGTAAATCCTTCCAAAAAAGCCTAATTTTTTTGTCTATTTGGGCAACCATAAACGAAAGAAATAAAAATCAACCGCTACTAAAGAATAGATGATATACAAGACAAAATAAACTAAAGATGATTTCTGATCACCTCTACATTAATAGACTCCTTCCATCCAAGTCAAATACCACCCAAGAAGCCAATTGATCCCATCCTATGAGTTCTATCCTACCCCAATTTTGCAATAATAGTATCAACTTTAAGACTGCTGAACCTTGTTTCAAGCAAACTAAAAATATCTAGTTTAAACTCATTATTATATTCCCAAGAAATTCTTGGAAATTTCGGATTTGCACAACCCTACACATACCAAGATAAAATGGATAAGTTCATATTAAAAATTTTAAAAAAAGGGAACACACTTACTGTAGAGCATGGACAGAACTATCCAAGCCTTCAGTTTCTTCCGTCAATTGTTCCTTGGCAGCTTGGTTATCCAACTTTGAAGAAATAAGATTCGTTGCCATCTTTGTGAACCCTGCAAGAGAGACCCATGAATTCCCCATAGCCTTAAAACAATTACTTGGTCTCTTAAGAGTTTTATTAATCTTCCAACCCCTCATAGGGTCTCTTGCTTTTCTACCATTGTCATGACTATTAACTGATTTAAAAGCATTCCCCAAATTAGTAGCTATATTTAACACCCTTTACCCCAATCAAAATCGAACTAGAGGTTGCTTGGAAAGTGACTAACGAATGGTTATTGGAATCAAGAAATCCTTCATTTATGGTCACTGCCACAACTTCCACTTCTCCAAATGCAATATTAAAATGAAGAGTTTTTTATCATTAAAACTTGCAAGACCCGTTAGCACTGTACCATCCAAACCCCCAACTTCACAATCAAGAAATTCAGCAGAAATGACAGCAACAGTGTCGGCCTACCTAGAATTGGAAAGAAGGGCCCCACCTAATAAATGGTCCTCCAAAGTCGCAATAGGCCCCAGCACACTGCTGGGCCTTGAACGCTGCCCAGTCTATAGCCCACCTGAAGTGCTTGGCCCCTTGTCATGTGTGTTGGACTTGGAAATTTTAAAAACAAAATTAGTATTTTTATTAATTAAATCACCCACTGACCTTTCCCAATTTCCAACTTAGGTTCCTTTCCCTTGATGGTAACTTTCTAGTATCTTCCTTAACAACATTCTCCCATTAATTTCCATAGCTGAATATCTCTCCCTTTTCCCCAAAAAAATTAAATTGAAAGATAAGGCATGAAACCTTAACCCCGACAATTTATCCCCTTTTCCTGTCTTTCCATGTTTGCATTGCTCACACAAATTGTTCCTAGACCTCCTCTCTACCAACATCCAAGGACCGAAGTCTCCATTTCTAATCACCAAATCGACATCTGTTCATGGGTTTTCGATCGCTGGAGTAATTTCTCCTGAATTGTTCTCTGTTGCTTGTATATGCAGACAACCATCCTTGGAGTGGCCATACATTCAACACACGAAGCAGACTATCAGTAAGCTTTCATACTCAATTGGTTGAAGATTTCCATTGATTAGGACTTGTGAGATTAAATGTTTCTCCGGATTGATAAATACAACCATTCACATGTAACGACCTCTAGTTTGGCTGTCTGTATTAAAATCCAATTTGGTGACCTTCCCTACCATTCCCTCAATTTCCTATAATATCTTTCTTTTTTTTTTTGAAGAGATGGCTAGGCAATCATAGGAGTCTAATCCAAGCTAAGACATTACTAGGATAGGGACTCGTCAAAGTGAAATTAATAGTCCAAGGCTAAATCATCAAGTATTATCAGAAGATAATCCATGGACTCTATGATAAAACCTTCTCATAATCCTCAAAATTTTGGAATTTTGCTAAAAAATATCCATTTTCGATATCCATCATTTGGAAGGGTTGAGATGGTCTTCAATGTCCATAAACCTTTTTTTGTAAAGTTGTAAACCCAATATTCCTTCCCAACAGCTTAAGAATCATAGAAGTGGACATGTCTTTGACTAATAAATTTTGAACTCTATCCGAGAAATCAATAGCGAGAATGTCATTGATTATCAACTTTTTAACATCACCTTCCAGTAAAGAGAAAACCTCATTGGCAATGCTCGAAGCTCTCTCCCCATAAGTACTGGTGAATCTTTTCCCCAACCTTATCTTTCTAGGACAGGGTTGGAGACGGTGTTGAATCCACAGCCATCTCATATTCAATATTAGACGTCAGGTCCTTGAGACTAGCCTTCTTGGTATTTGGATTGCCAAAAAAATCATCCTTTTTTTCATTGTTTTCACACAAAGAATCCATTTATCCTCTTTTCATTGTTTTCACATAGAGAATCCATTTATCCTAAAGCATATGAAGATTTTAAGCTGGGCGAGTCTTTCATAGGTAAGTTAATCTTCATGTCAAGTAATTGTGTAACACCCTAAACCCGGCCCAGACGTTATTGCCAGATCTGACGTGTCACATGGACTTACGACTTAGTATGCATTCGTTGGTTTAAGTGATTGGGGTGGTCTTTGTAAAAACAGCGGTTGAATGAAAAGCCGGTTTATCAACCTTTAGGCTATCCATTTGTTGTGCTTGTTGAGTCTTGGAAAATGTTTATTAATTTTGAAAACCCGCGCAGCCTAACACTAGCAGTTTCGACATAGTATAAATATAATCAGAAAATAAAACTACAGCGGAAAAAGAAATTTAAATAGCGGCCTTATTACAACTTAAAACCCAAAATTAAATCAGAATATAAAATAATAAAAATAAACTAACTTAGAAAAACCAACTTTGCGATGATGTGGCCACTCCGAATCCCTCACAGCTCCAAGCCCACTATGGTTGGGGATTTCCTGTAGAGATGAAAATAAAGGGTGAGTTCGGTAAACTCGGTGTGTAACATAACCCAACCATAGCCCAAAACAGATCAAACCTCAGAGTCAGACTTATCTGGGCCTTGGCCCAGTACAGAAATCAGAATGAAACCCATAGGCCCATAGCAAATACAGAACAAATATATCATGAATGCAAAAATCCCAACCCAGATCCATCCATAACACCCCCGTACCAGCCTTACACCATGTGGGGAGACTACTCGACCCACCCAACAGCTACACACCAAAGAAATTGCAGCGAAGCTGCCAGATATTGTGACGAAGTCACCAGATCTAGATATTGTGGCTAGGCCACCAGAACAGATATATATATGTGGCGAAGCCACCAGATTGTAGCGAGGCTGCCAGATATTGTGACGAAGTCACCAGAACAGATATATGTGGCGAGGCCACCAGATTGCAGCGAGGTTGCCAGAACGCTTCCTCCATCCATATAAACCCATGTCCCATGCAACAGTAATAATATGTCATGGCATACATATACAGAAACAGAACTTCATGCTTTTCAGAAAAAAATAACCCTAGGGGTAAAATCGTAATTTTGCATGCATAAGGATATTTTAATAATTATTACCTATTGCTAAAGTTTCATGCTCATTCTAACGTTTACCAAGTAATCAGAAGTACTTACCTCATCTTTTTACCAAAGTGGGCCCGTTGGCCCATTGGCTCGTTTTCAACCCATTGGCCCGTTTTCGGCCCATTAAGCCCAAAAAAATCGTTGTGCACGAAAATGCACACTTTGCACTCTAATCATCCAAATGCACCATATTCATTAACAACTGTCTCACGAGCGCTCGCACGCTCGCGAGTTCACAAAATACCAACGTTTCGGTATTTCGGATTTTACCAATTCAATCTAAGGGAGGGTGTCGTTTACACACCTGGTTGATGACGATTGATGATGATATCTCCCATGCGATAATCCTGTTAGGAGACTGCAATTAATCCGTGCTCCAAACACTCTTAGCTGACGCCCAACCCAAACGAACACGTCACAAAGCGAAAGGGATCAACCAAGAAGGCTATGCCTATTCTCCTCATGGTTTGCTCTATTTAAAGCCAGCTCTCCATCTACTCTTATGTTAGCTTCCCGATGTGGGATACCTCCATCACCAGAGTTTAAAACCAACACCAACTCTTGCCGTCGCAACATAGAAAAATAATCGACCTTTGCGTGTCAAGAGATTCGAACCAAAGTCCTCTCACATGCCAACTCACGCCACCACCACTAGGCCATCAACTCATTTGTGTCATAAATCCAACACATTAAACTTTAAAGCGCACCTACTTGCTTCTAGATATATTGAAAAGAAAAACCAAAATATACTGCAAGAGCAAAGACTTGAACCTTGGACCCCTTGCTTCCTCTATGGCGTCACTTCCTTGTCCCCTAAGTGGCACCACCTTGCCACTACACCACAGTCCTTTTTGTGTCATCTTTTACCCCTTTACTCTTAAAAGCCCAAACGCCAATTGCATCACATGTTCATAAAATTAAAATTTCGAAGGCTACCACGGATTTAACTTAAGTTTGGGCCTTCCAAAGGCCCACTAACGTACTAAAATATATATTAACCAACCAGAACACACACAAATTTTAAAAATCACAGAAACACAGAAAACCCGAAATTTGGAGCGTTACAAATTGACTCAGTGAAAATATTTTAGATGAGATGATTAGGTGTAACATGCTTATATTATTTGTATAAAGTATTGAATAAATTAAGAATATTATGATTTTATGTTAGTTTCATTTTCTTAGCCCTTGAAAGGAGGCAATGGTCACTCGAAGTGGGAAAAAAAATCCTGCATAATAATTGGTTTTTTAAGTTATAACACTTGAATTTAGGGGCTTAAAGATTTACAATCTCAATTTTTATATAAACGCAAAATGTAATAAAATACATAGTGATTACTTGTTCATAGTTTCAAAAATCCACATTTTTTCACATATGCAAAGCTTTGGTTTCTTTCCTAACTAACGATGACACAATTACAAAAACCACTTTAAATAGAAATAAAGCTTAATATTATTATCACTCAATCAAGATAATACAAAGAAATAAAAATTGAAGTTCTACACTTTTAGCTCAGTGTAAGACATCTAATTATACTAAAAAACTTCCTTAATTAACTCAACTACTTTGACTACCAGAAGCTACCGCGCTTCTATTTTATTTTCACCAATAAAGGACCAAATATGCTAACTGACTCCTAATAAAAATGAATAATTTGACCAATGCATAACTAGTCGAAAGTTGCACTAAATTTTGACATTCCCCCTTAGTGCAAACTTGCAGTTAATGTCACCAAGAACCTCACAAAAACTTTCAAACTTGGCTTTCGAAAGTGCCTTAGTAAATATGTCAACAACTTTCTTTTTTGTTCGTAGTTTTAGCAACTTAATATCATGAGTTAACACTTTCTCTCAAATAAAATGTAATAAGTTTCAATGTGTTTCATACAAGAATGAAACACTGGATTTCCAAAAAGCTTTATTACACTCTCATTATCACAATAAATCTAAATTTTTGATTGAGAGTAGTCACCATTTCTTGAATAAGTATCTTGAGCCACAAACATTCTTGACTAGCCATTGTAGTTGCTACATATTCTGCTTCACAACTTGTGTAACAGCCTGATTTTGGGTCTAGTCGAAACAGTAGTTTCGGGAACATAAATCCGACGTAGTGAAGTTCATTTTTATTATATTTTTATAGTCTATAATTTCACAGAATGATTTCGTGAATATTTTATTCGAAAATTTCGACGTTTGGGCACTCAATTTAGTCAAGAGGACTAAATTGTAAAAAAGTACAAAAGTTGAGTTCTACATGTTAGAGGTGTCCAAAATTGTTATGAAATTTTAAATTGGAGGTCTTTAAAAGATAATTAGACTACTGGGTAATTTTTTGGACAAAAATGGACATGAAATAGGTGAAATAGAATATTTTTAAGTTAAGGGCATTTTAATAATTTGGTAATTAAATGAATTAAAAAGCCAAATTAAAAGCCAATTTTTGCTCATCTTCAACCCCTGGGCCGAATTTCACATGAGGAAGACATAGCTAGGGTTTTGCAAGCTTCCAAGCTCGATTGTAAGTTCGTTTTAGCCCCGTTTTTAATGTTCTTTATATTTTTTAGATCCTCGTAGCTTGGTTTAGCTATTTCCACCATTATTTTGAGCTAGGATTTGTGTTTAAAATTTATCCATGGATGAAATACATGTGTTTTAATGTTTTATGGAAGAATATGAAAGTTTGGGGTGTGATAAATAACTTTTACTAAGTGATCTTTGATGAAATTGTATAAAAGGACCTATTTGTAAAAGTTGTAAAATTATTTGTAGAAAATGTAATTTAGTGAAAAATGTGAGCTGCTATAAGAGGGAACATGAATCGGCTAGGCTTAGGATTTGAGAAAAATAAGTGCTTTTCATCTTACGAGCCTAGGGACAAAATTGTAAATATGTGAAACTTTAGGGGAAAAATGTAATTTTTTCATATTGTGATTTTTGGACTAAATTGAATAATGTGAGGATTAAATGAGTTAAATGTGTTATTATATATCAATAAAGACGAGGAATTGACCTTGATCTGGTAAAAGAAAAGGTTGTGGACTAAATTGCAAATTCGTCATATTTTGCACCGAGGTAAGTTTGTGTGTAAAGAATGCATTTTTTTATTTACATTATCACATTTTATTATGTTTTATGAAATATGGCTGAATACTGAATGAAATTTACAAGTATCGAAAAGTGAGAAATTTCCTGGTTGAACATTAGGAACAGAATAGGATACAAGTGACATGTCACTAGTGACTCAAGTGTAGTACTATCTGAAGGCCACTTTGAGAAGAGATAGGTTGGTCACAAGTGTGGTACTATGTGAAGGCCATTTTATGAAGAAAGATAGCTTTGGTCACATGTGTGGTACTATCTGAAGGCCACTTTGTGAAAAAGGTAGCTTTGACTACAAGTATGGTACTATGTACAGGCTACCGAGTATCCGTTATTATTCCGATGTGTTCAATGGGAAATGACTAGGTGTAATTGAATGTGACTGGGATGAATAAGTGTAGGTACGTGTGTGTAAACTTATGAGCAATGTGCTCGATATGTGATCGAACTTTGGTAAGATTGATATAGAGTAAGTGTTACAAAGAAAGTTACTACAAAGAAAATATGAAAGAGTGAAATTTAGTAATAAAACAGTTTTGGATAGCAGTAGTTGTGTGACTTTGAAAAATCACCAAAAATGGTAGAAATCAAATTAGAGGTTGAATAAGATATTCAATTAAAGCTTATTGATTCTATTTTCATATAAAGGAAACAGTGTAAGAAAAATAATTTCATAGTATGAGATGTTTGAATTTTTGTGAGATAGAGTCAGAATGATTTAGAAATCCCCTGTTCTAATTTGGGAAAATCATTAAAAATTGTAAAAAAAATAATTATGGGATATAATTTATATCCTTAAAATCCTTAATTAGTATATTTTCAAAATAAACAAACGGTGAACATCATCTGAATCCCGTATGAGGAGATAATTAATTTTTAGTGAAGAGGGGTCAGAACTATTGGATAGAGAAACAGGGGTGAATTTAAAGAATAAACTGTACTTATTGGCTAAACCAAAAATTCTGAAAATTTTATGTTAAGAATATATGCGACTCTAGTTTCTGGAAATATTAGCAGATCTTAATTTGGAGTTCCATAGCTCCAGATACAAATAATTTAGTGACTGTGACTAGAATAGACAACTTGTTTTGAACTTGAGTAAATAGTGGATCTATGTGTAGTTATGATTGTATTATTTTGAAAACATATTTTGAGGATTTATAAAAGCATGTTAATAATTTTTTTATTATTTACATACCTACTTACTGAGCTATATGCTCAATCCCCTCACTTTTCCCTTGTTTTATAGTTTACCAAGCTAGCTCAGGGTACAGATATCGTAAGAGATCCATCCACACTATCCATTCTTTTGGTATTTTGAAATTCATATTTTGAATTATGGCATGTATAGAGGACTTGGTTATTTTTTTATATGTGATAATTGATTTGGCCTAAAATGTTGGCCTTTAATATTTGATAACTCATTTTGTATAAGGCCAACGATGTTAGGCAATATGAGTTTAAGTTATATGTTATGATGATGCATTTTGTGAGAGGCATGAGTTGGTTGAATGAGAGTGTAATGACAAAGTATGGAAAATGTGGCATGTGAATGGTTGTGTAAAGGACACAGCCTTGGATACGGGCGTACGCCCCTAATTTTAAGAAATTTTCCAAAGTTCTCGGTTTAGTCCCGGACCACTTCCATAGTATGTTTTGACTTCTTAGATCCATATCAGGGACTTAGTGATGAAAATTGAAAAGTTTAATTTGGATGTAAAAAAATTATGTTTTGATTTTGTACGATTGCATGTGTATGTTCTGGTAATGCCTCGTATCCTGTCCCGGCGTCGAACACGAGTAAGGGGTGTTACAACATGGAAGAGCCACCACGACTTGTTTCTTACTGCACCATGAAATTATAGTTGAACCTGTTGTAAAATAGAAACTTGTTGTGGAGTATCTGTCATTAACGTCACCAGCCCAATCTGCATCTACAAAGCCACTTAAAGAAAATGACTTAGATTAATCATACATTAACCATAACTTAGAGTGCCCTTTACATAACAAAGATTCCTCTTTGTTGCAATTACACGAATCTCACATGATTGATCCATGAATTGTGAAATAGCTCCTACAAGAAATGCAATATCAAGTCATATGATGGTTAAATAGAATAAACTACCATCAATTTGACGAAAAAATGTCACATCTTCCAACAACTTTCCTTCATTTTTAGCTAACTTGAGATGAGGTTCCATAGGAGTAATTTTTGCTCTTGACTCCTCCATACGAAACAATTGCAATGAACTTGTTGCATATATTTTTATGAGACAAAATAACCATCACAATTTTAAATTTCCAAACCAAAAAAACAACTAGGTTCACCAAAACTTTTCATTTTGAAAATGAACCAAAAAAGCATCTTGAAAACTATTAATTTCAACAGCACCGTCACCTATAATAACCATATCGTCCACATAAAGCAAGAGCAAAGTGCACAAAGTGGGTATGTTCTTAACAAATAAGCTTGGATCAACAGTTGAAGATTTAAAGCCACAAAAATCTAGATATTGAGCAATCTTACTAAACTAAGCACGAAAAGTTTTTTTAAGGCCATATAATGCTTTCTTGAGCTGACACACATGATTTGGGTATTCCTTAGAGATAAATCATTGTGGTTATTCCATGAAAATTTCACGATCTAACTCACTATAGAGAAAAGCATTTTTTACATCTAGTTGCCATAATTTCCCACCTTTATTGAGAACCAAAGAAATGATTGTTCGAATAGTTATCATTTTCGTGATGGGGCTAAAAGTCTCATCATTATCAAAACCGTATTGTTGGGTGAAACCAAGAGCAACAATGTGAGCTTTGTACCTCTTGATAGTACCATCATCTCGTTTCTTTAATTTGTAAACCCATTACAGGTAAATAAATAAGCATCCATTGGTTTTGGTACAAGCTCCCACATGTCATTCTTGTTGAGTGCTAAAATTTCTTCTACCATTACATTTTCCCATTCTAGAATTCATTTATCTTCATTGCACTATTTTGGCTCATTTTCACATGAACCTCCCATGAACAAACAAGACAAAACAAAAAAATGATTCAGCTCAACTACATAATCAAACAAATGATCAGGTAGCATTTTTTGTCTCGGAGGATTTTTCCTTATGGTAACCTTAATACTTGTTGTGACTTTTGTATTCTCCTCGGGTTGAATGCGTCCCTCAGTTAAATAAATATTTTTTCCTAATATGGAATCATCAAGAAAAAGTGCAAGATTAGTTGTACCTTTTTCTCTATTTGCATCACCCTTGAGAGTTGAAACTTCGTCGAACACATCAAGAGAGGTAATAACCTTATTTTTTTCTAGATCCATACATTTCCAACCTTTCCTATTAGAATCATAGCCAGAAAAAATGAACATAACAGATAGACCCAAAAATAGAAAAATAACTCACATTGGGTTTACGTTGATATAAAAACTCAAAGGGTGATGGTTCTGTCATTAGAGAAGTAGGCAATTGATTTATGACATGACAAGAAGTTTGATAAGTCACTGCCCATAGTTCTCTTAGAATATTCTTTGCATGTAGCCAAGACAAACAAACTGATGAAAGATGAGCTAATTTGCGTTCAGCAACCTTATTTTGTTGTTGGGTTTCTGGACAAGTCATTTAATGCTGAATCCCATGCCTCACTTAAAAAAGTAATTATATAGGATTTTTCTTTTCCCACTTCGAGTGACCATTGCCTCCTTTCAAGGGCTAATAAAATGAAACTAACATAAAATCATAATATTCTTAATTTGTTCAAAACATTATACAAATAATATAAGCATGTTATACCTAATCATCTCATTTAAAAGATTTTCACTGAGTCAATTACTTGACATCATGCTTAAACTAAATAAATGTAGAAAGTGCCTCACTTTTCCATTGTAAAAAATATACCCAGGTAAAAAGAGAAAAACCATCCACAATCACCATCACATAATGAAGATCAGTGTAGCTTGACGTTCTCGTTGGCCCTAAAAGATCTTACTATACTAATTGTAATGTTACCGATGCTCTACTCTTTGAACTTGAGAAATGAAAATAATGAGATTTTCCATATTGGTAGCCTGGAAAAATCTCATGATGATGATTATATTTAAAATACAAATACCATCAATAAATTGGTTTATGGAAATCTTCCACAGCAATAGAAAACCCACATAACCCAAGCAAGCATGCCAAAACGTTGAGCTTGTAGTATTACCAGCCTTTTTAACATATTCATCACTTGTAGATAAAACATATAAAGATTCTTTTCTTTTTCCAAAAAACAAAACATCAACATCAATGTACTTCAAATTTAAGAGAATACGAACATCATTAGGACAATAAAGAACATACCTTCCCGAATATGTTATTTGAAATACAGAAGCAACATTTTTATTTAATCCAAGAACATGATAAACATCCTTGAAGAGTACATTTTTATCATTTAAATCTCCTTCTTTTATCACAAGATGTAATGAATTATCAACTATGACAATAATCTTCTTCTCACAGTGTAGATGAACATTTGATAAAAGAGTATTATTTCCAGTTACATGATGAGAACAACCAAAATCATCAATTCATTCCTTGTTGTAGTTATCCTGGTGCACAACAAAAGACATGTTTTTTTGTTGATCAAGAACTTTAATAGATTGAAATTGCTCCCACGTTAATTGTTGAAATTCAGTGCTTTCATTGTAACACCCAAATTTGGCGAGTTCTGAGTCTGAACAAGTGCCCCAAAGAAAATCTGATTGGCACGATCCTATTTGCCAAGATGACATTTTTGGCACACTAGTAGGGTACATAGACAACTATAGGAAGTAAGGAAATGGATGGTCTTTGAGAAGTGTATGATTATGTAAAAGGAGAGATTGGCAAGGATATTAAGGATTTTTTTTAGTTATAAAAAAACATTGCCAAGATAAGGTACGCCCAGTTTGTCCAATTAAGGTATAAGTTACATACTAACAAGATGGTTATGATGGAACGATGGTCAAATCAAAGATATAAAAAGATTTTAGAGTCTAGAATACGTATCTCTACAGCTATAAATCACTAATAAGAGCAACCTTGAAAGTTAATGACACATGCCATGTTTTACTAGGAGAGCATTGGTTTTCTCTATAAATTATTGCAACTTAGTTTAGAAGGAAAATAAGTTATATTCTCCTTTTATTTGTTAAAAACCATTAATGCTTGGCTCTAGAAGTTCATTAGAAATTTCTTGCTAAGCAAAAACTAAGGATTGGAGTTAATGTATTGGATGGTCTCCTCACCAGGGGTAAGTATTTTAAACTTACATATGGCTTTCCACGAGAGTAAGCTTGCCTATGTTTATAAATGAAAATATATAGAAGTAAAGATTGACATAGAGGTTGATTAGGTTTTATACGAAATAAAGCCTATATGAATGAATTTTTGATAGTATTCCTATGTCTCATAAGCAGTGATTTCTAAGAGTTCGTGAATGGATGTGCGAGCTTGGAGATCACGTTAATATACGTGGGTGTTATGTAAGTCCTAAGCTGTGGGTGTTATGTAAGTCCTAAGCTAACTCTTGCAAGTAGTATTTATGTTTCAGGGACATCTATGCTAAGTGACCAAATAGTGAAAATGAAACTAACAAAGTATGATGTAATAACTCTGATACAAAATGAAATGTTTATGGTCATGCATGTATGAAATGTATCAAATTTGATGACTTAAGTGTAGAGCATGAATTTAAATATTTATGGTCCGTATTTAAGTCTGAGAGCATGAATATATCTGCCATAAGCATGTCATTGTATGATGGGCCAATTCATGATGAGTCCATGTTTGTCTCCAGAGTCATTTAAAATGGTTTGTCGAGACTAAAAACATGAATATTTGAAAAGACAAGTCAATGGCCTTGGCACAAAGAAGATCATATCGTGTAAGACCGTAACTAGTGGGTTATGACATTATATGGAAAAAAGACTACAACTAGTGGGTTATGGTGACATATGGGAAGGACTAAAGAAAGGTTATTATCTAACGTGGTTCTTTGTGTGTCCCAGGATGATGAGGGGCAAACCTCATGAAATACGAGTCTAGGAAAATCCCTATTACCAAAACACCAGAAAAAGGACGCGCCTTTATGGAAAATATTTGAAATGGAAAGCCTTTGTGTCGAGTATTGAATATAAAGAAATGCCTATGTGACAAAACGCTAGACATGAAAGTCATTCTAGCGAGTACTGAATGTTAAGGAACACCTTTTTGGCAAAACTCAAGAAAGGTAATCCTATGTGGCGAACTTCTGAAAGGAAATGCCTCTGTGGAAAATCTTTGGACACGAAAAATTTTTGTGATTATTTTTGAAAAGAAACACCTTTATGGCGCAGTCTAAAGAACGATACCTATGCCGATCATTGAAGGGAACGCCTATGTAGTGGACCCTAAATAAAAGAAAAGAACCCATGGCGAATTCTAATAAAACAATGTATAAGGCATTCTGGGAGTACATTAATTATGACACATTTTGAAGGAAACCATGTGTACAACGAACTCTGAAAGAAAATTTCTATATAAAGTGTTAAGGCAAACCCCGTATAGCATCAAGGTAAGAATAATGAGCCAGTGTGAGTGGCGAACGAAGAGTATTCTGTCAAAAGATTCTCTAAAGTAGAAATGGTTAAGAAATCATGAAATGATAAGACGAAGATCATGAATGAGGGATCAAAAAAAATGAAAGGCAAGTTATGATCTCAGCATGAGGCATGTCCTCTACAGTACATTGGATGGAATCTTGGAAATGCATCTGTCAGATTCTAGAGAAGGATAAGAACAAGGGAGATGAATATGAAGTTCTCAAGTATGAATCAGGTAAAAGAGGATTTACTCACTAAGTTTTCATGAACTTACCTTTCTGTCTTTTATGTCACAAAAAAGCTTATTCAAGGCTATGCCAAGAGGGACAATGTCAGGGTTATGCCAACGCTAAAGAAATGACGAGATGGGTTGTTATGCATAAAGAGCGAGCTTGAAGTGGTGTGATCAAGTCTGACAGAAACACTACGAATGGGCTAGGCAATCTATTTAGAAGCCTTGTAGTAAGAATATAATGTGTTGGCCAAATAAGTGTAACTCATATATATATATATTTGTATACCCTCGCTGAATGAAGAGTCATGTTTAATGTTTGTAATTAGTTACTATATGTTCAGGCGTGATCTAGCTAGGCAACCCTATTAAATAAGATGTATATTGTTGAAAGTTTAAATGTTAAACATGAATAAGTCTATAATAGGAAATGCAACACTCTCGACCGGATCCAATTCGATAATTTGCTTTTGTTTCTTGCATTTTGACTCAATAATTTGCCTTAATATAGTCTAACTTCCCGCATCGATCACACACCACTTTCACCTGACAATCTCGTTTGAGGTGTCTAAGTTTTCCACACCTAAAATAAGCTTTGAAAGATGTTTTTGTCTACTCATTAGTTCCAAACTATTTTCTATAACCTATTGAAGGCTTTGAGTAGGAGTTCTTTCTCTTTTGAACTTTGACATAGAGCACATCATCTAATTTAAGAGAAAGCATATTGTTCCTGGTCATTTGCTTTAGCAAACCTTCCTGATTAGAAAGCAAATGGAAGGTTGATTCACCCACCCTTGTATGGATGAAACAAAGGGCGTAAAATCTTTTCACATTCCTCAAATAAGATAGTGACATAAGCGTGCATCACTCACTGGCTCTATCGTATCCAATTCTGAAATTTTAGAACACAAATTTTTTACTTTCAAAAAATATTCTTCAACAGAAAAATTACCTAAAGTTACAACCACTAGTTCAGTCTCAATATACTGTAATAGAGATGTATTCTTTTTAGTAAACAACTTTTGAAGAGTCTCCCACACTTGCTTTGGTGACTTTAGATCACAAACATGTTCAATGTATTCTCTATTGATCGATTTCTGCAAAGCAAATAGAGATTTGCCACACTTGACCTTTCATTTTCGTCGTAACTTCAAATTTCGAGGAGTATCATCTGGGATTGATGTTTCATCACCTTCAATAAGATCCAACAAATCTTGCCCCTATAGAAGAGTTTTCATGCATAGCTTCCAGTAATTATAATTATTACCAACAAGCTTGTCTACAGCTATTCCAGAAGAAGCACTTCCACTATTCATCTTGGCTGAGTAATAATATAAAAAACACTTGTGACTAGAAAGCGTTGCTACCAGTTGACATAATTACAAAGAAAAAAAAACACTATAAATATAAACAAAGCTGAATATTATTATTACTCTATCAAGATAATACAAAGAAATAGAAATTGAAGTGCTACACTTTTAGCTCAGTGTAGTACATCTATTTATACTAAAAAACTTCCTAAAATAACTTAACTACTTTGACTACAAGAAGCTAACGGGTCCTGTTTTATTTGCACAAATAAAAGACCTAATATGCTAATTGATTCTTAATAAAAATGAATAATTTGACTAATTCATAACTAGCGCAAAATTGCACTAAATTCTAACTGATGGTGTTCACAATTAACCAACATTCTTACAATATCTTGACATGGAATGCCCTATATTTGGCCCAACAATCAAGTTTTAATATGTAACCCTCTCAATATAAATCGAATAAGTAAAAGTCAACAATTAATTTCATAATTTCTTTTAAGTTTTCTTTCTTAAGAAAAAAATTGCAATAATTCGAAGAGAAGTACTTAGCAAAATGGTTTCCCATGCCTGAACTTCTATTTTATAATTTATTTTCTTTTGTTTTTGACCAAGAGTTGGAATTATGACCAAAATCTCAACACCCGTCCTTCTGTGACAAGTTTGCTGAATATTCCAACTGTTGAATGCGCGTTAGGATATAATAGCAGCTGCTAATGACAACACTTTCACATTTTTCTATCTCCAGAAAAAGGATCCCATTCTCCAATTATCTATATTGAGATATGCAATTAGCTGATCCTTATGTCAGTGTTCTAGAACTTTCTAGCGTAAAGGAACTATGGTATTCATATAACATTTTCATTCTCTCTTTTGGACCATCGATACAAATCACACAAGCTTAAAATATTCTTCTTTTATCATGCCCAATATACATTCTCATTTACAATTTTTTATTTGGATGAATTATTTAAATCTTGTTAACAAACTACGTGAATATTAAAAATCAGATGACGGTAATGATTTATTTATAAACTTTTAATGAAATTATAAGTCTCTACTACTCAATGAAATTATTGCTTATACAATAGTGTGGCCTACTTACCAGCAATCACTTCAACCTAACATTATTATATCATCTCTAATTTTGAGTCAATTTTATCAAAATTTTTAACCTTTTTTGTAAAAAAAATTTAAGTATTAGTATAAATTAGAATTTTTGTTAAATCTAAGAAATTTAATATATTTTTAAGAACTCGTAGTAGAATCCCTTAGATATACATTGTCTATGAAAACCATGTTTTCAAATATATGTATTCTTTTCTATTACCACCAATAATATTATCTTTTAAATTTATAAATATAAATGCATATTAAATAATTACAAACAAAATTAAGAATCGAAATATAGCTGATATGTACACAGAAACAAATAATCCAAATTAAGATTAATTAACCAAACTAAAATCAAGCGCATGGCAAATGAAACGAAAAAAATCCTAATTGTGGCTGCTGAATGCTGAGTTTGAAACTTTGCCATTGATAACCGTGTCAGCGACTCATTAGTGGTTACCAATGACAACTTCTATGTGTTGATATTACTTTGCATTTGAATAAGTTTGAACATATGAAGAACCCAACAGTTACCGAAATAACAATAATATATATTCATCCAGAAAACGAATAAGAAAATCCTAAATAAATGACCACCAAAATTGATTTTTGCAATTCATAGGTGATAAAACTAAATAAATCTATTAGGTTTCTGGCAGAAAGTTCATACGATTCATGTATCTTTGTACAATTAAGCTATAAATGTAATCAAACCTTATATGTATATATATATATAATAATGGTAAAAAAACAGTATATATACGACAGCGGCTCCCTTGTTTTAAAACCTTTGCTCAAGAGCATCAATGGTGATGTGCAAATCTTCCAAAGCATATCTGGCACTCTTTCGTCCCCTCCTTCAATTGTTCAGCAAAATCACAATCTGATACGTTATTTTGACTATTACAGAACATCAGCAACCGACCAAGTCATTGTCTCAAATCTCTCCCATTAATTCCCTTTTTTTCTTTCAAAGTGATCTCCCTTTCCCTTTGCTTGTATCAGAGGCTAATCGATAAAACGAAGATTCATCACCTTGAACACCAAAATTAGGGATGATCTGAGGTGGGTTTTCTCTATAGTGATGGCTTCCATGACCATGATCAAATGAAATAAAAGGTTGATTGTAATACTCAACAACGCCCCTACTGCTTGAATTAGGAGTTTGAATAATATTTTTCGACTTTCTATTAAGAGGTTCCTTAATACTACTACTTGTACCGCATTGCCTAGGTTGAGCTTGGTAAAACACTTTAGAAACCACTAACTCTCCATCTTTCTCATCTTCATTGTTACCAAGGTGATATTGATGCATTACCCAGTTTGTCTTCTCAGGTTTCTTTTGCCTGCCATAGTTAGTGTACAGTACTAATATTTTTTTGTATCCTTTCACTGTCCCACCCACCAAAACTGGTCTGGTTTTGCCTGTTTTATGCCACCTTGTTTCGCTTCCATCTTCATGACCGGTGTGCACTTTTCTTCTCTTCCTAGTCCCCGTTGTGTACGCCTTGGATGGTCGATGAAAGAAGTGTCGAATTTGCCCATCTTTGCTTACACCTGCACCGTTCAAAATGTTAATTCATAAAGAAAAAAAGAAAAAGGATTTTTACTCCTTCCTATGCATGAAACTAATTACGTGAATATATTGCTTATTTTGATTTGATCATTGACCACTCATTGCTTTTTAGAACATGATGAAGCAATTGGGATGGATTTAATTAAGAAAAAAAAATACGTGGTTTTGAGTAGAATCAAAGGTTCTCACGTAATTAGGCCACCTCAGAAACACGACACAACCAGCAATCCTTGACACTTTCCTTACAACATACTTTCATTGTGTTCTGAACAAATTTGCAGTAACTTTTTATATTTTCATCTAAAATTCGTCTACCAACACAGATAAAACTGATATTATTATAGCTTTAAGAACGAACCCCTAAAATAATCAGCAGCATGGAAGAAGTACCTGGAAGCCTCTCTGGATGAGTATAGCAAATTCCATTCTCGCCTTCAAGCGTTGGAATAAACTCATCAATCAAAGGATGAAGGTTGTACTTGTCCAATATTACCTTGGCTTCTAAATGCTCTAGAATTTCCTGGTCAGTGGGATCGAATTTCACTCCCGCTGGTAAACCAGGCAAGTCATGAATCCCCGCCTGAAAACCACATAAAATAAACTAGATAAATATTAGTACATAAAAGTTGTGAATGTGAAAAAGGATCTACTTACAGATTAAGTTAGGATTTTGTACGGACCTGATCTTGGTAGGGTATGTTATGGCCACATGAAGGGCAACTAATGGTTGAGGCGGCCGCGGCGGAGGTGGCGACGGAAACGATGGGTTCTTTAGTAGCTATATGCAGAGCTCTATCATCGACCGTGTTATTGCACCATGTCATCTCTACTGTTCTGATATGATTCCCATTACAAAGCTGATTTTCGCTTCTTCCCCCACGTCTTCAAACACGTAATACACAAAATTCTAACAAGGTTGACAAAAAAACAGAAAAAATAAATAAAGCAACATAAATAAATAATTAAAGCAAAACTTGTCTCTTCTAGAACACGTTTACAGATACCCACCTTTTTCTTTCTTGATGTTTGGCTATGGAATTTAATTCTACCAAGATTTTTATTCTTTTTTTTAAGAAAAAGAAAATAAAAAATTCTGCTTATGATTATATATATAGCTGGTTGCTGCTGTGTGCTATAAATTATTTGAAAACAGGGAGAAAGAATTTGAAGTGAGACCGAAGCGTGTAAAAGAAAGAAGAGAATGGGATTTGTTTGATTTCAGTAATTCTTTTTTAAGTGGCAAAATATTAGTAAATGTTGTTGCTTGGACGTCAAGTTGGGTTAGGTTAAAGTACATGCGATTGTATGATAGAAAGAATACGTGCAGTTGTCTGACCAAAACTTGCTTTTTCGCCTTAGGTTTAAACGTTATAGATGGGTTTAATTAAAAGCTTAATAAGAACATTTAACCATAAATAAAATAAAAAATTGATTAAAGAAAAAAAGAGTTGGAGTGCAGAGAAGGCAAACTGGTACTCTTTAGAGGACGTTTTACCTCTTTAGAAAAGGCCTTCAGCTCCAGTGTCAAACTAGAGTATTCTTAAAGCTACGAGTAAAAAATTAATACTATTAATAATGATTCGCTTTTTAGGGTTTTTAATATATAAATTAAAATTGAATTAAACTGAATTGAATGTAATTAAATAATAAAATTTAAAGTAAAAATTGATTTAATTAGTTATAATAATTTTATTGAATATGAATTTTAATACGGTAAAATTATTATGAGTTTGATGGAATAATAGAGAATTAATTATTGTATTAGATAATTATATGAAATTGTTGTAATAGAGAATTATTGATGTGCGCATATAATTATGTCCGATATATGAAGGACCCTGTATCGAATAAGGGTGGCCGCACATTGGGTGTGGGAACAAAGTATTTGTTGCCCACTACATAAAGTTATAGTAGAACTCTAGTTTTCTATTCAAATGTTATATTTTTCTTCTTTTTCTATTCTAATAAAACTCTAGTGATTTTTCTTTATATACGGAGAATATAAGATAACCGAATAAACACGACATTCATATTTAGGAAATAATTATTTAGGTTTAAATAAATTTTATTTTTCATGAATACTCAATTTATAGATTTGTGAAATTATAATAACAACTTCCTTAATTATTATATTTCAAATTTATAACTAAAAATTTTGATTTTGATTTCTGTAGAAACAAGTTAACTTTCTTCACTGGATAGTTATAATTTTTATTATGTGTTTAATTCTTGATAAAAGTTCACTCTCTTAATACTGAGAGTTAAATAATAGCGAAAAAGATTTCGCTATGTAACAAAATACTTTTCATAAATTATTTTTTGAGCAACAAATAAAATTTCACTTTTATATTCTTAATAAGAGACATAACTATTCAGTATATTCTATTTGAATAGTCACATCTATTAAAAATGAATAAAATTATTCATTACATATTACTTGAATAAGCTTAATTTTTTGTTAATAATCAAATAACATAACTTTTCGTAATAAAATATATAACTCATCATCATAAATAGTAACAATTCTTAATTAATAAACAAGTGAAGTAACTTTTGCATATCAAGTAGCTTTTCCATAATAACTATGGGAACATTTTACAATTTTAAAATGTTCCAATAATTTAAATAGTTTATTCTTTTTTCAATTATATGACATTAAATAAAATCGTTAAATCTATAGATACAATTTTCAATTTAATAGATTCAATAGACTGGTTCAGTTCCATCTAGCAACCATGGTATAGGCTTATTTTCTTTTATTATGTATTGCATGCATGAATTCGACAGTAATTATCATTATATAATCAATAATATAATAGATAATATCACACTTATTATGTAAGTGAAAAAAATATTTTATGTAATTTTTTTTAAATTTTATTCAACAATAATAATTATAGATGCATGAAGCGGTAAAAACAATTATATATAAATTTTATTAAACACTTATGATTTAGTTCAATTTTTAGATACATAGTTTTTTTCAATTGATTTATTTAAAATTTATATAAAAGTATGAAAAAATAAAAATACCATAATAATAATATTAGTTATCATTTGAAAGAAAATGTATATTAAACTTTTTTTTCAACAAAATTGTGACAGTACCGACTCAGTGGTGGAGCCATTTTATTGATTGTGGGGTAATGAACTTCACTTGTTTTTTTTAAAATAACTTTAAAACTTTTTTAATTTATAAAATTGATAAATTTAATCCAAAAAAATATTTTTAAAACCATTACTTTATAAAAATAGATTATTTTATATGAAAATAAATAAATTTCTCTCCTCAAACTAAAACCTAAAAAATTCATAATGTTTTTCTTTTAACATTTATCACTTTTCTATTAAATTTCTCTTATTTTTCAATTCATTCTCCAAAAATTTTACAACATATCTTATCTATTTTTAATACTTTCAAGTGTGTCTCCCTAATTTGGTAACAACTCTTTTTTCTTTTCAAGATTTATTGATTAATCTCTAAAGAATTAAGATTTCGATTTTTCTTGTGATAGATTAAGATTTTTATGCAATATTCCATTTTTATTAATTGAGTGATTTTGATAAATTGATTTTGTATGAAATTCATAAGATCTTGATTGGGTGATAACATTTAGAGGTTGATTAATACAAATCCTTGAAGAAATTAGAATTGATTGCAATTATAATCTTGAATTTCTTAAATATTGATTAGAACTTTAACATTTTTATTTAGAAATTGTTGTTGTTAGTGTGAATTATATATTTTTGTTCATTTTTCATTTGATATATTGCATTTTCATGACACCAAAAAGTGCTTAAGTGGTTTTTTATTTTTATGAAAAAAATACTAATTATATGTTGGCTTCATGAAAAGTTTGTAAATATCAAATTTATTTCTGTGTTGTGTCTAATTTATCTCATATTTCATATAATTTGTCATCATAATTATATTTATTAAGTTGTTATATGATAAATGAAAAGAAAAATATGGAAAAGTTAAATACTGATATTTTAGTATAGAATTTTATAAATATTGAATTTATTTTATAAAATTGTTTGGCATGTTAATAAAAAGTAAAACTACATATAATTGTATTGTTTGATAATAGCAAATCTTGATTTTTGAAAATGATTTATATCTTATTTTTAATAACGTTCTTAAGGAAAAAATAATTCAATGTTTTTAACACATGAAAAAGCATTATATACAATTATAAAAAAATAGAGTTATAATTTTTTTTGTGTACATTTTCTTTTAATTATTATTTTAATAATAGTATTGTACTTAACTATATTGTACATTGATTTTTCAAATATTAAAAATTTATAAGACCTTTTCTTAAAAGATGTTAATTTTTCAAATTTTTACTCCACATTCTTAATTTTCTAACTCAACCACTATCAATAATGGGATTTTTTTAAAATAAATATAAATAATTTTTTAGTAATGTTTTTACGATGTAGTGCTTACATATAAAAAGGGAAAAAAGGAAAAGAAAAACGATTTTTTTTCAAGAAAATAATTATTATATTAAATTATGAAACACGTGGACAACAATTTTTATAAAAAAGCATGATTAAAATGGTAAAATGAATTTCTTGACTATATGATGTCTTAAATTTAAGTATCACAATTTATGAATTTATTTTAAGTTAAATTCTTTATAAATTTTATGCAAAAAATTTAAAAATAATAAACCAACAACATTACAATAATATTTATTATTTTAAAAAGGTTAAATATTTTTCAACTAATTTAATGTTGGATTTATTGGTGACATCATTTTAATGAGATACTAAAATTATTACCCCACATTTGCTCGGTTTAAAATTTATTAATTAAGTAATTATTTATTTAATTTTTAAATAAATTATAAATTATTAATATTAATATTAATATAATAATATTAATTAAATTTAAGAAAAATGTTTAGTATATAGTACAAAATCTATCATAGCTGATTTTTTAGAGTAGATTGGATCTAAATTTAAATCGATCTTCAAGTAGATGCGTGGACTGACACTTTTAAGCAACAAGCAAACATACTAATTAATTATTTTAAATATCCATATTAACTTGGTTTTTTTAATTGTGTTAGATATAAATTTTAAATTGGCTCACAAGTTATATCATATGGGTCATTTATTTTTTTTGAGATTGAATCAATGTATCTTTTATATTCGTTTTACTATCCATAAAGATAAATATTTTTGGGTTCATGATTGTCATTTTTAACAATATCGTTTATAAGGTTTCAAGCAAAAGTTTTTTCAAAGATTTAAGAAATCCCCACTTCTCTTCCTCAAATCTACGAACACAGAAGAATAAAAGGCTTACCAATTCACCGGGTTCTCTACTTCTCGGTCTCAAACCTCACGACCTCTGTCTCATGCAGAGCTTTCCTCAACTTTCTCTTCTTTAAAGCATCTATAAAAGATGATGCAAAAGAGAAAATGAGGGGAATTCTGCCCCTAGAATAATCCTCCTCATACATATATATATAACTCTCCACCCACAGTTATTAAAACCTCAAATAATCATATACCACTAATCATTTTGTCTTCTACTAAGGAATCAACCGGTTCCAATCTATCTGAACCAAAATTGAAACTTAATTATTTAATTTTCAGCCACCAAAGTTTCTAAATTACTCAGTAGGGCCCGTCGGACTTGCTATCTTTTTTAATTAATTCTCAATCCTTTACAATTTCGGGCTTTAATAGTAACCGAGTGTAACGTCAACCATTGATCATCCACAGCCTCTTGTCACCACAAGAAACAAAAACCTAAAACCATCTCTTCTTAGCAATGAACCTATACCTCAATCTAAAATAGTTACCCGCACTCAGAATAACATTTACAAACCCCAAAAAAAACTTTAATTTTCCCACCTATCGTATTCCCACCCTCGACAATCTTCGACCAAGACAATAAAACTATAGAATGGAGGGAAGCTACAAGATTAGAAATTGAAGCACCGCTTAAAAACAAAACATGGAAATTGGTACCTAATGATTCTTAAACTAATATTGTCAATTGCAAATGGCTTTACAAAATTAAATGGAAAGTCGATGGTTCAATTGACCATTATAAGGTCTGTCTTGTTGCATAAGGGCCACACAACCCACGGTGGATTTTCATGATACTTTTAGTCCAGTGATAAAACTAGTTACTGTAGGAGTTGTGCTCAACATAGCTGAAAAAAACACATTGTAGAATTCATCAATTTGATGTTAACAATGCATTTCTATAAGGAAATTTGCGCGAGCTAGTTTTTACACGCCAACAACCAATCATTGTCCATCCATATTACCCATATTATGTCTGTTGTGTAAAGAAAAGGCAATTCATAGCCTGAAATAGGCTCCACGAGCATGGTATAATGCTCTTAAAAGTTATATTCAACAAATGGGGTTTATCTAATCTGAATCCAACAACTCATTGTTCATTTTTTAACATGGCAGGAACGGTGTACATCCTCGTGGACGTTACTGATATTTTAATAACAGGTAGTCATGAATCTCTTATTTGTCAGGTTATATCTTCCTTGGCCTCTTGTTTTTCTTTGACAGATTTGGGTAATCTTCACTAATTTCTTGGAGTATAGGTTTGTACGACATCTAATGGTTTGTTGCTATGTTAGACCAAATATATTCTTGATGTCTTGACTGAACTTAAAAAGCGAAGCTGAAACGAAATCCAGACACCTATGAGCACCTCTCTTCCACTATGTATTACCATGGTTCACTTCCTATTGATGCCACGCAATATCGTCAGCCGTCAGGTCATTGGTAAATTACAAAATTTATCCTTTACTAGACCTGATATATCTTTTACTGCTAATAAACTATCACAGTTCATGCATCGGCCTACGAAGGAACATTGGAAGGCTGTCAAATGTATGCTTCGGTACCTCAGACAAACTGCTCAATATGGGCTTTGGATTTAGCATAACGATGACAGGAGTCTTCACTTGTATGTCGGTGCTGATTGGTCAGGGGATCCCAATGACAGATACTCCACCTTTGGGTATTTACTGTATCTCGGACAGAATCCTATCAGTTGGTCATCAAAGAAGCAACAGTCTGTTACTCATTTATGTATTTAAGCTTTGCAATTGCTTTAATAAAATTTAGTACTCAATTTATCTCCATCTAAACATCTATTCGGCATAAGAGCCTTTGTTTAACGAAATTGTTTTCGACCAGACGATCATATTCTAAGATCTTTATACAGCTCCAATTAATTACCTTTTTCAACTGAAACAACGCCAACTTTTATTCACTAAAGCTAGTCAATCAATTTTCTTTATTACTAACCAATCATCGGCTTCTATATACTTGTTTAAAGTGGTGTGACTTGTGCCTAATTATCTTGGTAACCGATTGAGGGGCCTTACATAATGGATGTCAAATTATATTTTGAATTTAGTTCTACACTAGTGTAACTTAGAACAAGAGTTTGTCAAAGCAACGTCTTCACTTAGAAAATCCACCTTTTTTTACCATTAACTGTATACTTTTTTCATTAACATCAATCTAAGATTGTTGCTCTACCAATTACGAGCACCTAGTAGCATTGTCTTAAAATTGAAACAGTCAAATAAATTAGTTAATATCATTTTCATATTTTTAAATTATTTTTGAATTATTATTTTGATAAAAATAATATTAACTCGCATACATATTAAAGCACACCATTTATGAACAATAATATTTTGATAAAAATAAATAATAAATTTTAATTAAAAGTGGTGTGAGATGGCAGAGAGGGACACCCTTTTAACCCAACTTTTTCATTTCTGTTATAAAATAGAGACAGAAAAAGTAAAGAATAAAGAAAATATGAGAAGCAAAGAGAATGTATTTTATTTATCAATGGAATGTTTACAATGCTTCTCCAAAGTCTCTATTAATATGCATAAGAAATATAAATAAAGTAAAGATCTACTTCTAATCGCTATTAGAATTTAAAGTACATCAAAACTTATCTTGATCTTGATGGACATCCACTTAATATGATATTTATAACACTTCCTCTTGGATGTCTATTGGTAGATAATGTGTCTCGTTAAAACTTTACTAAGATAAAAACTCTGTGGGGAAAAATTCATAGTGAAGGAAACATAGTATACATATCTATAATACGTATAATATGTTACCTCGTTAAAAACTATACTTGGAAAACCCAATGGTACAAAACCTCGGTTAAGGGAAAAAGAGTACAATACATATTTACTCACCCTCATGAAAATATCACATACTTTCTCATATTGTATTGAATCTTGAATAATATCTTTTCAAATGACCATTTGAAAGTATTTGCTAAGCATTTATATAAACATTCTTTTGAAATTCATGAGTGAAGGAAATCTTGGAGAAATATATTTTGATCTCTTCAGGAGTTTCAACAATAATCATAACAAACTTTAATCATGATTCTTCTATAAAAACACAAATAGGTATTTTGGATCATTTTAGAATCCTGCTTCAACTACTATTTTACTAAGTCAAATTTTCCATCTATGTTCAAATTATTTCAATTCATATAAATGAATAATTTCTCGAGAATTTCAATATGCTTCTAGCATTCTAAATCCTTCAAGGATTTTATTATAAACTTTACTATATAGTAATTCATAAAAAGTTGTAACTGCAACCATTAGACGCAAGTTAAATCTTTTATGAACCATCAGTTTAATAATATCTAAAGTTCATTGTATCCACCACAAAAGAATATTATATCTTTTCATAATCAATGCCAGGACTTAGCAAAAACTTCATATTTTATTATATTTTTGCAAAACTACTTCATTTGTACCTTCACTGGATTTATACCTTTAGATATTTGGACTACTGGTTAAAAAACTCCACGAATTTAATTGTACTTGAGTTGTGTTTTTCTATTTTGACCTATTTTTCCATATTTATATTTCTCAATATATTTATTCAATATCCTCCTTTTATTTCATTATTTCAACAATAATATTCCATGCAAAACCATTATCGACCAAGTTTATTATTGGTCCCACATTTTTTTAGAATGACATAACTTATCAAGATCTCTTATTTTCACTATTTTAATCTTCAGTTTCAGGTACCTAAATCTCTTCTAGAGTTTTATTTATTAGTTATGTCTTAGATCTCTTTTGGAGTACCCGCCTCCATTATATGACCAACTAAAAGAATTTTCATCTTTGAAATCAATCAGTTTATTATTTATTCTAACTGATTGTCCTACTAGGACTTTGATTCAAAATATTAGATTGTTTATATATCTGACAGTTAACTTGTAATAAAGTAAGTTATCCTTTTACTGCTAATAAACTATCACAGTTCATGCATCAGCCTACGAAGGAACATTGGAAGGCTGTCAAATGTATGCTTCGGTACCTCAGACAAACTGCTCAATATGGGCTTTGGATTTAGCATAACGATGACAGGAGTCTTCACTTGTATGTCGGTGCTGATTGGTCAGGGGATCCCAATGACAGATACTCCACCTTTGGGTATTTACTGTATCTCGGACAGAATCCTATCAGTTGGTCATCAAAGAAGCAACAGTCTGTTACTCATTTATGTATTTAAGCTTTGCAATTGCTTTAATAAAATTTAGTACTCAATTTATCTCCATCTAAACATCTATTCGGCATAAGAGCCTTTGTTTAACGAAATTGTTTTAGACCAGACGATCATATTCTAAGATCTTTATACAGCTCCAATTAATTACCTTTTTCAACTGAAACAACGCCAACTTTTATTCACTAAAGCTAGTCAATCAATTTTCTTTATTACTAACCAATCATCGGCTTCTATATACTTGTTTAAAGTGGTGTGACTTGTGCCTAATTATCTTGGTAACCGATTGAGGGGCCTTACATAATGGATGTCAAATTATATTTTGAATTTAGTTCTACACTAGTGTAACTTAGAACAAGAGTTTGTCAAAGCAACGTCTTCACTTAGAAAATCCACCTTTTTTTACCATTAACTGTATACTTTTTTCATTAACATCAATCTAAGATTGTTGCTCTACCAATTACGAGCACCTAGTAGCATTGTCTTAAAATTGAAACATTCAAATAAATTAGTTAATATCATTATCATATTTTTAAATTATTTTTGAATTATTATTTTGATAAAAATAATATTAACTCGCATACATATTAAAGCACACCATTTATGAACAATAATATTCTGATAAAAATAAATAATAAATTTTAATTAAAAGTGGTGTGAGATGGCAGAGAGGGACACCCTTTTAACCCAACTTTTTCATTTCTGTTATAAAATAGAGACAGAAAAAGTAAAGAATAAAGAAAATATGAGAAGCAAAGAAATGTATTTTATTTATCAATGGAATGTTTACAATGCTTCTCCAAAGTCTCTATTAATATGCATAAGAAATATAAATAAAGTAAAGATCTACTTCTAATCGCTATTAGAATTTAAAGTACATCAAAACTTATCTTGATCTTGATGGACATCCACTTAATAAGATATTTATAACACTTCCTCTTGGATGTCTATTGGTAGATAATGTGTCTCGTTAAAACTTTACTAAGATAAAAACTCTGTGGGGAAAAATTCATAGTGAAGGAAACATAGTATACATATCTATAATACGTATAATATGTTACCTCGTTAAAAACTATACTAGGAAAACCCAATGGTACAAAACCTCGGTTAAGGGAAAAAGAGTACAATACATATTTACTCACCCTCATGAAAATATCACATACTTTCTCATATTGTATTGAATCTTGAATAATATCTTTTCAAATGACCATTTGAAAGTATTTGCTAAGCATTTATATAAACATTCTTTTGAAATTCATGAGTGAAGGAAATCTTGGAGAAATATATTTTGATCTCTTCAGGAGTTTCAACAATAATCATAACAAACTTTAATCATGATTCTTCTAGAAAAACACAAATAGGTATTTTGGATCATTTTAGAATCCTGCTTCAACTACTATTTTACTAAGTCAAATTTTCCATCTATGTTCAAATTATTTCAATTCATATAAATGAATAATTTCTCGAGAATTTCAATATGCTTCTAGCATTCTAAATCCTTCAAGGATTTTATTATAAACTTTACTATATAGTAATTCATAAAAAGTTGTAACTGCAACCATTAGACGCAAGTTAAATCTTTTATGAACCATCAGTTTAATAATATCTAAAGTTCATTGTATCCACCACAAAAGAATATTATATCTTTTCATAATCAATGCCAGGACTTAGCAAAAACTTCATATTTTATTATATTTTTGCAAAACTACTTCATTTGTACCTTCACTGGATTTATACCTTTAGATATTTGGACTACTGGTTAAAAAACTCCACGAATTTAATTGTACTTGAGTTGTGTTTTTCTATTTTGACCTATTTTTCCATATTTATATTTCTCAATATATTTATTCAATATCCTCCTTTTATTTCATTATTTCAACAATAATATTCCATGCAAAACCATTATCGACCAAGTTTATTATTGGTCCCACATTTTTTTAGAATGACATAACTTATCAAGATCTCTTATTTTCACTATTTTAATCTTCAGTTTCAGGTACCTAAATCTCTTCTAGAGTTTTATTTATTAGTTATGTCTTAGATCTCTTTTGGAGTACCCGCCTCCATTATATGACCAACTAAAAGAATTTTCATCTTTGAAATAAATCAGTTTATTATTTATTCTAACTGATTGTCCTACTAGGACTTTGATTCAAAATATTAGATTGTTTATATATCTGACAGTTAACTTGTAATAAAGTAAGTTATCCTTTTACTGCTAATAAACTATCACAGTTCATGCATCAGCCTACGAAGGAACATTGGAAGGCTGTCAAATGTATGCTTCGGTACCTCAGACAAACTGCTCAATATGGGCTTTGGATTTAGCATAACGATGACAGGAGTCTTCACTTGTATGTCGGTGCTGATTGGTCAGGGGATCCCAATGGCAGATACTCCACCTTTGGGTATTTACTGTATCTCGGACAGAATCCTATCAGTTGGTCATCAAAGAAGCAACAGTCTGTTACTCATTTATGTATTTAAGCTTTGCAATTGCTTTAATAAAATTTAGTACTCAATTTATCTCCATCTAAACATCTATTCGGCATAAGAGCCTTTGTTTAACGAAATTGTTTTAGACCAGACGATCATATTCTAAGATCTTTATACAGCTCCAATTAATTACCTTTTTCAACTGAAACAACGCCAACTTTTATTCACTAAAGCTAGTCAATCAATTTTCTTTATTACTAACCAATCATCGGCTTCTATATACTTGTTTAAAGTGGTGTGACTTGTGCCTAATTATCTTGGTAACCGATTGAGGGGCCTTACATAATGGATGTCAAATTATATTTTGAATTTAGTTCTACACTAGTGTAACTTAGAACAAGAGTTTGTCAAAGCAACGTCTTCACTTAGAAAATCCACCTTTTTTTACCATTAACTGTATACTTTTTTCATTAACATCAATCTAAGATTGTTGCTCTACCAATTACGAGCACCTAGTAGCATTGTCTTAAAATTGAAACATTCAAATAAATTAGTTAATATCATTATCATATTTTTAAATTATTTTTGAATTATTATTTTGATAAAAATAATATTAACTCGCATACATATTAAAGCACACCATTTATGAACAATAATATTTTGATAAAAATAAATAATAAATTTTAATTAAAAGTGGTGTGAGATGGCAGAGAGGGACACCCTTTTAACCCAACTTTTTCATTTCTGTTATAAAATAGAGACAGAAAAAGTAAAGAATAAAGAAAATATGAGAAGCAAAGAGAATGTATTTTATTTATCAATGGAATGTTTACAATGCTTCTCCAAAGTCTCTATTAATATGCATAAGAAATATAAATAAAGTAAAGATCTACTTCTAATCGCTATTAGAATTTAAAGTACATCAAAACTTATCTTGATCTTGATGGACATCCACTTAATAAGATATTTATAACACTTCCTCTTGGATGTCTATTGGTAGATAATGTGTCTCGTTAAAACTTTACTAAGATAAAAACTCTGTGGGGAAAAATTCATAGTGAAGGAAACATAGTATACATATCTATAATACGTATAATATGTTACCTCGTTAAAAACTATACTAGGAAAACCCAATGGTACAAAACCTCGGTTAAGGGAAAAAGAGTACAATACATATTTACTCACCCTCATGAAAATATCACATACTTTCTCATATTGTATTGAATCTTGAATAATATCTTTTCAAATGACCATTTGAAAGTATTTGCTAAGCATTTATATAAACATTCTTTTGAAATTCATGAGTGAAGGAAATCTTGGAGAAATATATTTTGATCTCTTCAGGAGTTTCAACAATAATCATAACAAACTTTAATCATGATTCTTCTATAAAAACACAAATAGGTATTTTGGATCATTTTAGAATCCTGCTTCAACTACTATTTTACTAAGTCAAATTTTCCATCTATGTTCAAATTATTTCAATTCATATAAATGAACAATTTCTCGAGAATTTCAATATGCTTCTAGCATTCTAAATCCTTCAAGGATTTTATTATAAACTTTACTATATAGTAATTCATAAAAAGTTGTAACTACAACCATTAGACGCAAGTTAAATCTTTTATGAACCATCAGTTTAATAATATCTAAAGTTCATTGTATCCACCACAAAAGAATATTATATCATTTCATAATCAATGCCAGGACTTAGCAAAAACTTCATATTTTATTATATTTTTGCAAAACTACTTCATTTGTACCTTCACTGGATTTATACCTTTAGATATTTGGACTACTGGTTAAAAAACTCCACGAATTTAATTGTACTTGAGTTGTGTTTTTCTATTTTGACCTATTTTTCCATATTTATATTTCTCAATATATTTATTCAATATCCTCCTTTTATTTCATTATTTCAACAATAATATTCCATGCAAAACCATTATCGACCAAGTTTATTATTGGTCCCACATTTTTTTAGAATGACATAACTTATCAAGATCTCTTATTTTCACTATTTTAATCTTCAGTTTCAGGTACCTAAATCTCTTCTAGAGTTTTATTTATTAGTTATGTCTTAGATCTCTTTTGGAGTACCCGCCTCCATTATATGACCAACTAAAAGAATTTTCATCTTTGAAATAAATCAGTTTATTATTTATTCTAACTGATTGTCCTACTAGGACTTTGATTCAAAATATTAGATTGTTTATATATCTGACAGTTAACTTGTAATAAAGTAAGTTATCCTTTTACTGCTAATAAACTATCACAGTTCATGCATCAGCCTACGAAGGAACATTGGAAGGCTGTCAAATGTATGCTTCGGTACCTCAGACAAACTGCTCAATATGGGCTTTGGATTTAGCATAACGATGACAGGAGTCTTCACTTGTATGTCGGTGCTGATTGGTCAGGGGATCCCAATGGCAGATACTCCACCTTTGGGTATTTACTGTATCTCGGACAGAATCCTATCAGTTGGTCATCAAAGAAGCAACAGTCTGTTACTCATTTATGTATTTAAGCTTTGCAATTGCTTTAATAAAATTTAGTACTCAATTTATCTCCATCTAAACATCTATTCGGCATAAGAGCCTTTGTTTAACGAAATTGTTTTAGACCAGACGATCATATTCTAAGATCTTTATACAGCTCCAATTAATTACCTTTTTCAACTGAAACAACGCCAACTTTTATTCACTAAAGCTAGTCAATCAATTTTCTTTATTACTAACCAATCATCGGCTTCTATATACTTGTTTAAAGTGGTGTGACTTGTGCCTAATTATCTTGGTAACCGATTGAGGGGCCTTACATAATGGATGTCAAATTATATTTTGAATTTAGTTCTACACTAGTGTAACTTAGAACAAGAGTTTGTCAAAGCAACGTCTTCACTTAGAAAATCCACCTTTTTTTACCATTAACTGTATACTTTTTTCATTAACATCAATCTAAGATTGTTGCTCTACCAATTACGAGCACCTAGTAGCATTGTCTTAAAATTGAAACATTCAAATAAATTAGTTAATATCATTATCATATTTTTAAATTATTTTTGAATTATTATTTTGATAAAAATAATATTAACTCGCATACATATTAAAGCACACCATTTATGAACAATAATATTTTGATAAAAATAAATAATAAATTTTAATTAAAAGTGGTGTGAGATGGCAGAGAGGGACACCCTTTTAACCCAACTTTTTCATTTCTGTTATAAAATAGAGACAGAAAAAGTAAAGAATAAAGAAAATATGAGAAGCAAAGAGAATGTATTTTATTTATCAATGGAATGTTTACAATGCTTCTCCAAAGTCTCTATTAATATGCATAAGAAATATAAATAAAGTAAAGATCTACTTCTAATCGCTATTAGAATTTAAAGTACATCAAAACTTATCTTGATCTTGATGGACATCCACTTAATAAGATATTTATAACACTTCCTCTTGGATGTCTATTGGTAGATAATGTGTCTCGTTAAAACTTTACTAAGATAAAAACTCTGTGGGGAAAAATTCATAGTGAAGGAAACATAGTATACATATCTATAATACGTATAATATGTTACCTCGTTAAAAACTATACTAGGAAAACCCAATGGTACAAAACCTCGGTTAAGGGAAAAAGAGTACAATACATATTTACTCACCCTCATGAAAATATCACATACTTTCTCATATTGTATTGAATCTTGAATAATATCTTTTCAAATGACCATTTGAAAGTATTTGCTAAGCATTTATATAAACATTCTTTTGAAATTCATGAGTGAAGGAAATCTTGGAGAAATATATTTTGATCTCTTCAGGAGTTTCAACAATAATCATAACAAACTTTAATCATGATTCTTCTATAAAAACACAAATAGGTATTTTGGATCATTTTAGAATCCTGCTTCAACTACTATTTTACTAAGTCAAATTTTCCATCTATGTTCAAATTATTTCAATTCATATAAATGAACAATTTCTCGAGAATTTCAATATGCTTCTAGCATTCTAAATCCTTCAAGGATTTTATTATAAACTTTACTATATAGTAATTCATAAAAAGTTGTAACTACAACCATTAGACGCAAGTTAAATCTTTTATGAACCATCAGTTTAATAATATCTAAAGTTCATTGTATCCACCACAAAAGAATATTATATCATTTCATAATCAATGCCAGGACTTAGCAAAAACTTCATATTTTATTATGTTTTTGCAAAACTACTTCATTTGTACCTTCACTGGATTTATACCTTTAGATATTTGGACTACTGGTTAAAAAACTCCACGAATTTAATTGTACTTGAGTTGTGTTTTTCTATTTTGACCTATTTATTCCATATTTATATTTCTCAATATATTTATTCAATATCCTCCTTTTATTTCATTATTTCAACAATAATATTCCATGCAAAACCATTATCGACCAAGTTTATTATTGGTCCCACATTTTTTTAGAATGACATAACTTATCAAGATCTCTTATTTTCACTATTTTAATCTTCTGTTTCAGGTACCTAAATCTCTTCTAGAGTTTTATTTATTAGTTATGTCTTAGATCTCTTTTGGAGTACCCGCCTCCATTATATGACCAACTAAAAGAATTTTCATCTTTGAAATCAATCAGTTTATTATTTATTCTAACTGATTGTCCTACTAGGACTTTGATTCAAAATATTAGATTGTATATATATCTGACAGTTAACTTGTAATAAAGTAAGTTATCCTTTTTTTTTAACTTCTGGTTGAAATTACCCTCTATAAAGATCTAGATAATGATAACTCATTACAAGTAGTGATTTCATTTAGCTATTATTTCTCTCCCCCTAATGTTAAGAAAACTATCAAAATAGTAATAGCAAATCGTCTCATAATTGAATCTCCAATACATTCAAAACATTTAATAATATAAGGAGACTCATAATTAATATATATTCTTAAATTTTTTTAAGGACTCGCTTATCCTTGTGCATTGTGGTAGAGCAAGTGGAATATATATGCACATACAAAAGTCCAAAAATGGGAAATATTTAACTCTAAACAAAAAACCAATTGTAATAGGGAGTATTTATAACTTATTGACTTGATGCGTACAACACGTAAATCAACATAATCTCATGTTGAAATAGAAAGTTTAGTTCTCATAAGTAATAGTTTAGATATTAATTAAATGTGTTCAATCAATAATTTCTCTAAACCGTTATATGCGTAAATAACAAGCTTTTACAAAAGTTTTTCGAACTCAATCAATAAAAGACTGAGATATAAACTCATCAACCTTAGCAAGATTAATTGTCTTATTTGCATAATCCGAAATTAATTATTTAAACAAGCAATCTTGTAAATGACAGGTTGCAAATTGATAACACATATGTGATTATTTTGTATATGCATCTACCAAAATCATATAATATCAAAACCATCCACACGATGGATGAATGGGCTTATATTCATTTTAGAAATGCAAGACATAAAGTCTCAATTTTAGCTAGTGAGTTTCTAATAATCAATTTTCACTGAGAAAAAAAAAGAGAATTCTTTAAATTAAAGAATCTTTTGGTTCTTTAATGAATGTCCATATGAATTCTCAATTAATTTTTGCATCATATATGATACAAGATGGTCTAAACGGTCACGCCAAGCAGTAAATGTATTTGCATCAATAAACTTCTGGTTTACTTTAATGTGCATTTCAATTTTACTAATAATGTCAATATAAATTGTGAAAAATTGATAATTTTACTGTCATTCCTTTTATATTGTATCCACGTATAGGCAGTATTGTGACATTTACTTCTAGAAATGTCTAAATCAATGTGAAGTCCATAATGTCATTAACTTAATAAAAGAAATACAATTTGCAAATGATTAGATGCAATATTCACTTTAGGGAATATGCCAAAATCTTCAAATATCCAAATTGACTTTAATGATAAAAAGTGATTATAAAAGATTTATCACAGACATTCACTCCAAAGAATGTACAAAAAATAATTTGGACAATAATGTAAGCATATATCATATTCCTTACCATTAATATCATATACATATCATTCGATTCAAGCAATGATTAATTAGTATAAACCATTGATCATTCTATTTTAAGAATGACATTTAACAACATTTCGAATCATCCATTTTCTTATCTATTTGCCAATAATGACAATAGGTAATTATTATGTATCGCTACATTCACTTCGAGGAATGGAACAAAACCAGTGGAGCGAATAACTCGTTATTTTGTTTAGCCATAAGGAGATATGAAATCAATTCAAAATACTTTTAAAGCCCTTTTAGCAAGACTTTTGCATAATCAATTAACTACCAAGAATAATTGGCTAGGTCATGTTTAGAAACAAGCCTAAATTAAATATATCAATAAAAGTCACATATCAAACATAAAAATATGACATAATGAAAAACAATCATTTTTTTTTCATAACCATCATCATAAACATGCATGAAATTTAATTCAAAATCCAACCATTCATACCTATAGAACTTTTCATTTACAATTGCTCATGACATTTCTCTAAATAATTAACACATGGAATAATATAAAACGCATGAATTACTACCTTTAACAATTCTTTGAGCTAAATCAAATCCAAATAACCATAAAATTCATTGGTTTATTAACACAAATTTGCATAGATATGTTTTAATCAAATATATTATTTAATTATAAATCCCACTATAACAATATAAATAAATCAATTAATATTCATTTTTATGAACAAATGATATATTTAAAACAATATGTAACTCATGTAATCAAAACTTAAAAAGAAGACCATCTCAAATATTTAAACTATATATCAAGTCGATTTAATATTTAAAGATGTACCCTACCTTTTTTTTTTGTCGAGTCTTTTCAATTTTATCAAGAAGTAAGCAAATTAAACTCTAGTAGTAGATTTTGAATCCAATCAAAATCTATTAATAACAAACTTTGAGAGTAGATCTTATTTTCCAGGTGTACAACAAGTACATAACCAATGACTTTTCATATACAAGTTTTCTCTCTTACAAGTTCTCATCAGTAATGTAACACCCCAAACCCGACCCAGACATTATGGCCAGACCCGACGCGTCACATTAAAGTTTTTAAGAAAACCCATGCCTCTTTCAACGTCCTTCTTAGTGTTTTAAAAGATAGTATTTGCTAAGTTAATAAAATGAATGGAAGCTGTGCACCAGATAGGTATCCGAAACAGAGGAGGTGAGCCATGAAGGCTGCTTAAAGCTCTTGATTGGATCCAATCCTAGACATGCCCACAACCATTGCCACACTTTGATGCGAGGTTAGGTTTTGGAAAAAAAAATCGAGTTGGAATTCACTTAAGTAGATATTTTTGATAAACCGATTAGTTATATCGTTGCGTTATTTTGAAAACAAGTATCATTTTGAAAACGCGCCCTAAGTCTAACCCATTTTGGATTGTTATTAGTAAAATATAGAGTATAAAATAAAATAATCCCAGAAAAATAATTAAAATGCCTTATTACAACCCAAAACCAAATAATAATAATAATTAAGATAAAACTTATAAAAAAAACCGGTTACTTATTGCAAAGTTTGAAAGCGATCACCACGGCCACTCTGAATCCCCTCCGGCTCCAAGTCTCCACATCAAGGCTCACCTGCAAGGTTAAGGAAAGGGGTGAGTTTGGAAACTCAGTGTGCAACAAGCCCCTTTAGAGCCTAAACTAATATCAGCATACTGGGCCTAAGCCCTAATTCAGTCTCGACATATACTGGGCCGAAGCCTTTCGTTTAGTGGTTACTAGGCTGAAGCCTTTTCATAAATCATATCACTGGGCCGAAGCCTTTACTGTAAACGGTATGGCCCATAGGCCCATTTCAATATCACATGAAATACCAATGAATGTATGCAAGCCCATTTGGGGAGACTACTCAACCCACCATTCCCTACTCTCCACCCGTACCAACCAAGCTCTCCATCTGGGGAATAACTCAACCCACCCAACCAAACTCTCCACTAGCAGCATAGCTGCTTTATTATATAACTGAAGGCCTAGCCTCTTTTAATAAATGGGGCAAAGCCCTTTTTTAGTAAACTGGGGCAAAGCCCTTTTCGCACTTCCTCCATTTATATAAAACCCAACCCATGCATATAATGAGTATATCATAGCATATCATGTGCATCTCATAACATATCATGTGCATATCATGTCATATCATGTATAACAATATCTTATGCATCATATTCATAATTAAACCCTAGGGGGTATAAAGGTCATTTTTACCTAGGGGCAAAATAGTCATTTTTCATATTATAAGGGTAATTTCGTAATTTTACCAAATGTCAGGGTTTCCATGTTCATTAACAATTATCAATGTTTCCGAGTGTTTAAACAATGTTCTTTGACCCACTTTATCAAATTCGGGCTTTTGGGCCCAAAACCCCTAATGGGCCCTACGAATGCCGATTTAGCCCACTAAGCCCACTTAACCCAAATTTTACAACAGTACTAACCGTGTTAACATGCAACTTTTCCAAATTCCATTTTCTATCAATTTTACCCAAATGGCCTAATTCCAGCCCATTGAGGCCCAACTTACCATCGTGCACAAAATTGCGCTCTTACCTGTTCCATCGATCCAAACACCGATCTTATTGTATTTGTCGCATCTATAACCAAACGCAAAATTACAAGTTCCCAAAATGCCAAAATTTTAGCATTTCGGCTTTTCAGCAAATATTAATCTAAGCTACTACGAGGGTTATTACACACCAGTTTTGTGACGTTTGCTAACAAAGTCTCCCACGATAACCTACAATTAATCACCACCATTCTTAGTTTACAATTCATGCTTATCAAACCCAAAATCCACCTTACCATAGTTGGCCAAAGAAACCCTAATAGCCATCGATCACTTACCTTCACAGGGTTCGATGATTCGATCCAAGTTTATCCAAACTGATACTCCAAGCCTTGCTGCTCCTCCAAAGTTGTCTACTTCACTACACAAACCATAAAAGTTGAATGAAAAGGCCCAGTGAGGCCTATACCTCAAATCGATAACCTCCTTAAACTATAAGGGGTATCGGCTTTTCTTAACATTTACACTACTGAACCGATTTGGAAAACGAGTACTTACCTCAGTCTTTCCTTCTGCACTGTTTAGACCCAAAGTAGACTTAGCCCTTAACCACTTAGCAGCCTTCGAATCCTAGAGGTCTACAGGTTCGGCTATGCCCTTAGAACTAAGGTATTTCGGCTTTAGGACCAAGAAAAAGAAATGGTGTGGTGGGCTTGTATTGGTGTTGCCGTCGGGGACTTTTAGAGTTTAGCAGATGAAGGGATCGGTCACAACAAATGAAGAGAAAAGAAGGATGCTGGTCTAAATGAAATCGGCACAACCAACTTCAAAAGTTTCGGCTCTTGTGGCTATTCGACAAGGATGATGAAATGAAAGGGAGTAGTAGTTTGGTTTTGGCAAAAGAAGAGAAAGAAAAAAAATGGATGAAAGGAGTGGTTATTTCGGCTAGAGAAGAAAAATAAGAAAAGAAATAACCCTATGATGTTTAAACAAAATAAAACGGCACAACTAAAGCCTCTAATGCCGAAATACTAACCTAAAACCCCTAAGCCGATTTCTCCTCCCTAAATTCCCACTATTCGGCCAACATTAAGCCTCCATTCAAATCCCAAAGATCTCTCCCCTTATCACTCATAAATTCATGCATTTGACTGATTCAAACTCTCTCCAATAGAGTTCCATTCGACTTCAAACTCCTACATGCTCAAGACATAAAAATAACAACACAATTGCCAGCTTAGTGAATTGAACCTTGGCTTTCCCCCAACCACTTACACGCCACTTTTTTTTTAGCTCCTTAGTGGCGTCACTTAACCACTTTGCCAGGGGCTCTCTTGTGTAACATTTTACCCACATCTTTTAATAAGGCCACCTATCCAATGCCCCTAACTCCTTTAGTCCAAAATTCAAAAATTCTACCGGGTTTTGGCCAACACATGGGCCTTCCATAGGCCCATTTATACACTTCAATTATGAATTTCACAACCAAATACCAAATTTTAAAAATTTTACCAAAGTCTCTAAAATTACGAAAATCCAGAAAATCTGGGTGTTACAAGTAATTTCCACGTAATTTTAATTGATAACTTATCCTGAATACTTTAGAGTTATACTCACGGTTTTAAAAAAAGCTTGCAACTTCAGGTGCATCCAATCATAATGAGCTTTAGATAGAATTACCATATTTTATTGCTCATAAGTAGATTTTTCACAGTCAAATATTTTTCTTTCAACCCTTTAATGGGGATGATAACAAAAGAAGATCACAAAGATAGTAACAGTTAATTCAATTTAATAACAAGAGTAATCAATAACTGAAGCCTCCCTTTTTTTTCATCCTTTCAAAATAGATATTTATAGCAATAGTTGTTTGTATGAAATATAATTTTTTCTTCATTCACAATCTCAATATGATATCCATTATATTGAATTTCTTTTAAAACTAATGTATTAACTATCACAAATTTTATGCTTTTTTAGATATTGATATATTAGCTCTTTTGGAGCTTTCAGCTAATTTTGTACTATAAAATATTGGAATAATATTTATTTGTTTTAGTACCAAATAAGATAAATATTTTCTATCTGTAATGATAGAATTCAATACTACATTCTCATATCCTTCCTCAAAGAATATTAACAGAAACAAAATATTTGGGCATACGCCACATATGTGACCAATAATCTTTCATATCACATTAATAACATAAGTTATCTTTACCCTTTGAAGAGTTATCTTGAGAACTCTCATTATTCTTTTATTTATTACTATGTTCCCACTTTTAGTGTTCGATGATTATATCTTTTATTTTCTTTACGTTTGCATTCACTTCCGGGAATGCAACAAATCTAGTAAGACAAACTTCTAAACATCTCTTTTGATTCTTTATTTCATAATCACCATCGCAAACATGCGTGGAATTCAAATCAGAATCTATCTATTAACGTTGACATGATTAGTCTCCAATTATAATAAACATGATATAATAAATAACTCATAGTAAAATATACCTGAAGATCTTTAACATCATTGTCATCACCCAAGTAAGGATTATATAAATTTATTTGGATAACGATTACCCATAGTGTGCTGGCTTCAATTGAAGACTGAAATTTTAATAGCTCTAGAAGGCAGTTGACAATAACTTGAGCAGCAAATTTGGAGTGACTGTATTATAAAATAAAAGAGAATCATGCTGATAACGTGTTATAAAATAAAGAGAGATAGAGAGTAAAAAATAAAGAAAAAATGGGATGAATAGAGAATGTATTTTTTTATTAATGGGATGTTTACCGTGCTTCTCAAAAGTCTCTATTTATAGGTATAAGAAGTATAAATGAAGTAGAGATCTACTTTTAATCACTATTAGAATTTAAAGTATATCAAATTTTTTCTTGATCTAGATGGACATCCACTTAATAAGATATTCATAACAATCTCTTATTTTTTAGTTTTTTTAGTTTTATATTTTATAACTTTTATAATTTTATATCATTTCATAAAAATGGTTGGGTTTTTTTATTTTTATAATTTTATATTTTTGAATATTTAGCATAATGATCAAGTTGATAAAATGTGTAAACGTTGAAGGTTAAATGCATCAATTTTTTTTTGAAAACGAAACCAACTTGATAGAATATGTAAAACACAATGAGCTAAATTTTGTTATTATATCAATTAAAAGAAGGCCACATCGCCATTCTGTTTGGTGATCAAATACATTTTAGTGGTAGAGTGACTAGAATTAAAAATTCACTTAACGAGAGTGACAAAATTTAAAAAAAAGAACAAGAAAAAGTGGTGACCAAAACAGGAACTCGCTCAAAATTTGAGTGGCTATCTCAGTAGTTTACCCTAATATTTTTATATTAATTTTACATAATTTTTATTATAGTAAACTGCCCAGATAGTCACTCAAGTTTGAGCGAGTTCTTATTTTAGGCCCTCATTGTTTTTGTTAACTTTGTCACTCTCGTTAGGTAAATTTACAATTCTAGCAACTCTACCATTAAAATGCATTTGATTACCAAACACAATGTTGATGTGGTTTTCTTTTAGTGGTATAATAATAAAATTAGTCCCTACTATTTTACACATTCTATTAACTTAATTCTATTTTTATAAAATTCAACACATTTTATCAACTTCATCATTATTTTAAATATTTAAAAATTTATAATTATAAAAATATTAAAAAAATTAATATAAAAATAAAACAATTGAACTATTTTTTATGGAATAAAATAAAATTATAAAACAAAAAGAATTTGGGTTAAAACGGATGTGGCCTCCATACTATGCGACACCACTTTTAATTAAAATATCATTTTGATAAATGATGTGGCTTAATTCATTTTCGAATTTAATCTCAAAGCAATCTCATATTCGAATTTGATTCATTTTATATTATTTTAATAAATTTCGCCCACTTTCTATTGTGCTCATGTATATGTTTTGCAAGTTTCCAATTCTGATTCCACCTCAATCGCCTTATCAAAACAATACCAACCCAACGGCAATCCATAAAGCTTGACCTAAAATGATATATTGTTGAACTTGTAATCTACTGGTGGATAGTGTATGTAACAACCCATTTTTCAGTGAAATCGAAAACGGTAATTTTAGGATCACAAATTTAATAAGTGAGTTTGTATAATTAGTACTTAAATTACACAAGTCAACAATAATTTTTTTATTGAATTTTGATTTGAGGAATTTTAACTAACTGAATTAAAAGTTAGTATAAGTGGTTCGGTTCAAAAGTCAAGTGGTTATTGAAAACGAGGTATTAGGTCCTTGTTTTCGTAATTTAAGGCCATCAATATTTTTATTAAATATTTATAGAGTCTTATTATAGATGAATTGAAGTTTAATCAGGTAATTTTAACGATTAATTGCTTAATTAGATAAAATTATTAAATTGTAAAAGAGATAAAAATTAATTGCTATAGATTTCAAATACTAAAGGGACAAAAATGGTGATTAAACTATGGTCAAAAAGTCCAAGCGGTGGTGACATGATTAAATTCACTAACTTTTGGGCTATTTTCTCATTTAGTTTTGATTAGTTTAAGGTTAAATTGAAATAAAGCTTAATTATTCAATAATTTGAAACAATTAAAGGACTAATTATGCAATTAAACTTTCCTTAGATTGTCATTATACTATATACTTATATATTGGACATTTATGGATATGTTTTATAAATTATATACTATAGTAGTAATTTTGTAAATAAATGAATTATAATTAAAATAAAAACTAAATTACAATGTATTTTTTTTTGTTCTTCTCCCAAAAATGCCGAAACACCATTGTTGGAGGTGAAGGAAGCTTCAGCCAAGCTTGTCCTTCAATTTGGTAAGCCAATTTTAATAGGTTTCTTTTAATTTTTATATTTTTAAGATCGTTGCAACTAGGTTCAGCTCAACTGCATGTCCATTTTCAAAACGATTAAAGATTATGGATTATGCCATTGATGATTTTTGGATATTCTTGAAGTTTTATGGTAGATTATTAAGCTTGAATGCTAAATAAGACTATTTTGTAAAATAATTTTTGGTAATTTTAATGTTTAAGGACTAAATCATTAAATTGATAGTATTACATAGAATTTTTATGAAATAACAGGAATTATGGGATGTATGGAGGCCCTATACAATTCGGATGGATTTAAATTTGATTAAAATTGATTAAATTGCAAGTTTTGAGCTTAGGGACTAAATTGCATAAAGAGAAAATGTCAAGGGTAATTTTATAAAAATGTCAAAAAAGATTTAATTGCATAAAATAGTTAATATATTACTGGAAATTGATTTGAATGAAATTATTATTTTGATCAAGGACGAGCTAATAATCGAGGAAAAGAGAAAATTACTAAATAGTCCTTGAACTTTCGTTATTGTTGTAGTTAGTCTTGTAAGTTCGTTCGGTTTAATTTTAGTACAATTTTTAAATGTAATATATGAACCTAATTTCATAGTGTTTGATTATATTGATGTGTGTAATTGAAAATGGAAATAATGAATTGATATTACGTCGATCACTAATTGAGATACTTTGAGCTGTTACTGTAAATCAATCCTGTAGGTTCGTGTGATTATTTATACATCTAATGATTTTTATATTCTATGTTAATATAATTTTATTAAATGATATAACGTATGACAGTAAATGATATAATGTATGACAGTATGATCTTGATAAAAATGGGATACTGATTCTACTAAAAGTATGATCAATTGAGCTATACCCACTGAATCTACTGAAAGTATGCTCAATCGAACCATACCTACTGATTCTACTGAAAGTATGCTCAAGTGAGCCATACGGATTCTGACGCACATATATACTCTTCCTCTGTAACCTCTTCATAAAACTCGATTTCTTTGCTGTCCATCAGGCCCTGAATAACAATGCTGTCCATCAAGCCCTGAATAACAACTCTGAACCCTTCACAATCCTGAATTCTGTGTCCCTCTTTATGATGGAACTCACAATAATTCTCCATCCCATCATCTTTTCCTTCTGTATTTGAAGTAACTAACCCTCTTCTTGCCATCTCTTTCCAAACTCGTCTCAAAGGAGTTTTTTACTTCTGAAACATCCCTATTGGTCATTTTTCCAATACCTCCATCTATTGCATTTACCCCGTTATCAGTATGATTAGGTAGCGGATTTTCAGTACTGGGCGCACTATCAAATTTCACAATGCCCATCTGGATAAATCTCTCAACCAGCTTCTTAAAAGTAGTGCAATTTTCTATCGAATGACCTACAATTCCTGCGTGATACTCACATTGAGCATTAGCATCGTACCATTTAGGAAACCAAGGTTGTAATGGCTTTAAGTAAAAAGGTGCCACCACATGTGCATTGAACAAACTTTGATATAACTCTTTGTATGTCATGGGAATTGGTGTAAACTGAATCTTCTCATTATTCTGCCTGGTTCCCGACTCTTGCCTTGATGAACCCTGACCAATAGTTACCGCTTTTAGTTGACTTACAGTAACAGACTTTGAATATCCCACATTCGCAATGTTCACCTCATTCTCTTTTTTCCGTGGCACAGACCTTTTAGCACTTTCTCCTGCATCTATCCTTCCATTTCTTGTGGCATTCTCAATCATTTCTCCTCTCATGACCACATTCGCAAAGCTCTTCGTGGCACTTCCTAGCATATGAGTTATAAACGGAGCCTTTAAGGTGTTAATAAAGAGCATCGTAGTTTCTTTCTCCAAGAGCGGTGGCTGAACTTGAATGGCCATTTCCCTCTTTCTCTGTGCATACTGCTTAAAACTTTTATTTGGTTTCTTCTCCATATTCTGCAGAGAAATCCTATCGGGAGCTATATTTGTCACATGGCTGTATTGCTTCATGAACGCCTGTGCTAAATCTCTCCATGAACTAATTTTGTTTTGACTCAACTGATTATACCATTTAGCAGCTATTCCTACCAAACTGTCTTGGAAGCAATGAATCAACAATTGATCGTTATGAACATACCCCCTCATTCTTCTGCAAAACATAGTGATATGAGCTTCAGGATAGCTCGTTCCATTATATTTCTCAAATTCTGACATCCTGAACTTGTATGGAAGTACTAAGTCTGGGCCCAAACTTAGATCTTTTGCATCAATTCCCGGGTGTCCATCAACACCTTCCATTACTCTAACCTTTTCCTCCAGCCATTTACACCGTTCTTCTAACTGCTTTTGTGACTCTGCCTTTGCTCTTTCCTCTTTCGCAACTTCATCCAAATCAGGGACCCTTGGATTATTTGAGTTGTTACTGGGATTATACCTGAACCAGCTTAAAAATTTATTGGCACTGAAACCCCGGCCTGAAACTGCTGAGGCCTGATCGTAACAGATGGTTTCTGCAAATTAATCTTAGGCTGTATCTGCACATGTGTAGGAGTGAAGCCGGGAGGATATTGAGGGTCTTCATTATTTTCTCCAACATTGTCCATAGGATGTTTTCCCTTATCCACTCTTCCCATCAGCAATTGGGACAACTAACTCATCATCTCTCTTTGGAACTACATCATCTGTTCTTTCATCTCCTGCTGAATCTTAGCCAGATGCCCTTACATCTGTGACTGCATTTGCTCTTGCATATCCTTTTGCATTTGCTCTAAGTTTTCCAATCTTTTATCCATTGACTTGGTCTTTTTCCTCGTACCATAGGGATGCATATTTTGTGTGTTTTTGTTGGTTTCCAGATCACTGAAATAATCTTTAATTAATTAGAATCTTGTTATGATCTTTAATGCATATGATGTAATGTAATGCAAATGCATGAATGCAAAGGAGGCATCGATTCTCATTTTATTCCTTTTAGAAAACTTTACTAGAAAATAAAATTCTTTACATTAAACTGAGTTACAAATACGACTTCGCCCTAACACTCAGGGCCTTAATTTTCCTAAGCAATGAAGCTAGTTCCTGTCCCCTATCTGACTCCAACTCATACTTCACACTTAATACGTCTACTTGCACCACCAAAGACTGCAAGTAATCTGCTACTTCTCGAATTTGTGTTATAGCTTGTCCCATGATGTAATCCCTGCTTCTAACTTGGTCTTGAGAATGATGAAGCTGACCCTTCCATTGCTCCTCATTTGCTTCCAAGAACCCAATCCTCATTTCACAACTTTGCAATGCCGTCTCTAACTCTTCTATTTTCCCTTTCATCTCCTCGATCTTACTTAAGCTTGCTTTCAACTCTGTCACAGAATTGCGATTCCGGTATAAACATAGAGATCTCTCAAGTTCCGCTACTCTGGCTCTTAATTCATCCTTTTCATTCTTACTCTTTGACAAACTTTTCTCCAAGGCTTCATTCCGAGCTTGAGCCTCTTGGAACCTCTTTTTCCATTGATCAGCCCTAGTCTTTTCTTCTTGAACTTCTTGGCGCCATTGTTCCGAAGTCTTTCCTAATCCAGCAGTCCTCATCGATAGGCGGAGCTTCTTATAATTTGTCTTCAAGCTTTCCAAATCTTCCTCAACTTCATTCTTCCTTTTCTGTAACTTTTCTGCCTCTGACTTCTGAATCTCCACATCCAATTTCAGGTGCATTTTCTCTTCCTCCAACTGCTCAATCCTTTTCCCAAACTTAAAACTCTTCTTCTCAAAGTCTTGTTTTATAATTTCCAACTTTGACGGGGCAATTTGTAACTATTCCTCCATTGGTCGAGTGCTTTCTAAACTTGGTCTAGGAATATTATCATTTACCCTTTTCCTAAACCATCCATTGTATTCAGATAATTCCCGAACCTTCTTCTTATAGTGGTCTCCTTTATATGGGAATTCGCACTGAGGCAACCCATACGTTCTAGGTATGAATTGCCTCGATTTATATTGCCTTAATGCAAGCAAAAGAGTATATCCAGTAGCTCCCCAAATTCCTAACAATGGCATCCAATTATAGTTCCCATATCGATACAAGATTTCATCAGGAACCATTCAAAAAGCTCTCCACTCTACATCATCCTCCTTGAGATTTTGGAGAATTTCCATCCATTTCTCTTCTGAAATATCATCTCTCCTTCGCCCATCTCTTCTTTTAATGGGGAGTAACCTTCGGAGAAGACCCGATAAGAAACCTTATTCACTTTCCAAAAATGCCCGTGAAACCATACCATCAACAACTGTACACATCCAATAAATTGACCTTCACCTGTCCTTCGACACATGCTCAAAGATCTAAATATTTCTGCTAGTATTACAGGTACAGGTGTCACTCCCTTCTCAAGATGATCAAACAAATCAGTGACTGCCTCATCAACATGCCTTAAAGCCTTAGGAAAACTCACCAGTCCATAGATGCTTAAGGCAAAGATATCAACCCTTTTCTTTTCATCCTGATGCGTCAAAACAAAATCTCTCAAATTCTCCCAGGGAATACATTTACTATCCCCCTTTTGTTGAATTCGAGCAGTAACCCAAGGCTCGCTCATCCCTGAAATATTTACCAATTTCTTCACAAAAGTTTGACCATTAAAGACCTTAGCATAAGCTTTTTTGACTTGAGCTTTTGGACTCCTCAACAGGGTAGTGTATTCTTCCAAGGTAGGCACCTAATCCACATCCCCAAAAGTGAAACAATCATAAGCAGAATTCCAAAATTGAACCATACCTTGGAACAAACACTTGTCCACCGTAACATCGAGCAAGTACGGTATATCACCATAATTCTTATAGAACAACTGTTTGGTTCCTTCATCCCAACGAGCCCATATATCTTTCAACTCTTGCAACTCATTCTCTGTTACATTGATGCGAGTGAAGTTCCACAACTCTGATGTATATCCTTCTGCCAGGCTATCCCCTTTTTCTGACTGTAACTTTTCTGTCCATGCATTGACGACCGCATTATCCTCAACTTTATTAAGAAATTTATTCTCCATGTTAAACTTTCTAACTTAGTAATTGGATATGAACCAACACCTCCTTTAGTATGCAATGTCATGCAAAACACAATCAAAACAAAACACAAGTTAGTATCAAATATAAGTGATAAAATATAAGCACAACAAAGATAGTCATAACACACATATGGGCAATTACTAAGGCTTGACGTGGCTCTTCCTAAGGATGGCTCTTAAGGTTCACTATATATAACTCGGTTCTAGAGTAAAGGTACCTGAACCAGTAGATTCCTCAATCCTCACCCATTATAGGCTCATATAGATCGAGTTCAGCTTAGGGGAATACATTTCCCTACGACCATGCGGAGATGAAAATCTCACAAAATCATAGGTACAGATGTATCCCAGAAGCAATCCACTAGCCCATACGGAGGTGAAAACCTCACGAAGGCTTAGCTTCTTACTCCCACTTAAAGGTATAACCACAGCGGTCATGCAATGCAATGCAGTACTATTCTACAAGACCACCACAATTATACAAACAAATGCAATCAAAAGAATCATAATTTCCAAAATCAATTTACAAAAGGACAACAAATAATCAATTTTATGGCCTGGCTCTTTTGTTCAGTCCCCAGTGGAGTTGCCAAGCTGTCGAAACCATTTTACTTTTGAAAACAAACAATGGGGATCGATGTTTTAAAACCAAAATGTGGAGTTGCTACCAATCTCTTTGTTTAGGTGTGATTGGGCCACCTACTAAAAAATTTCATTCCGTTAAAAACAATTTTGGTTCACGTAAAATACAAAAATGGGTTCGGTAGTCGGTTACGCATGAGGAAGGGTTAGCACCCTCATTACGCCCAAGAATTGGTACCAAATTGATTTGATGCTATCCTTATATCAAAGGTTTTTTTTAAAAAAAAAATCTTTCGAAGTATGGTTCTCTTTAAAACGTTTGGGTAGTTCAGATTAACGGTCAAAATTCTCTGGTTTCAAATATATGCAGCATCATATCCAGCACGATTGGACACGATCCTTTATACCTTCAAAAATACGGATATTGCATTATTTTAAAATCTTTAAGTAATAAGGAAAATTGAGAATTAGCTTAAAACACATTTATTTGTTTTAAAATGAGATAGAACATTTGAGATATTACAAGGAAACATTTGTAAAAAGAAATGAATAAACATGAGATAATGTGCACACATAAAGTGCAATAAACCACAACTAATAAGTCCAATAATTGAGTACAATTATTCTAAGTGAAATGTAACCAAATTCTTAATCATGAATGGAGAACAAATGATAAAACAATGACTAAATGTTATACAACAACAATAAATATAAAACAATCCACAAAACATGTACAAAATAAAGTGGAAATTAGCAAAAGATGTGGTATAAGACAATTTTATAATAATTACGAATTAATGAACACATAATATACATATTATATGAGTGGATTAATTTACATAAAAAACTAGGAGTATAATTATTGAAATAAGTATTATAACATAAAACATTTGAATTGAATAATATGCAAAATATTTTAAATACAAATTCATTTAAAAATTAACAATATACACGATAGTTTAAATAATATATAAAATATAAAAGAATAATAAAATACATGATCAGATATAATGTATATAATAGATTCACAAAACATGCATATGTAAATAGAAATAATTATTTGTAAAAAAAGCATGAGATCAATAATATATATAAAAAAAATTAAACTTTTCGTAAAATATATATAATAGATTGTTTGAAAAAAATAATAATTATGTATACAAAAACTACATGTATAAAATGTATGAATTAAATTATGCTTATAAATCAAACATATGTTTTAATATATATGTATGTGCAAATAGAATTTTGAAACAAATGATGTATAAAATAATTTTACATGAAACAAATTGGCTTGGATTAATGATACATCTTAATAATACATACATAAGGATAATAAGATATGAAAGTATATACAATAAGTAATTCTTAAAATGATAGAACAAATGAGAAAAAAATTATAATAATGTTTTTTAAAACAACATTCAATTATCAAAGCAACGCGAAATATCACAACCAATAATCAAGCATGTAAAAGAAAATGTATGTGCAGTAAATAAAAAAAGATAAAAACTTAATTAAAACAAAATTGAAACCAGAAGAACAATTTACAAATAAAATAATTGTAAAATAGGATCAATATGCCATGCGCACAAATGTGCGAGGACTGGAATTGGAAATAGCCCGAGCCCAAAACGCTACACTAAACCGCGGGCCAAAATAAAAAGGCACACAAATTATAGAGCCAAATTTAAAAAAAAACAAATTAAGCAAATAGGGCGCAATTGAAGGCTTCGCGCAAAGGGAAGGATCTAATGCGCAAATTCCCCATTTTGAATGAAAATACGCGGACCCGGCTGGTTAAACGGGTTGACACGCAGACCTTAGCTGTGAAGAAACGACGCTGTTTCGTCTTTTGTTCAAAATCTAAAGAGATTGGCAATCATCCATTTTCACAAGCCCCCGAACCGAACACCCATTTGCTAGGATTTCGGCGCAATAACTTGAATGCTTTCCATTCATTTCGGCCCTCTAATCACCTTCTCACCATTTTAATTGGTGAATGATGTAGAAATGCTTCATATTTCCATCAAAGCCGAGACTCCCAAGCTTATTTTCACTTAGAAATCCCCATTTCAAACTCCGATTTCAACGAGGGAAACAAGGATTTCGATGGTGCATCTAGGTAAACCTATTTCATTTTATTTTTTTTAAAAAATATTCTACGAAGCAAAATATATGCAAAAAAAAACGAAAAACAAAAATATTAAGGACGAAAGAGGAAAAAAATTTGAAATCACCTTCTGATTTTTTACTAATTCTTTGTATTGAGTTTTTTGTATCTCAATATGCGTATAGTGTATGTGTATCCGTAAAGTGTGCGTAAGTCTTTTGCAGGTACATTCGTCGGCTTTTATAACCGGATTGACAAAGTAAATCAAAAAATAAAATTACATTTTCTTGCTGTCAATCGCTATAAATTCTGTTAGACTCTTTCTCGTGCATTCCCTTGCTGTTTATTTTTCCTTCTCGTAGGTTCCGTTGACGTGGATGTACGGAGGTACACCTGGGATGTACAGAGGTAGTCGTGCGTGAGAATCCCTCGTGGGAAGCTGACCCTCTAGTTTATTCCAGAAGTTTCTGGCATTCTCAGGCTGTTGAGATTCTTTTTAGGTGTATTGGGCCTCGGGTTTGGGCTATTAGAATTGGGTTTGAGGGTTTATTCAATTGGGTCATGGGTTATTTTAGTTTAATGGACTTTTATTGTATTGTTTTTTTTATTTTTTCATTTTAGTTTTGGGTTTTGTAAATGGACTTTGGCCCTATAAACAATTTGGTCTATTATTTACTTTTGTTTGGTTTTATAAATATATTTTTATTATTGGTTTTTTTTTGTTTTTTATGGGCCCGGACGAAATGGGCCTATTACACTAAACATCATTGAGGTTCACGAATATGAGTGGTTATAGAGGGTGACCATTGGCTTAGATTTGTAGCCTCCAAAAGGGTCCACACAGATAGACACACGGGTGTGTGTCTAGGCCGTGTGTGACACACGGTCAGCCCCATGGGCGTGTGGTATGGCCGTGTGTCCCCTGCACCTAAAATTTTTAGGCCAAATGCATGGTAGTAAAAACATGGGTAGAGACACGGCCGTGTGTCTCAACCGTGTGGAGGACATGGCCTAGCATATGGGTGTGTGTCTTGGCCGTGTTTCCCTAAACGCATGATGATGTCATAAATAGAATGCTCGAGTTTTTCAGCACGGACGACAACATGAACGTGTCTAAGCCATGTAAAGGACACGGGCCAAGGACATGGGCGTGTGCTCGGCTGTGTGAGAACCCCTGTAGGTTTGAAATGAAAAATAAATTAAATTAATTCCATACAGGTACGGGACAAGGGTGTGTCCCAAAGCACACGGGCGTGTGCATTGCCTCTATATGGGCGTGTGAGGCTTACCCTAGGAAATTTTCCAAAAACTTTCTTAAGTTCTCGATTTAGTCCCGAACCATTCTCAATGTATGTCTTGGGCCTCTAAGGACCATAATAGGGACATTATGAATATGATTGATTGGTTTTAATTTGGAACGAAATTTTATAGCCCGAAATTTTCCCGAAAATGTCAGGTTCGTACACAGTAATGCCCTGTACCTTGTCTCGATCTCAGGTATGGGTAAGGGGCGTTACATTTAGTGGTACCAAAGCTACAATTTAGTCGGTTCTAGGACTAACGTAGCATATGTCGAGTATATCTATACATGCCATTATACAAGTTATGATAGTGTGACATCTCCTAACAATTTTTAATTATATTCGAATATAGTAAATGTCTTCCAATCAAGCTCAAGATGAGTCCGTAGGAGCCGAGAGCCATGCTCCAGCTTCCGTTCAATGAGCTACTGCTAGTATTAGTAGAAGGCTTGTATCTGAAGGCTGAGAAGAGGTAAGAGCTACCTTCTTTGAGATGATGGATGAATAGTTTGGGGATTATTTGAGAAATTGCCCCAATATACCATGACCTCCTCCACCTCCTACTCGACCTGAAGGAGAAGTGCCGCAAGGTGTGGTACCCTTGAGAATTGGTAAGGCCCCTGTGGACAAACTTAGGAAATATAGAGCTGAAGAGTTTAGGGCCACAATTGATAATGATCCAGAACGTGCCGAATTTTGGCTTGAGAATACCATAAGAGCTCTTGACGAACTGTCTTGTACTCTTGAGGAAAGTTTGAAATGTGCGTTGTCACTATTGAAGGACACTGCATACGATTGGTGGAAGACCTTATCCTTAGTAGCACCAAGAGAGAGTATCACATGGGGATTCTTCCAAGCAGAATTTAGGAAGAAGTAAAATAGGAAAAGGTTCTTGGACCAGAAGTGGAAGGAGTTCCTGGAACTCAAACAAGGAAACAAAATCGTGCCAAAATATGAAAGAGAGTTACTGAGACTAAGTCAGTATGCAAGTGAGTGGGTCCAATTAGAGGCGAAAATGTGTAAGCGCTTCGAAGAAGGTCTGAATGAAGAAATCAAACTGTTAATCGAGATTCTTGAAATAAGGGAGTTGGCTACGTTAGCCGATCGAGCCAAGAAGGATGATGAACTGAATAATGAAAGAAAGTGAGCAAAGAAAGAAGCTAGAGCTTCGAGTAAGAGATCTAGTGGCAGAACGCACTCTTTTCCTACGAAGAAATTGAAGAGCCAACAAGAACGCTCCACTGTATCATGGAATATTCGGGCAAAACAAGAAACTCTAAATGACACAATCTAAGGTCTTCCTCCCCTAAGGTAACTAATATGGGGAGGGTAGATGATCAAAAGCCAAGATGTAAGAGTTGTAACAAGTTTCATTTCGAGGAATGCCGAATGAAGAGTGGGGCATGTTTTACATGTGGTTCCCTTGACCACTTCCTTAAAAACTACCTGGAACAAGCTGATAAAGAGGTGGATTTAGCCCCAAAGTCTAACGTTCCTAATCCTCAAGGTAGACCACCACGACATCCTGGAAGTGCTAGTGGTAGTCGAACTGCTGTCAAGGATACGACTGCAAAATTAGAGGCTCAAGCCCCGGCAAGGACTTATGCAATACGCACTAGAGAGGAACCTTGTCATTGCCTTAATTGATCCAGGATCGACCCATTCCTACATATAGATGAAATTGGTGTCTAGCATGAACATGTTTGCGGAATCAACAGAATTTGTAATTAAGGTGTTGAACCCTCTAGGCAAGTCGATATTAATAGATAAAGTTTGTAAGAATTTTCTTTTGACGATTCAAGGACATTGTTTTCTGGAAAATCTTATGCTTTTTTCATTTGACGAATTTGATGTAATACTTGGTATTGATTGGTTGACCGTCCATGATGTGATAGTAAACAGCGGTAGCAAGTATATGGAGTCAGTATATGTGGAAAGGATATGAAGCTTACCTTGAATTCATATTAAATACTAAAGAATCTGAATTGAAGATTGAGTCGGTACCGATAGTCCGTGAATATCCGGACGTGTTCCCAGAAGAGTTACTAGGGTTACCTCCTATTAGAGAGGTGGAATTCGGTATTGAGCTAGTACCGAAAATGATGCCTATTTCTATTGCTCCGTACAGAATGGCCCCTACTAAGTTGAAGGAGTTAAAATCACAGTTGCAAGAATTGATTGACAAAGGTTTTGCAAGACCGACCTCTTCACCTTGGGGTGCTCTCATTTTATTTGTAAAAAAGAAAGATGGATCGATGAGGTTGTGCATAGACTACCGGCAACTCAATAAGGTGACTATTAAGAATAAGTATCCCTTGCCTAGGATTGACGACTTGTTCAATCAGTTTAGGAGAGCCACCATATTTTCAAAAATAGATTTGAGATCCGGCTACTACCAGGTACGAGTTAAGGAGGCAGATGTGCCTAATACTTCCTTCAGGATGAGGTATGGTCACTACGAGTTCCTCGTCATGCCTTTTGGTCTAACAAATGCCCCAGTTGTGTTTATGGATTTAATGAATCATGTATTCCGGCCGTACTTGGACAAGTTTGTAGTAGTACTCATAAAAAGTAAAAAAAAATTGAGTGTTCCTAATATTTTAGTTCCCCGGTAACGGCACCAAAAACTTGATTGCGAGGTTTCGTGATAGGTTTTAAATATTAATAATTACTCGTTCTTGAACTAACTATGTAGGCAAGTATACCTATCGAACAGTAGTATAGTTTTAGCAAGACTGGATTGTCGAACCCAAAGGAACTAAAAGTACTAGTAATGACTGTCTTTTTATTATCTAGCCTAAGAATAAAGAGGTCTTGTTTTAATTAACTAATTATCTAAACTAAGAACTCACAGAGAAAAGAATTGGGGAATTGCTTTTGGGAAAAATCGATTGACTTAAGACAATACCTAAGGACAAATCCACCTAGACTTTACTTGTTATCCTGGCTCCGAATCGGACGATGTATTCATTCAACTTGTTCCGTAGAGATACCTAAGTTATGTTAGTATCCCTATTCAAGACTAATAACGTTTAATCTCTAGATTGAATAACTAAGACTTTTCTCTAATTAACATTCTAGGGTTGCATTAACTCGATTTATGGATCCCCTTATTAGGTTTCACCCTAATTCGACAAAATCTTGTCACCCTATTTCTAGGCACGCAATCAACTCTGCTTAATTATGACAAAAGTACTCTTAGACAGGGTCTATTCCTCCTCTGAATAAGAGCATGTCTTGAATCAGTATCCTGGGATATCAAAACAAGAATTAAGAACACATAATTAAGAACAAGTTAAATATTTATTGTACGATTCAAAAAATAATAACAATATTTGTCTTAGGTTTCATTCCCCTTAGGTATTTAGGGGTTTTAGTTCATGGCTAAATAAGAAAACATCTCAGAATAATAAAGAATACAAAACATAAAGAAAACCCAAAACTCCTGAAAGGAAATTGAGGAGAGATCTTCAGTCTTGATGATGAATCTGGCTTCTGAGATGGATCAATCGGCTTCCTTGGAGTAATTCCTTACTCCCCTTTCTCCGCCCCCTCTTTTTTTCCTTCTCTAGGGTGTATTTATAGGCTTTGGAATGCTTAAAAGCCCTCAAAATTAGCCTTTTCTGAATTGGAGTCAACTTGGGCTCGGCAAGGACACGCCTGTGGCACACGCCCGTGTTCAATTACTTCAGGCCATGTTCGAGCCTGCCAAATTGACACGGCTGTGTGGTCTACCTGTGTGAGAAGGTCCAGGCCGTGTTGATTTCGTACTTTGGCCCATTTTCTCCATTTTTGGCCCGTTTCTCGTTCCTTTCGCTCTCCTATGCTCTCCTAAGTATAAAACATGAAATTAAAGCAGTCGGAGCATCGAATTCACCAATTCTAATGGGAAATCATCCATAAAATGCATTAAACATGGGGTAAAAATATGTATAATTTACGGTTTATCAAGGGTCTAGTTCATAAATATGAAAGAAAACATCTCAAAAGAGTAAAGATAACAAAACATAAAGAAAGCCCAAAACTCCTGAAGGAAATTGAAGGGGGATCTTCAGTCTTGATGATGAATACGACTTCTGAGATGGATCAATCGGCCTTCCTTGATTAATCCCTTGCCTCCTACACCGTGTCCCCTTTTTAGTGCCTCCTTAGGTGTTTAAATAGGCTTTAGAATGCCAAAGAGCCCTCAAAAGTGGCCTTTTCCAAATAGGACTATACTTAGGCTCGACAGGGAAATACCTGTGTGACACGCTCGTATGTGAATGCTTTAGGCCCTGGTCAAGGCTGTTAAATAGGCACGGGCATGTGGTCTACCCGTGTAAGTCATGTTTCGATTCTACCAAATGGACACGGCCATTTGGACTACCCCTATGAGGAAGTCCAGGCCGTGTTGATTTCTCATGTTGATCCATTTTCTCCGTTTTTGGCCCGTTTCTCGCTCTTTTTATTCTTCTATGCTCACCTAAGTATAAAACATGAAATTAAAGGATTAGGAGCATCAAATTCATCAAATCTAAGGAGAAATCATCCATCAATGTGCTAAGCGTGGGATAAAAATATGTATAAATTACGGTTTATCAAATACCCCCACACTTAAGTGTTTGCTTGTCCTCAAACAAAATTCTCCACTCTCAACCAAAATAAACTCTTCTCAAATTATAATCCTTATCGATAAAATCTCAAAACAAACCATAAGTAGTCATATATTGGGAATTCAACTAGAAGAACATCAAAGTTTCAAACATTCCAAGTTGAGCATTTTATCACGAAAGCATAGGTGTCTCCCTTCATTTAAGTGATTACCTTTGATTCAAAATATTGCAAAGTTTAACATCCTCACTAAAGATTCACTCAAATCGCTCGAGGTGTTTAAAGACAATAAATGAAGAACTCATTAGTCAATATGGAACGTTATTACCATAGCCTTGCATGAAAATCAAATCTCCACCACTATATATTGAGATGATATGTCAATCAAAAGGTCTTTAGAGGGTTGTAACGTGGCTTTGGTTAGGGGGTGTGGTCACAAGCTGAAAGAAAAGGTTAGAATCAAGATTGAATTGAAAAATTACCTAACTAGAAAAATAGCTAATCATTAATTGAATACAAGTGAGCTTCAATTAACACTTAAGCTCAAAAAACGATGAATAACTACTAATATATATGTATGTATTGTATTTTTTTAAACAAGTCAAATAACATAGGAAATCTATAAAAATAATACATAGCTAAGCAATTTATTCAAATCAAATCTCGATAAAAATAGGGATCAAATTAATTTAGGGGATTTCAACAATAATGGGTTAAGGGTTAATGTTGAGGGAAAATTAATGATTGGGTTGTTAGGCTCAAGTGGGTTCACTAAGGGTTAATTGTAAAGGTAGGCTTTTATGGAGTGAGTAGGTTAAACCTAAGTGCCTTTATAATCTCGACATATCAAATCAAATGGTGTGGTATTGACATGCATAATCAAGCAAGTTCTAGAATGACAATTCAATATTGACGCACTTAAAGCAACAATAAAAGTGAGAATGAAAGAAATAATACATGCTCTACAGGTTCAAGATCTCACAAAAAATATGGTTTTTTGATGTTTAAACCTATGAATTTTAACTCAAGATAATACCTAAACTTGGGGAAACAACCTAAAAATTTTTAATTCTCAAAAATCAACTTTATCATGCTTGATTCTCTAATTCCTCAAACTTTGAATAGTCAATGCATAAATGCCTATGTTTTAATTCAAGACATATTAATAGAAAATCAAAAAGCAATCAAAATTCATTCTAATAATGATATGAGAAGACCAAATGAGAATAAGACAAAATTTAGGGATTTTTCTGATAATGATATAAAAGACCCCCCACACTTAAGATGTACATTGCCCTCAATGTACAAAGTTAGATTTACGATGGTATAGATATAAGACCATAAGATAGGGAGAGAAGTAAAAATTCCTAAATGATGAATGGATTCTTTGAATTGGAGTTATGGAGAATAATCAGCCAAGGCCCTGATAAGAGTGGAGGAGGATACTCTGGTGGTGGTAGAGGTTCATTAGTCCATAAGTCCTGCGCGAAAAGAATATTATATTTGGTAATAGTTATGGTTGTGGTCGAGCAGGACATGGCAGTCGTGGAGAACCTTTGCCAGTGGAGGTTTGAGTTCTTAGGTAATGATGAGCTTTGGAGTTCTTTATAACTGTGATAACATCAAGAATTCTTTAGGAAATATTAAGAGGCATAATTACTCGTAAAGGAATAGCCGAAACTATAAATTGTTTAATAAAAATTATAAAACCTAAAAATGAAATAATATTAAAGGAAATTAAAATAAAAATACTTAAAGAAGATAAATAAAGATAATAGTAAAAATAAAAATGATAATAAAAAAAGTTCTTAAACATCGTCATCGCCGGATGGTTCGCGAGGTGGTGGTGGCGATGAGATGTGAAGGTGCTGACAAATCTATTGAAGAGTAGCATCAATGTGATCAAAAGCTGAAAACACTACTACTCAAATTGAGTAAAGCACTCAGAGATGTCAGAGTATGAAGCCACCGCATGAACTAGATGATAGAGGGGTGGTGGCTGAGACGGTGGGTCCTCATGACTTGGAGGGACATCATCAGTAATGTCCTTTGGGTCTTCCTCCTCGGCGGACTGGACGAGGCGGTACTGAGGAGGGTAGGTTCCACGTCGTTTCTCAATCATCCTCATATGTAGCATACTTGAGATGCCCTGTGGGGACATCTGGCCGATAAGGGTGAGGGAGGATGATTGTGCTATTGTGTTGAGGAGCCTGAAGCACCGTGCCAGCCTAGTCACATAGGGGCCAATGGAGATGACTCCTCTCCTATGCCACTCCGTCTGATGGCGGATTACAAGGGCAATGAAATAGACAAGGTCGAAGATGTGCCAGTTTTCCATACTCCATAAAAAGTAGGCATCATGAGTGTTGACGATGCCGGTGCTCTCTCACCGTCCTGTCAGGGTGTGAGGAAGGATAGAGTGCAGGTATCTCAGGGACAAGGCAAGAGCCAATGCCTTGGAGTGGCTGGGGTCATAGGTGGCCGAGTCAGGGACTAAAGCTCTCCAAAACTTCAAAGAAGAATAGTGGATATGGCGATGAAGGGTGTCGAGCTCGTTGTCATTCATGAACTCCTCTGTATACAACCCTAGTGCAATTCAGAACTCGGGTACGCTCAACTAGCGAACCAAACCACCGAGGCAGAACTGGACCATTCCTAGATCATCAAACTCTATCATAACGGTTTGGAAGTGAAAGGTCGAACAGAGTTCCAGGGTTAGCTCGATGAACGTCTGCTCGATGATCCTAAAGAAGAGCTCCTACGGGTTAGTCTTCTGAAGAGCTCGGACCGCGTCAGCTAGTTAGACTTGTTCAAATGCGGCCTAGTCAATGTAGCGGCCCACACCTAAGGGTTGGGCCTGAAGTATCTAAAAGAGTTCTTCCTGGGGTCCTAAGGGTACTGAAGGGAAGGGTGGCGAATCTCAGCGATAGGACTTGAGGATGACGTTGCTCCTTTTCCCTTCTTCGAAGCGGGGACGGTGGTCTTTTTTCCACGTGAGGTTGACATGGTATACCTGCAATGAAACGTCAAACTTAAAACAATACTCCTCAAGAATAGCATGGAGAGGTACGCATGCATGTTAACATTAAAGAAGAATACTTCATGGGCATCACAGGTAACAGGTAAGATGAAAAGTAACTAAATCCTAATGGAAAACATTATTAACAATAGGAACATGGGAATAGTGCTAAATGAAATATCTAGTGAATGAATGCATGTGGGTTTGATAATATGAAATATGGTGTGGGTAAGCATGAAATCCATGTAAACAAGAAAAATGGATGAATGTAACATAATGCATTGACTAAAATGGAAATTTTCTAACAAAGAGCATAAGTATTACTATCATTATAACCATAAATATTTACCCAAATTAGTCAAATAAAACAATAAAAAATCATGAAACAAGTAAAATATTTAAAGAGAATAGAGAGAAAATAGTAGACAAACACAAGATGGAAGAGCTTGGGTCGGTGCACGGGCGTGGTAAGGAGGGCGTGAGCAAGAGTTGCGGCAGCTAGGGTTAGAGATTTTGGGGAAGGGGATGATGAATAGTGAGGGGTTTATATAGATTTTGAGGCACACGGCCGTGCCTTATTTCAGCCCGTGTTTATCGTGATTTTCAAATTTAGGCGCATTTGAAATTCATCCCACGCCTGTGTCCTTTGGGCGTGTCGATGCACACGGCCGTGTCGCACGGCTGTGTGTTCTACTTCGTTCGCTTCTCCCACACTCGTTTTGTTTTATCACACATCTGTGCTAAATTATCAGTTTCAACCACAATTTTCGAGACACGGGCGTGTCCCACGCTCGTGTTTTTTTGACAGGCTCGCCTACGGCCACGTTGCACAGTCGTGGTAACTTATCGCATCTCCTGATGGGAAAAATTTTGCCCTATTTTCACAACATTGTATCACACGACTGTGTCTCCATTCGTGGTGTGAGCACGGCCTAAGGCACGCCCGTGTGGAATAGAAAACTGTGTTTCAAGGACTCAGTTAGTGATTTGATGTTAAAAACTAAAATTTTAAAGAAATCAATACTGTTAGTGCTCAGGTTGCCTTTTGAGAAGTGTTTATTTATAGTCTAAGCTCGACTTACATCGATCTCGCATAGTCATGGTGGTTCAAGGAGTTTACACTCCTCATCCCTACTATCAATTTTATCAAACTAAGGTTTTAGACGAGTATTATTTACCTTGAAAGTGTCAAATTTAGGATGAATTACCTTGACTGTACCGTATGGAAAAGTATTCAGTACCGTGAGAGGAATTTCTCCATTAGATTCAGAAGTGGCAATACGAGGATCTGCTACATCCAATAGTACTTTGTCTCTAACCTTAAGTTGATTGGTGGAATATTGAGCTCGTCAAAGCGTGGTTTTAATTAATGTGTCCGCCATTCATCTAGTTTCTCAACTCGTAGCCTTCATTCTTCATAGATAGGTCCTTTGTTGTTGCTTGAACACGGCTCATGTGCGCTCTTCGAACCTATTTTCTGCATAGAGGGTTTCACCACATGATCAGTACTAGTAGTATGATTTATGCAATCACCCTCGATTTTTGTGGTGTTACTCGAAGTACGAGCTTGAAGAGTGATTTTTTTATCACCCACACGAAGTGTGAGTTCACTTGTACCAACATCAATTATCATTCTATCAGTTTCTAAAAAGGGCCTCCCTAAAATTAAAGGCACGTTACTATCCTCCTCTATGTCTAAAACAACGAAATCAACTGGGAATATAAATTTGTCAGTTTTAACGAGTACATCTTCAATAATACCCCTAGGAAATCTGATTGTTTTATCGGCTAATTAAATACTCATCCTAGTTTGTTTGGGTTTTCCAAGACCTAGTTGCTTAAACATTTTGTAAGGCATGACATTGATACTAGCCGCTAAATCAGTCAAAGCATTATTATCATCTAAGCTACCAATTAAACAAGGAATTGTAAAACTTCCTAGATCTTTTAATTTGTTGGCCAACTTATTCTGTAGTATGACTGAGCAAACCGCATTTAGCTCCACATGCGACGCCTCATCCAACTTCCGCTTATTTGTTAAAAGCTCCTTTAAGAATTTGACTGCGTTTGGCATCTGCGAAAGAGCTTCAATAAATGGTAAGTTAATATGTAATTTCTTTAATAACTTAAAGAATTTACCGAATTGTTCGTCTGTGCAGTCTTTCCTTATCGCATTGGGGTATGGCACACGAGGTTTGTACTCTTTACTTACCAGTGTTTGTTCACTGTGGTCTTCCTCACCTTTGCTTTTACTTACCACGATTCCTTGCCTTGGTTCTGGTTCAGGTTCCACTGACCCTTCCTTATCTTGGATGGTAATTGCGTTGAGTTGTTCCCTTGGGTTACATTCAGTGTTACTCGGTAGGCTACCTTGTGGTCGTTTAGATATTAATTTGGCGAGCTGTCCTATCTGAGTTTCGAGCCCTTGGATCGACGCTTTTTCATTCTTAAGTGCTATCTCGGTATTCTAGAAATGAGTTTTTGACACCAAGATGAATTTTGTTAGCATCTCCTCAAGGTTCGGCTTTTTCTCTTATTGGTAGGGTGGTTGTTGAAAGCCTAGAGGTGGTGGTCTCTAATTCCCTTGGCCTCCCCATGAGAAATTTGGGTGGTTCCTCCAACCTACATTGTAAGTGTTACTATAAGGATTATTTTGAGATCTAGGATTATTACCCATGTAATTTAATTGCTCGTTCTTAATGTTGTGGCCATAGGGTGGGTATTCTGAATTGCTTGATCCACCTCCACTTGCTTCGCACTACATTACTTGGAGAACCTGTGAAGAACAAATAAAACCGTCAAATTTTCTATTCAAAAGTTCTACCTAATTAGAGAGCATGGTGACTGAATCGATGTTAAACATGCCGACTGTTTTCGTTGGATTTGTCCTCATGACTTGCCACTAATAATTATTCAGTGACATCTCTTTTATAAATTCATAAGCATCTTTAGGTGTCCTATTATTGATTGTTCCACCAGCAGCTACGTCAATCATCTGTCTAGTCGAAGGGTTCAAGCCATTGTGAAACGTTTGAACCTGTAGCCAGGGTGGTAACCTCTAGTGAGGGCATCTTCTCAAAAGGTCCTTCTATCTCTCCCATACATCGTAGAGTGTTTCTAAATCCATCTGCACAAAAGAACAGATATCATTACGTAATTTAGCCGTTTTAGCCAGTGGAAAATATTTTAATAAAAACTTTTCAGTCATTTGTTCCCAAGTAGTGATTGACCCTTGGGGTAACGAGTTCAACCACTGTTTAGCTTTACTCCTCAACGAAAAGGGAAATAATCGAAGATGAATGGCATCATCAGAAATGCCATCGATTTTAAATGTATCGCAAAACTCTAGAAAATTCACCAAGTGAGCACTCTGATCTTCGTCCTGCAAACCATCAAACTGAACAAATTGCTGTATCAATTAAAATTGTGTTAGGTTTCAATTCAAAATTATTTGCAGCAACAGCAGGCCTAACTATGCTTGATTCAATTCCTGCTAAAGAAGGTTTAGCATAATCATACATAGTACGCAGAGCGGATTCTGATTAGAAGCAATTGCAGGAGGTAGCAGATTTTCCTAGTTTTCAGCCATCTCCTTGATTGTGGTGTGAGTATCGTCCTCTTGCTCTTCCTTTGTGTTTCTTCAGCTTCGTCTTATTTCTCTTCTGTTTCTGCGAGCTGTGCGATCGATCTCACTATCAAAAAGTAATGGTCCTGACGGGTTTCTTCTGGTCATAAACTAGAAAAACTTGTCAGAAGAAAATAAAATAAAAGTTAAAAAAGTAAAACTAAACTAAAAATAGATTGCACTAAAAGTACATATGGCTAAAGTAAAAAAAATCGAATGTTCCTAATATCTTAGTTCCCCGACAACGGCGCCAAAAACTTGATACGTGATATTCGTGATAAGTTTTAAAAATTTATAATTAATCGCTTTTGAAACTTACTATTATCACGATGAAGGCAAGTGTACCTATCAAACAGTAGTATAGCTTTAGCAAGACCGGATTGTCAAACCCAAAGGAACCAAGAGTACTAGTAATTACTTTCTTTTCATTATTTAGCCTAAAAATTAAGGGATTTGTTTATCTAAACTAATTAATTAAACTAAGTGTTCACAGAGAGAAAATTGGGGAAAAGCTTTTGGGAAAACTCGATTGATTAAGACAATACCCAAGGAAAAATCCACCTAGACTTCACTTATTATTTAACTCTCAATTGATTAAGACAATACCCAAGGAAAAATCCACCTAGACTTCACTTGTTATTTAACTCTGAATCAGACGATTTATTCATTTGACTTGATCCGTAGAAATCCCTAAGTTATATTATTATCTCTCTCGAGACTAATAACGTCTAACCCTAGGTTAATTAATTGAAATCTCTTTCTAATTAACACGCTAGTGTTGCATTAACTCGATCTATGAACTCCCTTATTAGGTTTCACCCTGATCCGGTAAAATCTTGTCACCCTATCTCTAGCCATGCAATCAACTCCGCTTAATTATGACAAATTTTCTCTTAGACAGGGACTTTTGCTCCTCTGAATAAGCACGTTAACTTGAATCAATATCCTGGAATATTAAAACAAGAATTAAGAACACATAATTAAGAACAAGTCAAATATTTATCATACAATTCAGATAATAATAACAAGATCCGTCTTAGGTTTCATTCCCCTTAGGTATTTAGGGGGTTTAGTTCATAATTATGAAAGAAAACATCTCAAAAAGAGTAAAGATAACAAAACATAAAGAAAACCCAAAACTCCTAAAGGAAATTGAAAAGAGATCTTCAGTCTTGATGATGAATCCGACTTCTGAGATGGATCAATCAGCCTTCCTTGAGTAATCCCTTGCCTCCTACTCTGTGTCCCCTTTTCTAGTGCCTCATCAGGTGTTTAAATAGGCTTTAGAATGCTTAAGAGCCCTCAAAAGTGGTCTTTTCCTAATAGGACTGTACTTAGGCTCGATAGGGATATGCCCGTGTGACACGCCCATGCGCGATTGCTTCAGACCGTGGCCAAGGCTGTTAAATAGGCACAGGAGCATGGTCTACCCGTGTAAGTCGTGCTTCAATTCTGCCAAAGAGGAAGTCCAGGCCATGTTAATTTCTCATGTTGGTCCATTTTCTCCGTTTTCAACCCGTTTCTTGCTTTTTTTTATTCTCCTATGCTCACCTAAGTATAAAACATGAAATTAAAGGATTAGGCGCATCAAATTCACCAAATGAGGAGAAATCATCCATAAATGTGCTAAGCATGGGATAAAAATATGTATAAATTATGGTTTATCAGGTATCGATCATTTGGTTAGGTATGATGTTAGTTTAAGTTTTGGTATGAATTGAGTAATGAATTAAGAATGGAAATGATTGGTAATGTTTTAGCATGAATTATGTATGATTTGGTATAGATATTGGATAAAATGGTTGAGTAAATACGCTTGTTTCTTTGTTTGCAGGTTAACTCATTTTGGGTTGGCAAATTGGTTTTCCAAATGGCCTATTTTTGTCGACACGGGCAGAGACACGGGCGTGTGTCTCAACCGTGTGTGACACACGGCTATGTTGCACGGTCGTGTTCCTCTATGGTACCCTACAATTGTAAGCTAGGCCCGAACACGGCCAAAGCACACGGGCGTGTGGCTAGCCGTGAGGCCCAAGTCAAGCTCGACCACGGCTAAGGCACACGGGCGTGTCTTGTAGCCGTGTGATCAAGTCAGTAGATATGCCTTGTTTTGCCACGGCTTAGACACACGGGCATGTCTAAGACCGTGTGAGGCACACGGCCTGTTCACACGGGCATGTGACCTTTTAAAATTTGAAATTTTTTATAAGTTCTAAAACTTTCATATGTTATCGAATTGATCCTGAAAGCATGTTCTAAACTTCGTACGATCATTTCAAGTTCACATTGAATACAAATGATCTATGTTTATTGAAATGGAAGGATTGATTGTTAATGGTTTTGATCTGTGTTATGAGTCCAGTAATGCCTCTTAACCTATTCCGGCGATGGTTACGGGTTAGGGGTGTTATAAGACCGGACATGACCTATGGTGAAGAACCGGTCAAAATTTTGGCTCGAGAAGTCAAACAATTAAGGAACAAGAATATAGCCTTGGTAAAAGTTCTATGGCACAAACACGGAGTGGAAGAAGCCACATGGGAACCTGAAGAAACCATGAGAAGTCAATATCCGAACCTGTTTACTGGTAAGACTTTCGAGGACGAACGTCCCTAAGGGGGAGAAATGTAAAATCCCAAAATTGGGCCTAGTCGAAACAGTGGTTTCGGGACCACAAATCTGATGAAAAAATATTTATTTTATGATTATTTGAGGCCTAGAATATGAAAGTAAGCATGTGTTAAAGTTTCATGAAGAAATTTTTAGTGTAAGGTGTCTAATTGAAAATTGAGGACCAAATTGAATAAATCGTAAAACTTTGATTTTAGAAACAATTTTCATGAAATTTCTTTAGATTATTAATTATAAGGTCTTAAAGAGTAATTTTCCCAATTTCTAAGTTTTTGGACAAAAATAGGCATGCATGGAAAATTTTGGAAGTTTAGTAAGGAAGGACATTTTGGTGATTTGGTAATAAAATCAATAAAAAGGGGAAATGAAGGGAAAAATTAGCCATTCTTCTCCATCTTGCTGCTGAAATTCCAAAGGACACCATAGCTAGGGTTTCTTCACTTTCCAGGCTCAATAGTAAGTGACTCCTAGCCCCGTTTTTAATGTTCTTTATATTTTTGAAATCCTTCAAACATGTTCTCTCTATTTCTATCCATATTTTAAGCTAGGGTTCATATATGCAAAATGACCCATGTGTGACATATTTTTTCTTTGATGATTTATGGGGGAATATGAAAGTTAGATGTGTGTTAAACATCTTTTCCTAAGTGATTTTCATGAAAAACCCCTAAATTGACCTTTTTGCAAAATGTACAAAATATGTGATAGAAATGTGAAATAGAGAAAAATGTGGGCTAGTATGAGTTTATAATACATTCAGCTAGGCTTGGGTAACCAAGGAATTGCATGTATTTCATTTTACGAGCCTAGGGACTAAGTTATAAAATATTAAAATGTTAGGGGCAAAATGGTCATTTTGCCTTGGGTTGAATTTTAGGTCTGAAATAAATAACATGAGATATTAATAATTTATTTTTACTGATATAGACCCCGAGGAACCGATTCCAAAGATCGATCATGGAAAATGAAAGGTTTCAGAATAACTGAAATATGAAACCTAAGTAATTACCAGGTAAGTTCGTGTAACTCGAATGTAAACTATCTTTAAATACATAAAAGATGTATGTACATGTATGAATTATAGTAGTAATATTTATTGTATGACAACTCATGAATTATTAATGTTACGATAAAATGTCCAGGTTGAATAAAAAGGGATGTTTGATGGATTACTCGAAAATGACATAATGGTATAAAGGATCTAGCCCGGACGGGTGATCCTATAGTGATCTAGCATCCCGAAGACTATGTGTGCTTTGACGAATTTACCACAGACGGGTAATCTGAATAGGATCTGAATTTAGCCTGGACTGGTAATTCAGACCTGAACTCGTAGGAGTATATGTCATTGTAGGGGATTTAGCTTGCACTGGTAATCCCGCCATAAAAGTGAGGTTCACGGGAATGCGTATTTAAAAGATCACTTGCATGATTTGACGAGATATCCATCGAGATTCCCAGAAATTCGACGGGATTAAAATGTTAAATGGGAATAGACATGTTTGAATTGATGAGCTCATCTATGAAGGATGTTACATTGTATGGGCATGTGACTAACTTGATGGTTGAGTACATGTGATAGGAAATTTTACTATGAATGTTTGGCCTGAATGTCTTATATGGTTGCATGCTAAATAACTGGTAAGTTTACTTCCCGTTATCCAGACTTACTAAGAATATTAATGCTTACCCCCTCTCTTTTCCCTATTTTACAGAGCTCGTGGACTCGTAAAGATTGGAAGATGATTAGAGCATTGTCAACACTATCTGCTGGATTGTCGATGCTCCCAGGCACAACGAAAAAAAATTTCGGCAATCTAACCATGGATCCATGTGCGAGAAACAAATCGGAAAACTGAAATAATGAAAATGGTTTCGAAATTACCAAAACTTCAATCTAAGTAGACAACGACACCTCGGTAACGAGAATTTCGAACTACTATCGAACCAAGTCGCAACTTTTCAGATGCCGACCTCTACGTAGTCCACCTAGTTGACGATGAAAGGAAGAAGTCCCCAAAACGTTTTTAGAGATTTCTTTGTTTTGACAGCTGCTAGACCACTCAAAAACAAAAACTAGGTTTCCTTTTTAGGGTTATTATCTATATATATAACTCCCCTTTTTTAAATTTGGTATATTTATATCAAATATTTTAAAATAAATAAATATAATGATGTTTTAACCGAAAATTATGATTACATTAATTATAACAAAGATTTCGGTAAACTATATTTATTTAAATTTATATACGAACAAACTTCATATATTAATAGAATTATGTTCTCATTATGTGTACAACATTCTTGTACATATAATATGTTCGATATTTTATTGCACAATTAAATTAATTTAATTCATGTGATAATCAAAAACAATACCAACTATGTTTTATTTCGATCATCTCAACCATATGATGTGACCCTGTAGGCTCTTGTAACGTTAGCAGTAATGCCAGAACGATTCTAATGTTACATACAATGAATGGCATCTAGCAATGCATCATTGCTACCTAAGTTACAAGAAGTCATGATTTGACATAACCTTTTATGATTTATCTTTCACGCATTAATCCTTAAGTCCTTTATCTCTGGAATGACCACAAGTCATGGAATAGTCACACTTGCATAGTCCATCTCATGTTTCTTGATATCTTGAGTAGACTAAGATATACGAATAAGTATGAAATCTCATATCAACTTATTTGAGCATGGCCATGCATTTCTAATCTCACTCAATCAAGTGGCCTAAGATATTACTCCCATTATGTAGGAGGGACCTATTCTATATTGATCAACCATATCCCTCTACATAGATTGTGGTATATCCAACATTAGCCTTTACAGAACAACCAGTTATGGTGTACATTTGACTGTATCAAAATATACAACTCACGATGTTGGGATAATGATGATCTCAAGTCTGAGAATCATAGACATATTAATCACTATAATTAATGTTGTGACAATTACATAATAATCTAGGAAACATACTCATAGCGGGTCAGTCCAATATGTTATTCTCTAACACACATATTCATGCATTGATTTTGATACTCCATATCAATGGCAACTCTTTATCATCAATCAACTACATGTTAGTCCCAATGCATTATTGTTGTCCTAGTCAGCAATAATACTTGACTAAGGATTTTTTAAGAACAATCATATTATTCTCAGGACATTATTATAAAACAGTTTATTTATCCACACAAAAGGAAAAACTAAAATAATAATGGAAACACCTTATATTAAAACATGATAAATCAAGTATGTTATTACAACCATCTCCTGATTGATCTTTGGGCATACTCTTACACTATCAACTTGTCTTGCGTTGGTATATAAATACTTTATTTTGTTTCAATGGCATGTATAGGTTTTGGTTATTTTGTGATATGTGTCATTGGTTGGCATATGTAAAGGCTTAAATATTAAACTTATTCTTTTTGTATATGGCCATAATACATGGCTCATTTTGATGTAGGCTATGACCTACTAATTGTGCTTGTTTATGGTTAAATGTTCTTGTGATGATTAAGTGTGGTATATTATAAATAGACAAATGAAATATGGCCAAATCACTTGGGATGGTTAGGTCATAATTGACAATGAGTTATAACAATGAGCCAAGTCTAAATGAGTTTTTTAATGAGATGGAAATCCTAAATACAAAAAGGATGAGTTAGCATGTGCATAACTGATGAGATGAGGTTACCATGCAATAAACCATATATGGTAGTACTCGGACATATTTAGGCCATGTTAAACATCATTGAGGTTCACGAATATGAGTGGTTATAGAGGGTGACCATTAGCTTAGATTTATAGCCTCAACAAGGTCCACATGGATAGATACACGTGCATGTGTCTAGGTCGTGTGTGACACATCAGCCCCATGGGCGTGTGGTATGGCCGTGTGTCCCCTGCACCTAAAGTTTTTAGGTCAGAGTACATGGTAGTAAAAACTCAGGTAGAAATACGGCCGTGTATCTCAAGTGTGTGGAGGACACGGCCTAGCACACGGACCTGTGTCTTGGCCATGTTTCCCTAAATGCATGATGATGTCATAAACAAAATGTTTAAGTTTTTGGGCACCGGTGACAACACGGGCGTGTGCATTGCCTCCACACGGGTACGGGACAAGGGTGTGTCCCAAAGCACACAGGTGTGTGCATTGCCTCCACATGGGCGTGTGAGGCATACCCTAGAAATTGTCCAAAAACTTTCTTAAATTCTCGGTTTAGTCCCGGACCATTCCCAATGTATGCTTTTAGCCTCGAAGGTCTATAATAGGGACATTATGAATATGATTGATTTGTTTTACTTTGGAACAAAAATTTTGCGAAATTTTATAGCCTAAAATTTTCTCGAAAATGTCATGTTCGTGTACAGTAATGCTCTGTACCTTGTCCTAGTCTCGGATACAGGTAAGGAGCGTTACAGGTGCTGACCCTTCCTCGTCTGTAATCAACTCCCGAACCCGTTTTCTGGATTTTTTAGACAAAAAATCATTGTTTTAATAAATATTAAACTTTTTTTAAAACGATTGAATTACCAGGTGGTCTGATCACACCTAAATAAAAAGGATTGGTGGAGACTCCCATTTTCATTTTCGTTTTCAAAATAAAAGTCGACCCTGTTTTTCAAAAAAATGGTTTTGACAGCTTGGCAACTCCACTAGGGACGAAAATAAGAAAGTTAAGCCACGAGTTGATTACTTTTTGTCTTTTTGTCAACCTAAAAATTTGGTTTAAATTTTTGATCCTCTCGTTGCATTTCATCTGTTCTTGTTACGATCTTCATCATTTTGGTATGCTTTGATATATTTTTGCACATTTTCATCGCATGATCAGTCAATTTTACCCTTTTAAGTGGGAGTGAGAAACTATTCCTTCGTGAGGTTTTTACCTCCGTGTAGGATAGTGGATTGCTTTCGGAATACATCTATATCTATGTTTTCATGAGATTTTCATCTCTGTGTAGCCATAGGGAAATGTATTCCCCTAAACTGAACTCGGTCTATATGAGCATATAATGGGTGAGGATCGGGGAATCTGCTGGTTCAGGTACCTTTACTTTAGAACCGAATCGCATATAGTGAACCGTAGGAGCCCACCTTAGGTAGAGCTATACCAAACCCTAGTGTTTTCCCGAGCAGGCGCTTTATTTATTATTCCTTGCTTTCTTTAAATTGTGTATGAAATACTAACTTGCTTTGTTTTAAATTGATTGTATTTGCATGACATTTTCATCACAAAAAAGGTGTTGATTCACATTTGGTTGCTAAATAGATAACTTATTATGGAAAAGGGGTTTCTTGATAAAGTGGAGGATAATGCGGTCGTCCGGATATGGGGCGAGACAACGTAGCAAGGGAAAGGTGATAGTCTTAAAAAAGGGTACGTGTCGTAGTTGTGGGACTTCATTCGTATCAACGTAACCCAAAATAATCTTCAAGAGATGAAAGAAATATGGTGTCAGTGGGATGACGAGATCAAACAACTATACTACTGTCATTATGGTGATTTTCCCTATCTATTCAATATCAAGGTGGACGAGCACTTATTCCAAGCTTTCGTCCAGTATTGGAACCCCACTTATAGTTGCTTTACTTTTGGGAAAGTGGATTTGGTACCTACTGTGGAAGAGTACACAGCCTTACTCCGTTGCCCAAAGATTCAAACTGACAAGCCTTATTCAAGAGCTACTAATGTCCGGACATTCTTAAAAACGCTTATGAACAATACAAGATGAGCGACCAGTGGATTACAGCCCAGATCAAGCAAAAAGGAGATTGTAAGTGCATCCCTTGGAGAAATTTGAGGGGCTTGATCCTAGCGCATCCTGATATGAAGAAAAGGGTTGACGTTTTCACTTTGAGCATTTATGTATTGGTGATCTTTCCCAAGGCCTTGAGGCATATAGATGAGGCGGTCTATGATTTATTTGACAGACTTAATAAAAAGGTCACACCCGTGCCCATAATTTTGGCCAAAACTTTCAAATCATTGAACGCTTGCCGAAGAGTGGGCGAAGGGAGATTCATTGGATGCACACAACTCTTACTGGCATGGTTCCACAGCCATTTTTTGGAAAGTGGAGAACATCTCATATAGAATCTTCTCCGAAAACTATTCGACATTGAAAGAGATAGTGGCTATGCCAAGACGAGATGATTTTATGGAAGAGAAATGGATGATGATTCTCCAAAATCTACAAGACGAAGACGTCGAATGGAGAGCCCCTTGGATGGTCTCAGACGAGATTCAATATCGGTGTGGTGATTTTGATTGGGTTACCCTGCTTGGAATATAGGGGGCTATCGGGTACGCTCATTTTCTTGTATTAAGATAGTACAGATCGAGATAGTTTACGCCAGTAACACACGGGTTAGCTCAGTGCGAATTTGTGTACAAGGGAGATAATTACAAAAAGAAAGTTCGTGAAATATCGAATGCCTGGAACCAAACTCATAGAATGAAAAGGTTTGCTGTAACACCCCTATCCCGTAACCGTCGCCAGAATAGGTAAGGGGCATTACCGGACTTGTAACTCATGTCAGAACAGAAAAATTTTGAACTTTTTCTTGAAATAAAGATCGTTCATTTAAATAAGTACTAAGCACAACCAGAGGTGAAATTTAAACTTCACTAAGTAAACATTCAACAGATGCCATTTTCGCATGGCTTATATACATTAACCAAAAATATTCTTCCGCCACTAGTCTATTCTATACATGCCATAAAATAATTCTAAACATAACAGTAACAAGCGGTGGATAGTGATAGTGTGACTAGTTGCTGACGATCCCCGAGCCTGTAGCTTCGCAATGAGATCTATAAAATAGAGGAAACAGAGTAAACGGAGTAAGCATTACAATGCTTAGTAAGTTTTAAGCAGTGTCAACAGATAACAATCAAATTATAACATAGTTGTTCGTATATTTTATTTCACTCTTCCTTCGGGCATACCATCCCTTTACCGAATATGCACATCTCATCATATACAATAGACATATAAACTTTCACATAAAAGTGAGCTCATGTGACATAAATATATTGTATGATTTCACATAACCTCTCACACTGATCCGATGTCACATAATCATAGGAATAGTCTCATAGATTGCTCTCGTATGCATCACATAACTACCTTATGACTTAGTTCAAATGAAGCTCACATATAAACTTGGAGTACATACCTGTTTAACCTTTCGCATTGAATATATTTATAAGCAATTCTTATTACGAAGTCTTATAGCTTTAACCTCTACTCAGATTATCGGCGAGACCTTTAGCTCAGACGAAATCTCCACACGAAGTTATCGGGTCTTACCCGGACAAAATCTCCACACGTAGTCATCGGGTCTTACCCGGACATAATCTCCACACGTAGTCATCGGGTCTTACCCGGAATATATTTCCAAGTTTCATGTACATTTAATCACATGTTACAACATTCACATCGACTGTCATATTTGTAATTCATTTGCCTCATCAAATATCTAATAATACACACCTTTCACATTGGTCGTTCGGCCACAATATACGCACATCGCCTACATATTTCACACTAGCCATTCGGCTTTACCACATATACATATCTCATATATATATTTCACATTGACCATTCGGCTTTACCACATATGCATATCTCATACATATTTCACATTAGCCATTCGGCTTTACCACATATACATATCTCATACATATTTCACATTAGCCATTCGGCTTTACCACATATATGCATGTTCATATTCACCACATTGGCCATTCGGCCTTATCACACATATGCATGCTCACATTCATCACATTGGCCATTCGGCCTTATCTCATATATACACATTCACATTCATCACATAAAATCCTAAATCAAAATATAAATTTTCATGTATTCACATCACAATTATCCAAATATACTTCACATACCACATATACTATCATGTATACACATTGTCTTGGCCGAATCTACATCAATCATTTTCCAATGAATAATTCAATTTCATGCCATACTATCATTTCATATTCGAATACTCATAAACCTACAATTTCACAAATTTTAATATCAAAGATCCGTCTAACACTCATATATCGTTTTACAATATCACGATTTAGAATTCACGTATCGGTTTAATCAATAGCTTATGAGCAACTAAAACAAGTTTTATCCATGTTTACAACAAAATCACATATTCACTACGAGCTGTTTTCCTGAGCAATAGTCACTAAATTATTTATAACTGGAGGAACAAAACTCCAAATCACTTGCCGTTAATTTTCCCTGAATATATACTCATATATCTTCCATCCATAAAATGTCCAGAATTTTAGGTTTGGCCAATCAATACCAGATTTGTCTTAAAATTTCCCCTGTTTCACTGTTTGACTAATCTGACCACTCTTCACTACGAATCAAATTTTTTATTGTACAGAATTCATAATGTGTTGTATTTGATTTCAGTTGAAACTAGACTCATGAAGGAGTCTAAGCATATAAATCTTATCTTATAACCATTTTTGTACAAATTATAATGATTTTCCAAAAACAGAACAGGGGATTTCGGAGTCATTCTGACACTGTCCCACGCAACTTTAAATATCTCTTTATAGGAAATTTCTTTGCTTCCACGGTCTCTTTTATGAGAAACTAGACTAACTAAGCTTTGATTACATATTTTATTCAGCCTATAATTCCACACCAACAATTTATAGTGATTTTCTAAAATCACGTTACTGCTGCTATCCAAAGCAAATTATTACAATTTGCTCTTAAATTTCCATGTCCAAACACTTATGAACTTACCATTTGAGTTTAAGACATATCATGGCCACATCATATCTTATTAAATCAACTCATTATGTCCTATTATGATTGAATTTACTCAACATTTAATCACTTAAAACTTACCTCGGAAGTGGTCCACGACTAGATATCCACGGCTATTCGTTTACTTTCTCTTTATCCAAAATTGCCCATCTATGCTCTTGAGTCTAATTTAACAAATAAATTGATTTAATCATTTGAACATCAAAAAGAGAACTCAAGGTACTTAACCCATATATTCATTAGACATTAGAGTCACATATATATGAAATCATGAATCAAACTCAACATTTTAGCCCACACTCTCTTTTAGCCGATTATCTAAGCCAAGATAAAAGCATTAATATGCTTGCCTCTAACCGAATACATGCAACACCAATCCATCTCATGTGGCCGAATATGCATGTCTATGTTGAGGCCAATTATATACTTAATACCACATATAAATGACATATATTTTACTAACTAATGCATTACATATTATAACTCAATACGCATCCATCATTTACTCCATAACTGAAACACCACCATATATAAATATATACCTTGAGATAATATATGTCATACCAATACATCATGCGCAAATATATATATGTGCAAGAGCCGAATCACAAAGTTGATTATAACCATCTCATATATTTTCATCATATACCCGAATGCACAAGTACATTATAATAACTTCCAACTCAATTCATGTCACAAATTTATACTTCACAAGAATAAATCATTAACCAAATATACACATATATCCAAAACACAAATCTTACCTACCATGTAATAAGCATATCAAAATAAACTCTTTCTATGTTCGAATATAACCTAATAGCATTTAATACCAAATCATGTATAACACCTCAACCAAATATATTAACCAAATTCACATGTATATTTTATTTTTACATGAACCATTGCCGAATCGTTTTAACCATGAGCAACATAACAAGCATAAATCATACATATGGATATACCATGGCCGATTCAATCTAATCACATCCAAAATCATCAACCATTTTCAATGCATATAACATATATAAACACGAATAAGTTTCATATAATCTCTTAACACATTAATTTCTTTCATCAACAATCTTTTTGTTTCTTTATCCATCAAAACTTAAAGGTAAGAAAAAAAACCAAGTTCTTCTCACACATACCATAACCGAAAGTTCCATCCAACACTCTAAATTTAAAATTTTAGTATGGCTAGGTAAGAAAAACATGATGATTAACCTGAACAAACTAAGATTTCAAAAGAAAGATTAACAAAATTTACTAACCTTCTCTTCATTCAAAAGGCCGAATGCCTTTCCTCACCCCCTCTTTTTCTTCTTCTTGTACGGCTAAGAAGAACAAGGTGATAACCCCTTTTTTTTTTTCTTTTATTATCCTTAGTATTTCTTTTATTATTTCCTTTCTTTTACATAAAATAATGACCACTTCATGGAAATTTACCACATATTCTAATATATGCTCCATCATGGTCGGCCACTATGTATAAAAAAAAAAGAGTATTTGACATGCAAAGCCATTATTTTCACTACATGCTTTAATAGGTCCTTATAAATTAACCTATCACATTTCAAAAGTGTCACACATACGTCCTATTAACTAAGTTCACATGCAATCGACTAAATCGAGGCTTAAAACTTTCACACATTCATACTCACATATTCTAGACAATAATTATCACATTCAAATACTTCGGTGACTCGGCTTAGTGGTCCCGAGACCACTTCCCGACTAGGGTCAATTTAGGGCTGTCACAACTCTCCCCCACTTAAGAAATTTTCGTCCCCGAAAATCTTACCGGTAAATAGGTTAGGATAACGTTCTCTTATTGAATTATATCCACAAAGACATTAGCTCATTGATAGCAATTGTAATTCATTATTGATTTCGCATCGGTCTATAAAAATCATTTTCTTATCTTAAAACAAATACATAAACATTTCTACAAGTATGCACATATATCTCATTTCCTTGATTTCATAAGCAATAATCACTTAATTTAATTCACAAATGCATTTCAAACACATATAAATCACATATTAACATGTATAATCCATATCATCAACCCACATATTCGTAACTCACATTTTTATTCATGTATAAGCTGTAACCTGACCGAAAATACACATATACTCAAACATCCCAACAAATATCCTTTATAACTCCATCATATCTCACTATTCAACTTAACCTATTTCCAACAGAAAATCAACTTCCACATACCTGAACATTGAATTCATTTAGCACATTCAATCACCGTTAACGATACCCGTATACAATCGATTTGGCATAAAGCCTCATATAGTATACCAGCATGGGATTTATTTTAGCACATAACCCATATATCCAAAATTATCAGCATTCATCAAAAATTCTTACAGACTTTCAAATGTCGAACTTAATCGAAATAATTTCTTGAATATGATTAACAAAAAAATAGGGGTCATTTAGCAATAGCACATATGACTTCATACACCAAGCATTCCATAGACTACATCCGTAACACATTTATAACATGAATTCATTTCTTAACAACATATCCACCATCTTTTTACGTATTCACTTATTTAGTATACATAACATAATATAATATGAACTCACAAATTTTTACTTTCATTTGATTTTCACATACCTTTCGTACATACCTGTATCACTTATTCTGATCTTACTTTATTTACCATCTTAAATATACCCATTGAATCATTCGAAATCATTACGGATACTCATTAAGCACATATAGCTCTTACAATGCCATATCCTAGATATGGTCTTACATATTCTCACATATCGAGCCGATGCCATGTCCCAGACATGGTCTTACACACTGTCTCAAATCAATGCCTTCGTCCCAGACGAGGTCTTACATGAATTCCACTTCACACACTTAGTGCCCACTGACCGATCTCGCACTCATAGTGCTCGGTTAAAGGATTTCGCACACACACAGTGCCTCAATTTCTGATCTGGCACACATAGTGCTCTTATTCATTCGTTATTACACATTGAAATGACTTAACCAAGTCTATAAACATCATGTATGTACACTTTTAAACATATTATCTCATTTAAGTTTGAATTCGTATAGTAATGAACACTTAAACTTTGCTCAAATTACCAGCACGAAGCCTACTAGGCACGAAGGCTCGAATACACATCACCAGCATGATTGCTCTTCGGGACCTAGCCCGGATATAACACCAGCACAAATGCTCTTCGGAACTTAGCCCGGATACATCACTAGCACGAATGCTCTTCGGGACTTAGTCCGGATACATCACTAGCACGAATGCTCTTCGGGACTTAGCCCGGATACATCACTAGCACGAATGCTCTTCGGGACTTAGCCCGGATATATGACTAGCACGAATGCTCTTCGGGACTTAGCCCGGATATATCACTAGCACGAATGCTCTTCGGGACTTAGCCCGGATATATCACTCTCAATTCTCATGTACATATACACATATGGCAATACACATTAGTATATCATTTACATTACTTGAATACAAACACAACATGCTTATCGACCATTCAACTTCCAGTTACATAGCCACATACAAAAATCACATTTATAGTCATAACACTCTTTCAAAATTGCATCACTTATACCCTTATAATTCAATCCAAATCGAAATTCAAATACGAGTACATGATACGTACCTGATCAACTTAATAATTTAGGCATATCTAAGTGAAGTTATATCGCAAATTCTCATAGTCAGAAGCTTGCTACGGCTCGATCGGGATCAAGATTCATTACAATACAACAAACACATTTTAATAGTCAAAAATCATCACACTATCATTTATCACATTATGGCATGTATAAATAGACTCACGCGTCCTACGTTAGTCCTAGAATCGACTAAACCGTAGCTCTGGTACCAATAAAATGTAACACCCTTATCCCGTAACCGTCGCCAGAATAGGTAAGGGGCATTACCGGACTTGTAACTCATGTCAGAACAATAAAATTTTGAACTTTTTCTTGAAATAAAGATCGTTCATTTAAATAAGTACTAAGCACAACCAGAGGTGAAATTTAAACTTCACTAAGTAAACATTCAACAGATGCCATTTTCGCATGGCTTATATACATTAACCAAAAATATTCTTCCGCCACTAGTCTATTCTATACATGCCATAAAATAATTCTAAACATAACAGTAACAAGCGGTGGATAGTGATAGTGTGACTAGTTGCTGACGATCCACGAGCCTGTAGCTTCGCAATGAGATCTATAAAACAGAGGAAACAGAGTAAACGGAGTAAGCATTACAATGCTTAGTAAGTTTTAAGCAGTGTCAACAGATAACAATCAAATTATAACATAGTTGTTCGTATATTTTATTTCACTCTTCCTTCGGGCATACCATCCCTTTACCGAATATACACATCTCATCATATACAATAGACAGATAAACTTTCACATAAAAGTGAGCTCATGTGACATAAATATATTGTATGATTTCACATAACCTCTCACACTGATCCGATGTCACATAATCATAGGAATAGTCTCGTAGATTGCTCTCGTATGCATCACATAACTACGTTATGACTTAGTTCAAATGAAGCTCACATATAAACTTGGAGTACATACCTGTTTAACCTTTCGCATTGAATATATTTATAATCAATTCTTATTACGAAGTCTTATAGCTTTAACCTCTACTCGGATTAGCGGCGAGACCTTTAGCTCAGACGAAATCTCCACACGAAGTTATCGGGTCTTACCCGGACAAAATCTCCACACGTAGTCATCGGGTCTTACCCGGACATAATCTCCACACGTAGTCATCGGGTCTTACCCGGAATATATTTCCAAGTTTCATGTACATTTAATCACATGTTACAACATTCACATCGACTGTCATATTTGTAATTCATTTGCCTCATCAAATATCTAATAATACACACCTTTCACATTGGTCGTTCGGCCACAATATACGCACATCGCCTACATATTTCACACTAGCCATTCGGCTTTACCACATATACATATCTCATATATATATATTTCACATTGACCATTCGACTTTACCACATATGCATATCTCATACATATTTCACATTAGCCATTCGGCTTTACCACATATACATATCTCATACATATTTCACATTAGCCATTCGGCTTTACCACATATATGCATGTTCATATTCACCACATTGGCCATTCGGCCTTATCACACATATGCATGCTCACATTCATCACATTGGCCATTCGGCCTTATCTCATATATACACATTCAAAGTCATCACATAAAATCCTAAATCAAAGTATAAATTTTCATGTATTCACATCACAATTATCCAAATATACTTCACATACCACATATACTATCATGTATACACTTTGTCTTGGCCGAATCTACATCAATCATTTTCCAATGAATAATTCAATTTCATGCCATACTATCATTTCATATTCGAATACTCATAAACTTACAATTTTACAAATTTTAATATCAAAGATCCGTCTAACACTCATATATCGTTTTACAATATCATGATTTAGAATTCACGTATGGGTTTAATCAATAGCTTATGAGCAACTAAAACAAGTTTTATCCATGTTTACAACAAAATCACATATTCACTACGAGCTGTTTTCCTGAGCAATAGTCACTAAATTATTTATAATTGGAGGTACAAAACTCCAAATCACTTGCCGTTAATTTTCCCTGAATAATACTCGTATATCTTGCATCCATAAAATTTCCAGAATTTTAGGTTTGGCCAATCAATACCAGATTTTTCTTAAAGTTTCCCCTGTTTCACTGTTTGACTAATCTGACCACTCTTCACTACGAATCAAATTTTTCATTGTACAGAATTCATAATGTGTTCTATTTGATTTCATTTGAAACTATACTCATTAAGGAGTCTAAGAATATAAATCTTATCTTATAACCATTTTTGTACAAATTATAATGATTTTCCAAAAATAGAACAGGGGATTTCGGAGTCATTCTGACACTGTCCCACGCAACTTTAAATATCTCTTTATAGGAAATTTCTTTGCTTCCACGGTCTCTTTTATGAGAAACTAGACTAACTAAGCTTTGATTACATATTTTATTCAGCCTATAATTCCACACCAACAATTTATAGTGATTTTCTAAAATCACGTTACTGCTGCTGTCCAAAGCAAATTATTACAATTTGCTCTTAAATTTCCAAGTCCAAACACTTATGAACTTACCATTTGAGTTTAAGACATATCATGGCCACATCATATCTTATTAAATCAACTCATTATGTCCTATTATGATTGAATTTACTCAACGTTTAATCACTTAAAACTTACCTCGGAAGTGGTCGACGACTAGATATCCACGGCTATTCGTTTACTTTCTCTTTATCCAAAATTGCCCCTCTATGCTCTTGAGTCTAATTTAACAAATAAATTGATTTAATCATTTGAACATCAAAAAGAGAACTCAAGGTACTTAACCCATATATACATTAGACATTAGAGTCACATATATATGAAATCATGAATCAAACTCAACATTTTAGCCCACACTCTCTTTTAGCCGATTATCTAAGCCAAGATAAAAGCATTAATATGCTTGCCTCTAACCGAATACATGCAACACCAATCCATCTCATGTGGCCGAATATGCATGTCTATGTTGAGGCCAATTATATACTTAATACCACATATAAATGACATATATTTTACTAACTAATGCATTACATATTATAACTCAATACGTATCCATCATTTACTCCATAACTGAAACACCACCATATATAAATATATACCTTGAGATAATATATGTCATACCAATACATCATGCGCAAATATATATATGTGCAAGAGCCGAATCACAAAGTTGATTATAACCATCTCATATATTTTCATCATATACCCGAATGCACAAGTACATTATAATAACTTCCAACTCAATTCATGTCTCAAATTTATACTTCACAAGAATAAATCATTAACCAAATATACACATATATCCAAAACACAAATCTTACCTGCCATGTAATAAGCATATCAAAATAAACTCTTTCTATGTTCGAATATAACCTAATAGCATTTAATACCAAATCATGTATAACACCTCAACCAAATATATTAACCAAATTCACATGTATATTTTATTTTTACATGAACCATAGCCGAATCATTTTAACCATGAGTAACATAACAAGCATAAATCATACTTATGGATATACCATGGCCGATTCAATCTAATCACATCCAAAATCATCAACCATTTTCAATGCATATAACATATATAAACATGAATAAGTTTCATATAATCTCTTAACACATTAATTTCTTTCATCAACAATCTTTTTGTTTCTTTATCCATCAAAACTTAGGTAAGAAAAAAAATCAAGTGCTTCTCACACATACCATAACCGAAAGTTCCATCCAACACTCTAAATTCAAAATTTTAGTATGGCTAGGTAAGAAAAACATGATGATTAACCTGAACAAACTAAGATTTCAAAAGAAAGATTAACAAAATTTACTAACCTTCTCTTCATTCAAAAGGCCGAATGCCTTTCCCCACCCCCTTTTTTTCTTCTTCTTGTACGGCTAAGAAGAACAAGGTGATAACCCCATTTTTTTTATTTTATTATCCTTAGTATTTCTTTTATTATTTCCTTTCTTTTACATAAAATAATGACCACTTCATGGAAATTTACCACATATTCTAATATATGCTCCATCATGGCCGGCCACTATGTATAAAAAAAAGGAGTATTTGATATGCAAAGCCATTATTTTCACTACATGCTTTAATAGGTCCTTATAAATTAACCTATCACATTTCAAAAGTGTCACACATACGTCCTATTAACTAAGTTCACATGCAATCGACTAAATCGAGGCTTAAAACTTTCACATATTCATACTCACATATTCTAGACAATAATTATCACATTCAAATACTTCGGTGACTCGGCTTAGTGGTCCCGAGACCACTTCCCGACTAGGGTCAATTTAGGGCTGTCACATTTGCTGCTAACCCAATGACTACCCCTGAGTATGACCGGTGGTGGGGTCAAAAAATCAACAACAACATCCCAATGTCAGACCAAGAAAACACTCGATCAATGGAAGAACACTTGAAGGTGATCCCATTTGAGTTAGAGATCATCAAACAGGATTTTGAGAGGAAAAATCTGGAGCTAGAAAAAAGGATAGAGCAATTGGAGGAGGAGAAAATGTAGCTGGAGCTGGATGTCGACATCTAGAAACTAGAAGCTGAGAAGCTGAGAAAGGGAAAGAATAAGGCAGAAGATGATTTGGACAGTTTGAAAGCAGACTACAAGAACTTGTGAAGGTCAATGAGAATCGCTGGTCTGGGAAAAAGTCAGATCAATGGCGGTAAAAAATTTAAGAGGAAAAGAGTAGAGCCAGTGGATGGGAAAAGAAATTCTGAGATGCTCAAGCATGAGAAGACGTTTTGTAAGGGAGTTTGATAGAAAGTCAAAATGAGAAGGTGGGGTTAAAAACTCGGGTGTCAGAGTTAGAAAGATCCTTACATCAGTATCATAGTCGTAACTCTGTAATCGAGTTGAAGGCTAGTCAGAGCAAAATTGAAGAGATAAAAGGGAAGATAGAAGAACTTGAAACCCCACTACAAAACTATGAGCTTCGAGTGGAACTTCTGGAAGAAAATAATGAGCTGTGGCAAGAGCAGCTTCATCGATCTCAAGATCAGGTCAGGGGTAGAGATTACATCATGGACGAAGCTCTGGCTCAAGTGCGAGAGGTGGCCGATCACTTACAAACCTTAGCAGTCCAGGCTGATGTACTGAGTTTGAAATACGAGTCAGAGTCAGATTGAGGCCGAGAGTTAGCTTGGCTTCTTAAATGAGACAAGGCATTAAGTATTAGGGCGAAGCCTTATATGTAATCCATTTTATTTAAAGAAATTTGTTTTCTAGAAAATTTTCTCTAATGAAATTGAATCAGAATCAATGTCTTTTTTACATTCATTGCATCCACGCATTAGCATTGCATTGCATCATGTGTATTAAATCTCACTAAGAGACCCTAAAATCACTGCTAGTTACCCTAAAACATCGTTATAGTACATGAGGAAAAACTAGAGCAATGGACCAAAGACTGGAAAGATTAGAGCAAATGCAAAAAGAAATGCAAGATCAGCTGCAAATATAGATGCAAGAACAATTGGCCAAAATTTAACAAGACATGAGGGTTCAGATGCTAGAATCCCAAAAGAATATGATGAGCTAAGTAACCGTGTTGCTAACTAGAGGGCTAGAAAAAAGAAAGAACCCTATGATCAATTCTGGGGATGATAATGAGGACCCTTTTTATCCTTCCAGCTTTACCCCAACAAACACCCAAGCACAACCAAACGCATATCCACAAAGGGTGTCAGTTAGCATCAGGCCCCAATATCATACAAGTACCTCGGCACCAACAAGTTTCCCGACAGGTTCAGGCTTCAACCCAGGAGTCAATCTAACAAATCCTGTTGTCCCTGATCTTGATGATATAGCGGAAATGGGAAAGGAAAGAATGGAGCTCCCAAAGCAACTGGAAGACCGATGCAAATGGCTAGAAGAAAAATTCAAGGGGTTGGAAAACGCTGATTACCATTGTGGAATTGATGCTAAGGAATTGATCCTAGTCCCAGATCTAGTGCTCCCTCCAAAGTTTAAAATGTCAGAGTTTGAAAAATATAAGAGGACCAGCTGCCCTGAGGCTCACATTATAATGTTTTGTCGGAGGATGACAAGATATGTCAACAATGATCAGTTATTGATTCACTGTTTCCAAGACAGCTTGACCGGGGCTATGGCCAAATGGTATAATCAGCTGAATCATGCCCAAATTAATTTGTGGAATGACTTGGCATAGGCCTTCATGAAACAATATAGCTACGTGATAGATATGGCACCTGACAAAATCACATTACAGAATATGGAGAAAAAGGCAAGCGAGAGCTTTAGGCAATATGCTCAAAGGTGGAGGGAAGTCGCCACGCAAGTCCAACCATCTCTTCTAGAAAAGGAAATGACAATGCTCTTCATTAATACCTTAAAGGCTCCATTAATTAATCACATGCTGGGAAGCATAAGTAAGAGTTCTTTAGACATAATAATATCCAGTGAGATGGTTGAAAATGCAATAAGGTGTGGAAAAATAGAAGCCAGGGAAAATGCCAGGAGAACTGGCCCGAGAAAGAATGAAAATGAGGTAAACAATGCGAGTATGTATGACAAGGGCTATTTAAAGCCGATTACTGTAAGTTAGCCAAGTGTAGTGACTACTATTCATCAAGGCCCCCCAAAGCAAGAATCTAACACAAGGCAAAATAGGAAGAAACTCCAATTTACTCCCACCCCAATGATGTATAAGGAATTGTACTAAAATTTGTTTAATGCACATGTAGTATCCCCTTTTTACCTAAAACCTATGCAACCTCCTTTCTGCAAATGGTACGACGTGAATGCCCAATGCAAATACCATACGGGAACCACATGACACTGGATCTAGAATTGCACTGCTTTCAAAAAGTCAATCGAAAGACTCATCAAAATGGGCATTGTGAGATTCGATGATCCATCTAGTGCAGAGAATCTACTACCCAACTGTGACAGCCCTAAAGTGACCCTAGTCGGAAAGCGGTCTCGGGACTGCTAGACCGAGTCACCAAATTATTTGAATGTGATAATTATTGCCTAAAATATGTGAATATAAATGTGTGAAAGTTTTAAGCTTCGATTTAGTTAATTGCATGTGAATTTAGTTGATAGGACTTATGTGAGAAAATTTAGAAATGTGCTAGGCAAATGCAAGTGGCCTAATAGTGCATGTAATCAAAGGGGTGGACTTGCATGTCAATTTCCCCCCATTTAAGTACTAGTGGCCGGCCATGACAAGGGATGATGGGCAAAACATGTCATGAAACATGTTGTGTTAATGGAAGAATAAAATAAGAAGCATGGGCAATAAACTAATAAGAAATTGAAGGAAGAAAACAAAGAGAAAAAAATGTGTTCATCATTCTCATGCATGACCAAAAAAAAGAAGAGAAAAGCTCTCATGTTGTTCTTGGTCGAATAGGAGAAAGAAAAAGAAGGAAAAAGAGCTTTGAGGAAATCGGCTATGGTGGTTTGATAGACTAAGGTATGTTTGATGATGTTCCATGAGATGCATGCATGTTTTAGTAGTTAGCTTGAGTTCTAAATAGCCCATGGTTCAAATCTTTACTATGTCATGGAGATGATATTCGGCCAAGGTGGATTGGTGTTGATATCATTTGCATGCTAAAAGTGAAGCTTTGTAATGGTGCATGTGATGGTGGATTGATGATTCTTGAATCTTCTTTTTAGCATTTTTGAGTGAGACATTAAGTTCTTTGTTTAACCATGACCAAAAATTGAAATGGTATGGTGTTGTGATGCATTTGGCCATGGTAGGAAGTAGAAGGGAAAATATGGTTGTTGTTAGATGAAGTAGAGTCTAACAAATGAGCACATATGTGCATTAGTTGCTAGATGGAGAAGAATCGGCTAGCAAGTTGTGTGCTAAGGCCGAATATAATTTTTGTATATTAATGAGTAATGCATGTGTTGAATTGATGGAAAGGGAGAGGATGCTTTACTAGTGTATATATGTGTATGGGCCAAGTTTTGAACTTGAAACAAAATGGTGTTTAGTCAATACAAGTGACCATACTTGTAGAATGTATTGAGTGTTGCAATCGGCCTCAACATAGACATGTATGTTCGGCCACATGAATGAGTACATAAGTTGATGTGTATGTTCGGCCATAGGTAAGCATATTGATGGCTTTATCTTGACTTAGAAAATTCGGCTAAGGGAAATATTAGCTAGTATGTTGAATTCGATTCGTAATTTCGTACATATGTGACTCTAATGTCTAATGTATATATGGGCTAAGTACCTTGAGCTTCTCTTTTGATGTTCGAATGAATTGTATTAAATTGCTTGATGTGATTAAAAATACGTATGACCATTGTGTATTTGAGCTAAAAGGTGGCCATATGACCTATCAAACTCCTTGTCATATTCGACCATAAGCTAGCAAAATGAGACTTTAATGAGTTAAATTTGTTTGAATTAAGCTCAAGAGCAAAGGGGAACTAAATCCGATAAAGGAAAGGAAAAAGTGGTCGAATAGCCGTCGAAACCGTTCGACAACATCCGAGGTAAGTCTTCGAGTAATGACCCTACTTGAATTATATTGAAATGATTAGTCATACTATGACGGATAGCCGAATGTGCATAGAGACTATGTTATAAAGCCAATTGAAATCATGCTCTTTGTGTGTGGCTATTGAGCCGAAATTGGAAAGGTTTAATAAATGTTTTGTGTTTGAGCCTTAGTAACGAAAATGAAATATGGATGTGTCATGATTATTGATATATGTGTGCATGAGCATTTGAATGATATCCGGGCTAAGTCCCGAAGGCATTTATGCTAGTGATTTTATCCGGGCTAAGTCCCGAAGGCATTTATGCTAGTGATTTTATCCGGGCTAAGACCCGAAGGCATTTGTGCGAGTTGATATATCCGGGCTAAGACCCGAAGGCATTTGTGCGAGTTGATATATCCGGGCTAAGACCCGAAGGCATTTGTGCGAGTTGCTATACCCGGGTTAAGACCCGAAGGCAATTGTGCTTGTGGTTATATCCGGCTAAATTCCGAAGAAACTTGGGTTCGAAGGTGAGCGTGTTGTGCTATAATAAATTCAATTAATACGCTCGAAAAACCCAAACGATAAGGTATGTTTGCGTGTGCATCGGAAAAGTCGATTCGTTTTAAATAGTATTCGTTCAATCGACTAACGAACTTTCGGCTTTTAGATAGGTTAATACCTTGTGTGTATATGTTGATGAAGTGTGAAGTAAGTATGTTTATGAGAATGTGTATTAATAAAGTGATTCATTTAGCTATGTGAATGTAATACTTTAGTCAAAGCCGATTTCATTACTTGAAACTTACTAAGCTTTAAAATGCTTACCCCGTTGCTTTGGCTCTCTGTTTTATAGATTTTGTTCGTTAGATATCGGATTTGGGATCATCGAAGTCGAAGTCATCCATACTATCAAAGCCCTTTGGGTACTCTTTTAGTTGAACTCTGGATATGGCATGCATAGGACTACCCTTTGTTGTTTTTCAAGTACTTTTTGTGATGTATGTGTGCACAGCCATGCGAAAATGGCTCGTAGAAGTGGAGTATGGCATTAGACCATTTGTGTTTATGTATATATACATGGTTTCATGATGTGACTATGGACTGGAATGGAAGTGTTGGGCAAATGATCAGCCATTGGAATGGCTAAATATGATCATATGTGGACCTATGTATGACAAAACTCTAGTTGGTCCATGGTAACCACGAAATAGGTAAAGTTTACCTTGAAAACAGATGCTGACTGCAGCAGTGGTGTGGATTTGAAAATTCACTAAAACTTTTAGGAATGGAATTAAATAGTGAATAAATTATGTAATCGAACCTTGATGAATCTATTTTCATATGAAAGTAACGAAACAATCATATGAATAGTATATTAAGAGATATTAAAATTCTCGTGAAACAGGGCCAGAACAGTTTCTGGATCTCCTGTTTCGATTTTGAAAATTTACCATAAATTATCCAGAGATAATTAGAAGTCATGCCTTATATTTATAGATTTCCCTTTGAGTCTAGTTTCATTAGAAACAAACGGCATGAGTATTGAAGCTCTGTACAGGGAGATATCCAAGTCATAATACGTGAAGGTCAGAGTAGTCGAACCCAGAATCAGGGGAGACTTTAACTAATAAACTGTACCAATTGGCCCGACCAAAAATTCTAGAAATAAATCCACAGATGGATATATGAGTCTAATTTCATGGAAAATTTACAGAATCAGATTTTGAGTTTTGGAACTCGAGATATGATTTTTAAGGCGGCAGTGACGCGGTTAGCCAGCCTGTCTGGAATTTTTTTTAATGGACTGTGAAAACAAAGTAAATGAACTAAGTCGGTCAGCACCTCGTGTTCGACTCCGGCAACGGTCTCGGGCACGGGGTGTTACACCAACCATTGTGAAAATGGGGAAAACATGATAATCGAGAATCCGAGGAAGAGAATCAAGATGAATATAGCAGAAATGAAAACCTCATTGAGAAGGGTTTGGACAAAAATGGTAGAAACTGAATTAATCACACAAGATTTAGGGGTGAAATCTCAAAAAGCAAGGAACTACTGCGAGTTCAATGATGAAGAGGATTATGAGATTTAAAGATGCAGTGAATTTAGGGCCCTAGTACAAGGTTTGATGGACAATAAGGAGCTAGAATTCTTTAAGTATACCGAAGGCCCAGAAGGAGAAGATGTATGCGCCTTAGAAGAGGGGTCAATAGAGAAGATCTATAAAGTCAACCACCCGGTGGTTATCATTTTATGACCAAGAAGCAATGGGACCGGAGTACAAATTGCACCAAGAGTCATAATCCAAATTGCACCAAGAGTCATAATCCAGAAACCTATAACCTTTCCTTACAAGGACGGTGATAAACGCCAAATTATACATGTTTTTGCCCTAAATACTTAGCATATTTATGGATGTTTACTAATAGATTTGTGGATTTTGGGGATCTTAATCCGGTTATTTCATGTTTTGTACTCAGGAGAGCACCAAGGGTCAAAAGGAGCCAAAAACGAGCTAACAAGGGACAAAATAGACCAAATCGAGAAGACCACACAGTCTAAGCCTTGCCACACGGGCAGCTCACACACCCATGCCTTTCGAGGGTGTCACACGGCCTGGCCATTGAGCCCACACAATCGTGGCAATTTAACGGATCAAACACGGCCTGGCAACCACGTCACACGGCTGTAGCACACGGGCGTGTCTCTTTTTCAAGGAGTTGTATTTTACACGAAAAAAGGATACTTAGGGGGTAAGAAAGCCAATCAAAAGCCTATATAAACACCCTAAGTATGACCTAGAAAGAGGCCTCTCTCTCTAAAACTTTTCTAGAACACAGAACCACACGCTGGAAATTACTTGAAGGAAGCCAGACGATCCATCTCAAAAGCCGGAGCTACTTCAAGACTGAAGATCTCTCTCAGAATTCCTTCAGGGGTTTTAAAGTTTTCTTTATGTTTTGTTATTTTCATACTTTTGAGATGTACTCTTATTTTATTATGAACTAAACCCCCTAGATACCTAAGGGGGATAAAACCTATGATGGATCTTGTTATTATTATCTGAACTGCATGATAAATACTTGATTTGTTCTTAGTTATGTGTTCTTAATGCTTGAGTTAATATTCCGGGTATTAATTCATGATTTGATGTGCTTATGCAGAGGAGGAATAGACCCTACCTAATAGTAGATTTGACATACTTAAGCGGAGTTGATCGGGCGCCTAGAAATAGGGTTACGAGATTTTGCCGAATTAGGGTGAAACGTAATATGGGAGTCCATAGATTGAGCTAATGCAACCCTAGAGTGTTAATTAGAGAAAAGTCTCGGTTATTCAATCTAGGGATTAGACGTTATTAGTCTTGAATAGGGATAATAACATAGGTTAGGGAGTCTCACGGATCAAGTCAAGTGAATAAATCGTCCGATTCAGAGTCAGATAACAAGTGAAATCTAGGTGGATTCCTCCTTGGGTGTCATCTTTATCAATTGCTTTTCTCCAAGCCTTTTTCCAAACTTTCTCTTTGCTTTGATTAAATTAGTTAATTAGTTTAGATAATTAGTTTAATAAACAAACCCTTTTATTCTTAGGCTAGATAATAAAAAGATAGTTATTACTAGTACTTTTGGTTCCCTTAGGTACGACATCCCGGTCTTGCCATTACTATACTATTGTTCGATATGTGCGCTTGCCTTTTCGTCGTGATAATACTTAGTCTAGGTTTGATCTTCATTATAAAAATTTATTACTTTTTACGAATCACTGCGATCAAGTTTTTAGCACCGTTGCCGGGGATCTGAAATATTAGGAATACTAAATTTTTATTACTTTAGTCATTTATTTTTCTTGCAATTTAATTTAATTTAATTTAATTTTACTATTTATTAATTTACTTTTTCTTTTTCTTGGCAGGTTTTTATAGTTTATGACTAGAAGAAACCCGTCAGGACCCTTACTTTTTGACGAAGAAATTGATCGAACAGTTCGTAGAAATCAAAGAGAAATAAGGTGTAGTTTACGATATATAGAAAACGAACAAGAAGACAATGCTCAACCTCCAACCGACGAGATGGCTGAAAACCAAGACAATCAGCTGCCTCCTGCAATTGCAGCTAATCAAAATCCGGCTCCACGTACTATGTATGACTATGCTAAACCCTCTTTAACAGGAACTGAATCAAGTGTAATTAGACCTGCTATTGCTGCGAATAATTTTGAATTAAAACCTAAAGCTATTCAAATGATACAGTAGTTTGTTCAGTTTGATGGTTTGCATGATAAAGATCCCAAAACTCATTTAGCAAATTTCCTGAAATTTTGCGATACATTCAAAATCAAGGCGTTTCTGATGATGCCATCCGTCTTCGGTTATTTCCCTTCTCATTGAGAAACAAAGCTAAACAGTGGTGGAACTCGTTACCACGAGGGTCTATCACTACTTGGAGTCAAATGATCGAGAAATTTTTACTAAAATACTTTCTGCTAGCTAAAATGGCTAAATTACGCAATGATATCTCTTCTTTTGTGCTGATGGACTTAGAAACACTTTACGATGCATGGGAGAGATACAAGAATCTATTGAGAAGGTGCCCTCACCATGGGTTACCTCTAGGGCTACAAGTTCAAACGTTCTACAATGGTGTGAATCCCTTGACAGGACAAATGATTGACGCAGCTGCTGGTGGAACCATCAACAATAAAACACCAAAAGATACCTACGAATTCATAGAGGAGACTAAGCCCACAAAAGTAGCCGGCGTTTATAACATCGATTCAGTCACCATGCTTTCTAATCAGGTAGAACTTCTCAATAAAAAGATTGATAGTTTTCTTCATTCTACACAGGTACATCCAGTAATGAGGTGTGACTCAAGCGGAGGAGGTATGCATACAGAATATCAATCTTTCAAACCCACAACCGAAGAGGAACAAGTCAACTATATGGGTAACAATAAATTTAGACCTCAAAATAACCCATACAGTAATACCTATAATGCAGGTTGGAGGAACCACCCAAAATTTTCCTGGGGAGGTCAAGGGAATCAAAAGCGACAAAATCCTCAGGGTTTTCAACATCCACCTTATCAGCAAGAGAAGAAGCAAAACCTTGAAGAGATGCTTTCAAAATTCATCTCAGTGTTAGAAACCCGTTTCCAAAATACCGAGACAGCACTTAAAAATCAACAAGCATCCATCCAAGGACTCGAAACTCAAATAGGCTAGCTATCCAAACTAATCTCCGAGTGACCACAAGGTAGCTTACCAAGTAATACGGAACCTAATCTGAGGGAACACCTCAATGCAATTAGTGCCCAAGATAATGAAGGATTCATTGCACCTGAGCCAGAATTACAGCAAAACAACGCGATGAACAAAGGTCGAGAAGATGTATACGATGATGATCCTAAACAGGTAAGTACGAATTATGAACCTCGTGTGCCATATCCTAAAACGATGATGAAAGACAAAATAGAAGAACAATTCGCTAAGTTTGTCAAACTCTTAAAGAAATTACATATTAACTTACCCTTTATTGAAGTTCTTTCGCAGATGCCCAACTCAGCAAAATTCTTAAAGGAACTTTAGGCTAATAAAAGAAAACTAGATGCCATCGCATGTGGAACTCAATGCAATCTGCTCAGCTATTCTGAAGAATAAGCTACCTAACAAATTGAAAGATCCAGGGAGTTTTACAATTCCTTGCTTAATTGGTAGTTTATCTGTGAATAATGCTTTAGCTGATCTAGGGGCAAGTATAAATGTTATGCCATATAAAATGTTTAAACGACTAGGTCTCAGTAAACCTAAATAGACTAGGATGAGCATACAATTGGTTGACAAAACAGTTAGATTTCCTAAGGGCTCGTTAAAATTGATAAGATTATTTACCCAGTAGACTTTTTCGTATTATATATGGATGAGGATAACGAGGTACCTTTAATTTTAGGATGACCCTTTTTAGCAACTGCCAGAACCATTATTAATGTAGGCTCAGGGGAGCTAACACTTCGTGCAGGTGACGACGCAGTAACACTCCAAGCACGCGACTCAGTCAAAACCCCTAAGACTCAGGATAATGCTATAAAACCTGTCGATGATAAAACTAATATTCAATCATCCTTGCAGGAACCTTCTCAAACCAAGACAATAGAGACAGTGAGCTACTATCATGAAAAGAACAAAGACGTCCATGAAGAACGAAGGCTACGGATAGAGGAGCTAGACGAATGGCGAAAACACAAACTGAGAACATGTGATAAACCGAAACTACACCAAAACAAGCTCGATACCTCTCCTAATCAACTTAAGGTAGGCGATAAAGTCTTACTAGATGTCATCGATCCTCACATTGTCACTACCACACCGAATTTGGAAATCCCTCTTACGGTACTCAAAATTTTTCCATTCGGTACGGTGGAGGTGAGTCATCCCAAGTTCGGTACTTTTAAGGTAAATAACACCCGATTAAAACCTTATTTTAAGATTGACAGCAGGAACGAGGAGTATGAACTCCTCAAACCACCATGATAAATCAACGGAGAGGTAAGTCAAGCTTAGACTATAAATAAGCGCTTCTCGAGAGGCAACCTGAGCACTAACATATTTTGATTTCTTTATTTTTAATTAATTTCTAACACTTCGAATTATTAACTTTATCTTTAAATTGCAAAGTTTTTCAGCACACACGGCCAGGCACACGGGCGTGCCTAAAGCCGTGGCCAAATAGGGGAAGAGACACGGCCGTACAAGATGGCCGTGTTGAAGCAGGACATGATTTCCCCAAAACATGGGGTGCGATAAATCCCCATGGCCGTGCGACATGGCCGTGGGTGAACTTGATAGGAAGAACACGGGTGTGGGATAGAAAACCACGAGTGTGCCAGGGACAAGGCTCGATTCTGTTTCTTTGACACGGGCGTGTGACACGCCCGTGCCATTCAGCCATGTACAACAATACACGGGTGTGTTACCATACTACATGGGTGCGGGAGAAGCAAACAACGTGAGGCACGGTCGTGCGACATGGCCATGTGCCACGCACGCCCAAGACACACGGGCATGTGATAGTAGCCGGGCATGACCACATTTGAAAAAATTCGAAAAACATGGGCTACCCTCACAGCACAAGGGCATGGCCCTAGGCCGTGTGCCCCTCCCCTATATAAACAAACCACTGTTCATCTTCTTCCTCCTTTCAAAACCCTAGCCGAAATACACTCTCCCCCAACCCCTATTCCCTATTCCGACCACAATTCCCTAGATTCTCACTTCCCCAACCTCCAAACCACCCTCAAAGTCACTCCACTTGCATTAAATCCCCATTTCCCCCTCCCTATACCCTCTATTTTTCCCACCACACGGTCTCCTCTCCGCGTCACACGCCCGTGTTCGCCATCACATGCCCGTGTGTCGCCATACAGCAGCCCCTGGTACATTATATCATTATCACGGGGCAAGAAGGCCGCGGTCCCTTCCTCAAAGAGACGTAGGGGACCGAGTTCTTCCTCGGTACGTGCTACAGCCGAAGTTCGGCACCCATTCCTTAAATTCCCGCAAGCTTCGTAGGAGGATCTATTTCAGATACTCCGCGCATGACCCATCACCACAGGTCGCTGCATCGATTGGGCTGCCATAGAGCAAGTCTAGCTCGCTAATGCCATCCGCGCCCTCCTGTCCACTGACCCATGGGAACGGTTCTTCGCTATTACCGAGCCCACTTATTTAGAACTAACTCGAGAACTATGCTCTACTTTTCATTTACAGGTGGTGATGACGAAAAATGATGACCCAGGCACCATTCACTTCTGATTAGGCGGTTTAGTTCGTGTGATGAGTGTCCCAAAGTTTGGAATTGCTCTAGGACTTTACACCGATGAGTTTATGGAGGAGGAGGACATGAATGCACTCCCATGCAATATCCACATCTCCCCCTCCTTTGCTGGAAGGCTTTGGCACCACTCTCTTCCACCTACGACCCCAGCCACTCGGAGGCCTCAACTTTCCCCTCTTCCCTCGGCTATCTCCATGCCATATTGGCTCACACATTGACCGGAAGGAGAGAGAGCCCCGGTGTCATCAACACCCATGATGCCTACTATCTACGGTGCATGGCGAGTGCACACGTGATCGACTTGGCATATTTCATTGCTTTCACCATTCACCATCAGACCGAGCGGCATAGGAAGAGAGTGATCTCTATTAGCCCCTACATGACACGCCTTGCTTCGGCCTCCTCAACACCGTGGCTCAGTCATCAGCGCTTACCCTGATAGGTCAGATGTCCCCACAGGGCATCACGACTATGTTACACATGCGGATGATCGAGCACCGACGTGGGACCGATCCTCATCAGTACCATCTCTCGCATGTCATTGACGAGGAGGATCTTGAGGACATTCCTGATGATGTTACCCCACAACACGAGGAGCCTTCGACCGCGCCACCTAGGGAACGACCAGTTCATGCGGCTGCTTCATTGGCACATCTTTCCGACCGACTCACCCATTTCGAGTAGTATTGCACTATGTAGTTCGAAATGATCCACTAGTGAGATCAGCGACGTGATCGACAGATGGATGATATGCAGGCCATGATTCAGCAGCTCTGCCAGCACTTCCACATCGCACCTCCAGTACCACCACCTGAGGGCCCTACCGACGAGGATTATTGAATCCTCCTACTTTATTTTTATTTTTATTTTTATTTATTCTTATTTTTATTTTATTTTATTTATTTTATTCTTATTTTTCTTTTTCTTTTTATTTTCATTTCAATTTTCTTATTTTGAAAGACATATCTATAAATTTTTATTTTCCATTTTCTGGTATTTCTAACTAGTAATTCCACTACACTCTCTTCCACACCAACTCTTAATAAGCTCTTTATGATTCTACAGACTTCCAAGCAAAGCTACTATGTAACACCCCGAACCCGAGACCGACACCGGCGTCGAACACGAGGTGTTAACAGACTTTTTAAAAAAATTTCCAGACACTGCCAATCTGCATAATAGTCGCTTTAAAAATCATATCTTGAGTTCAGAAACTCGGAATCCAGTTCCGTAAATTTTTGCTGAAACTAGACTCATATTCCCATCTACATATTTTTTCTAGAATTTTTGGTCGGGCCAATTAGTACAGTTTATTAGTCAAAGTCTCCCATGTTACAGGGATCGACTACCCTGACCTTTGCGCATTACGACTTGGATATCTCCTTGTACAGGGCTCCAATACTGATGCCGTTTGTTTCTATAGAAACTAGACTCAGAGAGAAATCTATACATATATGGCTTGACTCCTAATTGTCTCTGGTTAATTTATAATGAATTTCCAAAGTCAGAACAGGAAATCCAGAAACCGTTCTGGCCCTGTCTCACGAGAACCTGAATATCTCTTAACATACTGTCCGTATGATTGTTTCGTTACTTTCCTATGAAAGTAGATTCATCAAGGTTTGTTTACATAATTTATTCACTATTTAATTCCATTCCTACTATTTTTAGTGATTTTCCAAATCTACATCACTGCTGCTGTCAGCATCTGCCTTTAAGGTAGACTTTACCTATTTCATGGTTTCCATGATTCAACTAGCCCTTTTTGCATAAATAGCACAATTTATGATAGTGATTAACCATTCCCATGGCTAATCCTCGTCAAGCATATCCACACCGAATGATTATAACATTATACTCAAACACATATAAGCCATTTTCGCATGGCTATCCAAAATTATACAAGTCCAAAGGGTCCACGACCCACAACAAACGGGTAGTTCTATACATGCCATTTCGAAGTTCAACCAATATTGTACCAAAAAGGGGCTTTGATAGTGTGGGCGACTTTGACTTCAAGATCCCGAGTCCGATAGCTGGAGAACCAAATCTATAAAACAGAGGAGCAATGAAACGGAGTAAGCAATTTATGCTTAGTAAGTTTTGAGCAAGGAATTCCAGCACAACAAAGTATAGCATTCATATAGCTAAACGGATAATTTCATATGCACAAATTTTCGATATCATACTTGCTTCACATTTCCAACCCTTATGTACATACACAAAAGATCAACTTAGCCAAAGGCCGGTAGCTTGTTTATCAACTGAGCGAATACTTATTTGTAAGGGCTCAACTAAATTCAAGCACATACGAAACATACCTCAATGTTGGGATGTTTCTAGAGCATTAACTGAATTTTTTTACAGTAAGATCATTCATTCCCAAATCACGTACCTTCGGAATTTAACCGGATATAGCTCCTCGTTCAAATGCCTTTGGGACATAGCCCGGTTATAGTAACTCGCACAAATGCCTTCGGGACTTAACCCGGATTTAGTAACTCGCACAAATGCCATCGGGACTTAACCCGGATTTAGTAACTCGCACAAATGCCATCGGGACTTAACCCGGATTTAGTAACTCGCACAAATGCCTTCGGATCTTAGTCCGGATATGGTCACTTAGCACAAAGCCTTCGGGACTTAGCCCGGACACCATTCAAATAACCATGCACATTTAACAATAAATCATGGCACATTCGTATTTCGTTTTCGTTAGCAAAACTCAAACACAAGACATTTATCATTCTTGCAATTTCGGCTCAATAGCCACACACAAAGGGCATGATTTTGTTTGCTTAAAACATGATCTAATCAAATCTTAATTTAAGCTCTCTTACTCAAGAACTTACCTCGGGTGTTGTCGAACGATTCCGATAACTATTCGACCACTTTTTCCTTCCCTTTATCGGATTTATTTCCCCTTTGCTCTTGAGCTTAATTAAACAATTAAATTGATTTAATCATTTGAGCATCGAAAAGAGGAACACAAGGTACTTAGCCCATATTTATACATTAGACATTAAAGTCACATATGTATGGAATCATGAATCAAACACAACATTAGCCAATTTTCCCCCTTGGCCGAATATGCATGTCCATTTTGGGGCCGATTTCAACACTTAATACATTCTACAAGTATGGTCACTTGTATTGACTAAACACCCTTTTGTTTCAAGTTCAAAACTTGGCTAATACGCACATATATACACTAGTAAAGCATCCTCTCCCTTTCCATCAATTTAACACATGCATTGCTCATTAACATACAAAAGTTATATTCGGCCTTAGCACACAACTTGCTAGCCGATTCTTCCCCATCTAGCAACCAATGCACATATGTGCTCACTCAAAAATGCTAAGAAGGAGATTCAAGAATCATCAATCCACCATCACATGCATCATTAACAAGCTTCATATTTAACATGCAATGGCATTAACACAAAATCCACCTAGGCCGAATCTTAACTCATCTTCATGCCTCATCACCACAACATCAAACATCAACCAAGAATGATGCATCCATGGCCGAGTGTCATTTCCATCACATAGCAAGATTTAGACCATGGGCTAGGTAGACTCAAGCTAACAACTAAAACATGCATGCATCTCATGGAACATCATCAAACATACCTTAGCCTAGCTACATGCATGGCCGAACCTCTTCAACCTTTCTTCTTCCTTCCTCCTTAAAACTTTTGGCCAAGGATGAACCAAAGGATGAGCACTTTTTTTCTTTGTTTTTCTTTCTAGTTTCGGCAAAAATGGGGGAGGGGAGAAACAACCACACACTTTTTTTGTTTTCATCATATTCCCTTTCATTATTTAATTTCCATGCTCATTATTTTATTTTTTTCCACCCATGATGCACCAACAAGACATGTCTATGACATGTCTTGCCCATCACACTTGGTCTACCATGCTTGTCATGGCCGGCCACTACTAATAGGGGGGAATTTGACATGCAAGTCCCCCTTTTTCCACATGCACTAATAGGTCCTTACGCATTGACCTATCACATTTTAAAATTTTCTCACATAAGTCCTATTGACTAAATTCACATGCAATCGACTAATTCGAAGCTTGAAATTTTCACACATTCATAATTACATATTCTAGACAATAAATATCACATTCAAACATTTCGGTGACTCGGTTTAGCGGTCCCGAAACCACTTCCCGACTAAGGTCAATTTTGGGCTATCACATACTAGGAATATTTTACGCAATGAGGAAACAAATAGGGAACAATACCTAACGAGTGCCATGTTCAATGACCTAATTTCTTCATCTAGCGAGGAACAGTGGCCGCTACCATTTTCCCCAAACACTTCAGCCTCAGAATCAAGCTCTGCATCCTTCTAACAGGGAGTTTAACCTCTTTCCCTCTTATGATTTTCTTTATGTTGACTATTCTATCTTTGTACATTGAGGGCAATGTACATCTTAAGTGAGGGGTGAACATGGAACCAAACTTTTTGCATTATTCTCAAATCCCTGAATTTGGTCTTGTGCTTAAGTGACTTTCCCATAACATTGATAGAATGAATTCTGATTGATCTATAATTATTATTGATATGTCATGAATTAGACCAAGGGAATTATGCATGATTATTTGATTATAGGACATTAGAGAATCAAGCATGATAAATTGATAATTTGAGAACTAAATTTTTTAGGTTATTTTCCTGAATTGAGGTATTATCTTGAAATCTTAAGTATACAGGAATGACATCAAAAACCCAAATTTTTAGTGAGATTTTTGAGCCTTTTGAGCATATAGCTTTCTTTCTTGCTTACTTCTTTTGTGGTTTGAGTGTGTCAACATTGAATTGTTATTCTAGAACTTGCTTCGATTATACATGTCAAGATCACACATATGATTTGATATACTGAGATGATAAAGGCACTTAGGATTTAACCCACTTACTCCATAAAAAGCCTTCCCACATAATTAAACCCTTAGTGAACCCCCATTGAGCCTACTAACCCTTTTTCATTGATTAACCCTCGTCATTAACCCATTAACCCATTATTGTTGAAATCCTCTTACTTAATTTGACCCTTTTTATCGAGATTGAATTTAATATTGTTACCATACTACGTTCACCATTTTTTGTTACTGAATCATGAAGTATAATTTATGTATTGTATTAACTTGATTTATTCTTAAATAAAAAATAAAATAAAATAAAATGTGTGTGTAATTCTCAGCAAGCTAAAGTTGTCATGAACTCATGTAAAATAGTTCTAGCTATTTGTTTGTGATTTAGTGATTAAGTTTTTGATAGTGGGGTAAGATATTGAAATTATCTCGACTCTAACCCCTGTTCTTCAACCTGTATCCATACCTGTAACCTAAACCCCATTACAACCATGCAAAGACCTTTTGATTAGTATATAATATCATTTACAAGTGGTGGAGATTTGATTTTCATGCAAGCCTATGGTAATAACTTTTCATGTTAGACAATCGAGTGCTTAATCTTGACCCTTAAACACTTTGAGTGATTTGAGTGAATCTTTAGTGAGGATGTCATCTCTTGCGTATTTAGGACTAAAGTTAATTACTTAAAGGAAGGAGGTTACTTATAATTTTATTATCGAGATATCCGATTAGATTGTTTGAGGTTTTAATGCCCCTATAGTTAAATTCTCACTGTATAAATTTTCGTGGAATAGTTTGTAACATTATCAGTAATGATTATGTGATTGAAAAGAATGAATTCTAGTAGTAAGTGAGAATTTTGCTTGAGGACAAGCAAAAGCTTAAGTGTAGGGATATTTGATAAACGCCAAATTATACATGTTTTTACCCTAAATACTTAACATATTTATGGATGTTTATAATTAGATTTTTGGATTTTGGTGCTCTTAATCCGGTTATTTCATGTTTTGTACTCAGGAGAGCACCAAGGGTCAAAAGGAGCCAAAAATAAGCTAAAAAAGGACAAAATGGACCAAATCGAGAAGACCACACAGCCTAAGCCTTGCCACACGGGTAGCTTACACGCCCGTGCCTTTCGAGGGTGTCGACCAAGGTTTACGCGACTTACACAGCCTGGCCATTGAACCCACACGGTCATGGCAATTTAACGGATCGAACACGACCTGGCAACCACGTCACACAGTCGTGGCACACGGGCGTGTCCCTTTTTCAAGGAGTTGTATTTTACACAGAAAAAGGATACTTAGGGGGCAAGAAAGCCGACCAAAAGCCTATATAAACACCCTAAGTATGACATAGAAAGAGGCCTCTCTCTCTAAAACTTTTCTAGAACACAGAACCACACGCCAGAAATTACTTGAAGGAAGCCAGACGATCCATCTCAAAAACCAGAGCTACTCCAAGACTGAAGATCTCTCTTAGAATTCATTCAGGGGTTTTAAAGTTTTCTTTATGTTTTGTTATTTTCATACTTTTGAGATGTACTCTTATTTTATTATGAACTAAACCCCTTAGATACCTAAGGGGGATAAAACCTATGATGGATCTTGTTATTATTATCTGAACTGTATGATAAATACTTGATTTGTTCTTAATTATGTGTTCTTAATGCTTGAGTTAATATTCCGGGTATTTATTCATGATTTGATGTGCTTATGTAGAGGAGGAATAGACCCTGCCTAATAGTAGATTTGGCATAATTAAGCGGATTTGATCGGGCGCCTAGAAATAGGGTTACGAGATTTTGCCAGATTGGGGTGAAACCTAATATGAGAGTCCATAGATCAAGCTAATGCAACCCTAGAGTGTTAATTAGAGAAAAGTCTCAGTTATTCAATCTAGGGGTTAGACGTTATTAGTCTTGAATAGGGATAATAACATAGGTTAGGGAGTCTCACGGATCAAGTCAAGTGAATAAATCATCCGGTTCAGAGTCAGATAAAAATGAAATCTAGGTGGATTCCTCATTGGGTGTCGTTTTTATCAATTGCTTTTCTTCAAGTCTTTTTCCAAACTTTCTCTTTTCTTTGATTAAATTAGTTAATTAGTTTAGATAATTAGTTTAATAAACAAACCTTTTTATTCTTAGGCTAGAAAATGAAAAGATAGTTATTACTAGTACTTTTGGTTCCCTTGCGTACGACATCCCGGTCTTGCCATTACTATACTATTGTTCGATAGGTGCGCTTGCCTTTTCGTCGTGATAATAGTTAGTCTAGGTTTGATATTCATTATAAAAATTTATTACTTGTTAAGAATCACTACGATCAGACAGCAAGAGGGTTCCCTAGAATTATAACGCGCAGTGGGAGGTGCTATGACCCATCAAATGCAAAAGTTAAGCCCATAAAAGGAAAAACCTTGGCAATTGAAAAAAAAAAGAAAAGGTGGCCAAACTTGATTAACAAGCTGACAACTGAAGATGAGGCTAAAGAGTTTTTGAAATTCTTAAAGCATAGCAAGTACAGTGTTGTGGAGCAACTGCATAAACAACCAGCCTACATATCAGTGCTAGCTTTACTCTTAAGCTCAGAGGTACATCGTAGCACATTGATGAAAGTATTAAATGAAACTTATGTCGCTAATGATATCTCAGTCAATGAACTAGACCGTCTGGTCAGTAACATAAGTATCAATAATTTCATATTTTTTTAAAAATGATGAAATGCTGCTTGGAGGCATGGGATCGACTAAGGCTTTGCATATCTCCACCCGCTGCAAGGGATATACACTACCAGGAGTGTTAATTGATAATGGATCCATACTAAATGTCTTGCCCTTATCCACACTAAACAGATTACCAGTGGATAGCTCTCATATGAAGACTTGTTAGAACATAGTGAGAGCATTCGATGGTACCAAAAAAAAGGTGATGGACATCAAGCCTTCTTATAATTGCTTACTGGGGAGGCCTTGGATTCACTCAGCTGGGGCAGTGCCGTCATCACTGCACCAAAAGATAAAGTTGGTAACTAAGGGTCGACTGGTAACTATAAATGCGGAAGAAGACATTACTGCATCTATAACCAGTGACGTGCCATACATAGGGCAAACAATGAAACGATAGAATGTTCTTTTCGATCGCTGGAATTTGTAAATGCAACCTTCTTCATCGGAGGGAACAACATCCCTGTTCTCAGAATGTCCAAAGCTACAAGGATGGGCCTACGACTGATGGCTGAAAAAGGAGCCATGCTGGGGAAAGGACTCGGGAAATATCTCCAATGGAGAGTCAAGGTACCAATTCTGACGGATAAACGAGATCACTTTGGCTTTTGATATAGGCTATATGCGAAACAAAAGAAGAAAGAGTTGAAGAAGAAGCAGGAAAGAAGAAGAGTATGATTAAGCGAGGAAGAAGTCAAATATGAACCGATGACTTTTCCCCATATATCTAGAATCGTTGTATCAGGAGGAATTATTCACCCTGAACGGAAGATGACAAGAAAATAAACTACTGAAGAAATGATGGGAAATCTAAACATCAACGCCATATCTAAAGAATGAATTTTGGAAGGAAATTTATCGAGCATTCGCCTTTATGTACCTAGAAGTGTTCTGAACAATTGGACTGCGGAAGAGATTCCTGTAGTTTTTAGAGCCAATTCAGAGTAATGTTCAAAACATGCTTGTTGCTTTAAGCCTAGGGGCAATAAGAATCCTTTTGTGAAATAGGCCTATGTCCAACATCGTTATTTCAATGAAATGCATATTTTTGTCTTATTCTAAGCAAATATTCTTCTATTCCTATAACAAGTCACTAGATATCAATGATATGAGTGACGCTGCTACTAACTCAGAATCTCCATTTGAGCGAGACATGTATTTAGAGGAACCTCAAGACTTTAAAGATGACAGAGATTGTAACCTATCTCCTGATTTGTTAAGGATGGTAGAACAAAAGGAGAAAAAGATTCTACCTCACAAAGAGTCAGTAGAGATTGTGATCTTGGAAGAAGGAAAAGAAGTGAAAATTGGAGCTTACATTGCCACAGAGACAAAGCGAGACCTCATTGAGTTACTCCAAGAATCCAAAGATGTTTTTGCATGGTTGTATCAAGATACACCTGGACTAAGTACTGACATCATGGTACACCGGCCCCCCAAAAAGGAAGAGTGCAAGCCAGTTCAATAGAAGATTAGAAGGATGAGGCTCGATATTTTGCTAAAAATAAAAAAAAAAGGTCAAGAAGTAGTACGATACTGGTTTCTTACAAGTGGTCAAATATTCAGAATGGGTAGCCAATATCATTCCTATCCCTAAAAAAGATGGAAAAGTACGAATGTACATAGACTACAGGGACCTGAACAAAGCCAGCATGTAGGATAATTTCCTATTGCCCCATATCAACACCTTAGGGGACAACATGGCAGGTTATTCATTATTCTTCTTCATGTATGGCTTCTCAAGATACAATCAGATAAATATGCATCTAAAGACATGGATAAGACTACATTTGTAACCTTGTGGGGAACATTTTGCTATAAGGTAATGCCCTTTGGATTGAAAAATACGGGAGCAACATATCAAAGAACCATGGTAACCCTGTTACATGATATGATGCACAAAGAAATTGAAGTTTATGTCAACGATATGATCGCCAAATCTTGAATAGAAGAGAAGCATGTGCAAGTCTTGAGGAAATTATTCTTGAGGTTGAGGAAATTTTAGCTAAATCTCAATCCAGCAAAATGTACCTTCGTGGCCAGGTCAGGGAAACTGCTAGGATTTAAAGTCAGCAAAAAGGGGATTGAGATTAACTCGATAAAGTCAAGGCTATACAGGAGTTGCCTCTACCGTGTACTTAAAAAGAAGTTTGAGGATTCCTAGGAAGACTAAATTACATTACTCGGTTCCTTTCATAACTAACTGAGAAATGTGACCCCATATTCTATCTTCTTAAGAAACAAAATCCAAGTGTTTGGGATGAGGAGTGCCAGAAAAATTTTGACAAGGTTAAACAATACCTGTCCAATGCCCTAGTGCTGACACCACCTAGTCCAGATAAGCCACTGATACTGTATTTGACAGTATTTGAGAATTCTATGGGATGTGTGCTTGGCCAACACGATGAGTCAAGAAGGAAAGAAAGGGTGATATACTACCTCAGTAAGAAGTTCACTGAATGTGAGACAAGGTACTCGCCGATTGAGAAATTGTGTTGTGCCTTAATCTGGGCAACTCAAAGACCAAGACAGTACATGTTGTACCATACAACATGGCTTATCTCGAAACTGAACCCTCTGAAGTACATAATGGAGTCAACTACTTTAAATGGAAGAAAGGCCCAATGGCAAATTCTGCTTTTTGAATTTGACATAGTCTATGTGAACCAGAAAGCAGTAAAAGGAAGTGCAATAGCAGATTTTCTAGCCAGTAGAGATCTAGAAGACTATGAGCCTCTGAACTTTGATTTCCTAAATGAAGATTTAATGTACGTAGCAACAACTGAAGAAAACTCTCAAGAAGGTCATCATTGGAAGTTAAATTTTGATGGAGCCTCAAACGCTGTGGGTAATGGAATTGGTGTAGTATTGATATCCCCAGATAGAGGTCATTATCCATTTACTTGCAAATTGGATTTTGGTTGCGCAAATAATATGGTACAATACGAAGCATGTATCATAGGAATTCGTGCAGCCATAGAATGCAAGATCAAAGTGTTGGAGGTCTATGGAGATTCCACACTAATGATCTATCAGCTCAAAGGAGAATGGGAGACAAGAGATCCTAAGTTGATTGATTATCAAAGATTGGTCCTTGAATTAATTAAAGAGTTTGATGATATCACCTTCTGCTACCTCCCTCAAGAAGAAAATCAGATGGCTGACGCCGTAGGAACTTTAGCTTCCATGGTCAAGGTGAACAAGCAAGAGGATGTGAAACCAATCCAGATGAGTATTTATGAGGCTCTAGCTCATTGTTACAACATCAAAGAAGAAGAAGAAGAAAAAGATGAGCACCCTTGGTACCCCGGTATATTGCCATACGTGAAGAATTGTGAATACCTCTATGACAGCCCTAATTTGACCCTAGTCGGAAAGTGGTTTCAGGGCCACAAAATCGAGACACGAAAATAATTAAATACTATATTCTATGTCTAATATATGTGAAAATGCATGTGTGAATCTTTGAATGCTTTGATTTTTGTCATTTGATGTGAATTAATTAAAAAGGGCTTAGTTGTTAAACATTGAAATCTTGCTAGGCAAAATTAAAAAGTGGCTGAATAGTTGTAGTTACAAAAAATGAGTCCTTGCATGTCAAATAGCCCATCTTTAAGTGTAGTGGGCGTAATGATGATGAATCATGAATAAAATATGATTTTATTATTTTTATTTTATAAGTTAAATTGTTTTATAATATGAAATGAATATTATAATATTAAAGGAATATTAATATTATAACAATAGTGATAAAAACAATGTTTTCATGAGGGGTTCATCTTCTCACCTAGCCGAACTTGTGAGGAGGGGAGGAGAAAAATTCCTAAGGCATTTGGCACTTTGTTTTCTTCTATTAGGTAAGCTCTTTTGAAAATTTTGATGGAAACTTGATTATTGAGGTTATTGTTAAGTTGTGTAGCCAATTCATGGTCCAATTCTTGTTTAAAATTGTTAAGCATGTTTCGGCCATGGATGCTTTGATAAGAATTCTTGTGTTTGATGCTTTAAAATGTGAAATAATGTTGGAAATTGGGAATTAATAAGAAATTGTGTGCTGAAAACAAAGTTTTCACGCTTTAATTTCCTTCAATTGCCGAAGGTTAAAGAACAAAGAAACAATTAGGCTCTATGGTGTTCGGCCCTTGTGAAGGCAATTTGAGGTATGTTTGATTTTATATCTTGATGAATAAGGTTAGTTGTGGCTAGTTAGATAGATAGTAATTGGCTATAAGGGTTAAAATGCATGAATAGTACATAGTGGGTTAAAATAATGCTTGTATGAGGTATTTTTGTCCTAAATGGCTATTGATGTTCGACAATTGGCAAGAAATGAATTATGAATTTGAATTTTAAGGGAAAGAACGAATGTTAAATTTCAGTGTATATGGTTGCCGAATTTAATTATGGATAGTGAATAGAGGGATTATCCTTGTTCTAAATCAAGAACCTCATTGTCGAAATGAGTTTTGAACTTGTTAAATTAGGTATTAATGAATTGGGTTTGATGCTTCAAGTGATATATGCATACGAAACTAGATTTTGAATTTAAGGTTTATTAATTGGTCCTTGCCGAATGTGAATGTGAGTAATAGCTTGGTGATGTTGTGTTTTAAATTATTAATATAAACTGGATAGATGTCGAATGACCCTCTTTAGTTAATAGATTGTGTATGTGTTGTAAAAGAAGACGAATTGTTGTGAAGTAGCTGATAGGCTAGAATCGGCTGGTGTGCTTAAGTATTTTAACATAATTGCCGAATATAGATTGGAGAATTTAGTTAAGTAAAATTAATGCTAAATCTTTGTATTCATGTGAGCAAATACCGAATGTACTAAATGGTTGAAATGAATTTATTTTGTTTCTATGTAATCTTGGTATAGTAAAATTTAGTTGAAAGTTCCAAGTAGATTATTATGGTAGTGACGAATGTGATATGTGATAGTAGTAACCAAGTGGATTCAACCATTTAGGTTATATGTACTATGGCAATGTGGTATTTTAGTCAAGAAATGATTTAATTGAATTAGTATATAAGCTATGAGCATACGGTAAATTGGTATATAAATGATTTATATAAAGATTTGGTTATGAGTTTATATTTATGTTCGATCATGAGAGAAATGCATTAGTTGGTGTTTTTGATGTTGCAATTGGAAGTATTAGAAAGATAAGGTTGAGTTGGCAAAATGGTTTTATATGTGTAATTTTAAATATACCAAATAATCGGCTAATGAAATTAAATGATTACAAGGTTTGATTTAATAGCTAAGTTAATGTGTAGTTGTGTGTTCGAATATAACTTACAAGTTCATGATTTTGAAAACGAAATTTGTATGTGAACATGAAAAGAAAACATATTTGGCTAAATGCATATGATATTAATGTATAAATTATATATAGATTCGGTTGTGAATAAATTTTGTTAAATGATGAACTTGTAGTTTTGGGAGTAGATCATCGAATGGTAAACTTTCTTTTCTTCTATTAGCTCGAGAACCAAGGACACCAAATTTGGATAGGGGGAAAATGAAAGTACTCGAATAGCCGTATATAATCGTTCAACCACTTTTGAGGTAAGTTCTTTTTAAGTACTTGGGGTTGATTCTTTTATAAGTTTTAAGTGATTTATTAAGTGTTGTATTTATTTAATAACATAGTATATCGTGAAAAAAAGAAAGTCTTAGATGTTGGTATTTGATTTTATTATATGATTTGGTGTTATATCCGGGCTAAGCCCCGAAGGCATTCGTGCTGGTGTTATATCCGGGCTAAGCCCCGAAGGCATTCGTGCTGGTGTTATATCCGGGCTAAGCCCCGAAGGCATTTGTGCTGGTATTATATTCGGGCTTAAAGTCCCGCATGCTTTGTGGTGGTGATTGGATTTGGGTTTTAAACCTAGCAAACTTAACGCCGATGATTGGAGTAAGATTATGATTTCGAATGTTCGTAGTAAACTATCATTGAATATGTCAAATACATTAAGTTGATCAGGTATGTATTATATACTTTTATATGTTAGATTGATCGGAGTTAAATCATGATTGAGAAATGAGAAGTATACGTGAAAATCTCATATGCGTATCCGGTTATGGTGAAAGGTTATATGAGATTGATTTGGTGATATACATGTTAAATAATATGAATGCAAGAATGGGTAATAAATCTGCTTAGGACAGCAGCAGTAACGTGATTTCGGAAAATCACCATAAATCGTGGAAGTTGAGTTAGAAGCTGAATAAATCATGTCATGAAATCTTAATGAGTATAGTTTCTTATAAAAGAAACCGTGTGAGCAGAAGAATTACCAATAATGAGATATTTGAAGTGGCGTGGAATATAGTCAAAATGACTTCGAGGTCCCCTATTCTGTTTTTAGAAAATCATTATAAATGGTATAAAAATGGTTATAAGATAAAATTTATATCCTTAGACTCCTTAATGAGTCTAGTTTCAAATGAAATAAACGATAACATATTTCGAATTATGTATAATGAGAAAATTGATTCGTAGTGAAGAGTGGTCAGAATAGTCAAACAGTGAAACAGGGAAAACTTCAATAAAAATCTGGTATTGATTGGTCAAACCAAAAATTCTGAAAATTTGATGGATGGAATATATATGGATCTAATTTTAGGGAAAATTAACAGCACTTGATTTGGAGTTTCTTATCTCCAGTTATAAATAATTTAGTGACTATTGCTTAGGAAGACAGCTTGTAGTGAATTTGTGATTTTGTTGCAAACATGGTTAAAACTTGTTAATGAGATGCTTTTCGAGTTCTTATGATCTTATTTGTGATTTCAATATTTGGTTTTAATTGAGTTCAGATTCAAGTGAGGTGAATTTGCTAAATATGCATTATGTTCATGGATACTTGGCCAAAATGGCAATTATCTAGGAATGATTTCTTGAAAATTTGAAATAATCGATCTATAAGTAAATTAATTGTTTGCATTGCTTAAAACTTACTAAGCATTGAGCTTACTCCGTGTTCTCTTTTCCATTTCTTATAGGTTTATACTTTAGCTCGAGTTGGAAGGGCCGGAGATATCATCACACTATCGAGTCATTATGTGAGTTGAGAAGATTGTATATCATCATGGTTTAAGGCATGTATAGGATAGACTATAGGTAGAATAATATTTCAACTTTGTATACAATATAGCCATGCGAAGATGGCTTGCTCATTTTATTTAGAGAAGCCTTATAATTGAACTAATGTGGTTAAATGTTTTAGTTATAACTTGACAGTAGTTAATTTGTTATTAGATATTCGGTTATGTTTTGTTAGTGAGTATCTTTGACGTTATAGAAGTTTTGTTCAGTCAAGTAATTCCTCATAACCTTATTCCGGCAACGGATACAGGTTAGTAGTGTTACATTTAGTGGTATCAGAGCTATGCTTTAGTCGGTTCTCGAACTAACATAGCAAGTGTAAGAGTCTAACTATACATGCCGTAAGTAAAGTGTGATAGTGTGAGGTCTCCCGGCTCTTATAAATTGTTTTTCTCAGGTAATGATGTGTTCCAACCGAGTTATTATTAATTGATCTGAAATTGATATTAAACTGATTGTAATATATATGTGATATGATGGAATTGAAAAGGTATGAAAAGAATTTTATGATATGTGTGCATCAGTGTTAAGATATATATGAGATTGTATAAAGTAAATGGTAATGAAAGATCAAATTGGGTAGAACGCAGGGAATGAGTACGATCGTTCAATAATGAATTGATGGAAAAGAACATGGTTGGACCATGGCAATACATGAGACAGATAAGCTAGTGTAAGACCTATCGAAAATAGGCATCAACATGGGCAGAGCAAAGTTAGTATAAGACCATAGTTGGACTATGGCATCAAGTAAGCGACGTACTCAAAACCGTAAGACGTTTTTCAATGGGATAAATATTGACAAATGATCAAGACTAAATGTGGAAATTTGATAAGAAATTACTTAGTAATTTGAGTAATAGAAATGAAAGTTTGAATCGTGATAATTTCACTAATGTTTTGTTAATACTCACATGAAATAAAGTTGCATGTGAAACTAAGATATGTGAAAATGTGTTTGTAACGAGATGAAAAAAAATTGAAATGTTTGAATGAAGTGTTTGAATCAAAGTGTGTAATACTATGATGATGAGTGATGAGTTTATCTGTGTATTCGAATATGAAACTCCCTTTCGAGGCTTAACGACCTCACCCCCTTACGAGTGATATGATTATAAGGTTTCAATGGAACAAAATAGAACAAGTTTGCAAAGAAAGATTAAAGAGTTAAATAGTGAGATAATGATTAAGTAAGCAAAGTTCAAAACGATTTGGCAATGAATTAAGGCTGGAAGGACTTGTACAATGTCCTGAAGGTTCTTCAGATTGAATATTGTCATTAGTAAAAGAAAGTTGGTCTGGTAATTTAATTCAATCAGATATGATGTATAAGTATGTATTTGTTGGGAATTCTTCCTGAGTGGTTTTCATTAGTGAATGAAATAGAATGGAATTCGAAATGACGAATGAATAGTAAGAGTGTCTGAATTGGATAATTACAGTCAAGTGAATTTCGATGATTTCTTTTGAATATTCTGTATATTTCTTATTCTCAGGGACACATGTGTGATTGTTCCTTCTTCTATGAAAATGCTATAAAGTGAGAATGTTATCTGACTCCGATGTTTAATAAAAGTATTGCTATTTTGAATGGTTTATAATCGGTATCATCGTATTCCTCTGTTTGAGAATTCATTGTAGTATGATCGGAACGAATTCGGGGATAAATTCATATGACGTTATTCTTCTCTTTCTATTGATTTCCATTCCTTCTTATAAAAATGTTGAAGAATGTGTTATTTCTGTTATAGAGGAGATCTAATAGAATGTGTATTTGAAGAGTTACGACATGCACAAAGAAAAGTGGTCTTGAAAAGTTATTATTTGTTAGATAAGACTGATTCAGTTGTGTGGTTTAACTCGGATTATATGTATGATTGAATTTGTTAAAGATTCAGGGACAAATGTTAAAGTTACTATAAAAAGAACTATTCGGTTGATGATTAGAGATGATTGTGGTTGTGTCAGTGTTACATATTTGACAGTTTCGAGTATTCAAGGGAAAAATTTGAATGTTTCTTGAACCATGGAATAAAAGCAATACGTAATGTTATAGAAGTGGTTATGAGACACAATTGATATCCAAACAAAAAAAAAATTATTTGTCTCCTGAAAAAAAGAAATATCATTGGGTCATGATCGATCTTTTAACAAGGAAGAATCTGTGTCTTCAGTTTAGTATGTAAAAAATTCCGATCGACAAAGTTGTTGAGATATTTATAATATAGTCTGCTAATGTGATCTGCTAGTGTGAATTCAAGTTTAGAGATTGTTGGTAAAAAGAGATACATGTGATGAATGGAAATTTGTGATTCCGAAATTTTTGAAAAAGTTTTCAGAATAGAAACTATTTTTGTTTTTTTTTTGTTGATAAGATTTTCGAGGACGAAAATCTCTAAGGGGGGAGAGTTGTGACAGCCCTAATTTGACCCTAGTCGGAAAGTGGTTTCGGGACCATAAAATCGAGACACGAAAATAATTAAATACTATATTCTATGTTTAATATATGTGAAAATGCATGTGTGAATCTTTGAATGCTTTGATTTTTGTCATTTGATGTGAATTAATCAAAAAGGGCTTAGTTGTTAAACATTGAAATGTTGCTAGGCAAAATTAAAAAGTTGCTGAATAGTTGTAGTTACAAAAAATGAGTCCTTGCATGTCAAATAGCCCACCTTTAAGTGTAGTGGGCGTAATGATGATGAATCATGAATAAAATATGATTTTATTATTTTTATTTTATAAGTTAAATTGTTTTATAATATGAAATGAATATTATAATATTAAAGGAATATTAATATTATAACAATGTGATAAAAACAATGTTTTCATGGGGAGGGTTCATCTTCTCACCTAGCCGAACTTGTGAGGAGGGGAGGAGAAAAATTCCTAAGGCATTTGGCACTTTGTTTTCTTCTATTAGGTAAGCTCTCTTGAAAATTTTGATGGAAACTTGATTATTGAGGTTATTGTTAAGTTGTCTAGCTAACTCATGGTCCAATTCTTGTTTATAATTGTTAAGCATGTTTCAGCCATGGATGCTTTGATAAGAATTCTTGTGTTTGATGCTTTAAAATGTGAAATAATGTTGGAAATTGGGAATTAATAAGAAATTGGGTGGTGAAAACAAAGTTTTCACGCTTTTCTTTCCTTCAATTGCCGTAGCTTAAAGAACAAAGAAACAATTAGGCTCTATGGTGTTCGGCCCTTGTGAAGGCAATTTGAGGTATGTTTGATTTTATATCTTGATGAATAAGGTTAGTTGTGGCTAGTTAGATAGATAGTAATTGGCTATAAGGGTTAAAATGCATGAATAGTACATAGTGGGTTAAAATAATGCTTGTATAAGGTATATTTGTCCTAAATGGCTATTGATGTTCGACAATTGGCAAGAAATGAATTATGAATTTGAATTTTGAGGGAAAGAACGAATGTTAAATTTCAGTGTATATGGTTGCCGAATTTAATTATGGATAGTGAATAGAGGGATTATCCTTATTCTAAATCAAGAACCTCATTGTCGAAATGAGTTTTGAACTTGTTAAATTAGGTATTAATGAATTGGGTTTGATGCTTCAAGTGATATATGCATACGAAACTAGATTTTAAATTTAAGGTTTATTAATTGGTCCTTGCCGAATGTGAATGTGAGTAATAGCTTGGTGATGTTTTGTTTTAAATTATTAATATATACTGGATAGATGCCGAATGACCCTCTTTAGGTAATAGATTGTGTATGTGTTGTAAAAGAAGACGAATTGTTGTGAAGTAGATGATAGGCTAGAATCGGCTGGTGTGCTTAAGTATTTTAACATAATTGCCGAATATAGATTGGAGAATTTAGTTAAGTAAAATTAATGCTAAATCTTTGTATTCATGTGAGCAAATACCGAATGTACTAAATGGTTGAAATGAATTTATTTTGTTTCTATGTAATCTTGGTATAGTAAAATTTAGTTGAAAGTTCCAAGTAGATTATTATGGTAGTGATGAATGTGATATGTGATAGTAGTAACCAAGTGGATTCAACCATTTAGGTTATATGTACTATGGCAATGTGGTATTTTAGTCAAGAAATGATTTAATTGAATTAGTATATAAGCTATGAGCATACGGTAAATTGGTATATAAATGATTTATATAAAGATTTGGTTATGAGTTTATATTTATGTTCGATCATGAGAGAAATGCATTAGTTGGTGTTTTTGATGTTGCAATTGGAAGTATTAGAAAGATAAGGTTGAGTTGGCAAAATGGTTTTATATGTGTAATTTTAAATATACCAAATAATCGGCTAATGAAATTAAATGATTACAAGGTTTGATTTAATAGCTAAGTTAATGTGTAGTTGTGTGTTCGAATATAACTTACAAGTTCATGATTTTGAAAACGAAATTTGTATGTGAACATGAAAAGAAAACATATTTGGCTAAATGCATATGATATTAATGTATAAATTATATATAGATTCGGTTGTGAATAAATTTAGTTAAATGATGAACTTGTAGTTTTGGGAGTAGATCATCGAATGGTAAACTTTCTTTTCTTCTATTAGCTCGAGAACCAAGGACACCAAATTCGGATAGGGGAAAATGAAAGTACTCGAATAGCCGTATATAATCGTTCAACCACTTTTGAGGTAAGTTCTTTTTAAGTACTTGGGGTTGATTCTTTTATAAGTTTTAAGTGATTTATTAAGTGTTGTATTTATTTAATAACATAGTATATCGTGAAAAAGAAAAAAGTCTTAGATGTTGGTATTTGATTTTATTATATGATTTGGTGTTATATCCGGGCTAAGCCCCGAAGGCATTCGTGCTGGTGTTATATCCGGGCTAAGCCACGAAGGCATTCGTGCTGGTGTTATATCCGGGCTAAGCCCCGAAGGCATTCGTGCTGGTGTTATATCCGGGCTAAGCCCCGAAGGCATTCGTGCTGGTGTTATATCCGGGCTAAGCCCCGAAGGCATTTGTGCTGGTATTATATTCGGGCTTAAAGTCCCGCATGCTTTGTGGTGGTGATTGGATTTGGGTTTTAAACCTAGCAAACTTAACGCCGATGATTGGAGTAAGATTATGATTTCGAATGTTCGTAGTAAACTATCATTGAATATGTCAAATACATTAAGTTGATCAGGTATGTATTATATACTTTTATATGTTAGATTGATCGGAGTTAAATCATGATTGAGAAATGAGAAGTATACGTGAAAATCTCATATGCGTATCCGGTTATGGTGAAAGGTTATATGAGATTGATTTGGTGATATACATGTTAAATAATATGAATGCAAGAATGGGTAATAAATCTGCTTAGGACAGCAGCAGAAACGTGATTTCGGAAAATCACCATAAATCGTGGAAGTTGAGTTAGAAGCTGAATAAATCATGTCATGAAATCTTACTAAGTCTAGTTTCTTATAAAAGAAACCGTGTGAGCAAAAGAATTGCCAATAATGAGATATTTGAAGTGGCGTGGAATAGAGTCAAAATGACTTCGAGGTCTCCTGTTCTGTTTTCAGAAAATCATTATAAATGGTACAAAAATGGCTATAAGATAAAATTTATATCCTTAGACTCCTTAATGAGTCTAGTTTCAAATGAAATAAACGATAACATATTTAGAATTATGTATAATGAGAAAATTAATTCGTAGTGAAGAGTGGTCAGAATAGTCAAATAGTGAAACAGGAGAAATTTCAATAAAAATCTGGTATTGATTGGTCAAACCAAAAATTCTGAAATTTTGATGGATGGAATATATATGAATCTAATTTCAGGGAAAATTAACGGCACTTGATTTGGAGTTTCTTATCTCCAGTTATAAATAATTTAGTGACTGTTGCGCAGGAAGACAGCTTGTAGTGAATTTGTGATTTTGTTGCAAACATGGTTAAAACTTGTTAATGAGATGCTTTTCGAGTTCTTATGATCTTATTGTGATTTCAATATTTGGTTTTAATTGAGTTCAGATTCAAGTGAGGTGAATTTGCTAAATATGCATTATGTTCATGGATACTTGGCCAAAATGGCAATTATCTAGGAATGATTTCTTGAAATTTTGAAATAATCGATCTATAAGTAAATTAATTGTTTGCATTGCTTAAAACTTACTAAGCATTGAAGCTTGCTCCGTGTTCTCTTTTCCATTTCTTATAGGTTTATACTTTAGCTCGAGTTGGAAGGGTCGGAGATATCATCACACTATCGAGTCATTATGTGAGTTGAGAAGATTATATATCATCATGGTTTAAGGCATATATAGGATAGACTATAGGTAGAATGATATTTCGACTTTGTATACATTATAGCCATGCGAAGATGGCTTGCTCATTTTGTTTAGAGAAGCCTTATAATTGAACTAATGTGGTGAAATGTTTTAGTTATAACTTGACAGTAGTTAATTTGTTATTAGATATTCGGTTATGTTTTGTTAGTGAGTATCTTTGACCTTATAGAAGTTTTGTTCAGTCAAGTAATTCCTCATAACCTTATTCCGGCAACGGATACAGGTTAGGAGTGTTACATTTAGTGGTATCAAAGCTATGGTTTAGTCGGTTCTCGGACTAACATAGCAAGTGTAAGAGTCTAACTATACATGCCGTAAGTAAAGTGTGATAGTGTGAGGTCTCCCGGCTCTTATAAATTGTTTTGCTCAGGTAATGATGTGTTCCAACCGAGTTATTATTAATTGATCTGAAATTGATATTAAACTGATTGTAATATATATGTGATATGATGGAATTGAAAAGGTATGAAAAGAATTTTATGATATCTGTGCATCAGTGTAGAGATATATATGAGATTGTATAAAGTAAATGGTAATGAAAGATCAAATTGGGTAGAACGCAGGGAATGAGTACGATCGTTCACTAATGAATTGACGGAAAAGAACATGGTTGGACCATGGCAATACATGAGACAGATAAGCTAGTGTAAGACCTATCGGAAATAAGCATCAACATGGGCAGAGCAAAGTTAGTATAAGACCATAGTTGGACTATGGCATCAAGTAAGCGACGTACTCAAAACTGTAAGACGTTTTTCAATGGGATAAATATTGACAAATGATCAAGACTAAATGTGGAAATTTGATAAGAAATTACTTAGTAATTTGAGTAATAGAAATGAAAGTTTGAATCGTGATAATTTCACTAATGTTTTGTTAATACTCACATGAAATAAAGTTGCATGTGAAACTGAGATATGTGAAAATGTGTTTGTAACGAGATGAAAAAAAAAATTGAAATGTTTGAATGAAGTGTTTGAATCAAAGTGTGTAATACTATGATGATGAGTGATGAGTTTATCTATGTATTCGAATATGAAACTCCCTTTCGAGGCTTAACGACCTCACCCCCTTACCAGTGATATGATTATAAGGTTTCAATGGAACAAAATAGAACGAGTTTGAAAAAAAAGATTAAAGAGTTAAATAGTGAGATAATGATTAAGTAAGCAAAGTTCAAAACGATTTGGCAATGAATTAAGGCTGGAAGGACTTGTACAATGTCCCGAAGGTTCTTCAGATTGAATATTGTCATTAGTAAAAGAAAGTTGGTCTGGTAATTTAATTCAATCAGATATGATGTATAAGTATGTATCTGTTGGGAATTCTTCCTGAGTGGTTTTCATTAGTGAATGAAATAGAATGGAATTCGAAATGACGAATGAATAGTAAGAGTGTCAGAATTGGATAATTACAGTCAAGTGAATTTCGATGATTTATTTTGAATATTCTGTATATTTCTTATTCTCAGGGACACATGTGTGATTGTTTCTTCTTCTGATGAAAATGCTATAAAGTGAGAATGTTATCTGACTCCGATGTTTAATAAAAGTATTGCTATTTTGATTGGTTTATAATCTGTATCATCGTATTCTTCTGTTTGAGAATTCATTGTAGTATGATCGGAACGAATTCGGGGATAAATTCATATGACGTTATTCTTCTCTTTCTATTGATTTGCATTCCATCTTATAAAAATGTTGAAGAATGTGTTATTTCTGTTATAGAGGAGATCTAATAGAATGTATATTTGAAGAGTTACGACAAGCACAAAGAAAAGTGGTCTTGAAAAGTTATTATTTGTTAGATAAGACTGATTTAGTTGTGTGGTTTAACTCGGATTATATGTATGATTGAATTTGTTAAAGATTCAGGGACAAATGTTAAAGTTATTATAAAAAGAACTATTCGGCTGATGATTAGAGATGATTGTGGTTGTGTCAATGTTACATATTTGACAGTTTCGAGTATTCGAGGGAAAAATTTGAATGTTTCTTGAACCATGGAATAAAAGCAATAAGTAAAGTTATAGAAGTGGTTATGAGACACAATTGATATCCAAACAAAAAAAAATTATTTGTCTCCTGAAAAAAAGAAATATCATTGGGTCATGATCGATCTTTTAACAAGGAAAAATTTGTGTCTTCAGTTTAGTATGTACAAAATTCCGATCGACAAAGTTGTTGAGATATTTATAATATAGTCTGCCAATGTGATCTGCCAGTGTGAATTAAAGTTTTGGAGATTGTTGGTAAAAAGAGATACATGTGATGAATGTAAATTTGTGATTCCAAACTTTTTGAAAACATTTTCAGAATAGAAACTATTTTTATTTTTTTTTTATTTTTTTTTGTTGATAAGATTTTCGGGGACGAAAATCCCTAAGGGGGGAGAGTTGTGACAGCCCTAATTTGACCCTAGTCGGAAAGTGGTTTCGGGACCACAAAACCGAGACACGAAAATAATTAAATACTATATTCCATGTCTAATATATGTGAAAATGCATGTGTGAATCTTTGAATGCTTTGATTTTTGTCATTTGATGTGAATTAATCAAAAAGGGCTTAGTTGTTAAACATTGAAATCTTGCTAGGCAAAATTAAAAAGTGGCTGAATAGTTGTAGTTACAAAAAATGAGTCCTTGCATGTCAAATAGCCCATCTTTAAGTGTAGTGGGCGTAATGATGATGAATCATGAATAAAATATGATTTTATTATTTTTATTTTATAAGTTAAATTGTTTTATAATATGAAATGAATATTATAATATTAAAGGAATATTAATATTATAACAATAGTGATAAAAACAATGTTTTCATAGGGGGTTCATCTTCTCACCTAGCCGAACTTGTGAGGAGGGGAGGAGAAAAATTCCTAAGGCATTTGGCACTTTTTTTTTCTTCTATTAGGTAAGCTCTCTTGAAAATTTTGATGGAAACTTGATTATTGAGGTTATTGTTAAGTTGTCTAGCTAACTCATAGTCCAATTTTTGTTTATAATTGTTAAGCATGTTTCGGCCATGGATGCTTTGAAAAGAATTCTTGTGTTTGATGCTTTAAAATGTGAAATAATGTTGGAAATTGGGAATTAATAAGAAATTGGGTGGTGAAAACAAAATTTTCACGCTTTACTTTCCTTCAATTGCCGTAGGTTAAAGAACAAAGAAACCATTAGGCTCTATGGTGTTCGACCCTTGTGAAGGCAATTTGAGGTATGTTTGATTTTATATCTTGATGAATAAGGTTAGTTGTGGCTAGTTAGATAGATAGTAATTGGCTATAAGGGTTAAAATGCATGAATAGTACATAGTGGGTTAAAATAATGCTTGTATGAGGTATATTTGTCCTAAATGGCTATTGATGTTCGACAATTGGCAAGAAATGATTTATGAATTTGAATTTTGAGGGAAAGAACGAATGTTAAATTTCAGTGTATATGGTTGCCGAATTTAATTATGGATAGTGAATAGAGGGATTATCCTTGTTCTAAATCAAGAACCTCATTGTCGAAATGAGTTTTGAACTTGTTAAATTAGGTATTAATGAATTGGGTTTGATGCTTCAAGTGATATATGCATACGAAACTAGATTTTGAATTTAAGGTTTATTAATTGGTCCTTGCCGAATGTGAATGTGAGTAAAAGCTTGGTGATGTTGTGTTTTAAATTATTAATATATACTGGATAGCTGTCGAATGACCCTCTTTAGTTAATAGATTGTGTATGTGTTGTAAAAGAAGACGAATTGTTGTGAAGTAGATGACAGGCTAGAATCGGCTGGTGTGCTTAAGTATTTTAACATAATTGCCGAATATAGATTGGAGAATTTAGTTAAGTAAAATTAATGCTAAATCTTTGTATTCATGTGAGCAAATACCGAATGTACTAAATGGTTGAAATGAATTTATTTTGTTTCTATGTAATCTTGGTATAGTAAAATTTAGTTGAAAGTTCCAAGTAGATTATTATGGTAGTGACGAATGTGATATGTGATAGTAGTAACCAAGTGGATTCAACCATTTAGGTTATATGTATTATGGTAGTGACGAATGTGATATGTGATAGTAGTAACCAAGTGGATTCAACCATTTAGGTTATATGTACTATGGCAATGTGGTATTTTAGTCAAGAAATGATTTAATTGAATTAGTATATAAGCTATGAGCATACGGTAAATTGGTATATAAATGATTTATATAAAGATTTGGTTATGAGTTTATATTTATGTTCGATCATGAGAGAAATGCATTAGTTGGTGTTTTTGATGTTGCAATTGGAAGTATTAGAAAGATAAGGTTGAGTTGGCAAAATGGTTTTATATGTGTAATTTTAAATATACCAAATAATCGGCTAATGAAATTAAATGATTACAAGGTTTGATTTAATAGCTAAGTTAATGTGTAGTTGTGTGTTCGAATATAACTTACAAGTTCATGATTTTGAAAACATATTTGTATGTGAACATGAAAAGAAAACATATTTGGCTAAATGCATTTGATATTAATGTATAAATTATATATAGATTCGGTTGTGAATAAATTTTGTTAAATGATGAACTTGTAGTTTTGGGAGTAGATCATCGAATGGTAAACTTTGTTTTCTTCTATTAGCTCGAGAACCAAGGACACAAAATTCGGATAGGGGGAAAATGAAAGTACTCGAATAGCCGTATATAATCGTTCAACCACTTTTGAGGTAAGTTCTTTTTAAGTACTTGGGGTTGATTCTTTTATAAGTTTTAAGTGATTTATTAAGTGTTGTATTTATTTAATAACATAGTATATCGTGAAAAAGAAAGAAAGTCTTAGATGTTGGTATTTTATTTTATTATATTATTTGGTGTTATATCTGGGCTAAGCCCCGAAGGCATTCGTGCTGGTGTTATATCCGGGCTAAGCCCCGAAGGCAATCGTGCTGGTGTTATATCCGGGCTAAGCCCCGAAGGCATTCGTGCTGGTGTTATATCCGGGCTAAGCCCCGAAGGCATTTGTGCTGGTATTATATTCGGGCTTAAAGTCCCGCATGCTTTGTGGTGGTGATTGGATTTGGGTTTTAAACCTAGCAAACTTAACGCCGATGATTGGAGTAAGATTATGATTTCGAATGTTCGTAGTAAACTACCATTGAATATGTCAAATACATTAAGTTGATCAGGTATGTATTATATACTTTTATATGTTAGATTGATCGGAATTGAATCATGATTGAGAAATGAGAAGTATATGTGAAAATCTCATATGTGTATTCGGTTATGGTGAAAGGTTATATGAGATTGATTTGGTGATATACATGTTAAATAATATGAATGCAAGAATGGGTAATAAATCTTCTTAGGACAGCAGCAGTAACGTGATTTCAGAAAATCACCATAAATCGTGGAAGTTGAGTTAGAAGCTGAATAAATCATGTCATGAAATCTTAATGAGTCTAGTTTCTTATAAAAGAAACCGTGTGAGCAAAAGAATTTCCAATAATGAGATATTTGAAGTGACGTGGAATAGAGTCAAAATGACTTCGAGGTCCCCTGTTCTGTTTTCAGAAAATCATTATAAATGGTACAAAAATGGTTATAAGATAAAATTTATATCCTCAGACTCCTTAATGAGTCTAGTTTCAAATTAAATAAACGATAACATATTTCGAATTATGTATAATGATAAAATTGATTCATAGTGAAGATTGTCAGAATAGTCAAACAGTGAAACAAGGGAAACTTCAATAAAAATCTGGTATTGATTGGTCAAACCAAAAATTCTGAAAATTTGATGGATGGAATATATATGAGTCTAATTTTAGGGAAAATTAACGGCACTTGATTTGGAGTTTCTTATCTCCATTTATAAATAATTTAGTGACTGTTGCTCAGGAAGACAGCTTGTAGTGAATTTGTGATTTTGTTGCAAACATGGTTAAAACTTGTTAATGAGATGCTTTTCGAGTTCTTATGATCTTATTTGTGATTTCAATATTTGGTTTTAATTGAGTTCAGATTCAAGTGAGGTGAATTATCTAAATATGCATTATGTTCATGGATACTTGGCCAAAATGGCAATTATCTAAGAATGATTTCTTGAAAATTTGAAATAATCGATCTATAAGTAAATTAATTATTTGCATTGCTTAAAACTTACTGAGCATTGAAGCTTACTCCGTGTTCTCTTTTCCATTTCTTATAGGTTTATACTTTAGCTCGAGTTGGAAGGGCCGGAGATATCATCACACTATCGAGTCATTATGTGAGTTGAGAAGATTGTATATCATCATGGTTTAAGGCATGTATAGGATAGACTATAGGTAGAATGATATTTCAACTTTGTATACATTATAGCCATGCGAAGATGGCTTGCTCATTTTGTTTAGAGAAGCCTTATAATTGAACTAATGTGGGGAAATGTTTTAGTTATAACTTGACAGTAGTTAATTTGTTATTAGATATTCGGTTATGTTTTGTTAGTGAGTATCTTTGACCTTATAGAAGTTTTGTTCAGTTAAGTAATTCCTCATAACCTTATTCCGGCAACGGATACAGGTTAGGAGTGTTACAACCCCGACCAGGCAACTGAGAATGACAAAAGAACGCTAAGAAGACTGGCCAATGACTGTGTCTTTGATGGGGAGATCCTATATAAAAGGAGAAAGGATTAGGTGCTACTAAGGTGTGTAGACGCTGTTGAGGCCAAGAAAATCTTGGAAGAAGTCCATGAGGGTATCTGCGGCGCATGCTAATGGTTTCACAATGGCCAAGCAAATCATGAGGTTCGGGTATTACTGGTCCACCATGAAAAGAGATTGCATCAATTATGCCAAGAAATTCCATAAATGCCAAATTTGTAAAGATAAAATTCATCTACCTCCTTCGCCTCTACATGTTATGACTTCTCCATGGCCTTTCTCTATGTGGGGCATGGATATCATTGGACCAATTTCGCCAAAAGCTTCAAATGGGCATCGATTCATCTTTGTGGTCATCGACTACTTCACCAAGTGGATAAAAACTGCTTCATATGCCAATGTTACAAAGTCAGCAATTAGCAAATTCCTGAAGAAGGAAATCATTTGTCGATATGAAATGCTAGAAAAGATCATATCTGACAATACATTGAATTTGAACAACAGCACGATATCCAAAGTCTGCAGTTAGTTCAAAATCAGACACCACAACTCATCACCGAATCGCCTGAAAATGAACGGTGTAGTCGAGCCAGCCAATAAAAACATTAAGAAGATCGTGGGGAAAATGACCGAGACTTATAAAGATTGGCATAAGAAATTACCATTTTCCTCTACGCTTATCGAACGTCTGTTAGGACCTCCATCGGAGCAATGCCTTACTCATTGGTCTATGGAATGGAGGCAGTTTTACCCATCGAATTTGAGATTCCTTCTCTCCAGGTTTGGTCAGAATTGAAGTTCGATGAAGCAAAATGGATCCAATCCCGATATGATCAGCTAAACTTGATCGAAGAGAAAAGGTTGAAAGCCATCCGTCATGGTCGAATGTACCAAAAGTGAATGATACGAGCTTACAATAAAAAAGTTCATCCCAGAGAATTCCATGAGGGGGACCTAGTATTGAAAAAGATCTTGCCCATACAAAAGAACTTTAGAGGGAAATGGATGCCAAATTGGTAAGGACCTTATGCGGTAAAAAAGACCTTTTTCTGGAGGAGAATTGATATTGACTAAGATGGATGACAAGAACTTGCCTAATCCAGTGAATTCAGATTCGGTCAAGAAATACTTCACCTAAAAAAAAAAGGGAAAGGCCAAGGTGAAAACTCATAAAAGAGCAATTTGAGACCAAAGGGCCTTTGAATTGAAAACCAGTAAAGGGCAATTCAACTTTTGATCAAAGATAGGGCATGTGGTAGTCCTATCCTCTCAAAAATAACAATGAGGAGAAACGTTACATCTTGGGCATCGAAAAAGTACTCTAGATCTCCTAAACATATGTTGACCTCAAAATGGTTTTCAAAAAGTTCGTGCAGAGAAGCTCATGTTGCGATATTTGGGGCACCTATTTTCTTTTTATTCATTTTGTATTTCAGCATTGTTTGCTTTCTTGGATTAATCTATTCTTTTCAAATATTGTTCCTCATAAATTTTAGTTCCGTCCATCATTATGATCTTTTTCAAGCATTTTGCATTGAAATAATGATTAATAGACTAATAATATTCTCATAAAAGGAGTTTTGTATATTGCTCTGAAAGTTTTTAAATAGTATCAGGACCTAAAACAAGACTATTATTTAGAACTCGCCAAACCTAAGGGTTGGAAACATTTGAGAAAACTAATCTAAATTATGGCTATTTCTTTGAGATTTCTGTCAAAGATATCAATTGAACAAGAAGACAGGATATTGCATCAGTAATGGAACTTTGATTAACAACGAGCAATGACAACCCAAGCATTAAAAAGGAATCATTCTCATGACATTCTGTATTCATACAAATATCATGTATACATATCTAGTTAGGATATTTGATTCATTTTAATCATGACATCCTAATCATTTGGCACAAACATAGACCCATGAAATGAATTTTACAGGTCATGTTACCTAGAGAATGGTGTAATAGACTGATTGAGTTACAAATCCCATACCCTTGAAGTTGCAGTGGGACGGATTGAAGTTATTATGGCAAATCTTATTTCCCTGAAGTTGTAATGGAGTAGATTAAAGCCACAAACCTTCTCTTCCTGAAGTTGCAGTAGGACGGATTGAAGTTATTATGGCGAATCTTATCTCTTTGAAGTTGCAGTGGAGTAGATTAAAGCTACAGATCTTATCTCCCTGAAGTTGCTGTGGAGTAGATCGAAAATCACAAACCTTATCTCTCTGAAGTTGCAGTAGAGCAGGTTGAAGCCACTAGTCTTATCTCCTTGAAGTTGCAGTAGAGCAGACTGAAGACAGCAGATCTTATTTCACTAAAGTTGCAGTCGAACAGATCAAAGCTACGAGTTATAAATCTTATGTCGCTGAAGTTGAAGTGGAGTAGATTGAAGATAACGAATCTTATCTCTTTGAAGTTGCAATAGAGCAGATTAAAGCTATAAACCTTATCTTGCTGAAGTTGCAGTAAAGCAGTGGAGCAGTTGTAGTGGAGCAAATTAAAACTACAAGTCTTGTCTCTCTAAAAAGAAAATGGAGTGGATCAAAACAACAAGATGCAGTAGACTAGAAGGAAGCTACTTGAAGAGAAGCACCAAAGAAATCAAGACTCGGCTAGACCGAGCAAAATTGGTCTTTCTTAAAAGTCTTTGCTCTGTTCTCGTTATATGAAAACGAGCAAAGAATGACAGTTGTAATAAGCCCAATTTGCCCGAGCCCAAAATAATAAAAAAACCAAGTCCATTAAATAACCGTCCCATTACAGCCCAAAATTTAAACCATAACCCAACAAAAACCAAACAGACTGAGAACCCAATTGCAAGACCCAATAGCCCAAACCCAACATTTTCAGAAAAGACAAATGACCTAACCTTATCCCCAAGTGGCACTGCCACTGCCACCCTAGCCTCTGCCAACGCCCTCGCCACTTGCACTGCCACCTGTAAGAAACAAAGGTTGAAATGACAAGCATATGGAAAAAGATACAATAATATTTTGTGAACAGGCTATAAAATCCCTAAAATCTTGTATTTTTTGGGGATTTTTTTGAATACAAAACAAATAATTGAATCAGGCAATACAAACAACACAAAATAATAACATGGCAGATTGAAGAAAAATAGAGAAATGCGTAAAGGTCCTTCCATTTTCTTTATTTCCATGTTTTGAAACTGTATATACCTAAAGATTTCTTTATTTTTCTTTTGCTTTAAATAACAATATATATACACACATATATAATATATAAAAAAAAGAAAAAAAAAACTTATCTGGTGACTTTTGGCCTTCCCACCGCCGCAAACTGCGGCACTGTCTTGAAGGAGAAGGGAAAATTGCCCTTTTAGTCCATTCTTGTTATTCGCGCGTTCAATGTGGTCATTTTCCTTTTTTATTTATTTCGGATTTGCCCCGAATTTCTGTTTTAAGTTCAAATTAGTCCCTTTTTGGTTATTTCGGCTATTTTATTATTAAATTAATTAATTTTATTAATATAATATTAAATTAATTAATTTAGTATTTAATATTTATATTTTTTTAATAGACTTTACTTATTTTTTCTTATCACTTTTATTATTGTTATTTTATTTATTATTTATTATTTTATATCTTTTTAGATACTTTCAAATTTTAGATTATTTTTATTATTTTTACTATTATTATCATTATTATCATTATTTTATGTTTATTATTTTTTGCCTAAATTTTATATTTGTTTATTTAATTTTTCTTTTACTTTCAAAATACTTAAATTTAGCTTTATGTATATCATTTTATCTATTTACTCATTACCATTTTATTTCATTTTTTATTTTCATTTTTTATTTTCATTTTTTTATTTTACTATTATTTTTATTTTTATTTCATTTTTACTTAATATTAATATTAGGTTTAATTAGTTAATGCCATTGTTTATTTTAATCATCATGCCATGCATCATCATTTTCTTATTATTGCAATCACACCACGAATCGTTTTAAATGTTTGTTCTATTACGTCCTAAATAAATCAAATCCACGACATTTCAAATATTATATTCATTTCCACATAATTGCATAATTTTATTTTTAAAAAATAAGCAATGTTTCGTATTTTGGAAATTCGAAAGGTCGTTCCTTAATTTACGGTGTTTCGACTTTCTCGATAAATTCAAATAAACGAACATTTTTAAGCAGAAAATTTTAAATATTCTCAAGAATTAAAAAAATCGTATTCTAACTTACGGAATATGATTTCTTTCTAAAACCGAGATAATCGAACATTTTTCAAAATTAATAAATTTTTGGTGTTTATTCTCGTTTCGAGGATTTAAGGCATTGTGTTCTAACTTACAGGACGTAATCCTTTTCCTCTGTTAACGTGTAATATACCCATTTTTTTGTAAAAATTCAATTAAATAGTGTTTAACAAAAAGATCTTATTTTTAAAATTTTCCTCAAATTTTAAACTTTCGACACTAAAAGCACCAAGTAATCGACTAGGTACCAATTTTCGGCGTATTGAGGGTGCTAACCCTTCCTCGTGCATAATCAACTCCCGAACCCGTTTTTTGGATTTTGTAGACCAAAAATCATCGTTTTAATAAATATTAAACTTTTGTTAAAACGATTGAATTACCAGGTGATCCGATTACACCTAAATAAAAAAGATTAGTGACGACTCCCATTTTTCATTTTCATTTTCAAAATAAAAGTCGACCCCGTTTTTTAAAAAAATAATTTCGACAACTTGTATATTTAATTTCTATATTTTCTTGTTTATTATACGTCACTTTGTTTTATATTATTCTTTAAATTTATTATATATCCCAACCAGCTCGCACGGTTTTAAAATTAGAATTATTTTTGTTTTGCAAAACATTAATATGGGAATTTCTATGAATGTTTGGAATCTTAATTACAACCAAAAATTGAAATACATATTTGTTATTTTAATAAAATGTGTAGATAGATATATGGTTAGAAAAATTCACTTGAGTCTAAAAGCTAAAATTATTTAAAATCTCACAGCTATTATAATATTTTTATTATGTCAGCAATTTTTTGACCTAATGGTAAAAATATTTGCATCCCTACCCAATTATAAAAAAAATTAAATTCAGTATAGTTACTGCAGAGATACATCTAAAAATAATATCATAAATCTCATTGCAAATCTCTCTGTTACATACTACTATGAAATTTATTAGAAACGAAATAGTATTCCATTACACTAAGCATATATCTCCGAAACTTCGGTCTTTGCATTGCCTGCCAAATTTTATCAAACCCTACAAAGAAAAAAAAAGCACCCAAAAATTTATGTAATTGCACTAAACAAAGGAACTTCATCACTGAAGAAGCAATGGAGATGATAAGGAAGTGAAGTATGCATACTGGTTGTAGTCAATGTTAATGATACCGGCAACAGGGTTAGCAATAAGAGCGAATGCCTCTCGGGAGAGATCAATGGTTGATGGGCATCCCGGACAGTGATCAACGATCTTCACAGTTACGCTCTTGCCTGTGCATGGATGTGGTACGGGATTTCGGGGTCCCGTGCATGTCACAGTGAACATTTTCCCACACACTGCCCCATTATTCCACAATCCATCACCAGCCGCGGCAATCATTTTTCCTTGATCCTGACTTCCAAAGCATGCAGAAGCTAGCAATAACCACAAAATATAGCATACTTAGATATTGTTTCAAATCAAAGTAATTGAATAAATAATAATTCAGAACTTGATTATAAATTCGATTCAGGAGAAATTAAAAAAGAGAAAAAAAAACCAATACTCACGAACATAATTTGTGTAGAAGGTTGCAATCCCTGGTGTTGCTGAAGCAAAAGAGACAAAGGTAGCAATGATACCAACAAAAATCAAAGTAATCTTCTCCATTGCTTAATTAGCTTTGGGTTTTTAGGTTGTTAGTGCTGTGCGAGCACTTTAACCTGTAGGTGTGGTCCAATTATATAGGGTAATTTTTTTGGTTAGTAATTATATAGGTTAATTGACAGCCTTATATTTAGTCATTTACTAACTTATTGCAGGAAAGTGTATTAAGAAATTATTTTCATACCAATTATGCAGATGTTTTTTAATTTATTTACTCACCATAGTTTCCTTGTATATCTGGAGAAAATTATTTACAAAATCCGTTTATCATCTCACCAATTAAAAACTTTAAATATGTTTCTTAATTTCCTGCAAGTCCAAATGCAGTAAACTAATCAGAAAATTTGTATCAAAATTACGATTTACCGAATTAAATTATAACCAGCAGAAGAAGCCTGAGCCCGGAAGCATGTCCATTTTTAGCCGAATCTGTTATGATTCGAGTCCAAAAAATCTAAGCTAATAATGATTTGAGCTCCAAAAATTTAAGTCAAAGAAAGTTCGAGTTGACCCAAGTCTAATAAAATTCGAGTCTAAAATAATCCAAATTTGAAACTAATTTTAGCATGAGACCAAGTTAGATCTGATCAAAAACTTAAAAGTCCAAATCGATAACTAAACAAACATTAATAATTAATATGATCATATTAATAATATTTAAAATATAAATAAAATTTATAATTATTTAATTTATTAAAATGTATTTTAAATATTATATAATTTTATTATAATTTTATAATTGATAATAAAAAAATTAATTTTTAAATTAAAATAAATTTTAAAAACTTTATTTATAAATATAAAATAATTTTAGATACAATGCTATTGCATGTGTATAATAAATATTAAATGCTAATAATTATTCAAATTTAGAATATTTAAATTTGATGATCATATAAAATCTATAATAATATAATATATCAGTTTAATAATTAATAATATGATGAAATTAAGCTTAAAAGAATAACCCTCCAGTCGAATTTGTTTAACTTCCCATTAATGAAAAATCAAATTTATATGAGCTAATAGGTAAAAGAATGCCTTTAATTAAAAAAATTGGAAAAATCAATTAAAAAAATACACCCAATTGAGCTATTCATGATACAAGAAAAATAATTATTGATCGATTTGACTGTTGATAGATACTAATGTGATTGATGGAAGTAATGAAAAACCATGTGGCATGCCATACGTGACATGCCATGATAATATATATTTATAAAATTGAAAATTAATAAAAATTAATAAAAAAACATTTCTAATATATACATAAAAAATGAACTTAGACAAATAGACGTTCAAGTGCATTTAAATTTGGACACCTATTTGTCTACATTTATTTTGGGCTCTCTATTAAAAAAATCCTAAAATATTATTTAAAAATCATAATTATTTTCAAAATTATAAAAGTTATTAAAAAATTTAAATAACTAAAATAATAATAATAAATTATTAAAAAATTCAAAAAATATAAATAATTCTTTCTAGACCTAGCATGCCATGTTAGCATACTTGTCCATGTGAAATGCCTCATGTCAACTTCTCATTTATTTCGTCAACCATGTTAGTGTCCATTAACGGTTAAATCAGTCAATAATAATTTTCATTAGTGGAAGAGCCTAGTTGATTTGTTCTTTACTGAGAACTCAATTGGGTGTATTTTTTAAGAGCTTATTTGACTTTTTTAACTTTTTATTAAAGACTTTTTTTACCCTTAAACTTAAATATAATGAAATATTTTTCAATATTCAAAATTTAATAATGAAAATAAAAATTATTGAAATGTAAATTTAGTCATATAACAAATTATAAAGATTGTTTTTGTCAAAAATTTTTTCAAAATGATGCAAATCGTACCACATATTATGTACATGAAGCAGAGATTTAGTACAAGATATCGAGAAATGAAAAGCGGCTTATACTACAATTGTGACAAGTCAGTTGTAATATTTGCAAGTGTTATAATGGAACACTCAGAGCGTTCCAAGGATCGAACACAACAGAGATCAAGCGATATGATGAATGGACAATGATTAGGCATGCAATTAAGAAGTCTAGCTAGCTAATGAACAAGTGCTATATTACAACAATCCATGATTCGAGGTTAATTAAACTAAATTATACCTAGGAGGACTAAATTGAACAAAAGTCAAAAGTAAAAAAAGTATTAAATCAATGAAATATAGCAGTCGATTTATATCCATATTGCTAATTAATTCTTGTATTAGGAATATAAATTGATCAGATTCCTAATTGATACAATTTTACCTCTCGGTCACCATTTTACCCAATTATATGATTTAGTCCAATTTATCTTTCGACCTCACTAAACTAAATTGGGACAATCAAATTAGTTCACAGTAGGATCTCCTCCCGGTCTCGCCTATCTAAATGTTCAGTTAGAGTCGTCAATTCTAGGTTTTAAAGTTTATTTGATTTAGTCTATTTTTACAATTTAGTCCCTGACTCTAAAATTAATCATGCAACATTTCAATTAACCAACATCTATAAAACTTAGCTCCTACTCATCACTAAAATACAAAGTCCAACTAATTTCATTCTCAAATGATTCATCAATTAACCATAATAACATGACACCTCATAATTAAATTAAAAAAAAGTGGAGCACTTATAAATAAATACCGATAACTTTTATTTAAATATAATTAAATAATAATTAATTATAAAAAATACTGAAACCTTGAATGTTAAATCCAAGAGTTATTAATATTTATTTATAATAGTTATGATTAATATTTAATTATGTTTAAAGAAAATTATTAGTACTTATTTACAAGTTTTCTTTATTTTTTGTTTAATTTAATAATGATGTGTCATATTATTACTCACTGATGGTGCATGAGACTTATGCACCAACAGTACATCAAATATTATTCCTAAATTAACAAGGAAGGAGAGTAAATATGAGGTACGGAGGAGTAAGTGGTGATTCTGTGGAAGCCAATTCACCTAAAGAAGAGGAGAGCCGAAAAAGAACAAGAGGAGATGCTGATTGAGAGGGAGAGAGAGAGGAGTGATTTGCTCAGAGTAACTGTAGGGTTGGAAATTCGATCCCTTCTTTATTGTTGGGAGGATATTTAAAGGAGAGGCCCTATTTGCAATTAGCGTAACATGACAGGTTGGCATAAGAAAAGTTACCATCATACAGAGCATAAAGGATGTACACCGTGTGACCCATTTTGTTATGTATTCAATCAATATGAGGTTGCTACACCCAATTGGACCCTTTATTGGATTGAGGATGTGTTAACGCATAAGGAGTGTTTACACCTAAAAACGAGTGCCTCCGAAGTAGAAGCTCATCTTATTATCTAGGAGCGGGGGGCTTGTATATCTAACAACTGTCCTTGATAATAGAAGGGTGTCACTCGTGGTCGGAGACAGGTGGTGTACCAAGACATTGTCTCAGATGGAGTCAAAGGGAGGTCAACACATTCTATCTTGTTGACACGTGTCCAAGTGGTAGAGGACAGAGGGATATAACAAGTAGGTGTTTTGAAGTCCTTTCTTTTTTATTCACCATCCTCTATGGCTACTCAATCGATTGATGGTCAAAAACTTTTTTACCACTTATTCTTTCTCTTTCAGCCAATTTGGTCATTTTTCAGTCTAAATGATTCTTTTTTAGAATAATAAATCCCTTCGAGTTGGTAGTGGCATGTGTTTTCTTGAATTCATGGTGACTCACTGTTGTTTATGTTTGACTTATGAATTTTATCTTTTTACATGGTTGTTGTATTCATATCTCACATACCAAACACATGAAGTTGATAAGTTTTCTTTTTACTACTTCTTATTTTGTTTTTATTTTCTTATTGTTGAAATATTTTGCTTTTGGTATGTTTGATTTTTTTTCTATGTAGGTCTACCCACCGAGAGCTACACGATTTTGAGAGCTTTAATGAAGTTTGAGGACTACTCTAACATTTTATTGCAGTAATCTTAAATCAATGGAGTTTTCTCAAACTAATCTTTAGCAGGGGATACATTGAGGACAATGTGTACCTTAAGTGTGGGAGTGTACATAGAAATTTTAATTTATGTGTTTTTTTTGCCTATTTTATGTTTTATTTAATTTTTTTTCAAAAATCTATAAAAATTTGAATTTTTTTTTCTTGTATGATGCTTGAAATATGTTGGAATTGGGGTTATTGGTTGTTGATATTGAATGATGGATTGTTGACTTTTGGCATGTTGAATTTCAATTTATGTTAGAAAATTTGGTTCTTTTAAAAGTATATTAGTTATTTCAATAAGCTAAATTACATAATAGACTAGAGGTAATCATTCTTTACGTAAATATGTATGATTTATGCCAACTGATAGATATATTGTATAGATGCTTGTAGATAAATAGTGCTTGAATCAATTGTCATTCATTTGATTAAATGTAGGCATGATCGAAATTGTGTTTTGTGAAATGTTCAGGGATGACCTAAGGTATTGTTTGATTAGCAAAGAGTCTAAATAACTAGCATTGATGCGACGTTATTCCTAGTTCTCATTATTTGAGCCCCAAATTATTCCTTCTTGATGAACCTATATTTTTGAAACCTTGAGCCTAAAAAGTTAAACACTCAACCGTGCTTTTTCCTTTATCTTAAAATTTATTATGAAATGGAGGTTTGGTTATGGATGTTAAGTTTTAGGTGGAGACATTTTGTTGGTATCAAATTATTCTTGAGAGAAAAGAGAAGAGATTGTTTGATATAGTGTATATAGGCTTTTTCTAAATATACTAAAACTAAAAAAAATTAAAAATTAAAAATTCAGTGTAATAAAAGCATGGTTAGTGATAAAAGCATTGTGAGTGAAAAAGTGAAAATTTTTAGAAAGCACTCAAAAGAAAATTATTTTTGAGCTTAAAAAAAATCTTTCATTTCGTAATGCACAAGTACTTGATCGCTTTTTGTGTAACACCCCTAGCCCATTTTTGTCCCTAGATTTGGGTTGCAGACTATTACGAAGAATTTTCCAACATTTAACCTTACCTACAAATCTATATTCGAATGTAAATATCAATAAACAAATCACATTCAATTTAAGCCAAACATGAATTTGCGAGCCTTAAACCGAGCTTACGAGGCCTTAACAATAAATTGGAAACATTTTGGGGTCAATCTAAAACAAACCAAAAAATTTAGGAAAAAGTTGAAAATTTTGAAAACAAGGGTCACATAGCCCTTTGGCCAAGCCATGTGACATAGGCTAGCCCGTGTGGCTAAAAACATGGCCATGTGTCTAACACATACGCCCGTGTGGCTAATCCACACACCCGTGGTCCAAAACCATGTAACTCACTAACTAGGGTCACACTGTCGTGTCGTAGGTTGTGTCTCAATCCGTGTGAAACCTGCACTTGAAACATAAAATGACACATGGCCGTACGAACAAATAGTGTGTGACACACGACCGTGTGAACGAAAATGTACATTAAAAATCAAGTTTACCAAAAATGTATTCTTAGGCCGCAAGTATACCATTGGCCAACTCTTAGTCCATTCAATATTCACTAAAACAAGACCGAAAATTGTCAAAATCACACATACCCTGTGACACCCCTAATTTGACCCTAGTCGAAAAGTGGTTTCGGGACCACAAAATCGAGTCATAAAAATAATTAGCCGTCATATTTTATGACTATTATATGTGAATACGAATGTGTGAAAGTTTTAAGCTTTGATTTAGTAAATTGCATGTGAATTTAGTCAATAGGACTTATGTGTGACACTTTTGAAATGTGATAGGTCAAAACATAAGGATCTATTAGTGCATGAAATAAAAAGGGTGGACTTGCATGTCAATTTCCCCCATTATTAGTAGTGGCCGGCCATGAGCATGAGAGTGGACAAAATGTTATGGGGTGAAACATGTTGGAAACATGTTGTGTTAGTGTGTTATGGGAGAAAGAATATAATAAAAGTTAATGAAATAAATGAAAAAACATGTTTGAGGTGAAAATAACAAGGCCATTTTCTTCTTCTTCTTGCCGTGAGTTGAGAAAGAAAATAGAAACCTTTGAGCTTAGGGCATTCGGCAAAAGAAGGCTTCCAATAAGGTAAGGTTCATGTTATTTTCTTTGAAAAGTTGTGAATTTTAGTTGGTTTTGAAGATTGCAACAAGACCCATGTGAAAATTTTTGTGTTCATGAAGCATGTAGCAATTGGTCATGAGCTTAATGGGGTGTATTTTGTATGTTTGATGATTTTGGGAGGATAATTGATTCTAGTTGAGTATGAACAAACTAAATGTGCTTGATGGCTCAAATGAGCTTGGAAAGTTGGCCAATGTTGTTTAAGTTCATGAATTAGGGCATAATTTCATTCGGCCATGGAAATTGAGCATGGAAAAAAAATCTGGTGTGGGATATATGAAGCTGAAAATTTAGTTTGAAGTGTGGTAATTGTGTTAAAGATGAACATTAAACCTTAAAGCATGATTTAGTTTAACCAAGGGAGAACTTGTATATTTGTAGGAGGGCATGTTTGAACGTGTATTGATAATTGATTTTGAAGGTTCGGCTTTATGCCTTGATAGTTGGTTTGAAGTATATGATGCCTTGGTATAAATATATGTGCATTCGGTTACCTTCATAACATGCATTTAAAGTGTCCTTTGGATGCAATTGCTTATGCACTTGAGGGGATATGAGTTAATTTTCTTTATGGCAAATTTGGATAAGAAGCTAACTAATAATATGCTAAGGTAGTCATGTGGATAATCGGCTTTGTGAATATTATTAAAGGTGTAATTAGTTATATGCATAGGTCATCGGAAAAATTGACCACATAACTAGTATATGTATATAAGGCGACATGGTGATACCTAGGTAAATGTATTTGGGATGGTTTTTATGAAATACCGAATGTGTGCAGATGTATCGAGGTGTTGCCTTATGTATGAGTTTCATTGAGAAGATTTACCTTGTTGTTTTAATGATATAACAAGGTGATTAAAATAGTTTAAATTTTGTTAATTAAGCTCAAGAGCATAGAGGGGCAATTTTGGATAAAGAGAAAGTAAACGAATAGCCGTGGATATCTAGTCGTCGACCACTTCCGAGGTAAGTTTTAAGTGATTAAACGTTGAGTAAATTCAATCATAATAGGACATAATGAGTTGATTTAATAAGATATGATGTGGCCATGATATGTCTTAAACTCAAATGGTAAGTTCATATGTGTTTGGACTTGGAAATTTAAGAGCAAATTGTAATAATTTGCTTTGGACAGCAGCAGTAACGTGATTTTAGAAAATCACTATAAATTGTTGGTATGGAATTATAGGCTGAATAAAATATGTAATCAAAGCTTATTTAGTCCAGTTTCTTATAAAAGAGACGGTGGAAGCAAAGAAATTTCCTATAAAGAGATATTTAAAGTTGTGTGGGACAGTGTCAGAATGACTCCGAAATCCCCTGTTTTGTTTTTAGAAAATCATTATAAATTGTACAAAAATGGTTATAAGATAAAATTTATATGCTTAGACTCCTTAATGAGTCTAGTTGCAAATGAAATCAAATAAAACACATTTTGAATTCTGTAAAATGAGAAATTTGATTCGTAGTGAGGAGTGGTCAGATTAGTCAAACAGTGAAACAGGGGAAACTTTAAGAAAAATCTGGTATTGATTGGCCAAACCTAAAATTCTGGAAATTTTATGGATGGAAGATATACGAGTCTATATTCAGGAAAAATTAACAGCAAGTGATTTGGAGTTTTGTAGCTCCGGTTATAAATAATTTAGTGACCATTGCTCAGGAAAACAACTCGTAGTGAATATGTGATTTTGTTGTAAACATGGATAAAACTTGTTTTAGTTGCTCATAAGCTATTGATTAAACCCATACTTGAATTCTAAATCGTGATATTGTAAGCTTATGAGTATTCGAACATGAAATGATAGTATGGCGTAAAATTGAATTATTCATTGGAAAGTGATGGATGTAGATTCAGCCAAGACCAAGTCTGTACATGATAGTATATGTGGTATGTGAACTATATTTGAATAAATGTGAAAGTGTATATATATGTGATAAGGCCTAATGGCCGATGTGATGAATGTGAAAGTGTATATATGTGATAAGGCCGAATGGCCAATGTGATGAATGTGAAAGTGTATATATATGTGATAAGGCCTAATGGCCGATGTGATGAATGTGAAAGTGTATATATGTGATAAGGCCGAATGGCCAATGTGATGAATGTGAAAGTGTATATATATGTGATAAGGCCTAATGGCCGATGTGATGAATGTGAAAGTGTATATATGTGATAAGGCCTAATGGCCGATGTGATGAATGTGGAAGTGTATATATGTGATAAGGCCTAATGGCCGATGTGATGAATGTGAAAGTGTATATATGTGACAGGGCCGAGTGGCCAACGTGATGGATGTGAAAGTGTATAAATGTGATTAGTCCCGAAGGGCAATTGTGTCAGTACTATATCCGGGTTAAAACCCCGTAGGCTTTATGCGAGAATATTATCCTGATTAATGTCCGTAGGCTTCGTGCTCGTACTATATCTGAGCTTTAAAGACCCGACGGCTAAATGCTAGGATTCAAGTAAGACTTTGATATTGAGTATCTGCATTAAGTTACCATCAAATAAGTATTATGTATTCAAGATGTTCAGGTACGTATTACTTACTCATCGGTGGAGTGATTTCGAGGTGAATTATCAGTATCAAAGAGGTAGGTAAATGTGATTAATATTATAACTCCAAATGTGAGAATGATCTAATTGGTAATGGTATGTTTGTATAATAAAGTATGCGATGAAATATTCTTATGTATTAGTGCATATTCTGCCCAAAAGCCTTATGATCTGAGTATGGGTTGGGTTAAGCTAGATGTGCCAGTACAAGGTAAGGATTATGGTTTGTAAGCTTACATATATGTGATAAGGAATATGTTGGTTCTTTATGTGCCTATGGTAATTTAGTACTTGTCATGTTGAAATACTTAAAAGTATGGATGTGATTATGAACAAGTGGAAAGGATTATTGAAAGTTGAAAATCGATGAAGAATGTGCTTTGGAAATATTTGACCATCTAGGTCAATATTATTCGAAAGTATATATGTGGCAGCCAAGTGTTGCGTTTAATGATATTATAGATCGAGATGAAGCTCTAGATTAACTTCATCGAACAGTTGAAAGGAATGACCAATAATAGTGATTGAGAACACTTTGTCTTGCTTAAAACTTACTAAGGATTAAATGCTTACTCCGTTCTTTGAATCTCTGTTTTATAGATTTTGGTTCGTCAGCTATCGGACTCGGGATTATTGAAGTCGAAGTCGCCCACACTATCAAAGCCCTTTTGGTACACTTTTGGTTGAACTCTGAAAATGGCATGTATAGGACTACCCTTTTGTTGTTGGTCATGTACCCTTCGGTTTTGTGTAAATTTCGATAGCCATGCGAAAATGGCTTAAATATACTTTGATCATAGCATTATAATCGTTTTGTATGTTGTCCGTCGAGAGGTATGGAAATGTTGGTAACGGTTAGCCATGGGAAGGGTTATTCTTGATCACTTTTGGAATATGTATGACAAACTCTAGTTGATCCATGGAGGATCATGAAATAGGTAAAGTTTACCTTAAAAAAAAAACAGATGCTGACAGCAGCAGTGATGTGGATGTGAAAAATCACTAAAAATAGTAGGAATGGAATTAAATAGTGAATAAATTATGTAAACGAACCTTGATGAATCTATTTTCATAGGAAAGTAACGAAATGATCATATGGATAGTATGTTAAGAGATATTCAGGTTCTCGTGAGACAGGGCCAGAACGGTTTCTGGATTCCCTGTTCCGACTTTGGAAATTCATTATAAATTAACCAGAGATAATTAGAAGTCATGCCATATATTCATAGATTCCTTTTTGAGTCTAGTTTCTATGGAAACAAATGACATCAGTATTGAAGCCCTGTACAGGGAGATATCCAAGTCGTAATGCGCAAAGGTCAGTGTAGTCGATCCCTGTAATAGGGGAGACTTTAACTAATAAAATGTACTAATTGGCCCGACCAAAAATTCTAGAAAAAAATATGTAGATGGACATATGAGTCTAGTTTCAGGGAAAAATCACGAAACTGATTTTCGAGTTGTGAAACTCAAGATATGATTTTTAAGGTGACAGCGACACAGTTAGCCAGCTGTCTGGAAATTTTTAAAATGGACTGCGATAGTAAGCGAATTTAGTCTGTGAACCCCTCGTGTCCGACTCCGGCAACGGTCTCGGGTACGGGGTGTTACATACCCAACCTATTTCCATTAACCAACCAATGCACCCTCATTAGTACCCCATGTAAATATTCAAATCAACTCAAACTCAATGCCATAATTTCATAATTAAACTTACCTCACTTATCTATCATATAACCACTCCAATTACACTTCAACTAACCAAAAGCCATCTAAATCACAAGGCACTCACAAGTGACCAAAACTCATGCTTACATATACATTTATAAGCCAACACTAAGACATATAGGCAAGTAAACTTAAACCACATCACATTCGTAATTAGCATAAAATAAACTCCTATTACATGCCATTTATAACCAATAACCAAAACAAACAAAACTACCAAAATAACGTATGGATAGTGTGATGGTGCCCCAATGAGACTCCAATCGATCAAGCTTTCTGATGATCTATATGACAAAGAAACAACAACATAAGCAACTAGTGCTTAGTAAGCTTGTGTAAAGGAAACTTAATCTTACCGAACATTTTAAGTTAAACAAACCAAACATAACTTCATTATATGATAAGCCAATTTTCCTTTCCTATACACGTCACCTCATAAGGTCATTTGTGCAACGTTTCATATACAAATCCAAATCAAAGCATGGTGTAAAACATTTTTAACATTTCACTTTTGTAATTCATCTTTCATACAGATACATTAAACTAACATTTCCTTTCAATTGCACATTTCATCATGAACCATATCATTACTCAAAAATCATCATTCATTTCATTTACATACCTTTTCGTTTTTAACCAATACCTTTCCCATTGAACCAAATAGAACAACATCAAATAATTGAAACAATATTTACCATACCAGTTACCTGATATCACACACCGAAATAAAGCCTGCTAGGCTCAAGGCCTGATACAATTACATCGGCACAAAACCTTCTAGGCTCGAAGCATGATACAAATACACTGGCACAAAGCCTGATGTAAATCACCGGCACGAAGCCTACTAGGCATAGAACCTGATACAACGCATCAGCATAGAGCCTACTAGTCTCATGGTTCGATACATTATCTCCAATACAATTCAATTTCATTATTAATTTTCAATAACCAAAATTCAATAATTATAATCACCACGATTATTTGAATAAAATAAATATCAAGAATTTAATATAACATGTTACATGTAACACAAACTTACCTCAACTGAAACGGTTACAAAAACAGAGTCGACAACTAGTCCGAAGCTTTAGCTTTTCCTCGATTTAAACCCGATTACAGTGTTTTTTGATCTAAAATAATTAACTCTATTAAACAATTCAAATAACTTAAAATAATTAATTCAAGCCTATAATTCAATTGAATGTAAATTTACAAAATTACGCCTAATATTTTAAGTTTTGTGCAATTTAGTCCTTAAATCCATAACTTGCAAATTCATCATTTTTAACTAAAAACCATGCTAGCCAATTGTTCCTTAGTCTTATAACAACCCATATTTTTCCTTATTTCACACAATTTACATTGAATTTTACTATTTCAACAATTTAACCCTAAACATTAAAATCATCAAAATCACTTAACAAAATATTTATATTTAACAACTAAGCTTAATAATCTACCAATTAAATTCACATGCACACTTAAAGCATTCATGGTAAGCCTCTAAAATTTTATTAATTTTATGAATTGACCCCTGGGTTAGCTAGATTAAGCTAAACCGATCACAAAAGCATAAAAATCATTAAAAACGAACTTAATAACACTTACATGCAATTGATCGAATGGCAAGGGAGCGTGAAGCTTTCTTCTTCTATTTCAATGGTGGTTTTTCGGTGGTTAAAGAGCAAAGAAAGAGATGATGCCTTTTTGTTCATTTTATTACAATTTAATTTATCTTTTCTTTTAATTAACTAATAAAATAAATATATATAAGAACATAATAAAACAACATCAACCGTACCTACCATATAAATATGGCATAATGACAACATAAACCCCTTTACCTATCTTAAATTAATCAATTAACTAATAGAAATTAACTTTTGTTTAACTTTTATGATTTAGTCCTTTTTACTTAATTAGCTATTGAAACACTAAAATTTCTTAACCAAATTTTAATATAACCCTAATAACAATAAAATATTTACGGGCTCAGTTTATAAAAATGAGGTCCCGATATCTCCTTTTCTAAAACCACTTGACTTTAGGAATATACCACTTGAACTTAATTATTAGTTCAATTAACTAAAATTACCAAATCAAAAGTGAAATATAATAATATATCTTATTTTTAAATATTAAATAATAATATTTACGAAATATATGATCCCAAAACCACTGTTTCCATCACCATTGAGAAAATGGGTTGTTACAACTCTCCCTCCCTTAGAAAATTTCGTCCTCGAAATTTCTCAACTAAAAATAGTTTCGATTACTATGTCTTGAAAAATTTTCAATTTTTCCCTATCAAATACATCCTAACTAGATTATTTCTGGCTCTATTCTGACCATTATAACAGGGTTCTACATTTTCTTCTATAAAAGTTTCAAATTGTATCATTTTATACCAGACCTATAGCTGTTATTATAAATGAATCTAGTCACGACAAGCATTTCGCAGTTTCCCTTGAACTCGATAATATAACACTATATTATGTCTTCCCGAATCTGAATTTCTCTTTCCTACTGGCTGTCTACTTGCGCCAAAACCACATGAATTTTATTCCTTAATCTAGAAGTAAATCTCAGATACATGCAATTCAACTAGCTTTTCAAGTGAATAATCTGCTCTGATTAAAATAAAATGATTCAGAAATCATAACAGACTGTAATAAATAAAATAAAACTTGACATTTAGCTTTGACCTATTGGTATATCAAACATTTTAGTATAACTCTGAAATTTCATGTTTTATTCTTGAGCACTAGTAACTCTGTCTCAAGTCATAATATATTTTGTTGCCATTTGACTTAGAGAAAATAGATGATGTTATGATCCTCGAGTAAGATGTCCTATAAAATCCCAGAATTATTTAGCACACATATTCGAATATTTTTCTTTACATCTCATAAATTCTCTGGATAATTAACAGTTTACCCCCAACTCTATAATTATCAAAGCAACATAATTTAAGGTCATCTCAGTAAAGCATTACAGTAAATAATGAATTCCTTTCTGAACTTAGGCTGAAATAGTTTCTTGACTTGACTAAACAAATTTAACATTTTTCCTGTAATAGTTCCATCAATGTTAATACAATTATCGGGAAATTCCTAATGAGTCATCTAGCGAGATATTGCCAAAAACCTGGATCATCAGATTCATAAAAACTGCAAGGTACTAGTAAATTCCTAAAAATTTGCTAAAACTCATAATATCAATGATAGGTTCTAAACGCTGTTTTCGGCACATCCCTAACTTTCACTCACAACTGATAATAACCAAGTCGGAAATTTTTTTTGAGAACACTGTAACACTTTTCAACTAATCTAATAGATCTTTAATATGAAGCAAAGAATGTTTATTATTTATTGTCAACTTATTCAACTACTAGCAATCTATATACCGTACAAGTGTGTCCCAAAGTGATACACTCAGTCGAACAAAGCCTCTGTCGATCAATCCTTACAATTGAATTTTTAATTTGGTTGACAACATTCAGTATAGAACAATTGAGATTGGAGCAGTTCTTGGTATTAATTTTCATGAAAAACTCGATGTCTCGCTCTAGCAATGAACCTAGCAATTCCACTTGAAGAACATATGTAAACTTGTAAACTGTCTGTGGAAAAATAAAATAAAATAAAATAAAGAACACACAAATTTTTACGTGGAAACCCTTTCGGGAAAAAAAACCACGGGTAGAGGAGAAGAAAATTCACTATGTCAAATTCGAATTATTACAAGAGGAATAGACTGTGTCTATTTATAGGCTTGTGAAGCTATATTCTAGTAAGACTGAAACACCTTATTCTAATCAATATCAAATAGATAGAATTTAATAAAGTTTAAAAAGCCTTATTCTAAAATAAAATAAAAGAAGTGTAATTCTATGTGGATTCTTCTTTTATTTTATTTTAACATTGTATTTTATTTAAATAAGGATTCGGGTCACTTAATTCTAATAATCTCCACCTTGAAACGAATTCTCAATAAACAAGTTCTTCATCGCGAACTCTCAACGAACAAGTTCTCCACGTCTTCCATAAAAGCCCTTAAGGGTTTAACTTCAACAATGAACACCAACCAAGTCTAAGAAATGCTCAAAATTGCTTATAGGAAGTGACTTAGTCATCATATCTGCAGGATTTTCATGAGTACTAATTTTGCTCACAACAATATGTAACACCCCAGACCCGGCCCAGACGTTATGGCCGGATCCGACGTGTCACATTGAAGTTTTTAAGAAAACCCATGCCTCTTTCAACATCCTTCTTAGTGTTTTAAAAGATAGTCTTTGCTAAGTTAATAAAGTGAATGGAAGCTGTGCACCAGGTAGGTATCCGAAACAGAGGAGGTGAGCCTAGAAGGTTGCTTAAGTACCAAGCTCTTGATTGGATCCAATCTTAGACATGCCCACAACCATTGCCACACTTTGGTGCTAGGTTAGGTTTTGAGAAAAACGAGTTGGAATTCATTTAGGTAGATATTTTTGATAAACCGATTAATTGTATCGTTGCGTTATTTTGAAAACAATTATCATTTTGGAAACGCGCCCTAGGTCTAACTCATATTGTTATCAAAAAAATATAGGGTATAAGATAAAATAATCCCAGAAAAATAATTAAAATGGCCTTATTACAACCGAAAACCAAATAATAATATTAATAAGATAAAACTTATAAAGAAATAAATCGGCTACTTATTACAATTAAAAGAAATAGTAGTGTGGCCATCTCCGAGTCCCTCGCAGCTCCAAACCATCTAAGCTTAGGGATTACCTGCACAGTTAGAAACGAGGTGAGTTTACGAAAACTCAGTATGTAACCCCAATAACAAACAAACAGTAAATAACACGGTATCAGTACAATCTGGGCCAAAGCCCTATTTAGTCTTGACATATACTGGGCCGAAGCCTTTCCATAAATCATATCACTAGGCTGAAGCCTTTTCATAAATCATATCACTGGGCCGAAGCCTTTTCATAAATCATATCATTGGGCCAAAGCCTTTTCATAAATCATATCACTGGGCCGAAGCCTTTACTGTAAACAGTATGGCCCTTAAGCCCATTTCAATATCACATGTAATGTCAATAGATGTATGCAGGCCCATTTCAATATCACATGTAATGTCAATGAATGTATGCAAGCCCATTTCAATATCACATGTAATGTCAATGAATGTATGCAAGCCCATTTGGGGAGACTACTAGACCCACCATCTGCTACTCTCCACCCGTACCAACCAAGCTCTCCATGTGGGGAATAACTCAACCCACCCAACCAAACTCTCCACTGGTAGCATAGCTGCTTTATCATATAACTGGAGGCCTAGCCTCTTTTAATAACTAGGGCAAAGCCCTTTCTGATAAACTGGGGCAAAGCCCTTTTGGGTAAACTGGGGCAGAGCCCTTTTAGCACTTCCTCCATCAATATAACCCATATCTCATGCAATATGTCATGTATGCAGAATGTCATGCCCATATTTGAATCAAACAATCACAGTCAAGTCATTCATATCACCAACATATATTCACAATCAAATCCGTCAACCACACAGTCCAAGTGAATCACTTGCTCACAAGGGCAAAATAGTCATTTTTCATATTATAAGGGTATTTTCGTAATTTTACCAAAAATTAGGGTTTTCCATGTTCATTACAATTGTCAATATTTCCGAGTGTTTAAACAATGATCTTTAACCCACTTATCAAATTTAGACTTTTGGGCCCAAAACCCCTAATGGGCCCTACGAATGCTAATTTAGCCAACTAAGCCTCCTTAACCCAAATTTTACAACAATACTAATCGTGTTAACATGCAACTTTTCCAAATTCCATTTTCTATCAATTTTACCCAAATGGGCCCAAAAGCCCATTTGGCCCAATTCCTACCCATTGAGGCCCAACTTACCAGCGTGCACAAAATTGAGTTCTTACCCATTCCATCGATCCAAACACCGATCTTATCATATTTATCACATCTATACCCACACGAAACATTACAAGTTCCCGAAATGACGGTATTTTAGCATTTTGGCTTCTCAGCAGATATTAATCTAAGCTACTACGAGGGTTAGTACACACCTGTTATGGGTTGAAGTTGAAATGTTTCCATAATCAATCACCTACGATAACCACCACCTGTCACTCAAACTTAACTAATCCAATATCAATATATGTAAATCCTAAGCACATCAGTCATACGGAACATAAGGGCATATTCGTCATTTTACCATACAAGGGTATTACGGTCACTTTACCCTATAGGGGCTTTATAGTCTTTTTACCTATTAGGGGTATTTTAGTCATTTCATCCTACAAGGGTGTTTTGGTAAATCTACAAACCAAGGGTATTTTAGTAATTTTGTAAACCAATGGTATTTCTATAATTTCTAGAAAGTCAAGGGTATTTCTGTAATTTTGTAAATCAGGGGTATTTTGGTAATTTTACAAATTGAGAGTATTTCGGTAATTTCACAAACCAGTGGTATTTCGGTAATTTTACAAACTAGGGGTATTTTGGTAATTTTACAAACTAGGGGTATTTTGGTAATTCTATCCTACATGGGTATTTCAGTAATTTCACAATCAAGGGTAAAACGATAATTTTGTAACCTGAGGGTAAAATGGTAATTTTGTAAATCGAGGGTAAAATGGTAATTCTATAAATCGAGGGTAAAACAGTAATTTTGTAAATCAAGGGTGAAACGGTAATTCTATAAATCGAGGGTAAAATGGTAATTCTACAAATCGAGGGTATTTCAGTAATTTGATAAACTAAAGTATTCTAAACAGGGATAACAATTGAATGGGCCTAAAGCCTATTCTCGGCCCAAATGGGCCCACACGCTCGTGTGGCACTTTTAGCCCAAATCTAGCCACAAATATGAGATTCAACTAGCCTAGTCCAATATTTACTACACAATCAAACAACTTATCCAATTGGTCCCGTAGGCCCATTAGGCCCACATGACCCCTTTCGGCCCATCGCGGCCCGAAGTAGCCATCCTACAGCTAGAGTAGCGAGAAAATACACACCTAATAGGAGACTGGAGTTAATACACGCTCCGAGCAATCTTAGCCGACGCCCAACCCAAACGAGCACACCATACAGCGAAAGGGATCAGCCAAGAAAAGGTACCTTTACTCTCCTCATGGTTCCCTCTATTTAAAGCCAGCTTCGCAACCACTCTTATGTTAGCTTCCTGATGTGGGATCCCTCCAACATCAGAGTTTAAATTCAACACCAACTCTTGCCGCCCCCTGTTAGCAAAATAAATGCTTTTTGCTTGCCATGAGATTCGAACCCATACCTCCCCTCAGATGCTCCACACACTACTTGCCACTAAGCCACAAGGCTTTTTGTGTCATATTTTATCCCCAATTAATTATAAGGTCTAAAGGCCAAAGTCCAAGTTCCCTTAAAAAAAAACCAAAATAAATTGCAAGAGCCAATGCTTGAACCCAGGCTCCCTTACAACCTTAATGACGCCACAACCACTAGACTACAAGCTTCCTTGTGTCATTTATTTAACACAATAATTTAAAAACCCTCATCCAAGCATCCAGGTTTTTTTTTTCACTTAATACCAAAATTTTTGCTAAAGCCCAAGTTTAAACCCAAGATTTCTCTAACACTTCTTAGGGCCATTAACCACCAAAGCAGACATTTAATTGTGTTATTTCATTGCACAATTAAATACCTATATACAATCTCCTTATGGACCCGTACTCAAGGCCCAATACTTCTAGGCCCAAATTCGGGGTGTTACACAATATCACCACAAGCAATAATATCACGAACAAAATCATACCAAATATCAATGTGTTTTGTTCTCTCATGAAACATTTGATCTTTTGTAAGAAATATGGCACTCTGACTGTCACAAAATACTGTGCTGATTTGAAGGTCTTCATTGAGTTCATTAAAGAGTCCCTTCAACCAAATGGCTTCTTTACAAACCTCAATAATCGCCATGTACTCAGCTTCAGTGGTAGACAAAGCAACTGTAGTTTGCAAAGTGGCTTTCCAACTGATTGCACAACCTTCGATTGTAAAGACATAACATGTGAGAGATCTTCTTCTATTAAGGTCTCCAGCAAAATCAGCATTAACATACCCAATGACTCCATCTCTAATTCTTCCAAAATGTAAGCAAACATCATTAGTACCTCGTAAGTATCTTAAAATCCACTAAACTTCTTTCCAATGTTCTTTACTAGGATTCGCCATATATCTGCTAACTGCACTAACTGCATATGATAAATATGGACGTGAACAAACTATAGCATACATGAGAGATCGCACTACACTAGAGTATGGAACATGTGACACGTACTCAATCTTATCATTTGATTGTGGAGACAAAGGAGATGAAAATCTGAAATGGGCTACTAAAGGAGTACTAACTGGCTTATCACTCTACATATTGAACCTGTAAAGAACTTTCTCAATGTACCCCTTCTGACTTAGGTACAATTTACTTTCTTTTCTATCTCTGAAAATCTGTATACCAAGTATCTTCTTTGCTGGTCCCAAATCTTTCATCTCAAATTCTTCACTTAGTTGGGCTTTGACGTTTCTTATCTCTCTTTTATCTTTTGCTGCTATCAACATGTCATCAACAGAAAGAAGTAGATACAAAAAAGAACCATCACTGTTTTTCTTAAAGTAAACACAACTGTCAAAACTACTTCTTTTGAAATCATGAGAAGTCATAAATGAATCAAACCTCTTGTACCACTGCCTTGGTGACTATTTCAAATCGTAAAGAGACTTTTTCAGCAAGCAAACAAAGTCCTCTTTTTCTGAGACTGTAAAACCCTTTGGTTGTTGCATGTAAATATCCTCTTTAAGTTTTCCATGCAAAAAAGCAGTTTTTACATCTAACTGCCCAAGCTCCAAATCATGCATGACCACAATACCAAGCAAAGCTCGAATCGAACTATGCTTCACTACTAGGAAGAACACATCTGTGAAGTCCACTCCTAGAATTTGACTGTAACCCTTTGCAACAAGCCTTGCTTTATATCTGGGTTCTTTAACTCTTGGAGTCTTTTCTTCTTTTTAAACACCCATTTACAACGAACAGTCTTCTTACCTTTAGGAAGTTTCACAAGATCCCATGTTTTGTTTTGTGAAGTGATTCCATCTTCTCTTGCATAGCAAACATCCATTTTTCTGAGTCTTCACAGCTAACCGCCTCAGAATAATTAGATGGCTTTTGGTTTGCATCTATATCTTTAGCCACATTTAAAGCATAAGCAACTAAATCAGCCTTGGCATAATTCTTTGGAGGTTTAATTTCTCTTCTAGTTCTATTTTTAGCGATAGAGTATTATGGTGAAGAAGCAACTCTATTCTCAATTTTTGTACTGGCTTGAGAAGTCGACTCTGTATTAATCTGATGCTCCACTTGCTTTTGATTTTCTTTATTGGAAGAGTCTTTAAGAGATAAGTTAGGCAGCATAGCAGTTTCATCAAAAACAACATATCTGCTAATCACAACTTTTCTATTTTCAGGACACCATAACTTATACCCTTTTACACCAGCTTTATAACCAAGAAAAACACATATAATGGATCTCGGTTCCAATTTTCCATTATCAACATGAGCATACGCAGGACACCCAAAGATCTTTAAATTATAATAATTTGCAGGATTACCAGACCACACCTCTTGTAGGGTCTTTTTTTCAATTGCAACGGATAGGGATCGGCTGATCAAAAAACATGCAGTAGAGGCTGCTTCGGCCCAAAAGGACTTTGGTAAGTTGGCATTTGACAACATACATCGAACCTTCTCCATGATCGTTTTGTTCATTTGTTCTGTAATGCCATTTTACTGTGGAGTATGGCGAACTGTCAAGTGTCTCACGATCCCTTCTGACTTGCACAATTTATTAAACTCATCAGAACAAAACTCTAAGCCATTGTCTGTGCGGAGGTATTTTATTTGTTTTCCTGTCTGTTTTTCAATTATAATTTTCCAAGACTTAAATGCGAAAAACACATCGCTTTTCTGCTTCAAGAAGAACGCCCAAACTTTTCTGGAAAAATCATCAATAAAGGTTAGCATATAATTAGCTCCACCTCTTGAAGGTACTCTGGATGACCCCCCACAGATTAGAATGAATATACTCTAACGTTCCCTTCATTTTATGGATTCCTCTGGTGAATCGAACTCTCTTTTGCTTCCCAAAAACACAGTGCCCACAGAAATTCAGTTTACAAATTCCTTGCCCATCAAGAAGTCCTCTTTTGCTCAATTCTGCCTTGTCATTCACACTCATATGCCCTAGGCGCATATTCCAAAATTTAGTAATATCATCATCTGACAAGGAAGAGGAAGCGACAGCTGCATCACCAGTAACAGTAGAACCCTGCAAAATATATAACTTGGAAGTTTTTGTCTGCCCTTTCATCACAACAAGAGAACCTTTGGAAATCTTTAAAGCCCCACTTTCAGCTGTGTATCTATACCCTTTTGAATCAAGAGTACTCAACGAAATTAAATTTCTTTTCAATTCTAGAACATGTCTTACGTCACTAAGTGTTCTGAAAACTCCATCAAACATCTTAACTTTAATTGTTCCAACACCTGCGATTTTACACGAAGTATTATTTCCCATCAAAATGACACATTCAGACACTGTTTTGTAAGTTGTAAACCAATCCCGATTGGGACTCATGTGGAAGGTGCAGCCTGAATCAAGTATCCACTCCTCGCTCACTTTAGAATTGTTGACTGAAGCGACTAGAAGTTCACCATCGCTGTAGTCTTGTACAACATCAGGTTCACCAGAATTTTCTGGTTGTTTTCCCTTTTGATTTATAGCCTCCTTTTTAATCTTGTTCTATATCTTATAGCACTCAGATTTAATGTGCCCTTTCTTCTTGCAGAAGTTCCAAGTTTTACCTCTATTTGAAGACTTTGATATACCTTGATATTTACCGCGAGGATTCTGTTCCTGTGTCCTTCCACAATCATCATCAATATTCCGATTTGTCTCCCACGAACAATGAGACCCTCTCCTTGAGAGTCGAGTTTAACCAGAAGATGCTTCATCTTATCATACGAGGTCAAAGAATCATAAACCTCATCAACTGTGAGAGACTCGCAGCTATATAAAATCGTGTCTCTAAAGGTTGAATAAGACGGGGGCAACGAACAAAGTAGAATCAACCCTAGATCTTTCTTATCATACTGAACCTCTATGGCCTCCAAGTTTGAGAGAATTTCTTTAAACACTATTAAGTGTTCGTGTACAGATGCACCTTACTCCAAACGATGAGCATAAAAACGCTGCTTCATATGCAACTTGCTTGTTAGAGTTTTCGACATACATATTTGTTCTAGCCTCTTCCATAATGCAACGACGGTCTTCTTTTTCATCACATCCTGTAAAATTTCATTGGACAAATGCAGATATAATTGTGTTAACGCTTTTCGATCCTTATGCTTCTTCTCTTCATCTGTTAATGTCAAAGGCATCTTATCTATCCCTATCAGGGCATCCTCCAGATTCATCTACACAAGAACTACTTGCATATTAATCTACCACAATGCAAATCTATTGTTGCGATCTAACAGCAGAATTTCATACTTCAAAGATGCCATTACCGTGATTGAGATGAACAACCCGGAAGCTCGAATACCAATTTGTGAAAAAATAAAATAAAATAAAATAAAATAAAAAACACACAAATTTTTACGTGGAAACCCTTTCGGGAAAAAAAACCACGGGCAAAGGAGAAGAAAATTCACTATGTTGAATTCGAATTATTACAAGAGGAATAGACTGTGTCTATTTATAGGCTTGTGAAGCCATATTGTAGTAAGGCTGAAACACCTTATTCTAATCAATATCAAATAGATAGAATTTAATAAGGTTCAAAAAACCTGATTCTAAAATAAAATAAAAGAAGTGTAATTCTATATGGATTCTTCTTTTATTTTATTTTACCATTGTATTTTATTTAAATAAGGATTCGGGTCACTTAATTCTAACACTGTCGATAACTGATCAACTTTCATTTCAAATACTCTAAAATCTAGGATATGAATTAAAACATACCACAACCTTTTTGTAATAGTTTATAATTAGACTTAGTAGATTCAATAGAGATCAAATCACTGTTCTAACATCTCATCATTTCTGTTTCTATCAATAATTCATTGCAACATAAAAAACAATCAACCAATCTATTCTCAGTACAACATTAAACTCGGCAAATGGCATTAACATCAATTTAGAAGGAAAATTATAGCCCTAAGTTTTCTTGGGACGGTATTAGCAAATCAAATCACCTATCTTTGTTATCTAAAAGATTTATTACTTTAATCGCATATTTAATCGACTCAACCAATAAACTTTTTATGTTATTAATGTTGTGCATATATATACACAAATGTCTCAACCCATAATCAATTAATACATATACTATAATATTGAATGTAGGAAAGGTACCACTAATAACATCAAAAGCTGAGGCTTCCACATTTGCTCAGATTGCATAAACTCTAGTGAGAACTCAAGCTTCAGATTGAACTACTATGTCTTTTATTTCACTTCTATTGACTTTATTTGTGCCTCAAATTTTTGGTTGTCTACCTCTTATAGAAGTGACAACAGGCTTTACATTTAGATCTCTATTCAACTTAGCTCAAATTAGACAGTCCTTCTTCCCATAAATGATGTAACACCCCTAACCTACATCCATCACCGGAATAGGGTTACAAGGTATTATCGATCAAAAATAACTCAGATCAAATTCAAAATATTAATTATGTAATAAAAATTTGTATAACAAAATTGTCATACTTCGATTCAATATTACAAATGATCCCAGAGTTTAGTATACAACAATGCCAACAAGAACATGTGAATATTAAACATTAAAGTTCTATCCAAGAACATATTTTGATTTACAACTTATCAAATATGTATATCATAACTTTTATAGCCTTTGAATCATGCTAATGAAAAATATCTTAAACCATGTAAATGTTATGCTCATGTCCTATGCAACCAAATACACACTTTTCATTTCATAAAATAAAATATTGCATAATAGCATTTGCTCACCAATTTACAAAATTTACAATTCATGAATACATGTTTATAATTAAATCTCCAGCTCAAACATTTGAACTACTCAAGTAAACCAACCAAAATGTTAAAAAATGCACCATATAATTTCCAATACATAATCATATTCACCTTTCCTCTATTCGGTTAACACAGTTTACCCATACCGAAATACAAATTTAAAAATGTATTACATAAATATGCTTCCTAGGATCACGTACCTGCATGTTTTAAACCACATTAAAAACCCAAAATATATCATAGTCAAGTCATTTCATTATATGCATAAATAGCTGTATGTACAAATACCAATCATCAAGTTGATCATAGCCATCTCATTCAATCACGTTTTATAACCGATCACACACTTACATTTTTTTTTCAAATAAATGCCAAATTAGTTTACATTGCAAATCCTGTTTCATAAGAGTAAGTCATTAACCACATTAGAACGTACCAAACATATTTATCTCACATTCGAATATAACTAATTGATTTTTTTCTTAACGCCAAACTACGTAATTATACCTTATTTAAACATATCAACCGAATGATCAAATACTTAAACTCAACAAAAATCTACGTAATTATACCTTATTTAAACAAATCAACCGAATGATCAAATATTTAAACTTAACAAAAATCATAATCAAAACGATCGAGTTTACCTAGGTATATATCTACAGTCAATATATTCATACCATATACAAGTCATTAATCCACTCTAATGTACAACAAGGTACATTTCATAAATAATATTCACCCATTTAACTATTCCATAATTCACATGAACTTTTCTTTCAAACATGACAATAAGTGAAGCTTGCTCATAAATATTTAAATTCATCATCCTTTCAAGTATATAATACCTACCACAATACCATGCATTCAAGGCACGTAACATTTAACTAAAACATACACAAACCATAAGCAATATAACCAACCTTAAACATAAAGATCATGTAACAGTCCGATTTAGACCCTAATCAGAACGGTGGTTCCGGGACCATGAATCTGAGTCAAAAATATTTAAATATTATTTTCTGTGTTAATTATATGTGAATTTGCATGTGTGAAAGTTTCGTATTAAAATTTGATTATTTGTGTGTTTAATTTAATAAAAGGACTTAATCGCGTAAAACGAAAATTTGGTGATTAATTATGTAATGGCCAAATTGTGTTTGTCTTTGTAATTTGAGGTGTTTAGTATGCAATTTTTCCATGAAAATAAGTAATGGATGGTAAATACTTTAAATTATAATGGTTTTATATTAGTTATTAAAGGTTAAATATGTAATTGAATTAAAAAGTTAATATATTATAAAACATAAAATAATAAAGCCATGGTTGATACTTTTCTTTTTGTACCAAATATGAAAATAGAAAGAAAAAGAAAAAGAAGCTAGGTTTCGGTTGTGTTCAAGCTTAATTAAGGTATGAGTTTAGCTCGATTTTTGATAATTTTTATGTTTTTGAGATCGTTGCTTCGAATACTATCCGACCCATACTAGAATTTCTAATTTTGAAGCATATTTTGAGTTATGCCATTGATGAATATTTGTGTTTTGTGATGTTTGATGATAAAATATCAAAAATATGTTTTAGATTAATACGTTTTGTATTGGAGTTTTTGAAGAATTTGAGTAATTAGGACTAAATTTCAAAAATAATAAATTGATGGACTAAAATGCAAAATAAATGAAATGTGTGTATTTATATGTGTTAGATAAACATTCGGCCTAAGCATATTGAATGAATATTTTATGTTTTGTGCAATTAGGACTAATTTGTAAATGTATGAAATATCAGGGTAAAATGGTAATTTACCTATTTATGTGTTGTTGGATTAAATTGAATGAAATTTTGCTTAAATGAGGTTAATTTGAAATTATATAGATCAAGAACAAAAGAAATCAAACTTGGATCGGGGAAAAACAAAAATAGTTGAATAGCCAATTTACAACGTTCGTTGATGTCCGAGGTAAGTTTTAAGCAATTAAAAATCATTTATATTGAATGTAATCTAGTTTAATATACTGTGTTGGAATCTATAGATTCATAAAAGAGCTATCCGAATGTGTTTAAGTATAGAAATATTGTATTTGAGTTTAATTTTACTAAGTTACATCATTCGAAAGTCCGTATGATTGATATGAAATATTTGGAATTTTTGTTATATGAGTTGAGTACGAAACAGGTTAGAAATAGTGATATTCTGGCTTTGAGCGTAGCAAGCCTTGTGCTGGTGTTATAATCGGGCTTATTGCCTAGCATGTTTATTGCCAGTGAATAAATATCAAACCTTGGGTCTAGCAGGCCTTGTGCCGGTGTGTGATTCAGGCTTATGCCTAGCAGGTTTTATACTGGTGATTTATTTTCAAGCCTACGCCTATAAGACTTCACAGTGATGTGGAAATTGAGCATGTAAGTTGATCTAAATGACCTTGTAAATTCGGCCACATAGGTATGTACATTTGTGATGATATATTAAACTTGTATTTTTGGCCACATGTGATGTTATATTAAACTTGAATATTTAACTACATGTAATGTTTTATTGAGCTTGTATATTCGGTCATATATGATGATATATTGTACTTGTTTATTTGGCAATATGTGATGATATAATGAATCTTGAGTATTCAGCCATACAAGTAAGTATTTATGAGATGATATATTGGATCTTGAATATTTGGCCAAATAGGTGTGTATATATGTGATATTATATTTGATTTCCTATAATAGACCAAATGAATGATGTTGAGTTATAAATTTGAATTTAATTCATGAATATATATGTTTGAATGTAAGCATAATTGAGATAGTGTTATTTTGAGAATGAAAAGTTGAATAATATTATGCTAAATGAGAAATATTAGTTTTCAGCCAAGGTAACTTATTTGTGTTAAAGTATAATATTAATGATACAATTCGGCTTGTTTGAAATGTTTTGATTATTCATTTGAGTTTTTAATTTGCTTAAAGCTTACTAAGCTAAGTTAGCTTACTCTATGTGTTTTGTTTACTCTATTTTATAGATTTTGGTTGTAAGTTATGAGCTCAGGGATCGTCATCGAAGTCATCCATACTATTTTTTACCTTCGGTACTTTTAAAAGTCTTATTTTGAACTTATGGCATGTATAGGCTAGTAGTTGTGTACCTATGTTATGTGATGTTTATATATAATGCGTAGGTGATGGCTTATTTTGGTAAGAGATTTAGCTGTTGATTTAGTAGGTCATGAAACATGTTTAAGTTGATGATAGTATGGTAGGATTTAGACTTAAATGAGGTAGTTTGATAGCCTATTTCATGTTTGATTTGTGCCATGTTAATGGTTAGAAAATTTGTACTTGTGTGTATAATTTGAGGGTGGCAAGTTGGCTTTGAAAATAGCCTTAAATTTTCCACACGGGCTGAGGACACGGGCGTGTGCCTTGGCTGTGTGCCCCTTATTTGATTGCTGATGTCACAAACAGAATACAAGCTAGTTTTGGCACGACCGAGCACACGGCCTGGACACGGGCGTGTGCAAGGCACACGGGCTGGACACACGGGCGTGTAGTCTGGCCGTGTGAAGAAGTCAGTATGTGTGCCCTGTATCCACACGGCCTGAGACACGGGCGTGTCCCTTGGCCGTGTGGGTGGCACGGATTGGGCACACGGGCGTGTGACCCATGCAGTGAAGAAGATTTTCTAAATTTTGTAAAGTTTTCTCGAGTTATGTTGTGAAATGTGACTGAATGATTTGATGTGAGTTCGATAATGCCTCGTACCCTATTTCGGTGTCGATTACGGATAAGGGGTGTTACATTTATTAGTATCAGAGCTACGGTTTAGTCGATTCTAGGACTAACGTAGCATGTGTGAGTCTAGCTATACATGCCATAATATTTGTTGCGATAGTGTGATGACTTTTGATAATTGAAAATGTGTTTTATTATAGTAAATGGATCCCGATAGAGATATAGCTGATGATGTCGAGAGCGTAGCGCCTGCTCCCGCGCGTGGGACAGCGCTAGTTGAATCTCGACCTACTCGAGTAGCCATGAGGGGGAGGCTAAGCAAGCCTTCTATCAAATAATGAATGAGTGGTTTACTCAATATATCCGAACTAACCTAGCTGCACAACAACCTCCACCCCCGACAAGCTATCTTGTACTTCGGATGAATGTTTAAAGTGTGCCATATCTTTATTACGAGACACCGTATATCACTGGTGGAATACACTAGTATCGATGGTCCCAAAAGAGATAGTGACCTGGGAATTCTTTCAGACTAAATTCCGTAAGAAATACATCAACCAGAGTCAGTTGATATGCTCGTGAATGTGTTTCAACTGAAGCTATCATGTGTAAAATATTTGAAGACGGTATGAACGAAGACATTCAATTGCTGGTTGGTATACTTGAAATTAAAGAGTTCGTGGTACTTGTTGAACGAGCTTGCAAAGCCGAAGAACTCGGGAAAGAGAAAAGAAAAGCTGATTTTGAAGCCAGAGATTCCCGTAAGAGATCAACGAGTAAGACTTTTCACTCAACATCGAAGAAGTTCAGAGATGATTCTAGTTGATTTAAAGCTACTTCGGACTTTTCTATACGAGATCGAGACCGACATCTTATGAGTTCATGAGCCACTTCGATTGCTAGTGTTGGCAATGATCGGCAGGACAGAGTTGAGTGTAAACATTGTGGTAAATGGCATTTCAAAAATTGTAGATTGCATGATCGGTCTTATTTTAAATGTGGATCGATGGATCATTTTATCCGAGATTGCCTAATGTTAGCTGAGAAAAACACTGTTCAGAACGCGAGACCGAGTAGCATGTCAGTATGAGGCAGACCACCCCGGCATTCGAGTAATGTAGGTGGCAATCAGAGAGGGATGAAAGATTCAGCAGTTCAATCGAAGGCTCATGCACTTGCCAGCATATGCTATACGAGCTCGCGAAGAGGCGTCTTCGCCAGATGTTATTACCGCTACTTTCACTCTTTATGATATTAATGTTATTGCATTGATTGATCCTGGTTCGACTCATTCATATGTGTGTGAGACATTAGTATCCAGTAAGACTTTGCCTGTTAAGTCTACTAAGTTTGTGATTCGAGTATCAAAACCCCTGGGCTGGTGTGTTTTGGTTGACAAAGTGTGTAAAAATTGCCCGTTGATGATTCGAGATTCATGCTTTCCGGCTAATTTGATGTTGTTACCTTTAGATGAGTTCGATATAATTTTGGGTATGGATTGGTTGACTTTGCACAATGCTATTGTTAATTGCAAAAGAAAGACCATTGATTTGAGATGTTAGAACAACGAGATTATTCGGATTGAATTTAATGATCTGACTTGTTTACCAGTAGTAATATCTTCGATGTTAGCTCGGAAGTATGTGAGAAAAGGTTGTGAAGCTTACATTGCTTATGTGCTTGATATTAAAGTAACTAAAAAGAAGATTGAATCTGTACCAGTTGTGTGCGAGTATCCGGATGTGCTTCCTGAAGAATTGTTAGGTTTGCCACCTATCCGAGAGGTAAAGTTTGGTATTGAGTTAGTACCAGGGACAACTTCGATTTCAATAGCTCCGTATCGGATGGCACCTACTGAATTAAAAGAGTTGAAAGCACAGTTGCAAGAGTTAACAGATAGAGGTTTTGCACGACCGAGTTTTTCTCCCCAGGGTGTGCCAATTCTATTTATGAAAAAGAAAGACAAAACTATGAGAATGTCTATTGATTATTTCCAGCTAAATAAGGTGACTATAAAGAATAAATATCCGTTGCCACGGATTGACGACTTGTTCGATTAGTTGAAAGGGGCTTTAGTGTTTTTGAAGATAGATTTGAGATTGGGTTATTATCAGTTGCGAGTCAGAGACTCTGATGTGCCAAAAACTGCTTTTTGAATGAGGTACGAACATTATGAGTTTCTAGTTACGCCGTTCAGACCTACTAATGCACCTGCTGTTTTTACGGATTTGATGAATCGGATCTTCAGGTAGTATTTAGATCAGTTTGTGGTTGTGTTCATTGATGATATACTGATCTACTCTCGTAACGAAACCGAACATGCTGAGCATTCGAGACTTGTGTTATAGACTTTGTAAGAAAAATAGTTGTATGCGAAGTTTAGTAAATGTGAGTTCTGGTTACATGAAGTTAGTTTTCTGGGACATGTTGTTTTAGCATCAGGTATTCGGGTTGATCCGAGTAAAATTTTAGCAATACTTGAGTAGAAACCTCTGAGAAACATTTCTAAAGTCTGAAGTTTTTTGGGACTTGTTGGTTACTATAGACGATTTATGAAAGGGTTCTCAATGATTGTAACCCCGATGACCAAACTACTACAAAAAGATGTTAAGTTTGAGTGGTCAGAAAAGTGCCAGAAAAGTTTTGATCAGTTGAAATCTCTTTTAACCGAAGCTCCAGTGCTAGTTCAGCCAGAACCGGGTAGAGGATTTGTTATCTATAGTGATGCATCTTTAAATGGTTTGGGCTGTGTTTTGATGCAGGAAGGCAAAGTTATAACTTATGCCTCGAGACAGTTAAAGCCACATGAAAAGAACTATCCGCCGCATGATCTAGAATTGGTAGCTATTGTATTCGCATTGAATATATGGTGTCATTATCTATTCAGGGAGAAATGTCATGTTTATTCTGATCATAAAAGCCTGAAATATTTGATGACTCAAAAAGATCTGAATTTGAGACAACGCCGATGGTTAGAATTGTTAAAAGATTATGAACTTGTGATTAACTATCACCCAGGAAAGGCTAATTTGTTCCTGATGCTCTAAGTCAAAAATCTTTTTTTTTCTTTGCCCGCAATGAATGCACATATAGTTATGTCAGATGATGGTGCGATAATAGCTGAGTTAAAACTAAGACCGTTATTTATTCAGTAAATTTATGAAGCTCAGAAAATCGACAATGATTTGATAGTGAAATGGGCTTAAGGTAATTCAAATGCTGATTTAGAGTTTCAAATTGATGATGATGATTGTTTGAGATTCAAAAATCGAATATGTGTTCCAAGAAATACAAAGTTGATTTAGATGATTTTGAACAAAGCTCATAACAGTTGGCTATCTGTACACCCAGGTAGTACGAAGATGTATAATGATCTGAAACAACACTATTGGTGGCAAGCTATGAAGCGAAACATTTCTAACTTTGTATCGAAATGTTTAGTCTGTCAGCAAGTAAAATCTGAACATCAGGTACCTTCTGGATTGCTTCAGTCGATCATGATACCTGAATGGAAATGGGACAGAGTTATGATGGATTTTGTATCTGGTTTACCGATGTCACCGAGCAAGAAAGATGCAATCTGGGTTATTGTGGATAAATTGACTAAATCGGCTCACTTTGTTCCAGTTCGTACAGTTTATTCGCTCGATAAACTTGCTGAGTTATATGTTTCTCAAATTATGAAACTACACGGAGTACCTATTTCAATTGTGTCGGATAGAGATCTGAGGTTTACATCACGGCTTTGGAAGAAATTGCAAGATGCATTAGGTGCTAAACTGCATTTTAGCACTGCTTTTCATCCCCAGACAGATGGTCAGTCTTAGAGAATCATTAAAATACTTGAGGATATGTTGAGATATTGCATTCTTGAGTTTGAATGTACGTGGGAACGATACCTACCTCTGATTGAATTTTCATATAATAACAATTTTCAATTGTGTATGAAAATGGCACCTTAAGAGGATTTGTACTATCGTAAATGTCGTACACCATTCTACTGGACTGAGTTCAGTAAAAATAAGATACATGCAGAAATCGAGCAGAAAGTGAAAGTGATCTGTGAAAGTCTAAAAGTAGCATTAGATAGTCAGAAATCATATGCAGACTTGAAACGTAAAGACATAGAGTTTCAGATCGGGGATAGAATGTTTTTGAAAGTCTCACCATGGAAGAAAATACTCAGATTCGGTCGTAAAGGCAAATTGAATCCAAGATTTATTGGATCGTACGAGATTATAGAGAGGATTGGCCCAGTTGCGTATAGACTACTGTTGCCACCTGAGTTAGAAAAGATCCATAATGTATTTCATTTTGACGATATAGACCCGACCCCTCGTATGTGATTAGTCCATCAGAGATTGAGATTCATTCAGATTTGACTTACGAGGAAAAACTGGTTCATATTCTGGCTCATGAGATTAAAGAGTTACGAAATGAGAAAATTCCATTGATTAAAGTACTGTGGCATAAACACGGAGTTGAGAAGCAACGTGGGAGCCAGAGGATACAATGAAAGAGCATTATCCAAACTTATTCACTAATAAGATTTTCAGGGACGAAAATCCCTAATGGGGGAGAGTTGTAATAGCCTGATTTAGACACTAATCGAAACAGTGGTTTCGGGACCACGAATTTGAGTCAGAAAAATATTTAAATATTATTTTCTATGTTAATTATATGTGAATTTGCATGTCTGAAAGTTTCATATTAAAATTTGATCATTTGTGTGTTTAATTTAATAAAAAGACTTAATTGCCTAAACGAAAATTTGGTGGTTAATTATGTAATGGCCGAATTGTGTTTGTCTTTGTAATTTGAGGTGTTTAGTATGCAATTTGTCCATGACAATAAGTAATGGACCGAAAATACTTTAAATTATTATGGTTTTATATTAGTTATTAAAGGTTAAATATGTAATTGAATTAAAACGTTAATATATTATGAAACATAAAATAATAAAGCCATGGTTGATACTTTTCTTTTTGTACCGAATATGAAAATAGAAAGAAAAAGAAAAAGAAGCCAGGTTTTGGTTGTGTTCAAGCTTAATTAAGGTATGAGTTTAGCTCGATTTTTGATAATTTTTACATTTTTGAGATCGTTGCTTCGAATACTATCTGACCCATGCTAGAATTTCTGATTTTGATTCATATTTTGAGTTATGCCATTGATGAATATTTGTGTTTTGTGATGTTTGATGATAAAATATCAAAAATATGTTATAGATTAATATGTATTGTATTGGAGTTTTTGAAGATTTTGAGTAATTAGGATTAAATTTCAAAAATAATAAATTGAGGGACTAAAATGCAAAATAAATGAAATGTGCATATTTATATGTGTTAGATGAACATTCGGCCTAAGCATATTGAATGAAGATTTTGTGTTTTTTGCAATTAGGACAAATTTGTAAAAGTATGAAATATTAGGGGTAAAATGGTAATTCGCCCATTTATGTGTTGTTGGATTAAATTGAATGAAATTTTGTTTAAATGAGGTTACTTTGAAATTATATAGATCAAAAACAAAAGAAATCAAACTTGGATCGGGGAAAAACAAAAATAGTTGAATAGCCAATTTACAACGTTCGTCGATATCCAAGGTAAGTTTTAAGCAATTAAACATCATTTATATTGAATGTAATCTGGTTTAATATGCTATGTTGGAATCTATAAATTTATTAAAGAGCTAGCTGAATGTGTTTAAGTATAGAAATATTGTATTTGAGTTTAATTTTACTAAGTTACATCATTCGAAAGTCTGTATGATTGATATGAAATATTTGGAATTTTTGTTATATGAGTTGAGTACGAAACAACTTTGAAATAGTGATATTCAGGCTTTGAGCGTAGCAAGCCTTGTGTTGGTAATTATAATTGGGCTTATTGCCTAGCAGGCTTATTGCCGGTGAATAAATATCAGACCTTGGGTCTAGCAAGCCTTGTGCCGGTGTGTGATTTAAGCTTATGCCTAGCAGGTTTTATACCGGTGATTTATTTTCAAGCCTATGCCTATAAGACTTTACAGTGATGTGAAAATTGAGCATGTAAGTTGATCTAAATGACCTTGTAAATTCGTCCACATAGGTATGTACATATGTGATGATATATTGAACTTGTATATTTGGCCACATGTGATGTTATATTAAACTTGAATATTTGACTACATGTGATGTTTTATTGATCTTGTATATTCGGTCATATATGATGATATAGTGTACTTGTTTATTTGGCCATATGTGATGATATAATGAATCTTGAGTATTCGGCCATACAAGTAAGTATCTATGAGATGATATATTGGATCTTGAATATTCGGCCAAATAGGTGTGTATATATGTGATATTATATTTGATTTTCTATAATAGACCAAATGAATGATGTTGGGTTTTATAGTTGAATTTAATTCATGAATATATATGTTTGAATGTAAGCATAATTGAGATAGTGTTATTTTGAGAATGAAAAGTTGAATAATTTTATGCTAAATGGGAAATATTAGTATTCGGCCATGGTAACTTATTTGTGTTAAAGTATAATATTAATGATACAATTCGGCTTGTTTGAAATGTTTTGATTATTCATTTGAGTTGTTTAATTTGCTTAAAGCTTACTAAGCTAAGTTAGCTTACTCTATGTGTTTTTGTTACTCTGTTTTATAGATTTTGGTTGTAAGTTACGAGCTCGGGGATCGTCATCGAAGTCATCTACACTATTGTCAACCTTCGGCACTTTTAAAAGTCTTATTTCGAACTTATGGCATGTATAGGCTAGTAGTTGTTTAACTATGTTATGTGATGTATATTTATAATGCCTAGGTGATGGCTTATTTTGGTAAGTGATTTAGTTGTTGATTTAGTAGGTCATGAAACCTGTTTAAGTTGATGAAAGGTATGGTAGGATTTAGACTTAAATGAGGTTGTTTGATAGCCTATTTCATGTTTGATTTGTGCCATGTTAGTAGCTAGAGAATTTGTACTTGTGTGTATAATTTGAGGGTGGCAAGTTGGCTTGGAAAATAGCCTTAAATTTACCACACGGGTGTGTGCCTTGACCGTGTGCCCCTTATTTGATTGCTGACGTCACAAACAAAATACAAGCTAGTTTTGGCACGGCCGAGCACTCGGCCTGGACACTGGCGTGTGCAAGGCACATGGGCTGGAAACACAGGTGTTTAGTCTGGCCGTGTGAAGAAGTCAGTATGTGTGCCCAGTATCCACAGGGCCTGAGACACGGGCGTGTCTCTTGGCTGTGTGAGTGACATAGGTTGAGCACACGGGCGTGTGACCCATGCAGTGAAGAAGATTTTCTAAATTTTGTATAGTTTTCTCAAGTTATTGGTTTAGTCCCGAACCCGGTTTTAAGCATGTTTTAAGGTACTATAGAACTTTATAAGGGACAATGTTGAATATATGAAAGTTTTAAATTGTATGCAAGTTTATGTTGTGAAATGTGGCCGAATAATTTGATGTGAGTTCGATAATACCTCGTACCTTATTCCGGTATCGATTACGGATAAGGGGTGTCACAGATCAAGCCGTTTTCGCATGGCTTTATACACAACCAAAATTCATCATTTCAAAAACACACTTCAACGTATACATGCCATAATTCGAGTTTAACTGATAAAAATACCAAAATAGTAGGTAGTGTGATGAGCTTTTCTGACGATCCCTGAGCTTGTAACTTGATCCCAAAATTTATAAATCGAAGACAAAAACACACACAATAAGCTATTTAAGCTTAGTAAGCCATAAGAAAACTACAAACCGATAATATAATCAACTTATTTTAACAAGCCAAATTACAATATCATTATCAAGCTTATTTTCAACTTTCAATTTCAACAATATTATACTTGCACATAATCATTTACTACTATGGCTGAATGTTCATAAGGCTAAGTCATCAAACTGTTGTTCAAATTTTCAAAGCTAAATTACCATCATAAAACCTAGTTCGAAATCCACGAACACATAAGCCTATGTATCACCATATGGTTTCATATGTACATATTTATTATGTGCCGAAATGTATAAAATCACACATGCATATAATGGTAACTCATTCAATAGTATTCATAAGGCCGAATACAGTTACCTCATTTAATTAGTAATAAGCTAATACATACCTGTCTATTTATCTCGTTTACACAATTGAGCATAACGTATCTTTGCCCGATGAACCATTCGGAATTGGATAGGACACTCGAATAATCACACAAGTCGTACAATGTCAACGTTCCAAACATGGTCTTACATGTAGTCACATATCGGTGCCATTGTCCCAGACAAGGTCTTACTCGTAAACACATATAGGAATCACATATCGATGCCATGGTCTTACTCGCACACATGTATCGGAATTCTATGTCATGACATATGTATCCTAACTATTCCTAAGGTTCATACGGGGCTTTCGGACATCGTAACTCAATGGAATCGAAAGCTTGAACATTAGTACTAAGCTTATTCTCATTTGGAAATAACACGAATTCATGCTTTTCAAACCAACATATATGTATTTAACATTTATCTAAAATCAAACACGGCTTATAAACTTACCTCGAACAACAAAAAAACGGGTACGGATCAACTAGTAGACAACTTTCGATTTTCCCCGATCCAAATCCGATTTCTTTGGTTCTTGATCTAAACATATTCAAATTAAGCTCATTCAAACATATTTTCATTCAATTTAGTCCAAAAACACATAAATGGGCAAATTACCATTTTACCCCTGACATTTACACTTTTTTACAATTTAGTCCCTATTGCACAAAACACAAAATATACAAAATTTCAAGACACTCATGTTTGGCCGAATCTTACCCATTACCATACAAGTCCATATATTTCATTTATTTCACATTTTAGTCCTTCAAATTATTCTTTTTGCAATTTTGTCCTAATTACTCAAAATCATCAAAAACTCCAATACAAAACATGTTAATCTAAAATATATCATTCATTTTACATCATCAAACAACAAAAAATCCCAAGCTATCAACAATGGCACAATTCAAAATATTCTTCAAACTCAAAAATTAAAGCATGGGTCTTGAATACTACTAAGCAACAATCTTAAAAACGTAGAAATTATAAAAAACCGAACAAAAATGAACCTTGATTAAGCTAGATTATAAGCCGAACCCTAACTTGTCTTCTTTCTTTTTCTTTTATTAAGTTTCGGCAATGGAGAAAGTATGAGCACTATGGTTTTTGTTTTTATTTTTTATGGTATATTTTATATTATAACATATTACTACATAGTTTCCTATTTTACCCTTAGCTTAAGTTATATATATATCACCTACTAATGACCGAATGTGTCCATGCAAGGATGCAAAGGTATATTTTCATTATAGGTGCCTCCATTAATAAAGATAACAACAATTAAGTACTTTCACGTTTAACCACTAAATTTTTATCTTACGCGATTAAGTCCTTTTATTAAATTGGACACTCAAATGATGAAATTAAATCACGAAAATTTCACAGATATAAATTCAAAAAAAATAAACACCAAAAATAAAATTTAAATATTTTTCTGACTCGAATTCGTGGTCCTGAAACCATCGTTCCGATTAGGGTCTAAATCGGGTTGTTACAACTCTCCCCCCTTAGGGATTTTCGTCCCCGAAAATCTTACCAGAGAATAGGTTCAGATAGTGTTCTCTCATTGCATCTTCTGGTTCCCACGTTGCCTCTTCAACCCCGTGTTTATGCCACAGTACTTTAACTAATAGAATTTTCTTATTTCTCAACTCTTTAATCTCATGAGCCAGAATACGAATCGGTTCTTCCTCGTAGGTCATATCGGGCTTAATCTTAACCTCAGTCGGACTAATCACACGTGAAGGGTCAGACCGATACCTAAAAAGCATCAAAACATGGAATACATTGTGGATCTTTTCTAGCTCAGGTGGCAACGATAATCTGTAAGCAACTGGCCTAATACGCTCTATTACCTTATATGACCCAATAAACCTCAGACTCAATTTACTTTTGCGACCAAAGTTGAGTATTTTCTTCCACGGTGAGACTTTCAAGAAGACTTTATCTCCTATCTGAAACTCTATATCCTTGCGTTTCAAGTCGGCATAAGATTTCTGACAATTCGATGTTGCTTTCAGACTTTCACGAATCACTTTCACTTTCTTTTCAGTTTCTCTGATCAAGTCGACACCGTGTATCTTATCTTCACTAAGCTCAGTCTAATATAACGGTGTATGACACTTACGACCAACAAAGCCTCATAAGCTGTCATTTTGATACTCAATTGAAAGCTATTATTATACATAAATTCAATCAGAGGTAGGTATCGTTCCCCCGTACCTTCGAACCTGAGAATGCAACATGTCAACATATTCTCAAGTATCTGAATGATTCGCTCAGACTGACCATCTATTTGCTGATGGAAAGTAGTACTGAAATGTAATTTCGTACCCAGTGCATCTTGCAGTTTCTTCCAAAACCACGATGTAAACCTCGAATCTCTATCCGAAACAATAGATATAGGCACACCATGTAATCTCACAATCTGGGAAACATACAATTCAGCCAGTTTATCTAGCGAGTAGTATGTACGTATTGGAAAAAAATGAGCCGATTTAGTCAATCTATCCACAATAACCCAGATTGCATCTTTCTTGCTTAGTGTCAATGGTAAACCAGATACAAAATCCATAGTAACTCTGTCCCACTTCCACTCAGGTATCATGATCGGTTGAAGCAATCCAAAAGGTACCTGATGCTCTATTTTTACTTGTTGACAGACTAAACATTTTGTAACAAAGTCTGAAATGTCTCGTTTCATACCATGCCACCAGTAAAGCTATTTCAGATCATTATACATTTTTGTACTACCTGGATGAACAGATAACCAACTACTATGAGCTTTATTCAAAATCATTTGAATCAACTCAGAATTCCTCGAAACACATATTCAGTCTCTGAATCTCAAACTGTCATCAGTATCAACTCTGAATTCTGAATCAGCATCTGTCTCACACTGAGCTCGTTTTGCAATCAATTCATTATGAACCTTCTGGGCATCACAAATTTGTTGAATAAATAACAATCATGCTTTCAATTTAGCTACTATCGAACCATCATCAGATATGGCCATATGCGCATTCATTGCACGTAAAGCAAACAGTGATTTTCGGATTAAAGCATCAGCAACAACATTAGCCCTTCCCGGGTGTTAGTCAATCACAAGCTCGTAATCTTTTAGCAATTCTAACCATCGGCGTTGTCTCAAATTTAGATCTTTCTGAGTCATCAAGTATTTCAGACTTTTATGATCAGAATAAACATGACATTACCCACCAAACAGATAGTGGCGCCAAAATTTTCAATGCGAACACAATAGCTGCCAACTCTAGGTCATGTGTTGGATAGTTCTTTTCATGTGGCTTTAATTGTCTCGAGGCATAAGCTATCACTATGCCTTCTTACATCGAAACACAGCCTAAACCATTTAGAGATGCATCACTATAAATAACAAATTCTTTACCCGATTCTGGCTGAACTAGCACTGGAGCTTCGGTCAAAAAGGCTTTCAACTAATGAAAACTTTTCTGGCACTTCTCTGACCACTTGAATTTAACATCTTTCTACAATAGCTTGGTCACCGAAGCTGCAATCATAGAGAAACCTTTCATGAAATGTCTATAATAACCAGCAAGTCCTAGAAAACTTTAGACTTCAGAAACATTCTTCGGAGGTTTCCAATCAAGTATAGCTGAAATTTTTCTCAGATCAACTCGTATACCCGATGACGATACCACATGACCTAGAAAACTAACTTCACTTAACCAGAACTCACATTTACTAAACTTCATATACAACAGCTTATCTCGCAATAACTGTAACATAAGTCTCAAATGTTCAACGTGTTCAACTTCGTCATGAGAGTAGATCAAAATTTCATCTATAAACACAACCACAAACTAGTCAAAATATGGTCTGGAAATCTGATTCATCAAATCTGTAACACCCTTCACTCATATCCAATGTCGGGATAGGGTTTGAGGCGTTAATAGACTTAAACATTCACAACAACACATAACATATTACCAACCATGCATTGCAAACAAGCATATGCACATCACCAATATTAAACATAACATAAATAGCTAGATTTATAAGTCAGAATCATTAGCTCATTAAAGACCAATATATTTGGCCAAATTATAATAACACATGTTATAAAACTAGGTCCCTATACATGGCACTCACTTGATAATTCTAGCATATGTGTTTATACTATCAAGGTGTTGGCTTGGTAGTGTGATGCTGCCTCTAACGATCTCCAACCCTGAGCTAACCTGACAACACTAAAAGAAATGGAAAGGAGGGGGTAAGCTTTACGCTTAGTAAGCTCGCATGAAATAATAATAAGCAATTTAATAACATGCTTTCCATAGTAAAACTAACCCAATTGTACATTTACACATGTTCTGGTTAAGCTCCTTTCTTCAGTCACAGTTAGTAAATCATTTATATCTGGAGTTACAAAACTCTAAATTAAGATCCGTAAATTTTCCCAGAAACTAGACTGATATATATCTTTCTACCATAAAATTTTTAGAATTTTAGGTCCAGCCAATAAGTACAGTTTATTATTAAAAATTTCCCCTATTTTGTTGTTTGACAGTTTCGACCTTTCTTAAAATTTATTTATCTCATAATACAAGACTCGAATAATGTTCTTGTTTATTTATATTAAAAGTATACTCATCAAATATTCTAATCATATAAATTATAACCCATAATTATTTTTGTTCAATTTTTAACAATTTTTCCAAGTCAGAACAGGGGATCTCGAATTCATTCTGACACTGTCTCATAAAAATTAGAATATCACATAATATACAACTCTTTTGCTCCCCCTGTTTCCTTTATATGAAAATAGACTCATTAATATTTAATTACATAATTTATTTGAAATTTAATTCAACTTACACAATTTGTGATGAATTTTCAAAGTCACACAACTGCTACTATCCAACACCATTTTACAACTAAAATTCACTCTTACATAATTTCACTTAATCCATTTTGTCTTATCGAAGTTCACTCAAATATCGAGCATATTGCTCAAAATTTTCTTAAACATATACCTGCACTTATTCATCATATAATCATGTTCACATGTATTTTTAATTAATCGATTTTCCCGTTGAACTCTTCAAAATAATAACTGATACTCAGTTGCCTGCACATATTTTCACACTTGTAGACAAAGCTATCTGGTATGCATAGTAGCCTGCACTTAGTACTACACATGCGACCAATTATTCAGTACACGTAGTAGCCTGCACTTAGTACTACACACGTGACCTAACCATCTGATACACGTAGTAGCCTGCACTTAGTACTACACACGTGATCGAAGTTATCGGGTACGCATAGTAGCCTGCACTTAGTACTACACATGCGACCAATTATCTAGGACACATAGTAGCCTGCACTTAGTACTACACACATGACCTCACAATTGATCATTCGTATTGTTTCTATTCTGAAGGCTCAACCGGGAAATTCCTCACTTTCCAACATGTTACAATTTATTCATAGTCCTTTTTCAATTTGCAATTTACAACAAATAATCATTCTATAGGCTGCCACATTCCATATGATAACAAAATATAATAAAACAAAAAGAATCGATAAATTATTTACGTACAAACTTACCTCGGATCCAGAAATGACAATTTACCATTCTAGTCCATAACCTTGTATTTTCTCGATTTAATCCCAAATCTCGATTTCCTTGATCTATAATATCAAATTTAGCCTACTAATTAGTCACACTATTCATATGGGTCTAAAAATCATATTTTTATAGATTTTCATTTTGACCCCTAAACTTTTGCATATTTGCACTTTTTCCTTTAGGTTCGAAAATTAAACTTCTTCCTATTTTCTTATTTTTTATGATATGCTGATCATTTTTCCCTTCTATGGAAACATCAAATTCTCACTCTAACATGTACTTATGAACATTAGGTATTTTTACCGATTATACCATTTTACTCGTTTTCACGTAAAATCTCTTAGGAAAAGTTGTTTAACACAATTTCAAGCTTCATATTCTACCATTAAACATCAAAATACATGCATATCATTCATGGGTAAATTTTTAAACATAAATCCTAGCTCAAAATAATGGTAGAAATGAGCAGATCATGTTACCGGGATTTCAAAAATACATAGAACATTAAAAACAGAGCTCGGAATCACTTATTGTTAAGCTTGAAAGCTTGGCCAAACCCTAACCATGGTTGCTCTTGGTACATTCTGCTGTACCAAGAAGAAAGGGACACATTTGGAGTTTAAATTTTGTCTTTTAATTCATTTACCCCTAAATGACCAAAATGCCCTTTTTACTATTCTTTCAAATTTTACCCAATCAAAGCCATTTTTTCCAACAAGTTATACAATGGTTTAATTGTCATTTAAGGACCTCCCATTTAAAATTTCATAACAATTTGATACCTCTAACATGTAGAACTCAACTTTTGCACTTTTTACAATTTAGTCCTTTTTACTAAATTGAGTGCCCAAACGTCGAAATTTTCGAACGAAATTTTCATGAAATCGTTTCGTGAAATTGTAGACCATAAAAATATAATAAAAATGAAAATTTTCTCATCGGATTTGTGGTCCTGAAACCACTGTTCCGACTAAGCCCAAAATCAAGATGTTACAAAATCCATGAAAGCAGCAGGCGCATTAGTGAGTCCGAATGGCATAACCAAAAACTCGTAGTGTCTGTACCTCATTCAGAAAGCAGCCTTTGGTACATCGGAGTCTTTAACTTGTAACTGATAGTAACTAGACCTCAAATCTATCTTCGAAAATACTATAGCCCCTTTCAGTTGGTCAAACAAATCGTCAATCAGTGGCAATGGATACTTATTCTTTATAGTCACCTTATTAAGCTGCCTATAATTAATACACATCCTCATAGCTTCGTCTTTATTTTTCACAAACAGCATAGGTGCACCCCATAGAGAGAAACTCGATCGTGCGAAACCTCTATCTGTCAATTCTTGCAATTGCACTTTCAATTCTTTTAATTCGATAGGTGTCATTCTGTACGGAGCTATGGATATTAGAGTCGTCCTTTACATTAACACAATACCAAACTCTACCTCTCGAATAGGTGGCAAACTTGGTAATTCTTCAGGAAACACATCCGGATACTTGCACACAACTAGTACTGATTCAATGTTTCTTTCAGCCATTTTACTGTTAAGCACATAGGCAAAATAAGCTTCACACCCTTTTCTCACATATTTCTGAGCTAGCATTGAAGAAATTACTGCTGGTAAATCATACAAATCACTAGATTCAATCCGAATAACCTCATTATTCTGACTCCGAAGATCAATGGTCTTTCTCTTACAGTTCACAACAGCATCGTGTAATGTCAACCAGTCCATACCCAGAATTATGTCGAACTCATCAAATGGCAGAAACATCAAATCAGCCGGAAAGCACAGATCTCAAACCATCAATGATCAATTCTTACACACTTTGTCAACCATAACACACCGGCCCAAGGGGTTTGACACTTTAATCACAAACTCAATATACTCAACAGGTAGAGTCTTGCTGAATACTAATGTTTCACACACATAAGAATGAGTAGAACCAGGATCAATCAATGCAATTACATTAGTATCATAAAGAGTAAATGTACCAGTAATAACATTTGGGGATGAAGCCTCCTCTCGCGCGCGAATGGCATAGGCTCTAGCAGGTGGATGAGCCTCTGATCTGACTATTATATCTTTATTTCCTTTCTAACTGCCACTCGCATTACTTGTATTTCTCGGTGGTTGACCCCGAGCCGCAGTATTACCAGATCTCATGTTCTGCGCTAGATTTTCTTCAACTAGCCCTAGGCAATCTTGAATATAATCGTCTGTTGATCCACATTTAAAATAGGTTCGATCATGCAATCTGCAACTATCGGGAAGTCATTTACCACAGTGTTTACACTCGGGTTGATTTGATCGGGCATCACGCACACTGGCTATTGAGGTAGCTCTTGAACTCATCGGTGGCCTGTTCTAGTCTCATCAAGAATAACCTGAAGTGGCTTTTGAACGACTAAAATCATCTCGAAACTTCTTTGGTGCTGACTGGACTGACCTGCTGAATGATCTCTTACGCGAGTCTCTAGCTTCAGAATTAGCTTTCTTTTTCTCTTTCCCGATCTCTTCAGCTTTGCAAGCTCGCTCAACAAGTACCTCAAACTCTTTTATCTCAAGTATGCCAACTAACAATTTAATGTCTTCATTTAGTCCATCTTCAAATCTTTTACACATTATGCTTTCGGTAGTAACACACTCTCGGGCATACCAACTGAGTCTCACGAATTTCTGCTCATACTCTGTCACGGTCATCCGACCCTATTTCAGCTCCAGAAATTCTTTACGCTTCTGATTAATAAATCTCTAGCTAATATATTTATTACGAAATTCAGTCTGAAAGAACTTCCAGGTCACCCGCTCTCCCAGAACCACTGATACTAGGGTATTCCACCAGTGATATGCTGTGTCTCAAAGCAAAGATATGGCACACTTCAAACATTCATCTGGGGTATAGGATAGCTCATCAAATACACGGATAGTATTATCAAGCCAAAACTCAGCCAGCTTCGCATCATCATCATCCGTAGCTTTAAACTCTTCAGCCCCATGTTTTCTGATTTTATCAATAGGTGGCTTATACAATCTCAATGGATCACTTACTTGAGGTACCGCAGGCATCAAAGATGGATCAATCGGGGGTGGAGGTTGTTGTGCAGCCGGGTTAGTCCGACTATATTGAGTAAACCAGTCATTCATCATTTGATAGAAGGCTTGTTTAGCCTCACTTTCTTGATTACTCGGAATTGGTCGAGAATCAACCGAAGCTGTACCTTGCACGGGAGTAGGCGCTACACTCTCGACATCATTAGCTACAGCTTTGTTGGGATCCATTTACTATATGAAAACACATTTTCAGATGTCAGAAGTCATCACATTAACGCAGTATATAATTATGGCATGTACAGCTAGACTCACACACGCTACATCAGTCCTAAAACCGACTAAACTGTAGCTCTGATACCAATAAAATGTAATACCCCTAACCTACATTCATCGCCGAAACAGGGTTACGAGGTATTACCGATCAAAAATAACTTAGATCAAATTCAAATATTAATTATCTAGTAAAAATTTGTAAAACAAAATTGTCATACTTCGATTCAATATTACAAATGATCCCAGAGTTTAGTATACAACAATGCCAACAAGAACATGTGAATTTTAAACATTAAACTTCTAACCAAGAACATATTTTGATTTACAACTTATCAAATATGTATATCATAACTTTCATAGCCTTTGAATCATGCTAATGAAAAATATCTTAAACCATGTAAATGTTATGCACATGTCCTATGCAACCAAATACACACTTTTCATTTCATAAAATAAAATATTGCATAATAGCATTTGCTCACCAATTTAAAAAAATTACAATTCATGAATACATGTTTATAATTAAATTTCCAGCTTAAACATTTGAACTACTCAAGTAAACCAACCAAAATGTTAAAATAATGCACTATTTAATTTCCAATATATAATCATATTCACCTTTCCTCTATTCAGTTAACACAGTTTACCTATACCGAAATACAAATTTAAAAACGTATTACATAAATATGCTTCCTAGGATCACGTACATGCATGTTTTAAACCATATTAAAAACCCAAAATATATTAATGTGGACAAGTACTAAATCATAGTCAAGTCATTTCATTATGTGCATAAATAACTGTATGTACAAATACCAATCATCAAGTTGATCATAGCCATCTCATTCAATCACGTTTTATAACCGATCACACACTTACATTTTTTCAAATAAATGCCAATTTAGTTTACATTGCAAATCTTGTTTCATAAGAGTAAGTCATTAACCACATTTAGACCTGTTAAAAAAATATGAATCTTATAAACCATGTAATAACGTACCAAAAATATTTATCTCACGTTCGAATATAACTAGTTGTTTTTTTTTCTCTTAAAGCCAAACTATGTAATTATAACTTATTTAAACATATCAACCGAATGATCAAATACTTAAACTTAACAAAAATCATAATCAAAACCATCGAGTTTACCTAGGTATATATATACGGTCAATATATTCATACCATATACAAGTCATTAATCCACTCTAATGCAGAACAAGGTACATTTCATAAATAATATTCACTCATTTAACTAGTCTATAATTCACATGAACTTTTCTTTCAAACATGATCATATCCGAAGCTTGCTCATAAATATTTAAATTCATCATCCTTTCAGGTATATAATACCTACCACAATACCATGCGTTCAAGGCACGCAACATTTAACTAAAACATACACAAACCATAAGAAATATAACCAACCTTAAACATAAAGATCAAGCCATTTTCCTATGGCTTTATACACAACCAAAATTCATCATTTCAAAAACACACTTTAGCCTATACAGGCCATAATTCGAGTTTAACTTATAAAAATACCAAAATAGTAGGTAGTGTGATGAGCTTTGCTGACGAGCCCTGAGCTTGTAACTTGATCCCAGAATCTATAAATCAAAGACAAAAACACACACAAAAAGCTATTTAAGCTTAGTAAGCCATAAGCAAACCACAAACCGATAATATAATCAACTTATTTTAACAAGCTAAATTACAATATCATTATCAAGCTTATTTTCAACTTTCAATGTCAATAATATTATACCTACACATAATCATTTACTACTATGGCCGAATGTTCATAAGGCTAAGTCATCAAACTATTGTTCAAATTTTCAAAGCTAAATTACCATTATAAAACCTAGTTCGAAATCCACAAACACATAAGCCCATGTATCCCCAGATGGTTTCATATGTACATATTAATTATGTGGCCAAATGTATAAAATCACACATGCATATAATGGTAACTCATTCAATAGTATTCATAAGGTCGAATACACTTACCTCATTTAATTAGTAATAAGTTAATACATACCTGTCTATTTATCTCGTTTACACAATTGAGCATAACTTATCTTTGCCCGATGAACCATTCAGAATTGGATATGACACTCGGATAATCACACAAGTCGTATATTGCCAATGTCCCAGAGGTGGTCTTACATGTAGTCATATATCGATGCCACTGTCTCAGACAGGGTCTTACTCGTAAACACATATCAGAATCACATATCGATGCCATGGTCTTACTCGCACACATATATCGGAATCCTATGTCATGACATATGTATCCTAACTATTCCTAAGGTTCATACGGGGCTTTTGGACATCGTAACTCGGTCGAATCGAAAGCTTGAATATTAGTACTAAGCTTATTCTCATTTGGAAATAACACATAGGAATTCATGATTTTCAAACCAGCATATAATATTTAACATTTTTCTAAAATTAAACACGGTTTTCTGCTTATAAACTTACCTCGAACAACAACAAACCGGTACGGATCGACTAGTCGACAACTTTCGATTTTCCCCGATCCAAATCCAATTTCTTTGGTTCTTGATCTAAACATATTCAAATTAAGCTCATTCAAACATATTTTCATTCAATTTAGTCCAAAAACATATAAATGGGAAAATTACCATTTTACCCCTTACATTTACACTTTTTACAATTTAGTCCCTATTGCACAAAACACAAAATATACAAAATTTCTAGACACTTATGTGTGGCCGAATCTTACCCATTACTATACAAGTCCATATATTTCATTTATTTCATATTTTAGTCCTTCAAATTATTATTTTTGAAATTTAGTCCTAATTACTCAAAATTATCAAAAACTCCAATACAAAACATATTAATCTAAAACATATCTTTCATTTTTCATCATCAAACAACGAAAATCACAAGCTATCAACAATGGCACAATTCAAAATATTCATCAAACTCAAAAAATAAAGCATGGGTCATGAAGACTACTAAGCAATGATCTCAAAAACATAGAAATTATCAAAAATCGAACAAAAACGAACCTTGATTGAGCTAGATTATAAGCCGAACCCTAACTTGTCTTCTTTCTTTTTCTTTTATTAAGTTTCGACAATGGAGAAAGTATGAGCACTATGGTTTTTGTTTTTAATTTTTATGGTATATTTTATATTATAACATATTACTACATAGTTTCCTATTTTACCCTTAGCTTAAGTTATATATATATCACGTACTAATGACTGAATGTGTCCATGCAAGGGTGCAAAGGTATATTTGCATTATAAGTGCCCCCATTAATAAAGACAACAACAATTAAGTACTTTCACATTTAACCAGTAAATTTTTATCTTACGCATTTAAGTCCTTTTATTAAATCGGACACTCAAACGATGAAATTAAATCACAAAAATTTCAAAGATATAAATTCACACAAAATAAACACCAAAAATAATTTTTAAATATTTTTTGACTAGGATTAATGGTCCCAAAACTACAATTCTGATTAGGGTCTAAATCGGGCTGTTACAAATGAAATATAACATGTCTTTCAACCTTACTTAATTTTGATTCATCTTTTGTAGAAAATCCCTTTTTTATTGAGTTTTGAACTCTCTTCTTTCTCTGTTTATTATGACGACAACTTATTTCATTCTATGAGCTTATTCCTACAAATTTACGTAGTCACAAAATTCAGTTGCATCTACAAGCATTTTAATCACATCATTGAATCCGTCTCCGAACAAGTACATTATTCCTCTTTAATTGGTATCTCTTCATAAACATATTTACTAAGGTAAACAGTCTCTCGCTTGTACTCCACAAATGATTTGTTTTCCTAGCTTCAACTCAAGAAATTCCTTTTTTCTTCTTGTTTGCATGTTGTTTACTGACATAATTCTTTCAGAAATCAATTCAAAATAAATCCCAATTAATCTATTCTTTTGATACCAAACTAGTTAAAGACGATTACCAGTGAAAGACCTTCTTCTTTTAGCAGTGACACCACATCTTAGTAAATCTTCTGAAAGACAAAATATTTCATCTAAAACTCTCTGCGTATTTTATAATTAGTACTTAGCTCTGGCAAAATAATCACTCATTTTAACACTAAACTCTTCGAATCCACACTTTTAAACTTTATTGATAGAAATCTTGTGAATATACTATTGTTTAGGACTTAAGGAAGAGAGGATGAAGGTTGTAAAGATACAAAGTTGATTTTCATCTACACAATAAACATATTGTTCATTAATAATAAAAGTACCGTGAACCTTTTCTCTAGACTTCTTGAATTTGAACACATTATGAATAGCCCAATGATCAAATATTTGAGCATTGCTCTCAACTTCATTAGAATTGGCTCAGTTAGAAGTCATATTTTATCTTTGTGAAAAATAAAATCCACTTGAGTAAGGAGACATCACACTATCGCAAGTTATAAAATGGCATGTATTTCTAGATTCTATGCAAACTACGTTCAATCTTAGAATTGACTAAACCATAGCTCTGATACCACTAAATGTAACACCACCTATTTCTGTCGCTGGATTTGGGTTACAGAGTATTACAAGAATTTTCCAACATTTAACCTTACCTACAAATCTATATTCCAATGTAAATATAAATAAACAAATCACATTCAATTTAAGTCAAACATGAATTTACGGGCCTTAAACCGAGCTTATGATGCCCTAACAATAAATTGGAAACATTCTGGGGTCAACCTAAAACAAACCAAAAAAGCTAGGAAAAAGTTGAAAGTTTTGAAAACAAGGGTCACATGGCTATGTGGCCAAGCCATGTGACTCAAGCCAACCCATGTGGCTAAAAACATGGTCGTATGTTTAACACATACACTCGTGCGGCTAATTCATACGCCCGTGTTCCAAAACCTTTTAACTCACTGACTAGGGCCACACAGTCATGTCGTAGGCCACGTCTCAACCCATGTGAAACATACATCTAAAACATAAAAAGACACACGGCTGTACAAACAGACCGTGTGTGATAGACAACCATGTGACCAAAAATGTTCCTTAAAAATCAAGTTTACATAAAATGTTTTCTTAGGCCACAAATATACCATTAGCCAACTCTTAGACCCATCCAATATTCACTAAAACAAGACCAAAACATGCCAAAATCACACATAAACAACCTATTTCCATCAACCAACCAATGTACCATCATTAGTACCCCATGTAAATACTCAAATCAACTCAAACTCAATGCCATAATTTCATAATTTAAACTTACCCAACACACTATTGTATAACCACGTCATTTACACTTCAATTAACCAAAAGCCATCTAAATCACAAGGCATTCACAAGTGACCAAAACTCATGCTTACATATACATTTATAAGCCAACATCAAGACATATAGGAAAGCAAACATAAACCACATCACATTGGTAATTAGTATAAAATAAAATCCTATTATATGCCATTTATAACCAATAACTAAAACAAACAAAAAATAACGTATGGATAGTGTGATGGTGCTCCGACGAGATTTTAACCGATCAAGCTTTCCGATGATCTGTTTGACAGAGAAAACAACAATATAAGCAACTAGTTCTTAGTAAGCTCATATAAAGGAAACTTCAACTTGCCGAACATTTTAAATTAAACAACCAAGCATAACTTCATTATATCATAAGCCAATTTTCCTTTCCTATACACATCACCTCATAAGGTCATTTGGTGCAACACTTCATATGCAAATCCAAATCAAAGCATGGTGTAAAACATATTTAACATTTCATTTTTGTAATCCATCTCTCATACAGATACATTAAACCAACTTTTCCTTTCAATTGCACATTTCATCATAAACCATATCATTACTCAAAAATCATAGTTTATTTCATTTACATACCTTTTCATTTTTAACCAATACCTTACTTGTTGGACCAAATAGAACAACATCAAATAATTGAAACAATATTTACCATACCAGTTACCTGATATAACACATCAAAAAAAAGCCTGTTAGGCTCGAGGCACGATACAATTACACTGGCACAAAGCATGCTAGGCATAAAGCCTGATATAAATCACCGGCACGAAGCCTGCTTGACTCAAGATTTGATATATTATCTCTAATACAATTTAATTTCATTATTAATTTTCAACAACCAATATTCAATAATTATAATCACCACGATTATTTGAATAAAATATATTATCAAGAATTTAATATAACATATTACATGTAACACGAACTTACCTCGACTGAAACGATTACAAAAATAGAGTCGACAACTAGTCCGGAGCTTTAGCTTTTCCTCGATTTAAATCTGATTACAGAATTTCTTGATCTAAGTAATAATTAACTCCATTAAACAATCCAAATAAATTAAAATAACTAATTCAAGCCTATAATTCATTTTAGGTAAATTTACAAAATTACCCCTAACATTTTAACTTTTGTGCAATTTAGTCCTTAAACCCGTAACTTGAAAATACACCATTTTTAACTAAAAACCACGCTAGAAGATTTTTTCTTAGTCTTATAACAACCCATATTTTTCCTCACTTTACACAATTTACATTGAATTTTACTATTCCAACAATTTAACCCCTAAACATTAAAATCATCAAAATCACTTAATAATATACTTCAATTTAACAACTAAGCTTAATAATCTACAAATTAAATTCACAAACACACTTAAACCATTCATGGCAAGCCCCTAAATTTTTATCAATTTTATGAATTGACCTTCGGGTTAGCTATATTAAGCTAAACCGATGACAAAAACATAAAAATCATTATAAACGATTTCAATGGTGATTTTTCAACGGTTAAAGAGAAAAGAAATAGATGATGCCGTTTTGTTTATTTTATTACAATTTAATTTACATTTTTCCTTTTATTAACTAATAAAATAAATATATAAAATAACACAATAGAACAACATCAACCGTACCTATCATTTAAATATGGCATAATTGCAACAGGAACCCTTTTAGCTATCTTAAATTAATCAATTAACTAATAGAAATTAACTTTTCTTTAACTTTTATGATTTAGTCCTTTTTTCTTAATTAGCTATTTAAACGCTAAAATTTATTAACCAAATTTTAATATGACCCTAATAACACATATTTATGGGGCCAGTTTATAAAAACGAGGTCTCGATACCTCATTTTCTCAAAACCACTTGACTTTAGGAATATACCACTTGAACTTAATTATTAGTTCAATTAACTAAAATTATTAAATCAAAAGTCAAATATAATAATATATCTTATTCGTAAATATTAAAGAATAATATTTACGAAATTACTCATTGGATCTATGATCTCAAAAGCACTATTTTCGAGACCATTAAGAAATTGGGTTGTTACATTTTGTATATACCAATATTGAACAATATCTTCCATTTCTTTGGAGTGATAAGGAAGGTAAGATAATGAGAAATAAGGTGGTGAGCTTAATGATTACTTTGGGGATGAATAGGGAATAATGCCACATCGTTTAGTGTTTCTATTGCTTGAAACCCTTTTGCCTTAAAATGTTACAAGCCTAGAAGACCCATGTGACCTAAACATTTCCTTTACATGATCTTTTTGACTTGTTTACAATAATCTTATTAAATGTTTTTAATTCTCATCTTGTGTCTACTACATATCTATATAGTTTATGTTTACGGATAACGTAATCAAATATTTATTCATTTGAATTGCCTCTAGGTTTGCTAGTTCTTTAACTTAATAAACTAAGTATTTTTGCTTTAGAAGTACTTAAGTTAGCTAAACATCAATCTTAAGTTGTATGTAAGATATGTCTTATACAAATTCAATATTTGATTGTCATGCTTTTTCTTGTTTAAAATGTTCCAAGGGTCGCCTTTTGTATGTTTTGTGTGTTTTCTTGAGAACAAGACAAGACTAAAGTGTGTGGGAGTTTGATCAACCATAATTTAATACGTCCAATTAGGCTCTCCAAAACACTCGATGACCTTATTCTCAAGCAATTTACAAATCTTTTTCCATACTTTTGTTGACTTCTAGTTTTTTTTATTATGAACAATCATTTTTGCTTAGTTTTACTCCTTCTAAGACCCAATTTGGCAAAATGTCATTGGAATTCTAATGATTAATTTGAGCCTGTGTAAAGAGACAATGATTGCCAAACCTTGAAGAAAACTACATTTGACTTGGGTACCGCGACATTAGTGCAAGAATGTCACGACACCGAGCCTCTATTGACTTGAGGGTGGAAGATTTCAACAAGAAATCAACGTAGAGTTGACTATAGGGAGAATTGCAACACTAAGGATGTTGTGTCATGACATTGAGTGTAACACCCATAACCCTTATCCATCGCCGGAATAGGGTTATAAAACATTACCAGACTTTACGAAATAAATACAAATATTTTATAACATTTAATAAAACATATCAGAAACCAATCATAAAATACTAATATTGTCCCTTGTATGAGCCCTTGAGGCCCAATATACACCTTAAAAGTAAATCGGGACTAAACTAAATACTCAGGGAATTTTTTCCAAAATCTCAAAAATTTTCTTAGGAATAGGGGACACACGCCTGTGTCATAGGCCGTGTGGGCATTAGATGTGAGGCACATGGCCGTTTCCTAGCCCTATCCATACCTGTGTAACTATCTGACTTGGGTCACACGACCAGCCACATGCCCGTATGCTAGGCAGTGTGAAAGGTGCAGGGGTCACACAGCCAAGCCACATGCCCGTGTGCAAAAACTTGGGCATTTTGTTTCAAATTTTAAGATGCAAGGGACACACCACTAGACCACATGCCCATGTGCTAGGCCGTGTGTCGTACACGGCTGAGAAACATGCCTGTATGGACGAAAATAGGCAATTTTATGGCCTCTTTTCTCACTCATTCTTGACTTCAACGTACACACTTCAAATTTCATACATATATGCCATAACAAGGTCACCAAAACAACCAAACCCTAACTTTAATATGGTCATATTATAACATGTATTTTAACATTCTAATTAGAACATAAATCAATTCACACATGTAATTACCTATATTAATATGTTTTACTAATTTATTCATTACTATGCCTAGGAATTATCTATCCATTAACCACACTAGTACTTATACCAAACATGATAAAACCAATATATATAAGTTAACTTGGAACATAAACAAAATGCAATTATTGACATTTACACAACCATTTCAATCCCTATACATGCAATATAAACCGTATTATGTATAGCAAAATCTATCGGAGCGAGTTGGATAGTGTGATCTAAAGTATTGATCCGACCTCCCGATTTCTCGAAAATCTATAGAGAACATTAAACAACACAAGTAAGCTTAATGAAGCTTAGTAAGTTTGTTAGCTTAAAACATAAATCTTACCGAATACTATAACAAGTCATTTACATAAATTATTCAATATACTATTCCTGTCAAACACAACTTCCATCGATGAATTCATATATTTCAAATCAATATCAATAATAACTTTAAATCTTTAAACATTAATTCCATAGGTCACTTACCAACCCTTGTCAAATCGGAGAACGTCTTATGGATATGTGTACATCGTATACAAAAGCCTAAAGGCTGTACAAAAGCACATAAGTGCTAAACAGAAACCCATAAGGGTTGAACAAAAACCCATAGGGGTTAAACTGAAGTTCAAAACAGCCAAACAAAAAGCCATGAGGGTTAAACGGAAACTCATATAAGTTAACTGAAGCTCATGAGAGCTAAACAGAAAGTAAACATGAAAGTTTGCAACTAATGCTGAGCTAAGGTTTACTTGGGTAATTTGCCGTTAATTCTTCCTTTGCACTGAACGACTGTACTTAATCCTGCATTCTGTTCGTTTTGAACATTCAATTCAGCTTCATAACTTTAACAATAATTTTAATTTCAACAAACGACATTAAAAAATACATAATACCATTCATCAATTTAACATATAACATTAGCGTTTAACCATACGAATTTACTTAGGTTAAATTGTGGAATTTATAGTAGTTCAGGCACTATTCTGCTAATTTCCCGTTTTCACGATTATCTACGTGCTCTTGATCTAAAATATAAAATTATTCATTCATTAGCATATATTTCAATTCTAGTTCACTTCACAATTAATACCCTTCAATTTTTGAAATTATTCAATTACCTTAATTTTTACAATTTTGTTTGCAATTTAGTCCCCCACCAATTAGCCTATCAAATGATCTAATTCCTCTCAATTGATAATTTATCTAAATAGTCTAAACTATCATACAACCTTTGATCAACAGAATTTTAGTATCGAACCCTAATATTTAATCTTTTCATAATTTGGTCCTAAAAATAATTTCTATTAAAATCACTTGATAAAATCACCATATAGTAAAATTAAAGCTCTAAATCCAAGTTAATTCATCACCAACATCCAGCACTTCTCAATGGTAACTTTCAAAATTACCCATAAAACAAAAAATTAATGGCATAAATAGTTGGACCTAATTGTAAAAGTCTCAAAAACATAGAACTTACAAGAAATAAACAAGAATTGAACTCACATGGAGTAAAACTATGAAAAGCCAAGTTTAGGAGCTCTCTTATGGCTGTTTTTGGCTGAAGATTGATGAAGAAATATCTAGAAATTCAATTTGGTCATTGTTTTATTTTTACCTTAAATGACCATTTTGTCCCTCAATCACCTAATTTCAAGATTTTTCTCTGCTTATGCCATTTCAACCTTTTAATAGGTGTCTAATTGCCTTTTTGGTTCTCCTTTATTCACCACTTAAGCTATTTAATCACTATTTCTTTAATTAACAAGTTTTGAACCTTTTTCAATCTAGTCCTTTTGAATTAATTAACTATCAAAATATTATAATTTTTTTAACGAAACTTTAATATTAACTTGGTGACGCTCCGTAAATATTTATAAAAATATTTACGACCCAGTTTATAAAATTGGGGTTTCGATACCCCGTTTTCACAAACCAATTTACCTAATAAATTCTTCTAAAACTCAAATCACTAATTCAAACGTCTTTCTAAGATCACACTTGACTTGTAAATAATAATTAATAAATTTTTCAACCTCATTCATAGGATTTAGTGGTCTTGAACCATTATTTCCAACAACACTGAAAATTGGGCTGTTACAACTCACCCCCTTTTAGGGAATTTTGTCCTCGAAATTTGTTACCTGAAAATAAGTTCGGATACTGTGATCTTTTCGATTCTTCTATTTCCTAAGTAGCCTCCTCCGAACCATGACAGTGCCATAATACTTTAACTAACAGTACTCGTTTATTCCTTAATTCTTTAACTTCCTAAGCCAAAATCTTTACCGGTTCTTCCAAATACGTCATATCCGGTTGTAGCTCAATTTCAATATAAGGAATCACATGTGAAGGATCTAATTTGTACCATCTCAGCATCGATACATGGAAGACATTATGAATCTTCTCAAGTTCCAGAGGCAGAGCTAATCTATAAGCTAAAAGGTCGATTCTTTCAATGTTTTCGTACGATCCAATAAATCTTGGACTCAATTTCCCTTTTCAAACAAACTGTAATACTTTCTTCCACGGTGAAACTTTTAAGAATACTTGATCACCCACCGCGTATTCTGTCTTTCTTCTTTTCAAATTTGCATATGATTTCTGACAGTCAGAAGTAGCTTTCAAACTATCCTAGATGATTCAAACTATTTCTTCAATTTCCCGGATCAAGTCAACTCCCACTAGCTTGGATTCACTCAATTCAGACCAATACAATGGAGACTTACGTTTCCTTCTGTAAAGAGCTTCAAACGGTGCCATTTTGATACTGGATTGATAGTTATTGTTATATGCAAATTCAGCCAAAGGTAAATACTTTTCCCAACTACCTCTAAACTCGAGTATACAACATCTCAACATATCTTCCAATATCTGAATCACTCGTTCTGATTTCCCGTCAGTCTGAGGATTAAACGCTATGCTGAAATTTAATTTTGTACCCAAAACCTCTTGAAATTTATTCCAAAATCTCGATGTCAACCTTGAATACCGATCTGAAATAATGGATGTGGGAACCCCATGTAACCTCACAATCTCTGATATACACAATTCCGCTAAATTGTCAAGTAAAAAGTATGTTTTAACCGAAATAAAATATGTTGACAGTCAATCTATGCAAATCACCCAGATCAAATTTTTCTTTCTCGAAGTCACAAGTAATCTTGATACAAAATCTATCGTGACATGCTCCTATTTCCACTCAGGAATCATGACAGGTTGTAACAAACCCGTTGGTACCTGATGTTTTGCTTTCACTTGTTGACAAATTAGACACTTAGCTGCAAACTCACAAATTTCTCGTTTCATACCCGGCCACCAATACATCCGTTTCAGATCACAATACATTTTCGTACTATCCTAATGAATTGAATACATGCTACTGTGAGCTTCAACAAGAATATCATTTTTCAAATTTGAATTATTCAGAACACAAATTCTATTGTGATTATGCAACATACCATCATCATTAATGTTATACTTTGATTTCAAATTGTCCTGAACCATTTTTCATTTCAGCATCAATTTTGGATACTCATTTTGCAATTCTCAAATCCATTAAAGGAACACAGGTTTAGCTTTCAACTCTGCTATTATAGAACCATCCTCATTAAGAGACAAATGAGCATTCATTGCTCAAAGTACAAACAAAGACGACTTTTGACTAAGTGCATCCACAACCATATTAGCCTTCCCCGGATGGTAGTCAATAACCAAATCATAACTTTAAGTAACTTTATCCACCGTATTTGTCTTAAATTTAGTTCTTTCTGAGTCATCAAATATTTTAAATTATTTGATCCATAAACACATAACATTTCTCATTGTATAAATAATGTCTCCAAATCATCAAAGTGAATACGATTGCAGCCAATTCAAGATCATCTGTAGGGTAGTTCTTCTCGTATGGCTTTAGCTATCGAGAAGCATAAACCACTACCCTTCCTAACTGCATTAATACACATCCTAAACCATTCAAAGATGCATCACTATAAAAAACATACGGTATACCCGATTCTGGCTGAGTCAAAATTGGAGTTTCTGTCAACATCTTCTTCAATTGATCAAAACTCTGCTGGCACTCCTCAAACCAAAAAAATTCAACATTCTCCTATAGTAATCTGGTTATCTACGAAGAAATTATCAAAAAGTTCTTGAAAAAATGACGGTAATATCCTGTTAATCCTAGAAAACTTCGTGCTTCAGAAACATTCTTTGGAGTTTTCCAATTCACCACTGCAGATACTTTGCTCAGGTCTACTCAAATCCTTTTGGCTGATACAATATGACCTAGAAATCCAATTTTGTAAAGACAAAATTCATATTTGCTAAACTTTGCATACAATTACATTTCTCTCAAAGTCTATAGTACAATTCTCAAATGTTGTGCATGCTCAGATTCTGTCTTGGAATAGATCAGTATATCATCGATAAACACAACCACGAATCTATCCAAATAAGGATGAAAAATTCAATTCATGAAATCCATGAAATCAGTAGGGGCATTAGTTAAGCCAAATGGCATTACCAAAAACTAGTAATGGCCATACCGAGTTTTGAAGACAGTTTTTGGCACATCACATTCTTTAACCTTCAACTGATAATACCCTGATCTAAGGCCTATCTTCAAAAATACCGCATCACCTTTTAGTTGTTCAAACAAGTCGTCGATAGAGGCAAAGGATATTTATTTTTTAATTATTACCTTGTTCAACTATCTGTAGTCTATACATAGTCTCAAGGAACCATCCTTCTTTTTCACAAATAATATAGGTGCACCCCAAGGAGACATACTCAGCCTGATGGACCCTTTATCTAATAACCCTTGCAATTGAGTCTTTAATTCCTTTAGCTCAGCTGGTGCCATACAATATGCTCTTACTAATATCGGAGCTGTTCCCGAAAGCATATCAATTACAAATTCAACTTCATGATCAGGTGGTAAACCCGGCAATTCCTCAAAAAACACATCAGCAAACTCATTAACAACTGGTAACTGTTTTAACTTCGATTCAGAATCCCGAGTATCAAGAATGTAGGTTAAAAATGCTTTATTACTTTTATGCAACAACCTCTGAGCAGAAAAAAGCTGAGATAATTCTAATAGTATCATTCAGATTCTCTCACTCAACCAAAATTACCTTCCATGTCTGATCTTTCAGATTAATCCATTTCTCTTGACAATTTACTATAGCATCATGCTTCGTTAACCAATCCATTCCCAGAATAACATCAAATTCCTAAAAGGGTAGCAACATCAAATTAGTAGGGAATTCACAGCCTGGACAATTTTGACAGAGTAAATTAACTATCACACTTTGGCCTAATGGATTAGTGACTTGAATATCATAATCAGTAGACTCAACAGGAAATTTCTTTTCTGTTACTAATGTAGTGCAAACATAAAAATGCGTGGACCCAGGGTCAAACAATGTATATACAATAACATCAAAAAGATAAAATGTACCAACTATTACGCTTGGAGCCATAGCTTTTTCTCTCGCTCGGATGGCATAACTACGTGCAGGTGCCGTAGCCTCTGACTGGGTAGTAAAATCTTTCATACTCGAATGAGCTGTTCCAGTAGCATTATTTTGGCTTGAATGTCTACTTCGTTGAGAAGTGGCCAACTGTTTCTCTTTTTGCTTTTTGCTTCGAATAAAATGGTCAATGGCTCTGCATTTGTAACAAGCCCCTGCTTTGCTTCTACATTCACTAGGATGATATTTTCCACAATATTTGCATTTGGGCTTAAGAGCATTTTGTACACTGCCCACACTAGTAGTAGGTCTAATAGATACCCCGAAATCAAGTTGAGTCGCCTTATTCTTATTTGATCGTTCCGACATTAGGGTGGTCGATTGAAATCATCTTTAGACTTTTTCACAGGTAAATCTAAAAATAACTTAGAGAAACTTCTTGTAACACCCTTCACCCATATCCGACGCCGGGATAGGGTGTGAGGCGTTACCAGGATTTCACATTCACAAACATATTAAATTGGGTCGTCAAGTTTCGCTCAAATTTAAAATTTTTCAAACATGTACATTTCATTCCTTATATAGGCCTTCGAGGCCTATAACATACCTAGGGGTCATTCGGGACAAAACCGTGAATATTCGATAACTTTGGGCACCTTAGAAAATTCCCCTTACCTTAAAGTATCACACGCCCGTGTGAGTGGGGCCGTGTGGTCACACACGACCGTGTGGCTTGGGTCACGCCCATGCCCTTAGCCCGTGTGCAATACTATTTTAAAACACGACCATGGCACATGCCCGTACGTCCAGCCATGTGGACCCTTATAGGCTATTTTCCAAGCCTTTGGTTACCCTTTTTGTCACCAACAAGTATTCATGTCTAAAACATTGTCGATTCATTTCCATATTATATATTTACCACATGGTTATGACCAATTCATTTGGTCAAGAAGCATCCATCATGCATATATGTCATAATACCAATCATATATATCCCACAAGCATAAACACATCATTGCATCACAAGCATTAGAACATATCAAGGATAATTAGGCTTACATGCCACAATCACTATAAGCCACATCTCATGGCTATATGCAACACGTCAATATAAGCTAATAAATTTGGCTAATCATAATAACAGCTATCATAAAAACTAAGTCCATATACATGCCACTCACTTGTCTACGCCTAACACATACATGTTAACACTCCGAAGGTGATAACTTGGTAGTGTGATGATGACTTCGAAAAACTCCAACCTCGAGCTGACCTGACAAAACTAAAAGAAATGGAAAGGAGGGAGTAAGCTTTACGCTTAATAAGCTCGCATGAAAATAATAAGCAATGCGATAACATGCTGTTTTCATATTCTTTCTATTTATTTAAATTCCAGCTAAGCTATTTTTCTGAGTCACAGTCATTTAATTATTTATATCTAGAGTTGCGAAACTCAAAATTAAGATCCGTTAATTTTCCCAAAAACTAGACTCATATCTCTTCTTGTCATAAAATTTTCAGAATTTTTAGTTTAGCCAATAAGTACAGTTTATTATCAAAGTCTCCCATGCTTTGCTGTTTGACAACTTCGACCTTTCTTCACTAAAATTTATTTATCTCCTAGTAAGAAAGTCGGATGATGTTTCCATCTCCTTCTACTGAAAGTAGACTCATTAAGATTTAATTTCATATTTTATTAAGCTTCTAACTCAATTTACACTATTTTTAGTGGATTTTCAAAGTTGGACCAATGCTACTGTCCAAATCTATTTTGGTACAATAAAATGATCACTATCATAAGATCATTTCCAACTATCATGAACTTACCATTTCATGGATCCCTTACTCATTTTTCACAATGAAGCTTAATATAAAAGTCATAATTTCTCATAGGAACACTTAATCATACCTTCCAAGTATAGGATAATTCCCTACCACATGCACTCAATCATCAAATTAGTCTGATGACAATGCACCATGTAAATTTGTCTTAGATGAGCTTATTATTCATCATCTCATCTACACACATCAAGTTAATCCCGTTGAGTTTCTAAGAAATCTCGATGGATTATCCATTTACCGTCAATTCATATGAATGATCATTTCAGGTATGCACTCCCGCGAACCTTACATCTTACGGTGGAATTACCAGTCTAGGCTAAATCCCCCGTATAGTGAACTCATAAGGTGATGTCGATATTACCAGTTTAGGCTAAATCCCTTATAGCGACACACACCCTTAATGAACTCAGATCTAAATTACCAGTCCAGGCTAAATTCAGACCCTAATGGATTACCCATCTGGGCTAAATCCATAATGCACACATATTCTTCGGAAGGCTTGATCATTCAAGGAACACCCGTCCGGGCGAGATCCTTTTCATACTTGAGACCACAGATTACCCGTCCATGCTAAATCCTTACTGCAACACATGCAGGATCTCATTACACATGTCAATCATGGTTCATCCATCGAATTTCCCCTTTTTAACCTCAACCGAGACATTTTTCAACATAATATCATCAAAGATGCATTTCTATGAATTTTTATGCCAATAATTAGTGCAATTATGATGGATTCATAATTCATACAATTCATACCAAATCAATAGAGAATTACATTTCAAGCATGGTATTGCATTATTATTAACACACGAACTTACCTCGATCCAAAAATGACAATTTACCATTTTAGTCCATAACCTTGTATTTTCTCAATTTAAGACCGAATCTCGATTTCCATGATCTATAATATCACATTTAGCCTAATAATTAGTCACACTATTCATATGGGTCTAAAAATCATATTTTTACAAATTTTCATTTTGACCCTTAAACTTTTGCATATTTTCACTTTTGTCCAAAGGCTCAGAAATTAAACTTCATCCTATTTTCTTATGTTTTATGACATGCTGATCATTTTTTACTTCTATGGCAACATCAAATTCTCACTCTAACATGTACTCATGAACATTAGGTATTTTTACCGATTATGCCGTTTTACTCATTTTCACGTAAAATTGCTTAGCAAAAGTTGTTTAACATGATTTCAAGCTTCATATTCTACCATTAAACATCAAAGTACATGCATATCATTCATGGGTAAATTTTTAAACATAAACCCTAGCTCAAAATAATGGTAGAAATAGCTAGAACACGTTACCTGGATTTCAAAAATGTAAAGAACTTTAAAAATGGGGCTCGGGATCACTTACGAATGAGCTTGGAAGCTTGAACCAAACCCTAACCATGGCTTCCATGGGGGTTTCAGCTGGTGCATGGAGAAGATGACCAAATTTTGGCTATTTTGGCTTTTTAATTCTTTTAATTATTAGTTTACCAAAATGCGCTTAACTTAAAAATATTTTATTACACCCATTTCATGTCTATTTTTGTCCAACAATTAACTAATGGTCTAATTACCATTTAAGGGCCTCCCATTTAAAATTTCATAACAATTCGGCACCTCTAACATGTAGAACTCAGCTTTTGCACTTTTCACAATTTAGTCATTTTGACCAAATTGAGTGCCCAAACGTCGAAATTTTCGAACAAAATTTTCACGAAATTGCCGTGGAATCATAGTCCATAAATATATAATAAAAATATACTTTCTTACATCAAATTTGTGGTCCCGAAACCACTGTTCTGACTAGGCCCTAATTCGGGATGTTACACTTATTTTGTAGGATTCTTTCTTCCTTCCATCCCATTACATTTTTCTATTGTACACCTCTTCCATTTTCTGATCACGATATAACAGAACAACAAATTCCCATATTTCTATGCCCCCAATCATCATTCTAATTTCATCATTTAACTCTTCTTCAAACTGAATGCGCATTTCTTCTTCGGTTGGTACAATTTCTTGGGCATATTTGCTGAGGTATACAAGTTCGCTCTCATACTCTGCTACTGATTGATTTTCTTGGCGCAAGTCAAGAAATTCCCTCTTCTTTTTATCTAGATACCTCTTGCTGACATTTTTCTTCTTAAATTCACTCTGAAAGAATTCCCAAGTGATTTTCTCTTTTGGCACTATAGCCACAATAGTCGACCACCAATTGTAAGCTTCCTATTCAGTAGTGATACAACACATCTCAGATAATCATCGGGAGAACAAGCTATTTCTTCAAAAACTCTTATCTATTTTGAAGTCAATACTAAGCTTTGACTGGATCATCAACAGACCTACCCTGAAATTCTTCAGCCCCACACTTTTTGAGTTTTTCAATTGGAGTACGTTTACTTGATTTAGTTGCTAGAAGAGGTGGAGGTGCAACCGGAGGCTCTACAAGTGGTATAGTAAGGGGAGGAGGTTGTTGAGCCTAATTTCTCTCTTGCATAAATTCGTTAAACCATTGATTCATAAACCTAAAGAACATGTTAAGTTCTTATTCTTGAGTAGGAAGAATTGTGACATTACTACTTGTCCCATGTTCAGATGTCTGTACTCTATTATTGGCCTCATCATGTTCAGCATGTTTAGATCTATCTGACATCTTTACAATCTATAAGAAAAACAAGGGTTAGATCAGATCATACACATCACACTATCATATATTTATATGGCATGTAGTTCTAAACATTTTACACACTATGTTCATTCCAAGAATCGGCTAAACCGAAGCTCTAATACCAATAATATAATAGCCCATTTTTGGTCAAATCGAAACAGTGATTTCAAGACCACAAATACGAGGTCAAAATATTTATTTTATTATTATTTTAATTTTTACACCATGAATATATGATGGTACGATATTTTCATTAAGAAATTTTAGCATTTGGTTGCTCAATTTGATAAAAAGGACTAAATCGCGTAAAGTGTAAAATTGAAGTTCTATTAGCTAAGAGTATCTAATAGCTATAGAACCTTAAATTTAAGGTTCTTATGTTGTAATTAGACCATTTTAATTATGAGTGGACAAAGATGGACATTAATATGGTCATTTTAAATGGTTTATAATAAGGTTAAAAATGTAATTTAGTAATAAATGATGAATTAAATTAAAGAAAAATAAGATAACATCTTGTTTTCTTCTTCACCTAGCCGAAAGTAGGAAATAAAACACCATTAAAAGGGTTTCAAAGGTTCAACACACTCCTAGCTTGATTAAGGTATGATTTTAGCTCGATTTTTTATGATTTCTATGTTTTTGTAATCGTTGTAGCTCAATCTAGCTAGCCTGTACCTTTAGTTTCGAAACTGTTAAAGATTTTGAGAGTTGCAATTGTTGAATCTATGTGTTCTTTGATGTTTAATGTTAAAATATGAATGCTTGATGATAGATTTTCATGTTTTGTAAAGTGATTTTTGATGCAAATGCATAATAGGGATTAAATTGTGAAATGTGCAAATTGAGTGATTGAAAAGCTAAATAAATGAAAGTTTTGGGCTGCTAGGGACCCAAAAATTATTTGGCCATGCTTGGGTTTAGTGAAATTATATGAATTTTGTGTTTTGTGAAATAAGGATTAAATTGCTAAAAGTGTGAACGTTTAGGGGCTAATGTGCAAATAAGCCTAAATGTATGTTTTGGACTAAATTGAATGAATGGTTATAGATCAAGAAAGAAAGAATTCAGATTTAGATTGGGGGAAAAGCAAGGTTATTGAGTAGTCAACCCGATCCGTCAATTCTGAATACGAGGTAAGTTCGTATGGGATGATTACATTATAAATGTATGTTAAAATGCTTTAATATTGCATAAATTGTTAAAATGGATTATGGATAATGTATGAAGGGTGAAAATGACTCTACGAGTGCATTCGATGATAGAAACGAAAAGTGTAAAAGCCTGATTGAACCATAAGAATAGTTTTGGATACTATTGACATGTTAGTAAGTGATACGTTGAGTTTGCTCTGGGCCACGATATTAGCATTTTGGGTGTGTATTTTATCGATTTGGATTTAGGCCATGCATGCCAGTTGATTTGGCTTCGGGCCATGATAATAGTTCTTCAGATAAGTTACCTTGATTTGGCTACAGGCCATGGTATAGGTACTTATCGTACGAGACTCTTGAGTATTTGATTTCTATTCTGAATGGTTCAACAGGTAAACGAATGGTGTGGTTGAGAAAGAGGTTAGTACAAGGCGATACAGGTATGTACAAAACCTATTCTAGTATTAAATAGTGAAAGTTTGATGAGTTTGTATTTGATCATGTTTTGAGACATGAGAAAGGTTTGTAGTTAATGTGTATATGGTTTTGTCATGTGTAATTGGTTGATTTGCATTTATTCGATGAATTAGGTTATTCACATACAAGCTTACTAAGCTATGAAGCTTACTTCGTGTTATTTTTCTATGTTTTATAATGAATTAAGGCTAGCTCGGATCCAGGAGTTGTCGGGAAAATCATCGCACTATGAAACATCTAAGTTGGTACTTTTGAATTATACATTTATAGTTTATGGCATGTATAGGCTAGATGTGGTGTTTTGGTTGTGATTATAGACATGAGATTTGGCTTGTAAATGATGTTAATATAGATGTGTGTTTGGCTTTTAGAAATGGCTTGTAAATGTATATGTTTTGGTTTGTTTAAATATAGCCATGAGTGATGGCTTATTTTGGTTTGTTTTGGCATGGTTGTAACCAAGACATTATGGAAGTTAATATGGTTATGTGAATTATGATAAATGAACCATATTGTTTGATATTGATTTGACCTGTATTTGGCTAAGTAAATGGTAGTGATTTGAGAATTGGAATAGATGAAATTATAATGGTATGAATTGTACATTTGGTTGATGACTTTGGCTGCCTAATTGTATGATGATATGGTACCATTTTCTCTTTTATAGGTATACTTAGTTGGGGTGGCAAATTGGCCTTGCAAATGGCTTATTTTTATCCACACGGGTAGAGGCACGAGCATGTGTCTCTGTCGTGTGTGACACACGGTCATGCTACACGGCCGTGTTTCCCCTGTTGTTGAAATTGAATTGAAGTCAGTATGCTCCACACGGTCTCACACACGGGCGTGTGACTGGCCATGTGGTACAAGTCAGTATTCCCCCTAATTGGCACACGGCCTAGCATACAGGCGTGTGACTTGGCCGTGTTGCATAAGTCAGTATACACTCCAGTTTTCACACGGTCTGGCACATGGGCGTGTCTTCGACCGTGTGATACAAGTCAGTATGTATGCCCTGTTTCCACAAGGCTTGAGACATGGGCGTGTCTAGAGCCGTGTGAGGCACACGGCCAGTCCACACGGGCGTGTGACCCCTATACTGTTGAAATTTTTCTAAGTTTCTAAAAAAATTTGTATACTATTGGTTTAGTCCCGAACCATTTCTAAAGCATGTTTAAGGCCTTGTAGGCCCTTATCAGGGACAATGTGATTGTGTTGAATGACTTATGAGAATGAATGCCTTATGTTTGATAAATGTATGCTATATGTTATGAATTAATCAGTAATACCTCGTAACCCTACTCCGACGACGGATACGGGTTAGGGGTGTTACAAATAAATGTAACACCCATAACCCTTATCCATCACCGGAACAGGGTTATAAAGCATTACCTGTAACACCCCAAACCCGGCCTAGATGTTACGACCGAATCTGGCGTGTCACATTGAAGCCTTATTAGAGAAGTCATGTTTTATCTAGAATCTTTCTTAGTGTTTAAAGAACATTTTCGTTTTAAATTAAAGTGAATGGAAGCTGCATACCAGGTAGGATTCAAGAAAAGAGGAGGTGAGTCAATTAGACTGCTTAAGTACCTACCTCTTCCATGATCCAATCCTAGACATGCACACATCCATTGCCACACTTTAAGCTTATTACCTGTCCAGGAACAACAAATTAAGTTTAAGTCTATTTAAAATATTTATTTCCTTTGAAAACATTTATGTTGTGGAAGCTTTGCTCGGTTATCGTGATATTTTGAAAATAAGTAACTTTTATAAAACACGCCCTAGAGCTAACCAATTTAAAAACCCAAAATAAAAATAATAAAGCGGCCTTATTACAACTTTAGCCAAAATAGAAATAATCAAAAATAAATGCGAAATTTAAAAGGAAGCTAATTGAAACTTATTTAAAAAAAATCAAAAATTTAATTTTTGTGGCCACTCAAAATCCCGCCCAGCTTCAAGTCCACCAACTAGGGCTCACCTGCAAGGATGGAAGAGAAAGGGGGTGAGTTTGGAAAACACAGTGTGTATGGAAAACCCATCCAAAGCCCAAGTCAGCTCAAGCCCATTTGGCCTAAGCCCTATTCAAATAACAGTGGGTATTGGGCCGAAGCCCTTTTCAAAATACAGTAAATTGGGCCTTAGCCCCTTTTCAGATAACAGTATGGCCCATAGGCCGATTCCAGAACAGAACAAACATATTCGTGTATGCAAGCCCAACCCAGCCTATAACCAACCGCTACACTCCACCCGTACCAGCCTTACACTCCATGTGGGGAATAGCTCAACCCACCCAGCCCTACACTCTATAGTTGCAGCATTGCTGCTTAGATATCAGTAAGTTGAGGCAAAGCCTCCAGTACGTGGTCAAGCCACTTTCAGTACTTCCTCCATCAATAACCCAGTCCCATGCATCAGATAATAATAACATGGCATGCAGTAAATAGTAACAGTCAAACATGCATTCAGGTCAACCTTATCAGATAATAATAACATGGCATGCAGTAAATAGTAACAGTCAAACATGCATTCAGGTCAACCTTAACCCTAGGGGTATATCAGTAATTTTGCTCCTAGGGGTAAATCTGTAAAGTAAAGGTATTTCAGTAATTTTATTAGTTTTAAGGGTTCTCACGAATGTTACTCTCCTTACTAGCCCATTTCACATCGCAATAACTTATTTGTCTCAATTTCACAATTTTAGCCATTGAGCCCTAAGACCCCTAATGGCCCTATAGTGTCCATTAGCAATATAAGCCCATTTAACTCAAGTTTTATGACCAGTTTACCGGTTTTAAGCAGTTTCAATTCTACAGTCTAACAGAACATACTTATTGCCTATTTTTTTTATATTATAAATATTTTTATTATTTCTTTATTATTTACCCGTATGGGCCCGTAAGCCCATTAGGCCTAGTTTTAGCCTATCGAGGCCCAATTACTGAAGTGCATGAAATTTCACACATGACTAACTTACCACTTTGCAATTTCAGATCTAATGATTTCTAAACGTCTTGTGAGCACTCGCACACTCACAAGCCCACAAAATGCCGGATTTCGGCATTTCAGCTTTTGCCGAATTGGACTATGAAAGGGTGTTCGATACACACCTGTTACGCGACGACTGCTACTGAGATCCCTTACGATGTCCTACAATTGATTACCACAATTCTTAGATTGCAACCCACAACAACCAATCCCAATATTCACCTACCCATATTCGAACCATGCCCCTAAAGCCTTTAGAATATTACCTTTTTTGCCAAAAACCGATGACTAGGTCCAAGTCTAGTTGCTCAAAATATCCAAGGCTTCAATCAAACCTCTAGAAGAACTAATCACCAAAAGAAATCGTCGATTAAAGACCCTTAAAGCCCTATGCCCAAATCGACAGCCTCTCTAGATTTTAGGGACTTTGGCTTTTCTAAATTGTAAAATAAGACTAGATCTGAGGTGATGATCACTTACCACTTATTCCTCTTTGATTTCTATGCAGATCTGATACAGATCTATCCTCTAAATGATAGTAGAACTCGAATCCAGGAGATCTGAAGTTCCGGCTATAAGTCCCTAAATCTATGGTATTTCGGCTTTTTAAGTGATGAAGAAGATGACGATTTGAGGCTATAACTTTGAAGTAATGTTGCCGACAGATACTAAGGGTTTAGAGAAGATGAAAGTTGATCAAAAAGAAAAAATAACTAAAGGATTTTGGCTTGGAGAAATCAGCACAAGAAGTGAGTTTTCGGGATTTCGGCTTTTATGGCAATCGGCTATGGAGGTTTATTAGAGGATGGGATTGACAGAGGAGGTGAGTAAGGCGATCAGGAGATTTCAGCTAGAAGAAAAAGCAAAAAGGAAGAAAGAAAATGAAAGAAAAAGAGAGGAAGAAGAAATCAGCACCAAGGAGAAGGAATTTATGTTTTCGACTTTTTTGAGAACTCAGAAAGGATGAATGACAGTGAAAGCTTTCAGGTGGCTAACCTTAATTCTCCAAGACAGAAAAAGAAAAGAACTTAACCCTAATATCAACTAAAACAATCGGCCCAACCTCCCTAAGGCCCTTGCCGAAATTCACTTAAGTGATCACATGCCCGGCACATGCCTAAAATTTAAAAGTAACAATATGCCTACCTTGCAACTTGAACCCTGGACCTTTAATTCCTTCCCAGACGCCATAAACCCTTCGTAATTTATTTAATTACTACACTAAACATACGAAATAATAATAATAATAATATAATAATAATGATAACATCCGAATTATTCGGGCCGTCTGCTACCTAAACCCAAACTCAATGCCCAATACTTTTAGGCCCAAAAATCGGGGCGTTACAACTCTACTCCCCTTAAAGAAATTTCGTCCTCGAAATTTCAATCTATCAACTAACCGTATTACTCAAGTCAAACCACTATGCTTCTGCTGCGCACTCTAATTAAAAATAATTCTTAGTACGACCCAGAACGTCTAATTACCAAAGTAAAGAAACATTTATCTAGCACGCATACAATTCGTAACACACGCTTAAATAGAATAAACTTGGCAATCCCGAGCTCGATGCTCCTTGGACCCACATCTAAAGCATGCTCCTGTCTTCCTATGGCATTCACCCGAATGATGCCCGTTGTAGTTCTTGTAGGTTGGAAAGTTTGGTCGTGTCTTAACATGTTTCACAGAACGAGGCTCAGTCTTCTGAGAACTAGAATCCTTCCTCTTCTTACACTCCAAGCACCCTGCTTGAAGCGTTTCCCTAATTTCCTTAATTTTGGTATCCAATACTTCCTCTAACACTTTCCTTACTAACTCGGCCAGTGCCTCAGTACCAAGCTCTGAGTTACCGCTACCTGAAGTTGGCAGACTTTGCTTACCCTCAGAATCCATATCAATACTCTACATTACCAATACACATATCAAATAACTACAAAGATCTCAAAAATTTTACTATTTACTCATATGTCTTATGCAAAGATAGTATTTTAGAGTTTTTGTTCTTTATAGAATCATAGCCTAGCTACAGTCTCAATCTTTTTGGGTTTTTAGTTCCTACTGTCTCAGTCTCTATGGTTTCAGTATCAACCTAGCTATAGTATCATAGTAAAGTCTCAATCCTATCTACAGTAAGGTTTTAGTACAGTACAATATTTAAGGCAAAAGTACTTACAGACTTGGTGTCAGGGATTCAGTGTGCCACATCAGATCCCAGAAAACTTAGCAGAATCTAACCTCTTTAAAATCAAATTCTCAAAACATGTGTATTTTGAAAAAGACAAAATTTGAAAAAAAAAGTCTCTTTAAAACAAAAATTTTCCAGAAAATCAAATTTTTTTCCAAAAATACCCTTCTTAGGTTTAAAAATTTTCGAAAGCCTTTTTGGACCCATTCCACAGCCGAGTTGTTGCAACTTGGCTCTGATACAACTAAATGTAACACTCCAAACCCAGCCTAGACATTACGATCGAATCTGGCGTGTCACATTGAAGCGTTATTAGAGAAGTCATGTTTATCTAAAATCTTTCTTAGTGTTTAAAGAACATTTTCGTTTTAAATTAAAGTGAATGAAAGCTGCGCACCAGGTAGGATTCAAGAAAAGAGGAGGTGAATCAATTAGACTGCTTAAGTACCTAGCTCTTCAATGATCCAATCCTAGACATGCACACATGCATTGCCACACTTTAAGCTTATTACCTGTCCACGAACAACAAATTAAGTTTAAGACTATTTAAAATATTTATTTCCTTTGAAAACATTTACGTTGCGGAAGCTTTGCTCGGTTATCGTGATATTTTGAAAATAAGCAACTTTTATAAAACGCGCCCTAGAGCAAACCAATTTAAAAACCCAAAATAAAAATAATAGAGCGGCCTTATTACAACTTTAGCCAAAATAGAAATAATCAAAAATAAATGCGAAATTTAAAAGGAAGCTAATTGAAACTTATTTAAAAAAAACAAAAATTTAATCTTCGTCGCCACTCTGAATCTCGCCCAGCTCCAAGTCCACTAACTAGGGCTCACCTGCAAGAATGGAAGAGAAAATGGGTGAGTTTGGAAAACTCAGTGTGTATGGAAAACCCATCCAAAGCCCAAGTCAGCTCAAGCCCATTGGGCCTAAGCCCTATTCAGATAACAGTGGGTATTGGGCCGAAACCCTTTTCAAAATACAGTAAACTGGGCCTTAGCCCCTTTTCAGATAACAGTATGGCCCATAGGCCCATTCCAGAATAGAACAGACATATTCGTGTATGCAAGCCCAACCCGGCCTATAACCAACCGCTACACTCCACCCGTACCAGCCTTACATTCCATGTGGGGAATAGCTCAACCCTCCCAACCCTACACTCCACAGTTGCAGCATTGCTGCTCAGATATCAGTAAGTTGAGGCAAAGCCTCCAGTACGTGGTCAAGCCACTTTTAGTACTTCCTCCATCAATAACCTAGTCCGATGCATCAGATAATAATAACATGGCATGCAGTAAATAGTAACAGTCAAACATGCATTCAGGTCAACCTTATCAGATCATAATAACATGGCATGCAGTAAATAGTAATAGTCAAACATGCATTCAGGTCAACCTTAACCCTAGGGGTATATTAGTAATTTTGCTCCTAGGGGTAAATCTGTAAATTTTCCACCTATAAAGGTAGTTCACTAATTTTATCAGTTTTAAGGGTTCTCACGAATGTTACTGTCCTTGCTAGCCCATTTGACATCGCAATAATTTATTTGTCTCAATTTCACAATTTTAGCCATTGGGCCCTAAAACCCCTAATGGCCCTACAGTGTCCATTAGCAATTTAAGCCCATTTAACTCAAGTTTTATGACCAGTTTACCAGTTTAAGCAGTTTTGATTCTACAGTCTAACAGAACATACTTATTGCCTTTTTTTATATTATACATATTTTTATTATTTCTTTATTATTTACCTGTACGGGCCCGTAAGCCCATTGGGCCCAGTTTTAGCCTATCGAGGCCCAATTACTGAAGTGCATGAAATTTCACACACGACTAACTTACCATTTTCCAATTTCAGATCTAATGATTTCTAAATGACTTGTGAGCACTCGCACACTCACAAGCCCACGAAATGTCAGATTTTGGCATTTCGGCTTTTGTCGAATTGGACTATGAGAGGGTGTTCGATACACACCTGTTTCGCGACGACTGCTACTGAGATCCCTTACGATGTCGTACAATTGATTACCACAATTCTTAGATTGCAACCCACAACAACCAATCCCAATATTCACCTATCTATATTCGAACCATGTCCTTAAAGCCTTTAGAATCTTACTTTTTTTGCCGAAAACCTATGACTAGGTCCAAGTCTAGTTGCTCCAAAGATCCAAGCCTTTGATCAAACCTATAGAAGACACTAATCACCACAAGAAATCATCAGTTAAAAACCCTTAAAGCCCTATGCCCAAATCGACAGCCTCCCTAGATTTTAGGGACTTCGGCTTTTCTAAATTGTAAAATAAGACCAGATTTGAGGTGATGAGCACTTGCCACTTATTCATCTTTGATTTCTATGCAGATCTAGTACAGATCTATCCTCTAAAAAATAGTAGAACTCAAATCCAGGAGATCTGAAGTTTCGGTTATAAGTTCCTAAATCTATGGTATTTCGGCTTTTTACGTGATGAAGAAGATGACAATTTAAGGCTATAACTTTGAAGTAATGTTGCCGACAGATACTAAGGGTTTAGAGAAGATGAAATTTGATCAAAAATAAAAAATAACTGAAGGATTCTGGCTTGGAGAAATTGGCACAAGAAGTGAGTTTTCGGGATTTCGGCTTTTATGGCAATCGACTATGGAGGTTTTGTGGAGGATGGGATTGACAGAGGAGGTTATAAGGTGATCAGGAGGTTTTGGCTAGAAGAAAAAGCAAAAAAGAAGAAAGAAAATGAAGGAAAAATAGAGGAAGAAAAAATTGGCACCAAGGAGAAGGAATTTGCGTTTTCGGCTTTTGTGAGAACTCAGAAAGGATGAATGACAATGAAAACTTTCAGGTGGCTAACCCTAATTCTCCAAGATAGAAAAAGAAAAGAACCTAACCCTAATATCAATTAAAACAATCGGCCCAACCTCCCTAAGGCCCTTACCGAAATTCACTTAAGGGATCACATGCCCGGCACATGCCTAAAATTGAAAAGTAACAATATGCCTACGTTGCAACTTGAACCCTGGACCTTTAATTCCTTCCCAGAAGCCATAAACCCTTCGTAATTTATTTAATTACTACACTAAACACACAAAATAATAATAATAATAATAATGATAACAACCGAATTATTCGGGCCGTCTGCTACCCGAACCCAGACTCAAGGCCCAATACTTTCAGGCCCAAAAATCGGGGCGTTACATTACCAGACTTTACGAAATAAATACGAATATTTTATAACATTTAATAAAACATATTAGAAACCAACTGTAACACCTCAAACCCGACCTAGACATTATGGCCGAATCTGCGATGACACATCGAAGTGTTTTTCGAAGAACATAATTTTGTGGAAAATCTGTTCTACATTAAAACCTCTTTGGGATCTTAACAAAAATTTAGGATACCTTGTTCATTGTTAAAACTCAAGTCGTTTTAGCAAAAATTTAATCATATTAGATTGTTATTACACTTTAAAACAGTGTTGATGCGAAAGCTCTCAGAATATGTTGCGTAAACGTGCTGTTTTTAGAAAAAAAAATATTTGTTTATATTTTGAAAATCTGTGACCTACTATTAATAGATATAAATCAAAGTAAATAAATTCCAAATTAAAAGAAAAACTTAAAGAGGCCTTATTACAAAACAAATACCCAATTTAAAATACTTATAAATTAATAGTTAAAAATGGAAGCAAATGCGGTTGCGTGGCCACCTTCGAGTCCCTCGCAGCACCGATCTGCCTACGGATTACCTGTGTAGAAAAAAAAAGGGTGAGTTTATAAAAACTCAGTGCGTAATCCCTTAACAACAGTTAGTCATACAGTAGGCATTTACAGTCTGGGCCTAAGCCGGTTTCAGTAATAGTTTAATCTCAGTTAGGGCCTTAGCCCATTACAATATCAGAATCAATGTGGGCCTTAGCCCAATTTAGTAGCGATCACAGTGCAGATATGTAATCAGAAATCCTACCCAACCAGCCTCTACACACCACTCCGTCCAACCCTACACACCATATGGGGATAAAATCAACCCATCCATCCCTACACACCGAAATTAACACCGATTGCGGCACTAAATAGAATTTTCAGCAGAGCTTTCAGTACAGTACATTTCCTCCAATCATAATAACCCATCCCCATGCAACATATCATATATCATGCATGTATGCAACATGTATAAAATAGCATGATCAATTTAGTCATACATATCATAGGGGCATATCAGTCATTTTACCTCATAAGGGTAAAATAGTCATTTTATCAGATTGGGGTCTAGGTATACTTACCGACCCATCAGTAGGTCCACAGTCGTCTCGGGCGACCCGTGTAACCTTAACAGTCAAATAGTGAAAAATGGGCCCAAGGCCCGCAATGTGACCCATTTGGGCCTACACGCCCGTGTGACCCACGAAGCCCAAAAATGGCCTTGGCTGTGTGAACTACACAGCCTGGCCCAAAAATCTCCACACATCCGTATGGTCTACTTGTGTGGGGCTCACACGCCCATGGGGCCCACACGGCCCATTTCTACCCAACATGGCCCAAAGCGGTCTAAACCCATGAAATCGCTCATGGCGGCCTCTACGATCAAACACCTACGATTAAGCATTTAGATTACCACACGAGCAGGCGTACACTCTTGTAGGGTCAACGATTACCTATTTCGGCTTTTGTCGATTTACATTTATAGCAGTGTGATTCACACCTGATTGCGAAAATGCGCTACTGGCTTTGATCGATTTACATTTATAGTAGTATTCCAAACCTATCACAATCAGAACTTCAGTTAAACACTTATCAAACGAACTGAAAAGAACCCTAGCCAACACTTGCTCAAGAATTACCTATCACTCGCTTTGATCGATCACCTTGTAACCGTTGCAAGAGATCTAATCACAAGGCCTTAGGGGTTTCTTCTACTCCAAAAAACTTATTAACCATCAAACAAATGAACAATTTGAACTAGTTGAACAATCACGTACCAAAAATGTAATGTCCAGAATAGAAGGGAAGAATATTCGGCCTACACCCACAAGAGCCGAAAGTACACAAATGATAGAGGCACAATGGAACACTTGTACCTTTCAGACAATGGCAACATAGGGAGATATTAGATGAAACTATTAGTGCAACAGAAGAGAGAAAGGGAGAGAAAAGGAATAACCATGTACCCTCACACCTGATTAGTCAAATATCAATAGTCCAGAACCGAAAGTGTAGAAGGAAGAACAGGGTATTTGGCTAGAATTCTAAGATGAAGAGAGGGAAAAAGAGCAAGAAGCAATCGATCAGGGTAATAGTGTGGAAAAGAATGGGGATCAGTTAATAGAGACGACTCGAATGAGGGAAAGACGAAAAGAAGAGAAGAGGTTCGGCTAAAGCAAACTGATTTAAGGAGAGGAAGAAGAAACAAGGATATTTGGCAATGGGTTGTGGAGGGAGAAAAGAGTGCTTGGTCAAAAAGAGAGTACAAAACGCAACACAAGAATACCCGAGTGGTCAAGCAACATACGGCCTTAACAAAGAAAATCAAAGAAGCAATAGAAAACTATTTGGTAGAAACCACAAAAATGGAAATAATAGATGAAATCAACAATTGAGAGAATGGCTAATTCAATCAAAATTCTGTGCACTACTAGCCAATTTCGGCACCACTCTACCACTTTCAAATCCCACAAAAACCTCCTAAAATCACTCCACCATTATCTCCTCAACCACGAATTCAAACTCTACTTAACTAGAAGAGTTTTGGTCAACCTCAACTTCCCACATGGTAGAGCAGCAAAATAAACACACCTTGTGCGTAACAGGACTAGAACTCAAGACCTTTAGTAGGAATGACGCGCCACTTACCCCTTGACCAGCAGACCTTTTCTTCCTTGTAACACTCACATTAGTTTATAAGCCTACTAACTACATGAAAGGGTTTATTACTTAAAAAAACTTTGTACAGGTCAAGGCTTGAACCCAAGACTTCTCAAATACTTCCCAGAACACTTAACCATTGAAACAGACATAGATGTGTCACAACATACATAAATAAATATCTAAAGTTTGAGGCATTACACCAACCATAAAATACTTATATTGTCCCTTGTATGAGCCATCGAGGCCCAATATGCACCTTACAAGTGAATCAGGATTAAACCGAGTACTCAGGGAATTTTTCCCAAAATCTCAAAAATTTTCTTAAGCGTAGGAGACACACGATCGTGAGGCCAGCTATGTGGCTCACATGACTAGGAGACACGCCCGTGTCATAGGCCATGTGGGCATTAGATGTAAGGCACATGGCTGTGTCCCAGCCTATATCCGTACCCGTGTAACTCTCTAACTTGGGTTATACAATTCACCACATGCCCGTGTGCTAGGCCGTATGCAAAAACGTGGGCATTCTGTTTCAAATTTTAAGATGCAAAGGACACACGACTGGACCACATGCCCATGTGCTAGACACACAGTTGAGACCCACGCCCGTGTCTCTACCCATATGGATGAAAATGGGCCATTTTATGGCCTCTTTTCTCACCCATTCTTGACTTCAACCTACACACTTCAAATTTCATACATATATGCCAACAAGGTCACAAAAAAACCAATTCCTAACTTTAATATGGTCATAATATAACATTTATTTTAACATTCTAATTAGAACATAAACCAATTCACACATGTAATTACCTATATCAACATGTTTTACCAATTTATTCATTACTATGCCTAGGAACTATCCATCCATTAACCACACTAGTACTTACATCAAACATGATAAAACCATACATATATAAGTTAACTTGAAACATAAACAAAATGTAATTCTTGACATTTACACAACCATTTCAATCCCTATACATGCCATATAAACCATAGTATGTATAGCAAAATCTATCGGAGCAAGTTTTATAGTGTGATTCAAAGTATTGATCCGACCTTCCGATTTCTCAAAAATCTATAAAGAACATTAAAAACACAAGTAAGCTTAATGAACCTTAGTAAGTTCATTGGCTTAAAACATAAATCTTACCGGACATACTATAACAAGTCATTTAAATAAATTATTCAATATACATTTCCTTCCAAACACAACATCCATCGATGAATTCACATATTTCAGATCAATATCAATAATAACTTTAAATCTTCAAACATTAATTCTATATGTCACTTACCAACCCTTTTCAAATCGGAGAACATTTTACGGATATGAGTACATTGTATACAGAAGCCCAAAGGCTGCATAGAAGCACATAACTGCTAAACAGAAACCCATGAGTGTTGAACAGAAGCTCATAAGAGCTGAACAAAAACCCATAGGGGTTAAATTAAAGCTTAAAAGAGCCAAATAGAAACCCATTAGGGTTAAACGAAAACTCATATGAGTTAACTGAAGCTCATGAGAGCTAAACAAAAAGTAAACAAGAAAGTTCGTAAGAACGGTTTACTTGGGTAATTTACCGTCAATTCTTCCTTTGCACTGAATGACTATACTCAATCCTGCATTTCGTTTGTTTCGAACATTCAATTCAGTTTCATAACTTTAACAATAATTTTAGTTTCAACAAACAACATGAATAAATACATAATACCATTCATCAGTTTAACTTATAACATTAAAGTTTAACCATACAAACTTAATTGGGTTAAATTGTGAAATTTGTATTAGTTCGGGACTATTCTCCTAATTTCCCTTTTTCACAATTATATACGGGCTCTTGATCTAAAATATAAAATTATTCATTCATTAGCATATATTTAAATTCTAATTCACTTCACAATTAAAACCCTTCAATTTTCGAAATTACTAAATTACCCTAATTTTATAGTTTTTTTTACAATTTAGTCCCCCACCAATTAGTCTATCAAATGAGCTAATTTTTCTCAATTGAAAATTTTTCTAAATATTCTAAACTATCATACAACCTTTGATCAACAGAATTTTAGTATCGAATATAACAACCCGTTTTTTAGTCAAATCAAAATAGTAGTTTTGGGACCACAAATCTGATATCAAAAAATTATTTTAATATTATTTTATGTGTTTAAAACATTATTTCATGTATGTGTGAAAATTTCGTGAGCTAATTTTATTGTTTAATAGCTCAATTTGAGAAAAAGGACTAAATCGCGTAAAATGCGAAAGTTGCATGCTATTAGTTAAAGATGTTAATTGGCCTTGGGTTTTAATTATGATGGCCTTAAATGGTAATTAGACCATTTTAAATGTTAATGGACATCCATTATATAATTTTATATGTTTATTACTAAGGTTAAAAAGGTAAATTAGTTTATTAAGTTATAATAAATAAATCAAAATAAAAATTTGGCTTCATTATCATCTTTTTCAACCGAAATTAGAGAAGAAGAGAACCAAGGGATTAGGTTTTCCATTCGGCACATTCATAGCTTAATTGAGGTATGATTTTTAGCTTAGTTTTTTTATGATTTCTACATTTTTGAGATCGTTGCTTTGTGTTCTAGCTAGCCCGTACCTTAATTTTCAAAATTATTAAAGAGTCTTCATGTTGAGATTGTTGAATACTTGAGTATTTTGATGATTGATGATAGATTATGAAAGTTTGGTGATAGTTAAACTAGTTATGTAAAGTGATTTTTGATAAAAATGTCAAAAAAGGATTAATTTGTGAATTATGCAAATTGAGTGCTTGAAACATGAAATAAATGAAATATGTTGGCTACTAGGGACACTAGTGAAATTTGGATATGATGAAATTGGATTAAATTGCTTGAATTTTGTGTATTTGTGAAATAAGGACTAAATTGATTAAATGTAAAAGTTTAGGGCTAATGCGTAAAAATGCCCAAATGTGTATTTTTGAAATAAATTGAATGAGTATGTGATTAAATGAGTTAATTTTGAATACATATGGATCAAGAAAGAAAGAATTCAGATTTAGATCGGGGGAAAAGTAAGGTTATCGAGTAATCGAACCGATTCGTCAATTCCGAATACGAGGTAAGTTCATATGTGGAAAATTCATTATAAACGTAGGCTATATGCTTTGATATTGTCTAAACTGTGATTATGAGATTATAAATAATGATTGAATTGTGAATACGACTTTACGGATGTGTTCGACGATGAAATCGACAAATGAAACTTCCTGGTTGAACCTTAGGAATAGTTTAGGATGCTAGTGACATGTCAAGCCATGATATCGGCACTTTGGGAGCAAATGATACATTGATTTGGCTACGGGCCATGGTATAGGTACTTCGGGATAAGTTACCTTGATTTGGCTACGGACCATGGTATTGGTACTTATTAATTGTGATCCTTGAGTATCCGACTTCCATTCCAAATAGTTCAATGAGTAAATGAATGATGTGGTTGAGAAAGAGGTTAGTACAAAGTGATACAGGTACGTACAGAACCTATTTGAGTATTACATTGAGAAAGTTCATGTGACATCCCGAATTAAGGCCTAGCCGGAATAGTGGTTTTGAGACCAAAAATTTGAGATAGAAATAATGATTTTATGATTATTATGAGGTCCATCATATGTATGCATGCTTGTGTGAAAGTTCCATAAAGAAATTCTATGCATAAAATGTCTAACTGAATTTTAAGGACCAAACTGAGTAAGATGTAAAACTTGTGTTCTAGAAGCTTTTAGCATGAAATTAATTTAGATTATAAATTAGAAGGTCCTAATTAGCAATTTGACTAATTTATATAATTTTGGACAAAAATAGGCATGCATAAGAAAATTTGAAAGAAAGACCTTAAAAGCATTTTGGTCATTTGGTAATTAAAAGAATAAAAAGGGAAAAATGAAAGCAAAAATGTGCTCATCTTCTCCATGCTTGGCCAAAATTCTCAAGACACCATAGCTAGGGTTTTGTTCAACTTTCAAGTTTGATTATAAGTGCTCCAAGCCCCGTTTTTAATGTTCTTTACATTTTTGAAGTCCTCGTAGCTTGATTTACCTATTTCCACCCTTATTTGAAGTAGGGTCTATGTATAAAAATTTACCCATGTGTGACATGCATGTATTTTGATAATTTATGGAGGAATATGAGAGTTTGATGTGTGATAAACATCTTTTACTAGGTGATTTTTCATGAAACCACTAAAAAGGATTAAATTGAAAAAGGTGTAAAATAAGCGATAAAAATCTATTTTTGAAGAAAATATGGGCTGTTATGAGTACAAGGAAAATTCGGCTAGGCTTGGGTAACAAAGAAAATGCATGCATTTCATTTTACGAGCCTAGGGACTAAATTGTAAATAACTAAAAAGTTAAGGGTAAAATGGTAATTTTACCAACACATGAATTATGGATTGATTTGAAAATTGTGATTAATAAACAAGTTAAATTTGGTATTATAGATCAACAAAATGTGATCTGAGTCTTGATCGGGAAAAGAATAAAGTATATAACGATTAGGCTCGTTTATCATCATTTTGTACCGAGGTAAGTACATATGTAATAATGTGACAATGCAATATATTTTGATGTGTTGATATTTTGTGATAAATGTTACATCATTATTATGTATGCTATGCCTAATGGCAACTTTGTATGTATGAATGATATTGGTCGTTATCCACAACATTACGGCCAGTACGATAGAGATGTTATGTACATGTGAGGAAAACCCTGTTTGAACCTTAGGAATAGTCTAAGATACAAGTGACATGTCACTAGGAATTAAGAAATCTGAACTCATTGAGTTGGTCTGGGTTCTTGATATATATGTGGCATCCAAGCTCATTGAGTTGGTCTAAGTTCATAATGGATGCGATACATGTAATTGGGTTCCGGGCACGTGTCTTGGTGTCCTACCGGTGGCTAGGTAATTCTTGAGTGGGTCGGATACCTGACAGCTTGTGTAAGCAGCCCGTATAGTTACACCATGACCGATAACTTATATGAGCAAGCACGTGAGTAGCTTCATTGCGAGCGTTACATGTTATGAGGTAGCTTAAGCTACGTTTGTGACACCCCTAAAGTGACCCTAGTTGGAAAGCAGTTTCGGGATCGCTAAACTGAGTCACCAAATTATTTGAATATGATAATTATTGTCTAAAATATGTGAATATGAATGTGTGAAAGTTTTAGGCTTCGATTTAGTAAATTGCATGTGAATTTAGTCAAAAGGACTTATGGGTGACATTTTTGAAATGTGATAGGCTAATCTACAAGGACCTAATAGTGCATGTAATCAAAAGAGAGGACTTGCATGTCAATTTTCCCCCCTAATATGTAGTGGTCGGCCATGAGCATGGGTGGACAAGATGTTATGGCTAAAAACATGTCATAAACATGTTGGGGTAGTGCATTATGTAAGGATTAATAAAATAAAGAGCATGGGTGGACAAGATGTTATGGCTAAAACATGTCATAAACATGTTGGGGTAGTGCATTATGTAAGGATTAATAAAATAAAGGGCATGGGCAATAAAATATTAGTGTTAGTAGGATGAGAAACAAAAAAGAAAAGAAAGGATGTGTGTGATTGTCCCCCCCATTGCCGTGAGTGAAGAAAAGAAAAAAAAAATTTACTGTTCTGATATGAGTTTCAAGACTGGTAATGCCCCTTTATCTATTCCGGCGACGGATACGGGATTGGGGTGTTACATTTTATTGGTATTAGAGCTACGGTTTAGTCGATTCTAGGACTAACGTAGCACGCGTGAGTCTATTTATACATGCCATAAAGTGATAAAATGATAGTGTGATGATTTTTGGCTATTGAAATGTGTTTGCTGTATTGTAATGAATCTTGATCCCGATCGAGCTGTAGCAAGCTTCTAACTATGAGAATTTGCGATATAACTTCACTTAGATATGCCTAAATTATTAAGTTGATCAGGTACGTATCATGTACTCGTATTTGAATTTCGATTCGGATTGAATTATAAGGGTATAAGTGATGCAATTTTTAAAGAGTGTTATGACTATAAATGTGATTTTTTATGTGGCTATGGAACTGGAAGTTGAATGGTCGATAAGCATTGTGTTGTATTCAAGTAAT